>NC_051194.1:13415000-14040000 GCF_015220075.1 Falco rusticolus | reverse complement strand
ATTAGATGTTGCATTCTAATCTGAAAGCCTGCTGGTGCTGTAGACACTGTTGCATCATGGAGTAAATTCCATTACTTCAGAGAATCTTAATGAAGGAAGGAATAATGTTAATACCCCAGAGAGGTGTTTTATTTCTTACCTTGCTTGGTTGGCATTTTAGGAAGTGGGATGTACTGATGATTTTTTTGCAAGGTAAGAGTGAGAATAACATATATAATTTAGGAAATGCCAAGACAAGGCAAGCAAATAATTCTGTAATGCATTGAGGTGGGTGTCAGTCTCTTCCTGGGTAACAAGTGATAGGATGAGAGGAAATGGCCTCCGGTTGAGCCAGGGGAGGTTTAGATTGGGTATTAGGAAAAATGTCTCCACTGAAAGGGTTGTCAAGCATTGAAACAGGCTGTGCAGGGAAGTGGTTGAGTCACCGTCCCTGGAGATATTTAAAAGACGCGTAGATGTGGTGCTTAGGGACATGGTTTAGTGGTGGACTTGACAGTGCTGGGTTAACGGTTAGACTCAATGGATGATCTTAAAGGTCTTTTGCAACCTAAATGATTCTATGACTATGTCTTCTAGCCTTGATGTAATATGAACAATTATACATAAAGCATTAAGGAAAACAGGACTAAGTGGTGGAATGTTCCAGAGAAGCTGTTGTTACCGTTTGTGTAAGTGATGTTGGAATGATGTAACAGCAGGCCTTCTGAGGTTTTGAATAAGAAAAGTATCTGAGCATAAAAACTGATGCAAGACCAAAGATGTGCAATTTAGGACCTAGTATCAGTTGTCATAACACGTACGTACAAAATGTAAAATGCATTAAGTCCTCTGTGGAACATGGACTTGACAGTACTTTGCTTAAATCACACCTTTCATGATGAATTTTGCCTCAGCCCTGTTTTTATCCACATTTGGGTTTTTTTCTGACTCTATTCATGGACTTCTCTGCTCTTCAGCTGGGACCAGCTTAAATACTCTCTGTTTTTTTCATATTATCTCTGTGCCTGAGGTGATTTTTCACTCCTGTGGTGATGTCTGCATGAAGCTGTCAAACTAAGACATTCTTTTAGTAAAAAATAGCCAGACTTGATCCTTAGCACAGTGTCATTCATTAGTCCTCACTTGGCAAATTGATAATCTTTTCATTATTACTTCATCCTCTTTCCCTGAGCGCTGGCTCTTGTTTATCCAATATTGTCTACTGCAGCAAGAAAGCTTCTCAGACTGCCAGACTGATGTTTGGAGGGCTAATATACTTTTGGATTTTTCTAGAAATGAATGATAATATAACCTGGCAGTATCTTTGTAAGACAACATACTTAAGTACTTAACATTTGGCACCCTAATTAGAAGATTTGGGATTACTTAGCCTTTCACCAGAGACCTTACAGTCCTGCCGCCCATTCTAAGATATATATAACTATTACATATGTCTAGAAAATAATACCTAGATAATTTTCAATTTTTAAAGAAATACAGAATTTCCCTGGAAAAAATAATCTTATTACATTGAAGAGCATAATAAGTCATCCTTAATGTATTAGCCCTCTTCTCTCTTTCTCTGTATGAATATATTTATTTTTCTTATTCCGTTATATTCATCTACGTTTGTAGATATAGATAGATAGACATAGTCTTCTTCCTCTGAAGATAATATAAACAGTTAACCAGTTTCTTCCATGACATATATTTAACCCCCAATGCAGTCCCTTAGGAAAATGCTATCCAGCTCATGTTTATCCTCACGTATAAATACTCATGTCATGTTTTCTACTAAATGCATATTCCTGCCAATTATGTTTGGAAGATCACAAGACACAGAGCAGGGTTCTGACTTGAGCTACAGCATCTTCATGCTACTCTGAACGGGAAGTCCCTGCTGCACACAGAGAAAGTACGTGGGCCTGAAGTGTCTTCTGGAGTAGAAGATATTTTGAAAAGGAGATGCATACCATCGGTATTCAGTGATCGTCACCTTATTAAGCCCTTACAAAAGGTTTTATTTTTAACAGTCCTGTGTCATTCCAATTAACCTATACTCAAAGCAGTCTATGCGAACTTTGGAAATTGGGAAGCTCGTCCTACCATACATTTGTGTGATACAGTAATTTGAACACCAGGATTCTGACTCTGTTAGACAGTCAGGAAAGTGAATTCTTGATCTGAGGAACCATCTGTGCGTACGTCCTGGCCTAAGTCCCAAAGGTTCAATAGAAGGAATCAGTCGTGCCAGGAAGCATAGCCAGGGGGAATGTACACTGTATTTAACTGATTTAATCAGCACAGTGGGTGTGATCCTTCATTGCTTCCTGGTTGTGGAATCATTTATACCTGTGCGAAGTGAATGGGAAATTATACCCATTAGTACTCTCTTTATGCATGTCTAAGTGACTGTGCAAAGTGTAAGTTACCGGGGAAACAAGCCTCTAATTTGTACTCAGAAGTGATTTGGAAGCTAGTACAAATGCTAGAGAAAAGAACAGCTTTCTAACATCACAGGAAATTGGTGTCTTAATTATAGTTCAGGTAGCAACACTTATAGCTGAGATTGTCTCACACTTGCTGTTATAAGGTTCTGTTTTCTGTTGTTTAAACCACTGCTACATTTAAATTATTAAAAGAACTGCAGAAAAGCTTCAAAAATTATATGTTGGCCACCTGGTCAAGTTATTTGTATGGCCTTTTTACATGTTAGCATTTCTGTGAAAATCTTTTTGGCTAAGTTAAAAGTTTTGGAAAACAACCGATGTGCACATAGGCATGTGTCCATAGAGATAAGAGGGGTTTTGAGACTTTATAAGATGACTTTATTCTGACAAGCCCTGTGCTATCTCTTTTTCTTACAAAGCTATGCATCACTGATGCATAGACAGATAGTAGAGATGGCTCTGTTCTTCTCCAACTTTCTTTGATCCATTATACAGTCCACTACCTAGAATCTCCAGAATTTCTGTATGTGCTGAACAACACATGAGCTCCTCGCCTCATGCTGGCTCCGTGTCAGGGAGCTTCATTGCGGAACTGTTCTCCTCTAAGAACTGGATGTGTTCTGTCCCAGGTTCTGAACAGGATTTTCCTTGATTCTTTGGTAAACTTAAATATTTTTGCCAGTGTTTTGTAGTATGAAAATCAATGTGTGTTTTAGTAATTCTGATAATATTTATAATGTAGCCCTTTTATGCCTAAAATGTAAAAATCTGTAGAGAAAATAAATTACATAGAATAATATTGATGACAAATTAATGGTTGGCAGAAAAATGCTAGCAAATATCTTTATTAATATTTAATATCTTTTTAAAATTTAAAGTTTTCCTCTACTAGATGGATCTGTACAACTGTCAAGGAAAAAAAAAAAAGACAGGAGTAGAGTAACATACAAGCCAAACTCTCCCAGAATTTCAGGCCATCATTTGTTCTTTAAGGACTGATCAAATGACCAACAACTAGGATTAACGCAGGTCACTGCCTGTTAGCACAATAGTGTCAGTGTGGCCAACAGCAGCCACATGGTTCATACAACCCAGACATGCACCAGCTGTCCAGATTTCCAATGGGTTTTTCTCTCCTAATTTTACACAGAAATCATACAGAAAAAAAAACCAAAAACCAAGTATTTGTAAAAGATTTACTTAGAGAACCATATGATGATATAGATGGAAATTAAACGTTTTTTCAAAATTAACTCATATAAAGCAGTACATAAATAAATGTCTTGTTCATGCATGGGAAACTCTATCCAGTTCATCCTTCTGGATGGAGTATATATGGGGAAAAAAGCAATAAATAAAAAATGTGCCACAGGAGGGCACTGTCACCTCAGAATAGAAATCAGAAATGATTGCAAGTTTGCCAGTGGAAAAGTGAATCTTAAAAATTTCTAATCATTCTTCCCGTGGAGTGTTTATGCAAACACTCAAATGGCATAACTGACTTCTATGGCTCCATTAATAGAGAGGCACTTGTAAGAACCAAACCGATTTGTATGACAGAAATATTACCAAAGTAACATCACCTTTGTGCTGTAAGTAATGAGTAAAAACTGCATAAATTGTTAATGAACAGCAACTGTGGCAGCAGAATTTATCTTCTTTTCCTCATTAATAACTAATAGATACATACTTGTTCTCTCTCTCTTTTACTGTTAACATGTCCAACAGTCTCATTTTCTGTTAGGCAGAGATCACAGCTAGCACTGTTGTTTGGGTTTTTTTTAAAAAGAATGAATATGTAAAAGTAGTTTTGTGGGAAAATAAGTGTTTTCTTTGGTTTTGTCACGGTACATGGAAACACTATTAAAATAGTAACATATAATTTCTGTAAATACCTCCCTTAAGGAGGGCCTTTCTTGTAAATTCGCTGTTATCAGTACTCTAAGTAAACTTTCACTCTGAATTAATCATATTTTTTCAAAAAAAGACACTCATGATGAATTTGAAAAAAAAAATTTAAAAATGTCTAAAATAGTTTAACAGAGCGGAAAGGCTTTAATCACAGACCAGTTTGTTTCATGATGTACCCACACGTAAAAAGTGATGATCCCAGACCCAAAGGTTTTGTTGGCTAAGTCTGCAGTGTTGAGATTTCCAGAATATGTGAAAATTATATTGTTTTTCTAGAGCTGGCATTATTGCATCTTGCTGCGTATTAGTTTAGTGCCTTATATTTCTGGGTTGGAGCTAAATACCGTAATCCCACTCAGTCCAGGTGAACTTCTAATTCTCTCTAGCTCTTAAAGTGCCAACCTACTGAACCAACACTAACTGTAAAAATAATAGCAAATAGGATCAAACCACTCCTAAATGTATCCTCCTTCTTTAAAAAGGAGTTAGGCTTGGTGCCATTTTTATTCAGATATTCTGTAATAATAAATGATAACTAGTTGGTAAACTTGTGGGGCATTGCCTGTAAACAACCAATTTCCTTCCCGTTGTATGCCCTTCTTCCACTTCTGGCACACTGGAGGGCAGCAGTGTTACCCAAAAACTACTATGAGTGGAGAAATAAAATAAAATAAAATAAAGAACGGTAAAATATGGACAAAGTCTTTTCTCTGTCACATCAAAACAGGTGATGATACCAGAGCTCTGGTACATGCTCTGCTCAGCAATGGCTGCATGCAGATTACTGCCCCCACGAAAGGCAGGAAAAGGGGAGAATGAGGGACTGGAGTCAGACCTCTATCTCCCAAGTCAGACTCTGGACTACATTGTATGGTGCAGCTCTAATCTAGGATGAAAAAATCATGTAAATAGCTTAAGACTGGTGTATTTGTCCTGATACATTTTCATTTGGCTTTTGTCCCCATCTCTTTTCTCGCCTTGACAGGGTCTATATTTGGAAATCTGCTGGTATTTACTGTCTTGGTGAGTGTACTGAGTCAGCCTGAAAATGTGGTTCAGTGAGATGTCTTGCACTGTTATGGTGGTAGGAGGAAAACATAATAGTTGTTCTAAACACACAGTTTTCTATGAGGATTCAAACTTAATCTCTTCAAATTATTAGCTTGTCTAAAACCTAAAGTGACATATTTTTAATGTATATTTTTCTTCTTCCAGCAGATCAGAAAGTTCTTAAGTCTGTCTAGTTCAGTCCTCATGAAACAGTACTTCTAAAATTGGTCATTTATCACATGAAGTGATGATATTAGCTCCTCCGGTGCAATATGCTTTTACATATATCACAGGAAAATAATTTTGGCTGGAGTATTTGATCACTGCGCACATGAGTGAATTTTCATAAAGACAGAAGAAAAATTTGATGCCAGTGCTGATCATAAGATGGTAAATTTATGAGATTGATTGGTATCCACAGCCAGAAATCAAAAGTCTGGGGAAAAAACAAAATCAGAAATTACACTGTCATCTAGATATCTGACCATGAGGCCTTCTTATTATCTCATTCTTTGCCAAATGCCCTTTTCATTGCTTCTGTCCTTCACAGTTTTATGTTTTCTTTGACTCACTTTTAGACTGCATAAGGGGCAGACAGTTTCAAAAAATAAGTACGTCTCTTCTTTTTCAAAAATGCTCAACAATCTCTTTCCCTCTGAGGTTTAGCAGCAAAATACCACTATTGTGTCACAGGGAAGTCATGATGTGACATCAAATACAGCAAATGTTTAGCCTTTAGGGCAAAGAAAGAAAGAAAATCTGCCATAGCATTGTAGATATTTGCTTGCAACAGACTTGAAGCACTTGGAAATGGTGCCACTCTCTACTTGACTGTTGGCACTCTGTCCGGGCATTACATAAAGAATGGGGCTATTCATGGTCATTGCTGATACAGCACAGCAACTGTACTAAGTGATTTCACCCCAATTATAAATATCCGTTTCTAAGCCATGATTATAACTTGATTATGTAATGAGGTAAACCAATATTAAGACTTTGACAAAGCTTGCACTATAGTCCATTTATATAAGATTATCTGTGGGATTCAGATAGCTGCAAGCCTGGTTTTCAATTTACATTCCAAAGCATGAATCCTAACTACATTGCACAGCAGGACAGAGGGCAGGGGATGGGAGGATATTTTCTCCTTTTTTTTTTTCTTTTTTTTTTTTTTAAGAGTAAAGTGTATGTCTGTGTGTGAATGTGTCTGACATCAAACACCTTGATTTCCTGTGGGAGCAGGGAGAAGGGAATTGGAATTAGTTTATGTTTGTGTGAAATGACAACCCCAGCTGATGAAACTCCTGCAAAATGAGATGAATCATTATAGCTATCCAAGCAAATGAAATTTCTTTATGTATGACATGACTTTCTGCCCGACAGTTCTGGATTTTGTTGGTCCTTGGCCGCTCATTCCATTTGAAGTGCTGTTTTCTCAGTTCATTTGACAGAATGTGTTCCACTTCTCATTAGTTTCTAATTATAGGAGGAAAGAATGTAATGACACTAGACAGTAATTAAAATCTATTACTGTTTTTCCCAACTTCCCTTTGAATTCAGAGAGACAAGATTCATCCTAAGAGGTTTGTGTTGCTTAAAAATATCAGGATGTGGAAATGCACTGAGGGCTTGAAGGTAACTTAGGTGTGTTTGTTTCTAAGGTTCCATCTGTGAATACTAGGTTTTGAAGGGAAATGAATGTTACTGATTTGCATATGATTTTTTCCTAGTTTGGGACATAATTACAAACAACTGATGTTTTTTCTTTGTTTTTGAAAGCAGCTAAGCTACTATATTGGCATTAGCAAACACAGGAGGACTTTTAGTGTGCAGGGTTAGTGTTCAGATGTGGCAGCAGCACGATGTTAATAGGTTGCAACTGCTGTTAGTGAACCATTAAGCTCCAGTGTGTAAATAATCTGCAAATTATAGAACCTTCTGCTCCTTTTCCCACTCCCCTCCTGCTTAGGAAGCATCAAGCCAGGATGAAAGCTCAGTGTCTCATCTTTGAGTGATTAGGAGTGGTTAGATTTCGAAATATCTTGTTTGCTTTACTGTGACAGAAAATTGGAACAAAGATGAGAAAATGTGAAGATGACAGAAATCTCAAGTAATGTGCAAAACTAAAGAGCCACAATTTCCAGGCAATACAACCAGTTGGGGTGCTGTTCTGTTAGACATCTTGCTGTGCCTGACAGAGTCAGGTACCCTGTGTCCTTGGCTCTTTTGGATGACTGGTTGTTATCTGAATACCTGAGGAAAAGCTGTCTGCTTCAAAAAAATTATGCACCTATAGCTAAGGGCTACGCGCATGTTTAAAGCAAATGTGAGATGTAAAGGTGGGTATGAAGTTAAAGGTGGCACTTTGAGGCCTAGGTTAAAACCTGCTAACATTAAGTACCTGAATAACACAGTTAAAAGCCAGTAGTCATTCAAAAGAGGCAAGACAACTCCAAAGGGAGTCAGATCTTAGGTGGACTAATTCCCTTCGTGGTGTAATCTCAGCTAATCTGATATTAGACGTTAGGGCTCTGGTTGTGGTCAGTGGATGAGTCTGTAGGCAGAACTGCCCCCATACTGGCTGAACAAGAGGCTCACATGCCATCTATGTACTCTATTGTAGGTTCCGTAAAATTTCAGAAGTGGTTGAAAACTAGATACTGGCCTATTTGCTGAACACCACAACAGAAGAAAAGAATTAAATGTCTTTGGTCTAAACAACAGTCTTACACACATGTTAGAATACTCCCTTGAAATTAGTACTGTTTAATGAGCTTTGTACATGTCCTGGTTGCTGCACAGTGTGACTGCACAGAACTAACGCAGTTCATAAAACACGACTTCTCGGATTTGCTTTTGCATCATTATAAATTGTCTTGCATGGCAAAGGTCATCCTGGAATTCCTCTGAAAGCCTTTCATTCTGAAAGAACAGGAATTTGAGGGTACAGTGCATCTATCTAATCTTTGATCTTGATGTTTCCAGTTATTTTCAGAGTCAGGAGACAGTATTACATAACCCGGGGCTGCAGTAAAACTTGATGTTTTCTTCTACTTCCTCTCCAGAAGAGAGAAGCTATGACTGCATGGAGGCAATGTTCTGCAGGGGAGCTACAGATTTCACAGATTCATTCTGCCTGAACCTCCCAGCAGAAGAAATATTTGTAGAAGAGAGTACCACTCAAACACCAGCATCTTGCTCCCACTGAATGCACAGGGAGATTATTGGAAAGACAGTACCATAAACAGAGCCCTGGGGATGCTTGGAGGAATACAACATGCTTTATTGCTCAACTTCCAGCACTATTTTTTTTTTCTTTAGGATTTCAAATCCATTTATTTTTGGCTTCCTTTAAATATTTTAGAAGATTTCATCAGCGACTATTTAGTTTTAACCCCCCAGGAAACCAGTTTAAGTAACCAAGAAAAGACTAAAACTCACCCAGGTGTGAGATCCTGGAAGGCAAAACATCAAGGAGGAAAAGCAGTACAGATCAAACCCAACTTTTTTCAGAGCTCAGTGTGATCAGCTACCAAATGTCATGGGCTTCAGAGAGCTAGGACAGCTCAGTAATAAAAGAAGATGACTTTGAGCACAAGAATTTTCAAGTAACAAGAAATATTCATTGATTTTTATTATTATCATTATTATTATTTTGGTGATTATAATAGTGATTACTATGATAATCTCACTATATGTGCTTAGCACTGTATGATCCATTTTGCATATGAGCGAAGTGAGCCCTATGCTCTTTCTGCTAATGTATGACACCTTTCTGAACCTGCAGCCAAATGTAGCTGCTGCCAGGGTTCCTGACATCAGTACTACTAGTTTATGGGCTAGCTCATTTTTCTTTTCAACTTATATCTAATGCCATGTTACTGTTTATGAGTGAATTATTACTTTTCTTGAGACACGAACACTGGTAGAATGACCCTTAGAAACAGTTCCCTAACAGAAGTACTGATTTCTTACAATATCAAGCACAAGGAAGCTTCTCACATATGCCTGTAACCTATAAAGCTACTTTGGTTTAGAGTCCCTCCCGTAGATGTTTTACAGTGACAATATGGATAAGTCTATGTAGATTGTCTTAGGGTCTTTTCAGAGGTGGACAAAAGTGTACTTGTTTTCCTCTCATTGTTAATATGTGGCTATCGAGAATTGAAGCTGAGATAGCTGCATTAAATATTACAAATAGGCTTTCAGTTGCATTTAACTCACAAATAAAGCCATGGTTAGTCCATGCTCAGAGCTTGGTCATTCTGTATAATGTATATTCTATTTTACCAACTTATGCATATCTGCAAATATGTATTTAAGCTTGTTTCACAAGTCCTATCTAGAATTTTGGCTTGTAAAATTCCTCCATAGCAGAGTAAACCCAGTCTGGACTGGTTGGAAGATCACCTTTTGACCTAAGAGAATGTGTAAATCAAAAGAAATCAGTTTCCTAATCTGAAATATAATCCTAGAAAATATAGTGTGTTTGGCTATTACAGAGGTCTATTGCTCAAAAGAACAAAACAATTTTCTTTATCTTGCATGGTCTGTTCAAGACATGCAAAGAACAGCCTTCTTTCTATCTCAGTGAATATATATCTGTTGCCTGCCTACTTTCTGAGCAATATGTGCTGTCTCACACAAGTACATTCTTTCCCACATGATCTGTACTTTTCTCCTGCTGTGCATGTAAATAGCTATAATGGAGCTGGTTACTCCCATTAATGTACATGTTTCAGGAAGGTATGTATGCATCTGCCTCAAGATAGTTGGTGACTAATAGGATTTAAAGATCTAGAGTTATAGTTTGCCATGAACTGAGCTTAACCAAAGATCACTTATTTATGTAATGTGCATGACACAGTCATGTATATTACATAAACAAGTAATATACTACGTACATGACTGTATGTTATACAGTCATATATCCATGACTTAGAAAGATTTTAAAATACCATAAATCCTACACACAAAAGCTTAGAATGATTTTCAGGAGAAGAATCTGGATATGCATGTACATTCATTTGTTTGAGATTAACTTTTTTTGGTCAACACTTTGTAAATATCTAAAAATTATTAGAATTATACTATAAACCTGTAACATCTAGGCAAGTCATTTACCTCTAAAAATTCTATTTTTCCAATGAGAAATGTGGAAGGATTTCAGAGACGTGTTCCGTATTCTTAAGTTATCCGTTATATTGCTGTAAGAGATTGCTAAATTACCTGGAAAAGAGTGCTTCAGAGTTTTCATCTATGACTATTAAAAATATAGTATTGTGACTCATACTTGTGGGGGTTTACAACTGCTTAGAACAATTTCAAATAAAAGTATTACAGGGGTATTTGTTTGTTTTCCAGTTTGGGACATTCCTGTAGAAAAGGCTATCATGGACTAATGTTTGAGAGGTAAACAGTGTCCTCATTCTCCTGGTATTGGTTTGCCTGAGGACAATGCCTGCTCAGTGTGCAGATTCCAAATTGTTTCTGGTTTCTTAAGCATTTTGTCTTGCAGGAGCCAGGTGCAGACCTTCAGTAATATGTAAATTAATCTTGTTCGCAATCACAGCTAACATGTAACAGCAGAAACATCTGCTGGCAAAAGTAGGTGTTGCAAAGTAGTCTGAGGAGTGATCAGTGAGGAAATGAAATGGAAAAAACTAGCTCTAATAGAACAGTTATTTATATGCTAAGAAAGGAGATGGCAAATGCGTTTGGGTGTATTTTTAACCTTTTGAGCTTTCTAGGAGGATATTATTGACATCAGGTAGAAATGAAAATCATTGAAGGAAAGAAAAAGAAGCTGTTAAACCCAGAATCTCTAGCTATTAGAAAGGGGGGGGGGGGGGGGGGGAATTATTTTTTAAATCAGGCAAGAAGAAGAAATAAAAGCACTGAAGCAGAAGGAAGTAGGTTATGGTTAAAATAGTAAATAAATGTAGAGTTAAAAAAGTAGAGGGTGTCAGAGATAGTGAGAAAGACAGAAATGATGAAAAATGGCAAAGAGTGAGATGATATTCTAAAATTATACTTAGTACCAAGAGCAAGAGTAAGACAGGCCATAGACCTGCATGCAACAGGCTTGAATGGAAGAATAGCAACGGAGAGGATGCTTAGTTTGAAGATCATGTCTCAGAAGAGACAGCTATGGATCATGAATAATTTATAACCAGTACTGCCGTTTGAAGTCAAACAGATCAAGCTTAGGATGTAAAAAAATTCTTTAAAGTCTACAGATACCATCTTGAAATTTCAGTTACCAGCTTCACAGGAATAAAGGTAGAGCTTCTAGGTGTATGTAATCACTGTAGTCCAAATCCTACAAGGTATTTAAATGACTTGCCCTTTTCAGAAGGAGACCTTTGAAGAACTATTTATTTCTCAAATAGGCATACTCAGTATAACGTTCGCAGCTACTACAAAACAGGTTCCCCTGGGAGTCTCCATTCCACGTCGCAGTGTGAATACCATCACGTTGTATGTTTTCAGGCCAGGAAGTGCAACCTCTTAATATTTTTTTTAAAGTAAGGTTATAACACTGTGAATCCCAAGGGTTATGTCTTTTAAAGACTTTTCTCTTTTAACATTTG
The DNA here is from genome assembly GCF_015220075.1 of Falco rusticolus. Taxonomy (NCBI): domain Eukaryota; kingdom Metazoa; phylum Chordata; class Aves; order Falconiformes; family Falconidae; genus Falco; species Falco rusticolus. The sequence continues at coordinate 14,028,017 of NC_051194.1, read as the reverse complement.
AAATGTTACATCCTGGAAAGCTTTTAAAAATGAACTGGCAATTCTGGGACTGAAACACTGTGTGGCGTACAGAGAAGGATGCATTTGGAGTCCCACAGGACTGTGATGAGGGAATCGTGGGCTGAGCTTTACCATGTAGGTTGGAGTGTATCCTACACATCAGTGATGTAATATAAAGTCACTGGAAGGTAGATCTCTGTAAGGTCTCCTACACGGTTTTTTAGAAGTTCAGCTGCTGTGTTTGCAACTCCACAGAGAGATAAGGCTGCAGCTGGTGCTAGGCACCAGAAAAGGTTAATATGCTCAAGAGAGTCATCCAAATCTTCCTGTGGAGGTTGCTATCTTTTATAAGACTTAAGGGTTAAGATGATAGGTTGGATGCAGAAATGATGCAGTTGTCATTCATATCTTGCAGGTATAGCTTGTTGTAGAGATTCTTTACGAGACAGTCATGACGTTGCCTCAGATACTGTAAGGCAGAAGGATATTCAAAGCCCAGGAGTTGAAGCAATAAAATTACCGGCAATAACTTCTTACACCCAACAAAACAATATTTGCTTTAAAAGGAGCTCATGAGTTTCCTGGAAGGGATGTGGATATGGAAATGCCATCCAGTTTTCTTCAAGAAAACAACACTCCCAGGAGGCAAATGCAGCACTACTCCTCCACGGCACTGGGCCCAGCAGCAGGCCTCCCTTCTGGTTCAGCTCTGCTGGCCCCCTTCCCTCGCAAGCTCTTTACCATTCATATGCACATACGGCAGGTGGGAGAGAAAGAGTAGCTAGAGCCAAGAAAGCATTTAAAATGACTTGGTAGAGTGAGAAAAAAAGAAGTCGGAGGTTTGGTTTTTTGTCATGACGTTCAGGTTTCACCATGGAAGTGACAGCAACGTTCCCAAACTGCATCCCGGCAGTCCCTAGCCAGATGAATTTTAAACATTTTATCATTTCTAGAAGTAGAATAAGTTCAAAAGAAAATGACTGGTGGTAGTTTTTGAAAAATACATGTTTTACTGATGTAGTTTCCACCCTGTTTCTTGATCCTAACAGCTCTATGTGAACACCTTTTTAAGCAAAGTGAACGTTTGCAAATGCGAATGCAGGCGTAAACAAAGTTCTCCAAGAATCTTTCAACCTGAAACAATTTATTTGGTTTTTAGTTTGTATTACCATGAGCTAGCAACTGTGATCTTGGATTAAAATTCCACTATCATAGAAATCATATCTAGAAGAAATAAAAAAGATTGTATCCCCCAAGTCTGCATTCCCCAAGTAAGTGAATTACAGAATTAGAACTTTGTCATATCAAAAGTAGTATTTCTCATTGCCCTTCTCTGAAAGGCTACTTTTTCCGTTATTTTTATATTGTATTTCAAGTTTTGTGCATGAGTAGTACCTGTGGTACTTCATTCAGATAGGCATATTAACAATCATCATACATATCTTTGATTTTAGCTAGTGCAGGTGGAGTAAGTCTCCCTAATTTAACTAACCTAGTCTGAAGTGTAGGGTCTGTATATGAAGAACTTTAGCTTTGGCTGGATTCCCTCATTGTTTAGAGGTGCTAGAATAAAATAATTACTTTAAGAACCTTTCTATGTACATTTTTTTTCTGAAGCCTGCTATAGAATCTTCATACAAAAGTTCAGTATATATTAGAAAATTACTGTCTTCTTAATTCCACACACCAAATCCAAACTGTTTATCTGAACTGTGCATAAAATAATTGCTATTCTTCAACCTACAAATATTAGGATGAACACTTCTCAGATTATTTATTTCCTGATTTCAGTTTATTTCTCAATATTCGCATTATGATATCAACTCATAGAGCTTGAGTCCCATCTGGAGGTTAGAATTACAATGGCTTGTAAAGTGCAATGCAAAATGAAACAAATAATGAATAGCCCTTTTTTAAAAGCCTCAGAAGTGGTACTGTTTAAGCTTTTGTTAAAACTTAGAGAAGCATATTGTTTTTTATCCCGTTCCTCTAAGATAAATCAAGGTTGTACTATCTCAGGCCCTCCTTGTTTATAATTCTGAAAATATTGATCAACTATAACTGTTTACAGAAGTTGCAAAGTGTCAAAAAGACAGGTAGAGTGATGTGAGGGACTGTCATAAAATGCTACCCTACCGCTTTCCACAACATCAGCCACTCCATACACTCTTCCTCCCACAGAAAGTTAGGGTGTGAATTTGGTTGTTATTAGACTCCAAAGAAATGGCTTAGGGAACACCTATGAGGAATGCTTCAGCTGCTGAAAAAGCTTAAACTGGCGTTTACATTTTCATTAGACAGTAAAGAATTCTGCCATGAGATGCAAATCTATAAGAAATCAACCCTTTTGCTCACAGAACTATTAATTTTTTGTACTTAAATTATCCCTAGAGAAAATACCACATCAGGACAAAATGTCCATTTAAAACTTTTAAGGATGTGAACTCTAGGAATGAAGTGGACCAGAGAAAAAGAAATAGATATTTTTTTCCTCGTAACTCATCAGCCTCATCAGCACAGCACTGTTTAGGAGGTATGGTTAATTGCAAAGCTACCTAACGAAGAAGAGGTGAGCACCAAAGCTGGCAAACTCAGCAGGGGAACATCTGCTTGTGGTTGCTTTTATATTGACTTGTTTCAGAACGTAACCTGAGTGATGGTAACTATTGCAAGTATGAAACGATTCATCTTCCGGCACAAAATAGGCACTACCACTCCTAATCACATGCCAGCTGGGTTATCCTAGATCAGCTGGCTGGTAGGGAGTTCAACATCAACAGTCTTAGTCATTGCAAAGCTCTGAAACACTACTACCATCACCGATGTGGCTATGTTCTAACATAAATTGCCATATCGTCTGTGGGAGGATACTGTGGTACCTTTTCTCTCTGGGCTACTGGTGGGATTTGCTCTTGACATGTAAAATGAACCAGTTCATGAGTTCAGAGAAATGTCGTACTTCCATATTCCAGTGTTCAGAGGGCTGATCTCCTCTTTCACTTTTCTTCCCTGATCTATAGAGCCATAATGGGGTTTTGATATTTGCACTGTTTGCTAGTAATAAATTCTCACAGTGAAATTCTTTTCTTTTCTTGTCAACAGAGATATGGTGTCTCTCTCTGAACTGAAGGTTATCATAGATTTCCTATACTTGAAAGCCTATTTCTTTTTTTCTGTAGTATTGTTAAATCTAGTCACACAGCTTTTGGCAATTATTATTTTTAAAAACTAATAATAGAAAAAGAAAAGTAATTTCTTTTCTTCATATTCAATAATGATTTTGCTTTTCCCAGGATGACAATAAAAGCTGAGAGTTATTAGAGAACTCTTATTTCAGAGCTCAAATCCTTAGCACTCGAGCAAACATAGCTGCAATTACAGTATGCTGTCATGAATTGCCCTGGTTATTGTTATTGCACTTGTACAACCAAAGTTAAGATATGCAGCTCCATGACATTGCTGTTTCACTTTATGGTTTTGCAACTGGAGCAATCTAATAGCTCTGTTCCAGACTGGTAGTTTACCAGTGATATAAGAAAGGAAATTTTGGTGAACTACAAGGGTGGTTGGAAATATTCAAACTTGGTTTATATTGTTTTAAAATAAATGTTACTGGATAACAGCAGCAAACATTCTAAGAAATCACCACCAATCCTTTATTGACTATATATTTTTGAATTGTGCTGTCTGTAATTTGAATGGACAGGGTGTGAACTCATTTTAGGGTTTTTTGGAGGGGGGAAAGGGAAGAGAGTTGTTTGGTTTTATTTTTTTTAACCTATACACTCAAAACAGAAGCAACCTTGTATGACTGTTATCCATACAGCATGACTGTACTCCCTCTTCAAACTCATAGTCTCAAGATAAAAAGAGAAGAAATTGAGCTACAATTAACAAGAACATATTTGCAATAGTCAAGTTTTTTGATAATTTTCTCCATTCTTAGAACTATGTATAAGAAAGAACAAATAGCAATTTGGTGACTAGTTTCATTATCATTTTTAGTCACTAGCATTAAGACACACAAAGGGTGTTATGGTACTTTATGCATTAAATCTTGAAAAATATTTCAAAATTCTCTTATGTAGGACATGATACAAGAAATATTATAACATAAATTTTATCCCGCAGCTCTTTAGCCTTAATTATGCAGTCTTCTTGAGAGAGTAAAGAACTCACTTAATAGACTGTATCACTTTTTGAGATAAGTGGCATATTTATAGCTTCCATAACGTACATCAAAATGAGGGCAATTATGCCTTGTTTAAAAAGGCAAAGTTAAAACACATGCTATTTACAATTAAGAATTTGTTTTAACAATAAAAATGAGGAAGTTAACGTTTGTGAAACATAAAATGATGACAAATATTTGAACATTACTACCATGCTTAACATTATGCTACTATATTCTTCTGTGGGGGTGTGTTGTCAACATTATAGGATGGTTTTGTGGAACTGTAGATAACATATCTAAAAATGTAAGCAGAAGATTTTATAATCACAAGGTACTGCAGAGAGTTTTAGAAGTTTGTACATTCTGTACACATTTTCATTTAACACCCTAGACTTTTCTTTTTGTTTCTACTGGTTTATTTAATACAAAAAACTAAAAATCAAAGCTCACTGGGAAGGTGTCTTTAAATTTTGTGGTGTTAAATTAGTTTGTTGGTTGGTTTGTTTTTTGTTTTTTTTTTCACATGGGATATTTGGCTGGATTTGAGCCTTGTTAGCTCCCATCAATGCTGCCTGACTCAGATACTTTTATTATACAGATTTGTATATCTTACTTCCACTCAGCATTTCAATTACATCTATTCAAATACAATGACAACCTCCCTCAACAAAACAGTATCTTAGATAAGTAGGTTACTAAAATGCTATGTAATGACATGAGACTGAGAGGCTAGAAATTGCACTTGTAAACTAAAGGGATTTAAGTGTGTAATAACAGCCTTAGAGGCATATGTTTATTAATTAGGACATATATGTGCCTCAGGCAAATCCAAGCTTATTTCTAATGAACCATCCCTACGTTATACACATCGTGAACATTAAGCTACCATCACCTTCAAACATCCTTAATGAATTTATTTTCTCTTACTGAAAGACTAGGAACGTGATGAGTAAAGTAATACCAAGGGGGGAAAATGTGAAAGAAATTATCTTAAAATTACTGTACTACAAACATATTTTTTGAACATAAAAAGGGTCTAGAAGTGAAATGTCAGTGAGGAAATTGACCACCAGTGTTATGCTGATCAATTAAGAGGTTACAGAGATTATTACCTTGTGACTCTATAGCTGAAAGGCTGAAGTGCTCTGGAACCCTCCAATTTATCACAGGATTGCTTGAAGTTTAATTATTTAAACAGCACAATAAAAAAATTATATATTTGCATTAGTAATTTAAACATATTTATTATGAAGAAAATTCTTCTTAGAAAAAGGTTAATATTCAGAGTTATTTTAATGCTAAAATAATTATGAATATACACCGGTTTTTAACTACTAGAGTCATTGTGTCTAATGCCTTTGAACCAAAGATTTCTCACCACAATTCATTATAATCAGATCTAGCTCCAGTTTCAGAGTGAATTGCAGTGATTTTCTCTTGTGATATTGCAAGCTTCTGTGAAAGCCAGTCAGTGGGTGGGTTATGATGATTTCATTACACAACAGGAATTTAAAAAGGGAGTTGGGATGTTAATACATTTTGTGTCTCAAAGAGTCATCAGTACTCACAAAAATATATTCATAGGGACATTAGAAGCATCACAAAAATTTGCATGCTTAGCTATTTATAGGAAAGTCTTTAAGACATAAATCTCCGAATTTGCTGATTTTATCATAAAACTAATAATATTCAAAATTATTTTCCCTTTATTTTTAAATAATTTAAATTTTCTAAGGGATCTAATTATTTTCTTCCTATTAAATGAACAAATATTATTTCTTAAAGCCACTGTTCTGTTATATCCACAAAACTATATTTATTACAAAACCAATCTTGCCTTTAACATCTGTGCTTTTGCAATTACCCTGCATTAGGTTCAATGGAAATGTTTGTAAGATTGCACATTATCCCCTATTCTTTGGTTAGTTGTATATTAATCCTTTTTATCCTTACATGACCTTTCTAAAGCTCAGTTTAAACTGTAGCAAGCCATGCTTTCAGATGCGACAAACCTTCAGAAAGACAAACTCAGAAAAATAAACTTAACCTTCAAGAGTTTTTGTTCGATTGGGAAGTTATACTGGGGTGGGTTGAAAGAAGTTTCAGGGCACATCATCCCTTTTCTTCAGGGACAGTCATGATTTCGCTTTGCTGGGGTAACACAGTTGACAATGAGTCTCGTAAAAACTGTCAGTAAAAAAGGGCTGAATTACTGAATCACTGGAATTTTAAGAAAGCCTTTAACCCCTCTCAAAAGATAAAAAGTAATCATCAAATTGCCTTTCAATTCTTTAAATGATTAGTTAGAAGCAGGTGAACTTCAGTGCCTAAACTTGAAGCTATACAGATACAAGCCTGAACAGAAAAGTCAGATTCTTTCAATGTATAAGAATTTTGAACATACTGAATCCACAGGAATAGTGGGGTTTTTTTCCTGCCCGTTAAACCACTAAGATCTAGCCAGTCACTGTGAAAGAGTGTTAAGGGGTTAAGTTGAAAGTAAGAAAGGGTTAAGTTAAGGGGTCCTTGTGCTCTGGATGCTTTTTTGCATTAACCCCAAAGCAGCAGATGGCCCTTCAATCCTCATTCACCGCCTTGGTTTGGGGTTTCTCGCTGCTTGTCTTCAGGCGCTTTCTGAGGAGTCTTACAGCAGCTAAAAACGTTAGGGAAACATATTTCCTATGGTTGCACTGCACTTTACCCCATAAACTGCAAAGATCCTTTTTCTTGTGGTTGTAACTGAGCATGCAGCAGAAAACCAGGCCAAAACTAGCTGTTAATTATATGCATTACTTGGATCCACAGGCTTTCTTGTTGGGTATGTCATTTGTGTTAAATTCCCTGTTCCTCGCCTATACTGTTAAGGTGGCATGGATTTTCCTGTTCTGTGCTGTCATAGGAATAAGTCCATAGTGAGTTCAAAGACAACTACAGACCAGATGATGAACAGAGAGGTGTTTGGATGAATGGAGAAAGTGGGAAGGTAACTGTGCAGATTTGTTCAGGTCTTTTGGGATCTTGCTAACAGCTGAATGAGCCAGTACAGAAGAGACCCAAATGCAATTGCCTCGGGTCCTTCCCAGCCATTCCAGGGGAGGCCTCTGTCCCTCGTGTTTGCAACGCATTGTAGTTTCTCAGGAAACCTTCAGATTGTTCCTGTCATCTTGTCTGCCTCACAGGGATTATATAAGGATAAATATTTCTAAGGTGTTTTGATTTTGCAGTTCTGAAAAAGTGCATGTACATAGACCTTAGGTGTTCTGCATGACAAGGAGGATCCAAAAAGACTGCTTAGTGAATTAGTCCATTTATGCAGCCATGTGAATTCATCTATAAATACACATTTGCCATACAATTAACCAACCTGGATGAGAAAATGTGCAGTATACAACAGGTATGGGAGGGAATTGCACCATATCTTTACTCTTTGAAGACGTGATCTTGAAATATACACTGATTATTTTGAATTAACAAACTTTTCAACATTTGTAACTTTTACAAACATTCATTAATTGCTATGGTTTGATGAATGACAACGCGAGTATCTGGATTTGAGAAAAGTTTGTTATTCATATTTGATAAATGCTTGTTTTCCGTTATTCTTCAAAAAAATGTGTAGGAATAGTTACCTTAAACTGGTTTTATTCCCTGACAGCAATATCAAAATGCTGTAAGCTACCACCAGAACACAAATCTTCCTCCAGCTCACAGTATTGTCTGTAACCCTTTATAATTGTGGTATAGGAAAGTTAAATGACTCAACTCTTCCTGTATTTTTTTTTTTCAAATAATGATATGTTTGGCACAGTAATGTTAAACAGTGATTCATGTGAGTTAAAATAAGGGAGACTTTAAATAAAAAATAATAGTATGTATATATATATATATGTAAGCAAAAATACTCCCTGATGTTCTCTTCTGGACAAGTGATAAGAATATTTATATTAGCAGTAAAGTCTTAAGGTATAGCTAATATATTTTAGGGTTATCATAAGGATATTAGCTTAGAGCTGAGGATTTCCTTTGAAGGAGCAAACATAAAAATATGCTTTCAGTCCATTGTGTTTTCCTACTGCTCAAAATGTTTCACTGTCCTACAGAGACAGTATTCTTTTAGCAAGTATGTTTAAGGTAATAATTTAATACAGATTTTCAAAAAACAAAGATATTGGCATAAATACCCTCCTAAACCATAAATAGAACAATAAAGATACACAGAACAATTTAATAGTAAGCTAGGTTTTTATGACTTAAAGCTTATGTCATATGTGCTCCTCTGCAAAGAGGATACAAAGTATGTTTAAATACTGACAAAAGCAAAATGCAGGTACTAGTATCTTGTACATAATCACTAGGTAAAAATTATAAGATAGGAAATGTTTTCAATTCTCAGAGGGATCTCCCTAACAATACCATACGCTATAATCGACCCATACCAGAATCTAGAGTTGTGCATGGGGCTGTCAGGGAGTTTTAGGCACAGTGGAAACCCACCGTAGCCATTTTTTAATGTCGGTTTGCCCACACAGATCTTCAAATATGATATGCACCTGTCATGTCATATATTTTGACTTAATAAAGAAGCATAAGACGAAGACTCTTGGGTTTTTTATGCATTATGAAACCTCTGGGGAGTGCATGCCTGCCAACAGTTCAATTCATTATGATACAGCATTAAAATAAAGTACAAAAGTCTGCAGATATGTCCTCTTCAGAAAAATAATAGCCTTGACCACATTTTCCTGACAAAACAGAAACCAGACCTAGATCTATTTATGTGGCTTAATAGATGCATAGCAAGATAAATATTTAATTACCAAGTTTATCAATTATGAGCAATATTCTGTCTCTACTGCACAGCTCTGATTAGCTCTGTAAAACACAGAACAGGAAGAAAATAAAAAAGAATTTATAGTTATTGGCTCACTAGTTTCATGAATCCTGTGCAGCTTGTTGAATTGCTATTTATTGATTAGTCTTATAATGCCTTTGTATCTAATTAAAAATTCAGGACAGGCTCTGTGAATAAGCAATAGACAATGTCTGGTCTAAAAAAGGAACTACCCAGTCACAAAGAACTGGGAATACTAGAAGCTCCATCTGTCCTGAATAATTACACATTCACAAACAATTTTGCATAGTACAGTTTTTTGTATGTTCAAAAACACTGGAATAGTAAGTAGAAATTGAGTTTGTCTAGTAATTTTATGAAATTCATAGAATTGATAGAATTCATAGAATATTGATAGAAAGAATGTCAAGATATAAGCTAGTCCTTTCCTCCTGGTTTGAGGTATGATTTCATAAAACCTCTGATTTTAGGGTTTCTACAATCTTCCTAAATAGTATGTGTCAGTGACAATTATTGTTATGGTTGAAAAAGAGTATGTTTGGTTTAATCCTTTGATCACTAATTATATTTTCTTCCAGGCTAGTTCCATACTTCCAAATACTTCCATAGATCAAGTTTTCCAAACCCTTTACTTGTTTTTTGCTTTACCCTGTCTTTCTTAAAATGTTGCACTTAAAATGAACCTTTTTTAATCAAGCAGAATGCAGCAAGTATTTAAAATCAGTTTTTCCTATTTTCCTGTTCCCAAAGTGCAACATGTCCCCGGTTGGTGTCATCCACTTGTGCATTATATTTTTCAAATCTTATACTTGTGTCACTTCTTGTGTTGCAGCAACAATCAGCAAAATTAAAGCTTATCTTTCTTGCTAGTCAAATCTGTGTTGAGAGTTCTCTAGAAAAACTTCCCTGAAGTGTCTCCTAAGCAATAGGCACTTTTTGTTCTATAATGTGATTCTAGCTAAACTCTATAATGTTTTCATTTTGACATCAAAAAGTGAAGAACAGTAGCATTTGCTGATAAGAGTCACAAGTGGTGGATTTGCTGGACTCTTTTCTCACCTAATTTGTTTCTTATTTTTATCCACAGTGAATATAAAAGGTCAGAAATTAGATATAGAACAGTTCTTAAAGCAAAAAAAGAAAAACTGACATTCATTTGAATTAAATGTATTGTGAGATACTAAATGAGAATATGGAGGATGGAAAAGTACATCCTGTGCTGGAGCAGTCTTCTGGTGTTCTTCCTTTTATTATTGCTGCTTATTGTATGATACAACTCTTTCTACGTGGTGTCCACTATTTGCCCCGTTTGCCACTAGGTGTACATTTGTCCCATGTATAGACCATGTCTCTAATAAATCACACCCCCTTAAACAACTGAAGACATTGTTAGTAAAACATGAACTCTGAATCTGTCAGTAAAGCAACAGATTTTACTATGCAACCTCAGCATTAGGTCTGAAGGAGAATTTTGTAAATTTGATGCTTTCTTTGTAAGGACTACTCACAGCAGTATCCATCTAATTTTCAGAAGTTGGTGAATTTTTATTCTCCTGACTTTTCCATTAGTTCATGTCTTTATTACTGGAGAATCTCACTACCATTCAGTGGATGGGACTTTACACTGTGTGTAAATAGGTCACACAAGAGAAATGGTCGTTTCTTAATAAATGAGAATTGTTTGAGCAGTGATTATGGACATCCTTCAATAATACAATAAATCTTAGATCCATCTCATTCTATAAGTGTGTGAGGTCAACTGTAGTAGCTTATATAACTCAGATGATATTGTGTCTTAATATGCACTTTACTGCAAATAAATCTGAACCAAACCACTGTTATTTACACAGCACAGGTTGTAGTGAAAAAGCAAAAAATATACACAGGTAATATATTATTAAATGCACAGACTATTTAGTAATTTTAATTAAATGTTCATAGGGCAGAAGGTTGAGTGCTAACTGTTCTTAACAGTCCCCACTATTAATGGACAGTGGATTCCATTAGCTAAGTCCGTTCTTATGTTGCTTGGTCCGTGACTTCCGAAGAAAATTAAAGTCAGATGTTCATGTTCAGTTTGGAGAGAAACAAACTGACAGTTCAAGATGACTCACTTCAGATAAGAGAAAAGACAGGAAGGTTTGTAGTATTCCAGTTGCTTTTTTCTGATGTTATTGGGATTTGCTAACTGATCAGAGACAGAATTCCGACATCTGGCCCTTTCAGTTAATCTCACATTTCTGCAGGGCATGCAAAGGAAGAGCAGCAGATAAATGTAGTCAATTCAGCAAGTCCGTCAGATCTTATGAAGCTTACACTTGACTCAAACAATCCTTGTTCTCCTCTGCCCATAAATCAGCCCAGATCTCAAATGTTCAGCTATGGCGTGACAGAAAGAGAGGTAACTGAGTTTGTAATGACCAAGTCTCAGCCATCCTTTCTGATTCTCTTCTCTGCTCCAGTCACCAAGCAAGCATAGCCCTCAGGAACTAAAGTGCGTTAGTTACTAGGAAGCATGAAGCTGGGAACAAGTATTTGTTTTGAAATGGAGTAAATGCAGATATGGAAATTTTACTCCAGTTTCAAATACATTAACACTACTCCCAGTCTCCTGTTCTGTAACTGTTCAGTCTCATATTCTCTAATTCCCCCTTCTTGTGTTCAGGTTTCCTTCGTTTGTGTTGTCAACTAAATTTAGTTTTGAGGAAGAGTTCTTGGAGGTATAGTATTTCCAACATCTCGTTTATCTTTCCACTGCCTCCATTGTACGTCAGCTCATACCCCGGTGAAGCACTGACAGCGATCAGTTTGTCATTAGTCTGTACCTAGATTGTATTGTACGCAGCACTGCACTTAGATGCTTAAAGTCTCGAGATTTATTTTTGCTGTACGGGCATTCAAACATTGAACTTGTGTACTCAGGCTGCATATAGGTTGCTAATAAATCTATAAGCTTGGAATACTTTTCTTTTGGGCAAACTATTGAAAATGTGTGCATGAAAGAGAGTAATTACAGGTAGAGTAGGGGTCTGGCTGAGGAATGCTGGACTTCATGTAGCTCCCAACATGCTAATAAGGCACTTAAGTAAGCAATGAACACTCTTCAGCTCCACCAGCTTTAAGAAAATATTTGTAGGAGATAGACCAGATTTATGACAATCTCTATTTTGTTGTTTTGGGGTTTTTTTCTCACCTTCTAATTATTTAGATACTGCACCTAGATCAAAATCAAATATAACTTTCTTGCATATCTGTGGTCATAAAAACAAATCAAACAGAAGAAGAAATATATATGCAGGACATTTTTCCAATTTTTTTATACTCAGCAGGTCTTTGAAAGCAGCTCAGCAGGTGGAGTAGCTTTCACAAATATTTCTTCTTATGAATTGAGTGTTTACTAGAGTGACTCTTTGCTGCTTTAAAGTGCGTGCTAGCTGCTGATTTTTTTAAAAGTATATTAAAAGGGCTGGTGTGTTGTCATATTAAAAACTACTGATGCAACATTGTGATTAGTACTTCATTAATAAAATACTAAATTATATAAATATATTTTTATAAATACAAATAAAATACTAAAAATACTAGTATCTTATTGCTTTCTGTGTTTTACTATTTGTTTCCCAGTACGTACTTTCTTCACGCTAGCAGAACATTAGAGTGATTTTGATTCACCAGTGCAAGGTGAATCAGTGGATCTGAAGCTTGTAAGCACGTTAAGATTTTATTACTTTCTATCTCTGACAAAAATGTTTATTAGAGAATGGTTGAAGCAGAAAAGGAAAGAGAAGAGCAAATAAGAAATCCTCAAATTAAGGCTGAAATAAAATTAGTTTTCAACCTGGGCAGGATGAGACCTTAGACCACACTTGGGTACACTGCTGCCTTTTGTGCTTTGCCTGTTGCAGGAGCAGTCTTAGATGAGATGTATTGCTGTTTATATTTTTTGCGTTAAGAGCAATTTGCCACGTCATATGTAATGGTGGTTATTAGCAGCTATGGCTCCCACACAAACTGCTCTCTTTTACACCTTTATTTCTGTTTTCCTGGGAAAATGAGAAAGGTCAGGTGCTTTCTTGAATAGCTGACTAAATATCTTCCTCAGCTAAAATGGCAGAAGATGCCATAAGACAAATGTGGCTACAGCTGGGAGGCTTCATCCCATTTTTGCCCTGGTCATAAGACTGAACATGTCATTGGTGCTTAATGTCCAGTGATTCAGGAGCTGGAACTTGAACTAATGCTCATCCTCCTTGTTTGCACTCCAGTGCAATGCACAGCAGGCTCCTCTCAACTCTAGAATATCTCACTCTCCCTCTGAATACAATAGCAACCTGACCTTTTAGAAATAAAATGGATGGGGATATTTTTGAAGTCAGAATTAACACAGATGTCTGAATTTAAATCAATATATTTTTCAGAACAATAAAATAAGGTAACAATCAAAAGCAACCTGAAAAAAAAAACCAACACCTGCTTTCATTTCACTGGTCTTTTTGAAACTGAGAAATCAAAAGCAAAGGGATATCAGGCACATACCAGAATATTAATATACAATTCCTCTTTGTGTCCTTTCTCATATTCACTGATTTTCTTTCCACCGAGTAATAATATATATGTCTAGAAGAATGTATTTTCCTGCTTAGTTAGTAGGGTTAAAATTGCTATTTTTATTAAACGTTGAGTACTTCCTCATTTATCATGTTAAGTTCCATTACTTGTTTCCAAGGAGATAGAAATATGCAGGAAAATCACGTGAGACACTGATTTGTAAGGCTGTTCTCTTTAATGAGAGTAGAATGTGCCCTGTTTTCAGGAACAAAATAAACTTGGAGCTACTGTAGTAAAGCAGTTGGGATTTTGAATGTCATTTCTGTGCAGGCCTACTTTCTGCTTCTGAAGGGTGGAAGAGGATTGTAAAATATTCAAATCAGTATCAGATTGCCATTTAGTGGCTCAGCTGTGCTGTTTTCTATACTGAAGCAGGATAGAAACTCCCCTCACCACCACCACGACCACCACCACCCTTGTAGTAGTGGCTTTCTCTTGACAGTTTTAGGTATTTCTTGAAGAACAAGAGTGGACAATTTATTTTTTCTCCTGTGAGTTTTTCTTCAGAAATACTAAAGCCTGAATGGTTCCATAAGTATTTAAAAACCTGTAATGGTTCAGTGAAGTGCCAATGCTAAGTTTTAAACAGAGGCATCTTTTTTTTCTTTCTGTAAATAAAATCCTAACTTAATCTGAAGGTAAACAGATCGGTTGTCTTACCTGAAGTAGTCTTCACCACCTCAGTTGTATTCCTTAATCCTGTAAAGGAGAACTGGTAAAGCCTCCAGGACCTGGTGTCCCCCACCTCCACTGAGCTGCGCTTCCACTGGTAAATGATCTCTTCTCTTGGGTAGCCATCTTATTGCAATGGAAAATACAGAATGCTTTGTTTCGCAGTCATTGCTGGGATTTTAGTGTACTTTGGGGAGTAAAAAACCTATTTCCTATTTCTCAAAAAAACTGATGAAGCATATTGCAACTGAATTATAGATATATTTTTCTCAAGATACTTGGTAGTGTCTTTTATTTAATGTTACATTTTATTTTACTTATTATAAATTAAAATAACACTTGAGGTAATTTTTCAAGAATTAGTATTTTAGTTTTGCAGACTCAATAGGATACAATTTTGCATATTCTTCAATTATGGCCAAAAATTCTGCAACTGGACTGGGAATTCACACCTTGACCTGACTGCAAAATGCCAAACTCTTGGCTCCAACTACTGCAATAGTAAAACACCTCTGTGCAGAGAGAAAGTATCAGGCCATGAGGCTTTGACGCTGAAAGCAAAAATTTCTACTGTTATGCTAAGATATAAGCATAAATTAATCACGTAGATCCCAGAAATTGTAGCATTCCTTAGTTGTATTTGTGAACATACATGATTCATGTACTTGAAGATGAGGTCAAAATAAAACTGAAAACCATTGGAGTATATCTAGTTAGGAAGGTAACCCTCACTGATTGTAGGTATGTAAATATAAATGTATAATTGGTTCAGTATGGATCAGAAAAGGGGTATTTCTAGGCATATTACTTACAGCTTGAAAATTCCAGGGGGCAGGAATGGGCATCCATTGGGAAGTTGTGTAACTGTAGCTGACACTCAGCATCAATTGTCAGCCTGAGGAGAAAGAGATCAGGATATGCAGAATGTACTTGAGAAGTTTGTCCTGAAAACTACATCAAGGCAAGCAAAATGAGATTCTTACTAATATGGAACCTGACTATGAAACATGCAAATATAATATCTATATAAAGCAAAATGATATGTATGTCTTAATTTGGGTATTTCAAGCATAGGAAGACTTCATGGTTACTGATAAGCAGTGTTTCTTTTTTGGTTACATAGGCCCTGATCATCTATTTTCTGGATTGTGTGATAGAATAAGATATTAAAGTTCTGTTCCCATGCATCTGAAATGGCAGCATTACTCATGACTGGCAAATCCATAAGTAGATATACAGGTCATCTCATGAGCAATGACAAATCTCTGTGTCACAACATGCCATAATGCACTAGAGAAATGCATTTTACGTGACAAAAATTCTATTTCAAAAATGATGGATGGGAGTCCAGATTTAGACATCTGCATCCAAGACAGCCATCTAGATTGCCTTCATACCAGTGGAAAGGTGTTCTGAGGATATACTTAATTTCACTCCAAATTAAGACAGTTAAATGAAATCTGAGGAATGTACTGAAAGGTATTTCCACTGAATATCAGGAGAATCTCCATGATAACTCAGGTGGTGTAGGTGCTGTAGATCAGGTAGAGACATGTACTTTTAGAAATAAAAATTTATATGAGATGTATCCCTTGATTTGCCTGCTAAAGACTCTACCATTTTCCATTCAGTCCCTTAACTGCTGCTATCCTACACTTCCCCAGCCCTGCCATGAACTGCATGATACTTGGACTTTGGAAAGGGGGGAGGAGGAGGTGGGGTGAGGGAGGAAAAAAGGAAAAAGAAGGGGGAAGGGGAAGAGCAGAGTGGTGTTTTTTAGTTCCATGAGTCTCTTGGAAAGCTGTAGAATTCTGGTCTTTGCTGATTCCTGAGTGTCCAAATGAGCAACTGTGTGAGCTGGGTTTATCTGGTGGCTGTTGCATGTAGGTACTGCATGCAAATGACTCCCTGAGTCTCATACTGTGGGATGCAGGGGGATGCTGTGGTCACTAGCTATCAAGTTAATGAAGTCAAAAGGAAACTTTTCTGCATTAGGGATTTAGGAACAAATCTGATATCCTTTGAAATTAAGGGAAGTTCTGTTTGTGACACAGAAGGAGAGCTGATTCTGTGCACTAATATCATTGCCCTTTATTTCTCTTCTCATTCCCATCATCTTCAGTTTCATTTCAAGAAAATTATAGTATGGATCCAAAAAATTATTAAGTTCTGCCTTCAATATTGCTTTTTCTCTGGTGAACGTATTTAACACTTTTTGAATTTTGGATAGGCTCAGATTTACTGCTGGTTTTTATTTGTTTTCTCTTGTGAAATTGAGTAGATTTCATTCCTCAACACAAAGCATGATCCAGGCTCTGAACATCTCCAAGTGTGGAGTTTTCTGGGCAATCTCTTCTACTCCTTGACCATTCTCACAGTAAAAAAAGTTTCTTCTTATATTTAAACAGAATTTCCTGTACTTCAGTTTGTGCCCATTGCCTCCTGTCCTGTCACTGGATACCAGTGAGATTATGTCTCTGCCTTCTTTACCTTCCAACCCCTGCCTTCTTTACCCCCACCCACATTATCCACTTTGATAAGATCTCCTGAGCCTTCTCTTCTCTAAGCTGGATAGTCCCAGCCTCTCCCAGCACATCAGATGCTCCCAGCCCTTCAGCATTTTATTGGGCCTTCACTGCACTCGCTCCAGTAAGTGAATATCCCTTTTGTACCGTGTAGCCTCACACTGGACCCAGCACTCCAGATGTGTCTCACTAGCGCTGGGCAGAGCAGAAGGATCATCTCCATTGACATGCTGGCAACGGTCTTCCTAATGCAGTCCAGGACACTGCTTGCCTTTGCTTCACCAGGATCCCAGATCTTTTTCTGCAAGGTGCTTTTCACCTGATCAACCTGTACCCTGTACTGCTGCATGGGGTTATTCCTCCCCTGGCTCAGAACAACATTTTCCTTTGTTGAACTCCATGAGATTCCTGTTGGCCCATTTCTCCAGCATGTTGCAGTCCCTCTGAGAGACAGCACAAGCCTATGATATACCACTCACTCTTCCCAGTTATGTATTATGTGCAGACGTGCTGAGGGTGCACTCTGTCCTATTGTCCAGGTCTTAAACGAAGATGTGAAGATGTAAATTATTTGGCCCGGTACAAAACTGGGGAGTACATCACTAGTGACTGCTTCTCAGTTGGCCTTCATGCCACTGCTCCCAAAACTTTGAGCCTGCCAGTTCAGGTACATTTAATCCACCTTAATGTCAACTGTTTTAGCCCATACCTGATCCTCCTTCCTTGCTCCACTTTCATACTGATCTCAGGGGCATGGGATTGCTGAAGGCAGGGGTTTACCAGTAAAGACTGAGGCAGAGAAGGCATTGTGTACCTTGGCATTTTCGCTGTCCTTTGTGACAAGGTCCCCATTCATGTGAAGCATTGCACCCACATTTTCACTGGTCTTCCTTTTGCTGAAGGTATAAGTGTAGAAACCCCTCTTGCTTTCACGTCCTACGTCAAATCTGACTCCAGACAAACTTTGGCTTTTCTAACCCTGTCCCTGAGTGCTGGGACAGTATCTCTGTATTCCTCCTGGGTCACTTGCCCCTGCTTCCACCTCTAGTACATTTTCTTTTCACATTTGAGTTTTGTGAGGAGCTTTGTGCTGATCCATCCAGTCTTCCTGATAACTTTACATAAATTCCTGCTGGTCAGGATGGACTGTTCTTGAGCCTGGGGGGAGGTGATTGAGAAAATAAAGCGGCTTTTCCAAAGCCATCTTCTCTTCAAGACAGAATCCCAGATCCGTGATGATACTATCAAATTCCACTTCTGGATTAATGTAGGTGGAATCCTTACTGGTGCTTGCTGTGGCTCACTAGAACTACTAGGTATAAGTTAATAACAGATAACTGTTTCTAAATTCTAGCAGATATATCTCTTTCTAATGAAAGAAACTGAGGGGTTGGAAGTGAAAGGTAATGAAATCCAAAGACACAGTACTGTAGCTAAGTCCAAATTTAGCATTTCAAAAGTGGACCGAGGATCTTCTGTATCAGACTGACTTTGATTTGCACTGTATTTTAATTCTGATCATTCTGTTATCTCTTCTGGTGATGCAATATGTAATGAATGTAAAATAACTGTGAAATAAAACTTATTTTTGTCTTTCAGACAGTTGCAACATTAAAAGACTGTCTTAACCAAATCTTCAGATCTATTCATTAAAATTATAATGAGTATACTTTTTTTCAAAACTTTATTTTTGGCACCCAGTAAAAAAAAAAAGTGAAAAAAACACTGGAAAAATGCAGTCAAAAACTCAGATGGTCTTATATCAAATATCTTGGATTCTGTACTCTCATTTTAAATGATAAAGTCTCTTGAACAAATATTGTCTTTACATTTTACATAGAAGCAAATACTATATTACATGTAAGAAAAGGTAAAACAAAAATGCACTTAGGATTTTCACATTTAGGAAGTATCATGGTCATAGGGAATATGATATTTGAGTTGTTAGATACTGCATATGTTACACTTAAATATAGGTATATGCATAACTTAATTATTGAAAAGATAGTTTTTAAAGGTACTCTTTAAAGGCACTCAAAAGAAAAGCTATACATGTGGCTAAGAAATCTGGAGATGAGCATATCAAGTTCAGATTCATGAAGGTTTTAGTGGAACAGGGCTTATCTGTAGGTTTTGGAGTAAACTTTAAATGACCAACGCTGTGACGATAAATCTTATTTTCATAAGATATTTGAAGAAGGAAATGCTTTTGCAGGGTGGAGCTTCACCTAGCTAAATTGTAATCAATTCAGAAAAAGCAGCCTTGGGGGTATATAATATTTTTATACCTCTTTTTATACCGTCTACTTAATTCAAGGATATTTTGAATTAGTCAGTTTAACCCAATAAAAAGGTAAAAGGTAATATAGACCAAACCAGTGGCAAACAATACAACGTACCTGAAAATGAAGATTAATTACTATAACAATGCTTATATTCATTTTAGCATAGGAACATGACTGTTGTGGAGTGAGATAGTACAATCTATAGCAAGAATGAAAAACTCTTTACTGTTTCTATATAAAATAAATTGCATGCAGACATTCTAAATATTTCCCTTTTTCAGGGTTGTATGCATAAGTAAATAGGAAAAAACAATGTTTTTTCCTTCAGGTTAATATCAAATTACCTAAATTCACAGGGCCTTTCTCTTTGGCTTTCCCTAGAGAAACTGAAATTAAAGTCAGGTATAAATACCTCAATGTGTACAACACTCTGCCGTCATTCCAGATCCTGAGCATCCTGTTAGGAGTTGTTATCCAATGAGCATCAGCTTTCTTGGAATTACGGAAAAATGTGTCTGGTATCCAGATCTTCCCAACCATGTTGCTGTTTAATCTGAGCACTTTTATAGTGCTGTTGAACTTCAGACGTCTGTCATACCACGTTTGAGCGAAAAATATATCAATTGTATATTCCTGTTGTGTTAACCAGAAATACTGATGAAAACATAGCACTGAGCATTTCACGCAAGTCCTGATATGCTTTACTTAATTTCATACCAAAAAAAAAGAAAAAAAAAAGAACTACAAAAGGTGATACTAGAACTCATAAAAACAATTTTTAAGGGCATGGTTTACCAAATATTATTGTTTAAAAACAATTTATTCTGTTATTTTCCCACTGCCCATTAACAAGTACAACTAAGATGCAGTTGAGTGTTATATACACCTTTCTAATTCCATGTCCCTGCACCTCAACCCACACCTGATCAGGTCAGAGAACACTGGCTTATTCTCTTGGATCTAGGACAGGAAAAATTTGAGCTGACTTCTTGAGTGCCTTAATTGCCTGTGCCCCCCAGTTAATATCAGTAGTGGTGAAGTCACACTTTCCCTGGCACCACTGGGCAGCCAGAAGGTGCAAAGGGAAATGTTGAATGGAAAAGAGCAATATGACATTTTCTACACATGAAAACCACAGGAATGAAGTAGACATTGTGCTAAGGCTAGATCACTTTCCCTCGCCTGTATAAAGTTATAATTAATTTTTCCTGTAAGAACTCTGGAAAGAGAGAGGAGAGAGGATTTAGGCTTTTTTCTTTTTATATCTTGGTGGCAAGAGTGGCAATGTCACTGGTAGATGGCTTTCCTTATTTTGTATCAACCTGGAAACTCAGTTTTACAGGAGTTAAACTGTCAGAAAGTGCTTGGAAGTAGAGCGCATAGAAGTGTGAGGATATATTAAAAGTATTATTATTACATTCTTTTCAGCATATAGCTCAGTTTCCCTGTCTTGTAGAGATTCATAGTTCATATAATCCTCACATCCGTAATAATAATAATAAAATAATAATAATAATAATAATAGATTTTAAAAATAATATAGGTATATCACATTAAAACATTGATGTTTTGACAACATTAAAACTAATGGAAACTTTGTAATGTCATGAAGGAGGCTTTATAACAAAGTGAACATTATAGGAAAATTGGCAACCATTTACCTACCATATTGATAGCATTCACAGGCCCAATGCTATTTACATACATGTCAGTGTGAATTACCGTCGGTTTAACTGTAAGAGAAACAAGAATCAGAAACATGAGTGAAGGTCAAAATCAACTACATAAAAGTCAAACACAAGCAAAAGATTATTATAGTATCTCTTTTGTGTAGCTATGTTTGCCTCACATTTAAATGTGTATATACAACAAATATAAATTTGAATGATGCCTCCAGTTTGAAATTAATTAGAAACAGTCTGAGACAAATTTTATATCTTTTATTCTATCAGAGTGATTTCACTTATACTATGAGAACAAATACTAAACCCAGTGTCCTTACCTTAGACTGAGTCATATCTGACTGAGAGTATGTATATTTTGTGTCAGGTCACAACAACACACCTAACAAAACACTATCAATGAAAGCAAACATATCCTTACATATTCTTATGATGTCTTTCTTGCATCACTCATTTTACATTATAATGCCGAATGCAACATGACTGCTGTTGCCTGCAGAGATGGCTGTAGGTAAGTAACAATTTCATGAGCCCAAAGTGAAAAATAATACTCAGGGCTCTAAAACATGAATGAAAAACAGTTGTTAGATTAATTTACTTCGAAATTACTCAATTGTAGCTTTATTATTCTTATACACCTTGACTAAAACATGATTGTTTTTTTCCCGGGTGCCTTTATGAAGGCTTAATTCCTCTCTGTTCTCTAAAGTCTTGGACTGGGAGAGTAAGACAAATTCCTCTGCTAATTTACACTATATACATACATCGAAGGTTAAATACTCATCCCTCACTGTGAAAAAATCCTTAGTTTATAAACCTCTACAAACTTGTTTGAAACAGCTTCCTTCATTAACCTTGCTGCTCTCTGCTTTCCTCTGCCTGCCACATCCATGAATTCTCTTTGTGTATTTCTGTAATCTTATTACTACTGTATCCTCTTCTACAGAGGTATTGCCTGCCTGTTCTGTGCACACATAGTGCCTTCTCAAACTGACTTGCAGCAACGCAGGGAGATTTCTCTCTTTGAGCTGCCTCAGTAATCGGTGGAGGGGAAGATCCCTGCAAAAGTCAAATGAGACTGCCATGAGAAGTGCAGGCTTTGTTCTATCTACTTATTTTGGCTGTGGGGGAAATCTAGGGAAGTTGGCCTTACTCGGCTGCAGTTATCTTTCGTGGACCGCTTCCTCTGTATCGCATTCCCCAGTCACTTCTTGCCCTGCTGTGCAAGTGAGGGCCCCTGCTGCATCAGTCAATGCAGACCTGCTGCTTTTAGAGGCTCTGTCTGTGTTCATCGCATCATGCCAGGACTAGGCTGCGTTATTCTCATTTTGATCTTCCTTTCCAATATGTTATTTGTGATTCTGAGATATAAAAATAAGATAAAAACTTGCTTTTCTATTTCCCAGAAGTTAAATTCCACACTTTCTATGCAGGTGCATTACAAGCAGTCTGATTCAGCAAATCACAACAGTCTTATAAGATGTCTGAGGATAGATTTAGCAATCTTAATTTATGTCAGCTTCTAAAATCACAACGACTTTTCCTGAAACTGATGTTTTACTACATTGATTTTGTTTTAATAACTATTGTGAATGGATTCTCCTTCCTGTGTAGCATAATATGGAATGAAAATTCTTTCTCTACACTGCTCAATAAAAAGTGGTCTGCAAAGAAACTCAACATACCTCCTATGTCAGGTCTCAACTTGTTGTCATATCCTTCCAGCAGGCCATTTAAAATAAGAGTGACATCACTCTCATGGACTTTGGGAGTCAAAACCCAAGTCTTATTTGATGTGTAATCTTCATAATCATCATCTCCCTTTTGGGTGGAACTGTTAAAGATATAAAAATGAAGAAATGGAAAGCTTTGAAAAACATGAGTTTGTAGGCAATCTTTTTGGAGATAATACACACATAAATCAGGTTTTAACAGTACTGTACAAAACATTGAAAAATTGCTTGCTTTATGAAAGGACACTCACAACAAAGATGTCACATAACAGTTGAGGTTACAGTTCACTTCAGCAACATTTCCTTTTAGCACAGTTGAGATCATATTCTGTCTATTCAAAAGAACATCAACGCTTATCACCTTTGGCATACCTACTTTTTCTTCTCACTGACTCAGGTGGGACCTGCTACGAAACAAATCTAATTGTCACTTAGCTTATGTAACTCTCCACCAAAATATCACTTAGTATGTACACAGTGTTGTTGCGTTACTTCTCTTTGAAAGAACAGTTTTGATGCAAGACATTACTGACAAGACCAATAATTAGAGTCATTCAAACAAGCAGTCACACAGCTTTTCTCCACTCTGATGAACTTGAGCTTATTGTACATTTAGAAAGTTCAGCACATTTTTTTGCCAATGGTTTTCATTTCCACTTTTGCTAACCAAAACCCAGAGAGGATATAAAGTCTGTCTACCAGTTTTCTTTCTGCTGCTGGGTAGTATGACAGATCTAGTATAATTCAACCTGTTTGGCACAGTATAAAGGGCAAGATAGGAATAAGAAATGTATAGACTAGCCTTAATAATGTTCTGTTTTCTCAGAATCTGTGCCTCCAGTTCTAGAGAAGAACATAGAAACTATTTTAGAATATGACATCATCAGATTCACTTCAGAATGTCATCAGAATGAAATCAGATTAATTTCAGAATGTCAGTGGTAATCATCTAAGTAGTGCTAAGTAACTATAAGTTTTCTCCATAATATGCCAGTGCCCTTCTTTCTTGACCTGCTTCTGTGACAAAGTTTGAATTCTGATGGATGTGAAAAACCTAATAATACTACAAATGTCTTCAGCCAGTGGGTGGAGTTTGTATACACATGGGTACAAAGCAGAAAAAGTAACTTTTTTCCTGTTTCAGCTAGAATCTGTACAGAAATGGGAAAGAACAGAGAGAATTAGATTCCCGTGGGGGCTGGAACTCATGATTGGCAGGCAAGACTGAAAGCAGATGCAGCTGACCATGGCCATGGGTGCAATACTGAGGGGATGACTAGTCTCAGAGTGCCATTCTGTTAACAGAGATCTTCGCTCTATGAGGTCTGGCCCACTCCTCCCTACAGTGCTGTCCTGCTGCATCCTGCTTAGACCTACCTAGAGTGGACGGCCTGAAGGCTTTCCCATGCTGGGCATTTGGGAGCTGTAAGCCAACTGTACAAATATAACTGAAATATGAATGAGGCTTTAGCTCCTTTCTTGCCCATGGCACAGCCTACAAGGAAAGAGCCATGGCACATCTGTGCCTCTGTATAAGGCTCTGCTTCTGAGGAGATGCTGAAGGTACAGTGAAATTTGAAGCAGCCTGAGGCTGCGCATAGGGCTGTAACAACTAGGAATACACAGCACGCACAAGACAGCCAGTCTTGCATAGCATTGAACTGAGCCTGGAAGCTTCTAGTGAAGCTAGATTAATCTGTGCCTTCGTTACATATACTGAGTACCACTGACTGCAGCCTCCAGGTACCACGTAACCCATCCTGTGCCATTGATATGCCTCTGGGAGCTTCAGCTTCCCAGATTGGGAATAGGCAATCTGACCTCCTTCCTCTGGCTACACAGGCCTGAACTTGTAGTGTTTTAGAGGCAATCAGAAGCGGAGTTTTAATTGGCCATGTGCTATATAGTATTCTGCTGGTACTGACAGGCCAGGATAATTAAATTGGTGGGGGAAATCTGTTTATTCAGCTGTCTGGAGTTCAAAGATCTAATTGTAATTCAAGGGAATGTAACTGAAGCAAGGTTTTCCCTCCTGCAGGAAAGGAAATCCTTCTAAATAAAGTCTTTGCAAACAGAAGGTACTAGATTTTATGTTTTCAGTCTGTGCAAAGTGAATGAAAAAGGCTAGATTTCAGTATAAAAAGCCATACTTCTGTTTTATAACAAATTAAACATCCATTCTCTGGAAAGAATAGTTTTTTCTGAATGGGGAAAAAAAAGTAAATCAAATGCATTCTTTCACAAAGACAATGTGTTCCTGAATACTCATCTAATAAGAAAGCTTCAGAAGTCAAGCAGCTAGTTAGTAGAGTCCGATGTGCTGGATAGTGCAAGATTAGAAGATAAAAAATTACATTTGTATAGCACTTGTCTCAAATCTCAAACAACCTTATTGAACAGCAACCCACAGTCAGTAAAACTTCCATTTCTTCTTGCTAATTATTTGTAGGAAAGAAATAGCTATTTGTTTGCTTATCTGCCATTGTAAGTCATTTTGGTGCTCCAAATCTTAAAAAACAGCAAATGCTTTATGAGATTAGTGTGATAGAGGGGGAACATAGCCAACGTAACTAGGGAAAAAGGGCTCTGAATTCCAGCTTTTATCCAAATTCCAAGCGGATCATAAGTTAGCATGGGTATCCAATTGTCTAAATGTCTGTCTGTGTAAAACTGCACACAAGTCTGAACAATCAGAGGTGCATCTTTATCTAGATAAGCAGGGTTTTAGCTGCTTTAATTTCCATTAATGCTAATGAAAGTTATAATGACAAAGCCCTTTTCATCTCCTCAAGACTTTCAGACCAGTCCTTCTGATTATATGGCCTACATTTTCCAAGTGCTTTTACTGTCCAGAACAAATTCAATAAAGTCCAGATTATACCCAAATGCACATTAAAGTCTGGTTTTATTTTTATGACTGCTAGAATTTTTCAAATCTAGGAATGCAGGTATGCAAAGAAACATATATTTACCTATTTGCAGATTACAGTATAATTTTTTGAAAGTCAATGTTTCAGATACTGATACAAAATCTCATTGTGTGAAATATTCCCACTTCTGGCAATGCCATTCCAAGATGTCTGCAAAATTGCTCTATATAAATCCTGGTTCCCTATTTCAAAAAGAGGTGGCTTAAGAAGGTCAGAACCCAAATGTGAAACTTCAAGTCATATAGTAATTAAAGTCAGAAAGCACTTTTGAAGGACATGTGGTCCAATCCCTCCTCAATTTGCCAGCTAAGCCTGAATTAGGTGACTATGGTTGTAATTACTTACATATATATATTTTTTTTAATATATATATATATATATATGTAACAAACATGAGTGTGCTTAACATCTGGGGGGGCTCTTTGTAGGTGTCAAATTACTTGAAATACATGTTCACAAAGCAGATAGAGGGCAGAAATCTCTACAGACTAATAAGCGTTTACTAATTTAGGTCAGAAAGTGCAATAATTTAGGCTACACAAGTATTTGAGGGGAATGACAGCACAAGATTGAGTCATATTTTGAAAGGTTTTTTTGAAAAAATCTGTAAAGATCCATGAATTGGCATCTCACTCTACAATTACATACAAACCTCATTCTGCGAATGTGGTTTTTACCACAGCAAGGGCTAAAAAGAGTTTTAACTCATGTTTCTTATCTTTCTCACTATGAAATACACATACAAATCCTAATTCTGCTTTTAAAAAGTTGTTACTCAATTTACAACGTTTATATATCTGTTTTGAGCGCCCATTGGTGAAGTGTCACTTTAGCACAAACTGAGATTACACAAACCAAATGTTCAGGACCAGATTCTCCAGATCTTTGCTGGTGCATCATCCATTAAGTTTTTTGCAATACCATCTGGGCAACATATAATCATTGACGGAGCAAGGGTAACTTCTGTGGGCAAAGGTGCCTACTTTTTAGTAGTTAAGTAAAGTAGTTAAGCCTACAGGTTAAACTGGGTTCAAGCAAAGGATGAAGTACTAATGAAAGATACCCTATTTCATTGGCATAGCCTCTTTTACAGACTCCCTAATGTAAAGGCGTTATTTCTATTCTAGAAATATGTTGAAACATATTGAAACAGCAGAAGATTAGTTCAATCAGGCCAAGAGGATATCTCTGCTGAGGAATCATTGATGTGTTAGGAAAATAATTTTTTTTCTGAACCTTGTCCAGAAGACACAGCAAAGCCCATTAGTTACAGGTTTCATTAATGTAGCAATGCACTATTCTCTTAGCAGTCCAAAACCATGGAAGTCCACATTACAGTTTGGGAATCCATTCCTGTTTTTAATAGATTCAGTGTGATTTATAATTTCTTTTTTGTTTTGGCTTCCATGAAAGTAAGATTGATACCTATGTAAAAATAACCGTAACTTTAGTAACATTTAACAAATAATTATATTAATGTTATTTAGCTGTCTTACATTAGTATCCTTTCAAGTCCTTTTGTTTAAATTTTGTTTAAATAAAGCATGGATTATCCATTTCAAACTACTGTGTTTGTTAATTTTTAACAGAAAGTCAGCATTATAAGTTTTGATGATCTCTGCTGTTCTGTGAGATCTATATCAGAGACACTCTAATGTAATTTCCAGAAGAATCATACATCACATTTCTTGCAAAGACACTACCATATGTTGTTAAAGATACACTGTACATTATTTAAAATCACGGACAGCAGCAAAAATTTTTCAGTCTAAGCTGAGGGACAGATTGTGCACATCTTATTTCATTAGTGAGCAATAACTCACATAGGATATCTCTTTCAAAAATTTTGTAATCCACAGGGACATGATTTTCACAACTTTTTACAAGTAGTAGAAGGGAAATTATACTCTTTGATGCAAAAATCTACCAGGACTGCTCAGTCTTTCAACATTCAAATGTGAGGTCATATATTTAGCTGGTCAAAATCTCTATAATTCCTATGATTTTAAATAAGATATACCATTTTGTACTTGCTGTGGCTCAGTCCTTTAACTTTTCTACGTAGAGAATTATTTTTAACTATTTCCATGTGTTCTATTAAGAAACTTCACACAAAAGTCCATTAACCCTCCTGGAATCTGCTTGTTATTACATTGCTGTTTATAAGCAGAATCTGAGTAGCCACAAAGTGCCTGAAGAAAAAGACCTGTAGCGGCACTGAATAGCCAACAACTAATTAGTTTAACCCTAATTAAACACTTAAGTTTATTTGTCAAAAAAATCAGCCGAAACACTAAGATGGCATAGGGACTGAGCACACAAGTCTCAAAATGGGTATTCTAAACCCAGAAATTACTAGAGTAGCACAAACGAGTACTCCCAGCTGATTACTTTTCAGTCATTATAGCACATGAAAGTCCTAGATTGGCAGTAATCAAACAGTCATTTCTGAAAACAATGCCTACAATGAGATTTAAAGACTGGCTAGATTCCTGTGAATATTTACGCTGTTTTCCACTGAACAGGATGATACGCAGCAACACAGCAGCTAAGTATCATGCTGTGGATTTTACAAGCCTTCTGCTAGTCATTGAGCAGCTCTCAGTCTCCTCGCTGGTACTTGTCAGCCATTTTGAGTAAAGCATTCCAATTCTTAAACCTCTTCACAGCCTTCTAAAATATTACATGGCAATTATTTTTTTGTATTTGTCGCCATAAAACTTTCAATCATAGCAAACTGGTTTATCCTACAGCCATTCTACACCTTCCCCAAGACGTGCACTCACAGTGGCTGCACATTATTACTTCATAAATTTTAGCCCTTTGTAGTTATAGTTAGAGCATCTATTTTCCATACTTGCAGATTCAGATGAATGTGGCTACAGCAAGTGTTTACACAGAAAGGTTGAAAATTAAAAATTTAACTTGTTTTTTATTTCCTTTCTGTAAGTTTGTGAAAACTCTTTTTAAAAAAGCCCTTTGGAGTGCATTTATTGAGAGTGTTTTCAATAAAACCAGTTTATAGTATTTACTGTGTTTTCTAGTTCACTGTACTGAAAAATCGCAGTGCAGATTTTGCATTGCACAATTGATTGGTTTCAAGTCATGAGTGAGCATGAGGATTATTGTCCCTTTTTAAATATTTCCAGGAACAATAAAATGGGCTCATGGCCAATTGTCACCAAATTTACCACAAACAGGGACCAGCGTTAGCAGTCCTGGCAAAGAACCAAAAGCTGAAATGTTGCACCTAGTCTAGAATCTGTTTCTCCAGCAGAAAGTTCAGGCACGTTGGTTAAATAAAGGATTTCCATCTTCAGATCTATGAGAAAAGACCAATGCAGTTGACAAAAACTGTGTTATACCACAGTATAAAACTTGTGGGCAGAGAGAGGAAATCTATGCTACCCCCAGGGAGGACAGGAAAATGTAGAGGGATGAAACAAACTTGTATAGCCAGTATGGAACAAGAGAGGTAATTATAGCAACAAGCACACATCATTCACTTTGAACAGCCTGAGCTTGAAGTGAAGCATTTATACTTCTGAGAACTCTGGAGGAGTCTAAAATGTGATCAGATGATTCAGATAAGCCTCCATAACTTAAGATGATTATTTCAATTTTTTTTTTCTTTTTTTTTTTTTTTTTTTTTGAGCTGGAACTTTGTATAAATATGTTTTCTTACATTTTGTTTACTGGAAGTTATATAATTACGTATCTCTTTTTACTAATGTTATGGCTATTCATTTTAGTGGCAAGAGAAGGAAAGGATTAGAAATAAAAGAGAGAAATAGATTCAGATATTCTTCTGCATCATGGGGTTAGTTAGAGTTAATTTTCTACTTTATTTTAAATTATCTAGCTATATCTAGTTGTAAAAAGGTATAACGAAATTAGGTGAACTTCAGTTTTATTTTTTGGTTTACCTTCCTCTCCCCTTCCATCTGCTTTTCTCCTCTTTCTTTCATTTCTTTTAAAACTGTTCTATGCATCTCTGCGTGTGAAATCTAAGGCACTTGGGGAATCATTTTTGCCTGTTGCTGTTATTCAGCTCCTGCAACTTTCTGCTATAGCTGGGAGAGCTCAAGAGATGGAGTTAAGTTAATGGCCATTACTGAAATGCAATCCGACTAGGTCTTTTTTAGTGTGAACTCTCTTCATTTTTTCTGGCTGTATTTTATTGCATGTAATTGTCATCTGTTAACACTATATGTAATCTCTCTTCCCCAATAACGTACATCGCTTTTAGAAAAGATTGCTCTAAAATCTCACTATAAATTAACAAGAGGAGCAAAAAGCTTAATTCTGTTCTCAGTGAGTAAGATTAGGGAAACATGGATGCCCTCCAGCCTTCTATTTAAACAACATTAGCTCTAAAAAACCAATCCTATTGCTCCATTAGATTTGAAAAATGAAAGCATAAAGATTCTTGTTCTGTAATACCCTATGAAGCACTCATATTCATGGCTTTTCAGAATACTTGCACAACCTTTTTCTATGTTTTGCCAGCATGGCAATTTCACCCAGAAGGAAGTCACTTCTGGAACCGATCATTCATGATATAGTCAACTTCACATCACTATCTGTCAATGTTTATAAACAAACAAGTGAGGTGCTAGAAATGTTAGCATTTTGTTTATTGAGTAACCCTCCTGAACATATTTTTGAGGTTTAGAATAGATTTTTTTGGTCTACAGGTGTGAGCTTTAAAATTCGAGTTGAGCTCAATATAAATCCTCATTAGAATGAAATCTGTCAGGAAATGTTTTCATTCTCATCTTCTATGTCTTAGTACACAGCAAAACATTATCAGGTGGTGTTCCCAGTGTTGGGCTGGGAATCAGGAACATTGAATGCCTACCACAGTTAAAGGCCTAGTGTCCTACTTGCTATGCCAAGCCAAATTATATCATCTCTGCATGTAAGTGTAAACCATTTTTACAACATAAATAGGCACATAAATGTGCCTTATTATCTGTGTCTTGTAAACCATCTAATTATGGAGAAAGAAACGATCAATAACCATGCCTTAGGAAATGATGTTGCATTGCTGGGAATCACACTTCCATCGCACTTACCAGCAATGTTATAACCTGTATCTCTGGTAAACAAAATGGGTCAGTTAAACCCTGAATAACTAGGGAGTCAGTCAAAAATAATTTTTAAACCAGTAGCGGTTTTTTCTAAGTATATTCTTAATTCTTGATTCTTTTAGATCATGGAAATACCATTACTGAAATGTTTATTACATAGAAATGTGTCTTGAAGCTGAATGAACAGCAAATAGTTGCTTGATATGCATGTCTTTAATTAACTCATCATGAAGCTAACTCATTCACAAAATGAGTGTAAGCAAATGGTAGAAATTAAACTATTTTTTGCTGTTTTTTTTTAAAAACAATGCTTCTGTTTTAACTTCATTTTTAATGCATGGTAACCAATAGTAACCCATGTGTTCCCACATAAACCAAGTTAA
This sequence comes from Falco rusticolus, assembly GCF_015220075.1. NCBI lineage: Eukaryota > Metazoa > Chordata > Aves > Falconiformes > Falconidae > Falco > Falco rusticolus. The sequence continues at coordinate 13,997,080 of NC_051194.1, read as the reverse complement.
ATCATGCAAGACACTGTTTGCACTCATGCTCATAAAACAGACTGTGCAGGGGTGGATGTGGAATTTAGCTCTGATAACAGGGTAGATGTGTGATACATTAAGAATGTAAGTGGCAAGCTAATGTCTCTGTGTCAGCTGAGTAGAAAAACTGTCAACAAGTGTGCCTGAATTTCCCCTACAGAATTTATTTATTTTGATGAAATGGCCTGTGTTGGTTTTCTTGTGAAATTCTGATGGACTTTCCTCGGTGGTTGGTACTACCAGGATGGTTTCATGTGAGGGACTCCTTAACTCTGCAGGGCACATTAACATCCTAGCTTCTAGATAAGGATCGTCAGCACCTCTGCTGTAACATGCACCCGGGCAAAGTAATTCAATGGCAATATCACCCCGTGCCTATGCCCCTCCGTGTCCAATGTCCACTTCTCAAGGCTTCTGCTGTCATACTAAGGTTGTATTTCTCCACACTACATAGCTATGTAAATAAGCCATTCTTCATGGAGTCACTGCTTGTTGCTATTGTGTGTATAAAACTATGGTTGTACCACGCAAAAAGTCACACAGATTAGCCATGGATACCTGGCCAATTACAGAAATTGCTGTGGCAACTGAAGAAATTAAGTAAAACAAAGCTCTGGGCAGGTCGAGAGAAGTTCAGACCCAGCAGGCCTGACCACCTCTGTCCTGAGGCCTAGCAAGTTCAGTGCAAATATTATGGCCTGCCATTAGCAATGCCGATGTTGTGTTGCAGGGCTACAGGCCACAGTTCACAAGTGTTCCTTCCAAGATAAATACTGATGCAAAGCTGCTACATCTTCCTTTCCTGTTCATGCCCCACTATAATAAATGTTTTGGAATACAATTTCAAAAAGAAATGCCTGGGTACAGAAAAAGATGTAAAACACATAGTTTGGATATTCATTGCACAGAAAGAAAATCTCACTATTAAGTATATTCAGCTTTTTATGCAAGAACTTCAAAATTCTTTTCTGAAAAATGGTAAATCATTTTAATGGTTCTAAGTAATAAATAATGTGATAAATATGCAACTTTATTTTAGTGAGAAGAAATTGTTTATGGGTTAACTCAGTGTCTCGTTTCTCTCTCTTTTTGGCCTTTCTATCAGTTTCTAATAAGTAAAAATGTAAGGCACATAACATGCAAATTCTACCTAGCTCTGAAATTTTTGACATTTGAGTGGGCTAGGCATAATGATCACTGCAAAGCCTATCTTCCCATCTCTTATATTTAAATGTGACTATAATAGCTAGTCAAAACACCAGGAAAATAGGAGCAATTTCTATTTCACACACATACAAACACATATCTCTCAGACTTTTCTTTTTCCTCCAGAAATATTTTGGTATACGTTTTCTGCCTCTCTCTCACACACATATATATAGAGAGTAGAATTTTATTTTGTAAATTATCATTGTTCTGATTATGATCAGAGAAGTTTGCTTTTGTAAGAAAAAAGGAACTTTTAAAGAGAAAGCTATTAGAAACTTATTGTATATGTAGATAGTATTCAGGGACAGAGAAAGGTGGATCCCTCATAACTCAAAAATAAGGGCAAGACTCAGAACAATAACTGAGTACAAGCAGAAGCTAAGAGTGGGTTTGATTAATGTGTGGAACTGACTACAAGGGTCAGAAATAGCAGTAGATGTAGCCATAAACATATTACAAAAACTTTATTTTGGAAAACTGCATTGGGAACCAAGTTTATAAGGTACAACTATTACCAATTTATTTCTGAAATTCCTGGAAGGGAGAAACCACATTAAGGTCTGGGAGATGTAGACTCATGTAACTGAAGTTTCAAAATACGTTTAGCAATGGAATAAAAATAAGATTCTACAGAGAATGATACAGAGCACAGAAAGACATACAGAGGTGGAATACTTCCTTTGGTACAGAAGATTATATAAGAGGATATGGTTTTTTTCTCCTCGCCTTCACTGCAGCTCTATGCTGTGGCTAAACCAAAGATCCACTAAATATGTCGCAGACACAGTTTCAGATGTAAACCAAACCTTCAACATATTCAGACCAAAATGTCCAGATCCCCAGCAGGTTTCCTTGGCCCCTTCTCACAGCTCTGCAGAGCATCCACCATGTTATGACAGCAAGAAGCTTTAAAGGTGAATCAACACAAGACCAAGCAGTGATAGGCAGCTGCTACCAGCGCCAGCTACATGTGGTGTCATTTGTGGAGATTTTACTCTTTGTGAGGACTGAAGCAAGATCCATGAAGATATTTAGGGGTCACACAAAGCATCATGGCAACTAAGAATAAACTAACTGGCAAAATACAGATGGTTTCGGACCCCATTTTCTATGGGTACAGAGAAGGTACCATGATGCCTCAGACATTTTGCTGGTCCTTTGTGGACCTTATCCCAACTGCGCTATCAGGAACTTATTAAGAAAAAGAAAAGTCTTTTCGTGACTCGAGAAGATGCCAGATGGGATCATCAGGTGAGGATGGAGACCTCAAAACCTGGAAAGTGGGCAAACCCCTGAAATTCATGGAACATGACCAGAAGCTAAGGAAGGATATTTTACTAATCATAGCATATCTCCCACATGGATAAATTAATCTTCAGTTTCCCTTGCTACAGCTCCAGCAGCTTTTTATCAGTTACAGACTTATGCAGAAAAACTGACAGAGTATTGATGAGAAGAAATTCCACTGTAAGCCACTGAAGCAAAAGTTCTACGTACAATTTATCCTCCTGGATCCCTGGGGAATTTGGGAAACCTACCTTAAAATACTTTTTTAAATAAAGAACAGGTGCTATTCCAGGCAGTACAGTTTTCTAGGTGACATTACCAGTGAAATAATTTAGAAGAGAGGACATAATTGGAATATGCTTGCTGGCAATGTTGGCAATTTTAGCTTATATCTGTCAGATTTTCCAGAATTACGCTTTTCATACTGCCAACTGCTCAGTATTCTGATCCTCGTGCAGAAAGCCATGTTGGTAAACATTTAAACACAAGTGAAAATGCTTTCCTGGATCAATGCTTGAATGTTTAAAGCCTTGCAGAGTTGAACTGCGGTTCAGCTGCCTCAGCCAGTTTCCCAAGGTGTCATTGCACATCTCTGTTAAAAAAATAAATTCTTCACATACTGTTCGGAATTCTTGCAGGTAAATTAAAATGAGAAGTCCTATTTAAAATATGTACTGTTTATGATTGGACACAATTTGACTATTAAGCTTCTGGCTTTTTTCATTAAGTCATTTTAATCGCTATTTTATTGAGGAGCTCAGGACATTACATATGCAGGTAACAATAGCAGATAATAAATGTTTCTCAATTTTTATTATGAATATATATTGCATGGAATTTAATCACCTTTGCTGCTTCTCTGCTATAGATAGACACATGAAAAGAGATAGTGCTTTGGGGACCATAACAGAAGAATTAATAATACAGATATAGTATGTTTCCTCTTTTTTTATTTTTTTTTCTTAACAAATTGTATAATTAAAGCTGCAAACGATTTTATCTTCTAGTACTCTCCAAGAGCCTTCACATACTCAGAACTTTTTCAAAGTTACCATGTGAGCTAAAGTTCTTGGTTACTGGCCAAAGATTAATTTTATTTCAAAGCTTAAAATAAAATCCACTTTTTGAAATCTGTAAGGCTAAAATTATTCCTATTCCCTTTTAAAATCAAATCTATATAGGGTTTGTTTTCCCTAGATGACTGAATAGTAAATTCTGGAACTCTTTATAGAAATAATCCTTATTAAGAAGTATATCCAGAGTAACAGTGATTGGATATTAAATGGTTAAAGTGTAGTAAGGAGGTATAAAAGTCGTTAAAAATGGTTGGATATTAATAGAAAATAATTTGGAATTGCTTGATTTAATTTCTGAGAAATTGCTCTCTCTAAAGTCAATGGTGGCATGTTGTGAGAGGAAACACTGTCCTCACCTGGGCAAAATAAAGGTATCTTAGTTTTACAAACTTTTGACATCAAGGAAGCGGAGTTGTAGATTTGTTTCACAATAACTAGTGGCAGAGAAGAATATTTTCATGTTGGTCACCATTGCCTCTTAAATATGATCAGAGCCTTGGAAGTTAAGAATTTGCCCCTAAAAATTTGTGGTGGCTCTAATCTCATGGGCTGCATTAGAGCTTTATTAAGGTTTTAAGTTATTTTAAATGCATGATTTAAGTCTTTAAAGTGGCTTAGTGAGGTTTTTTAGCATTTCCATTAGAAGCCAGGGAAATAAAATGAAAAAACCCCACATTCTTAATGTAACGATGATTGTCTTTGCCCCAAAGAGCTTACAAATATCTGATAAGTTTATTCAATGCAATGCAGTCTTTGATGCTAGTTAATTATTTTGGTCCAATAAAAGAGCAGCAATATTTGTGGTTGTATTCTAAGGTTCTCCCAAGTGTTTTACCATTGGTAAGGTTCCCCTCTTCCAAATCCTTACTTTGCAAGAAAACAGTGATTCCTTTACTACTTTACAAAACAAAATTGTGATACTGAAATGTATTTGGGTTCACAGCCCTCACAGTCTGTAGAAGCAGAATGCATCATTTCAGTTACGTATATAGAAGCCAGAAGGTATCTTTTCAGTCTTCAAGTACAGCTACTAAGACATTTCTTGTCAGTGTTGATAATATTACATGGATCACACACCTCATCTTCTCTTCCAAGCCATCTTAAAGCATGACCACTCCTGCAACCAAAGTTACTTATTGTAGTAAGGCAGCTACTTTCTCTGCTTCTCTCCCGTTACTGCATAACTAAGAACTACTACCCGCTTTCTCACTTGTGTTCTTATTTGAGTGTGGCATTTCCCTGGCCTCTAACTTCCAAAACATGCACACAGGCTATCTTCATTTTATGCAAAAGGTTGCCTTTCATTTATCATCTTTGTTCATTTGATCATTAATAACTAACTCATCTTTCTGAATCCCTGTGCTGATTTTCTATTTGAAGTAGTAACAAGCTTGTTGTCACTATGTTAAAAAGTTGTATAATTCCAGCCTTCATAATTCACTTCCATATCTCCTTCAGTTCTGCCTTCTATTCACACTAACTGTGCAGCGTTTCTGGGCTCATAGCTAAAGTCCTTACTCTCTGTACTAAGTAACTCTAAGAGCTAGCAGTGATGCATTTATAGAAGGTCAAGCTGACTGTGATTTTAATTATGTATCAATTATTTGGTGGCATTCTTCATTCACTGGCGTTTTTGTGATTGTTTGCCTTTGGTGTGGTATCTTATTAGGGCAATGGTTTCACAGTTGTTTTGAAAATATTGGCCATTACCACAAATAAACATGAGCTAATGATGTGCATATAGAATTATATTATGGATTTTTTTGGGTCAAGTGATTACTTTTTGGCACACAGAGGCATTCGCCTGAATTTTGGAAGAATGGCTCTTAGGCCTATCAAAATAAGCACCAGAGACGTTTGGGATAGCAGAAAGGGAAAGACGTTTGTAGACTCCTTAATGAACTCTTCTCCCTTGCCTGCATCAGTCTCTGCTGTACACCTGATTTAAGTTTTTTTAGTGTTAATCTACAGTGTGAAGAATTTTGTGTCTTCATCAGTTTATGGAGAGGAAAAGCAGCATACATCCTATACCACCCTTTCATAGGATGTACAAAAAATGGCTAAGAGATGACTGATTACTTTATATGACCATTATGAGTATAATTCATTCTGGTTTGGTGACTCACTTTCTCCAGCTTTATCAAACATATGCACAGATCAGTAGGTTCCAGAAGTACATTATCACTTAACAGTATATTGAATAATACATTGATTAGTTTAGTAAGGCTTTGTAGCATTTTCTCATTACCATTAATTTCTCTTAATTGTTTTCTTTCTCATTCTTTCACATTCCATCTTTTTTTCTCTCTCTTGAAAAATAATCTAGGGGGATTAAATGAAAGTGGAATTCAGTAGATAATCCTCAGTCTGTTGCAGCAGGCAGATTTCTGTTTAGATCTGAAGATATCTTACTACAGATTAACAAAACCTTCATATGACCAGAAAATATTATTTGTGTTACACAATACAACATTGAATCACTATTGAAGGAAAACATTCATTTTCTCGTATCACCCACTGTTTTTCAGGGAACTCTATCAGAAGGTTATTTTGGGTATGCATGAGATCCTCTTTAAGATGCATTTCTCACCAATGTATAGAACCATAGGGTTTTTTCTGTAGAATATGGAGCATTCAAAAAGCTTAAGATGATAAATAGCTTAGAAGAATAGCTAGCCTTTCATCTCAAGGGTTCACACCAAAGTCCAAGATGACATTCAGTATAAAATACAATTTCATACATGATTACCTGCATCATTTGGAAAGAGCTAATGCAAGCATAAAAAAGTAGATAAATTCTTCTCCTTCCATTCCTTCCAAATGCTCATTACGATCCTTCATTTCTTTTAATTTTTTTTTTTCCATGTATTGATGTTGTTTTATTTCTGGTAATAATCTGGGTTAGGATTTGTAAAAATTCTATTTCTTTAATATTTTGCTGGCTGGCTGTAAACAGATGAAAGTTCTGTCTTTTAAGAGTAATATTTAGTTTCATACACAATGGCCAGATTTCACAGCTAGGCCTACACATTGTGTTGTACTTTACTGAATATATGTGAAAATGTCTTTCCACTAAATCTGAAAAAATAGAACTGATTCTGTACGTAAGAAAATCTGACTTACATATTAGTGATATTCTTCCTTGATGATAATCATTTGTTGCATTGAGATTCTTGTATAAATTACTGAAGTTCTATTACCTGTTATCACTTTACAGTAATTGGAATGATTATTTTGGGTCACATCAGCTAGGTATTGTGCCATGTATTTTGCATCTGGCACATGCTAATAGTGGAAGCTAAGAGCAAGAAATCAGGAGGAAAACACAGCAATGCTTCTCTGGTAAAATGTCTCCACTTTCAGAGAAGTTCAGGTTGAGATTTCCTGTAATGAAATGTTACCACTGAGTTTAATGGATTTTGAAGTATTTTCTTTTTTTTTTTTTCTTTTTTTTTTGAATCTTTGAGTTCTGTGTTACTTCACTGATTAGAAAGAGAACTATTTTCACGAGTTTTGAGGCAGCCAATGATAATTTCATTGGGTGCTCTATCCTATATATAGAAGACAACAATAATGCTTCTGCAGTCAACTTTTTCCATTTGCTTAGGGCATCACAAAAAAAAAACCATTATGCAGCTGAGGTAGTCATTTACACAAGAAGGTGTTTGCTGCATTTCTCTTCTGCTTATGCAGTCACTGGTGGTTTTCAAAGCATTAAATCCTCCCTTTTTGGACAGTAGTTGTGGTAAAATATTACCCAGTTATATAAATAAAAGGATATCACTGTGTGTCAGACTGAATATCCAATATTCAGTCTGACAAGACTCACATATTAGTTTCCTGTCACAACTATACAAATACCCCAGAATCACACTAGATGTAATCCTCACTGTTCTCTCAATGCTTTCTTCAACCTATCACTTTCTCCCCTCTTCTACCTCAATTTGTCTCAGACAGTTGGCAGGTGCTGGGACTTGTGAAAACATGTACCCACTATCTCCCTCTTCCCACTCTTTTTTCATATGGATGGGGGGAAAAAAAAGATAGTTTTTTGTAAATTTCTCACATTGAAGTAGATGGTTACACATTCTGATATAAATGAATATCTAACCACTTCATATGACAAGTTTAAAAGCAAGTAATATTATTTTCTTGTTTCCAAAGATAAAATTTAAAGTTTTTTTCTCCACCTGGTTTAGTGCAAAGCTGAATTTCTTTTTAATTGGAAGAATCAAAAAAGCAGGTTACTTTTGGACATCACAAATACAAAACTGGACCCAATTCAAACAGTGGCAAAGCTTGTACTTCACTGGAGCTCTTCTGAGCCAGGAGCTCACCTAAATAAAATGCCAGTAAAGGCAATACACCTCTACTGGTGTACACTCTGGGTGAATTCAGACTGTCATGATATGCTTTTCATTAGCATCAAGACAATTTGGGCCATAACCCAGTATCAAAGGAGGCATGCAATGAATGTTAGGTCATCAGAAGTCACTCATCATATTGAGTCTAAAGTCTAAAAATAATCAGTACATTTAGAGTGGACACTTTATGCTGTTCCTTTCTCATCTCTCCTTCAACTAAAACAGCTCTTCAGCCTGTTTTTGGTGCTTTGGATATATTCACTAGGGGCAATTATGGTCCCAAATTTCATTAGTGCTCAACAAGTTGTTTCTAGTCTCATTCTATGAAATAAGTTCTTCTTTACCTAATAGTAATTATAGTTACCTGACTATGGTGATGGACTTTTTTTCCCTGCGATTTATGGTTCTTCTCTGATACTTTCGGTCATCTTTTTATTCATCATATAATGAATGTATCTTGTTCTAAGTAAACAGCCTCCACCTTTGAGCACAGAAGCATAGCTCTACTTACAGTGAAGTTACCTGTACATCTATTTCTATCTTCAGTTGTCAATTTTTTTTCTAAGAAGACATAAACAAACATGTCTCTTTCTCTTTTACTGCCACAAAGTCTCCCTAGTTCTTGTTCAGAACTCCCATTCACAGGAAACCACCTCTGTCCTTGAATGGATGAATTATATTATGTCCAGAGGGCCAGGACAAGACCTGTGCGCCACTTAAGATCAATTTACGTTACAGTCTGTGGACTGAAGTGGAATGTAAAGTTTAAGCTGATCTTCTATACAGAATGAAAAAGAAGAAATGAAGAAAAAAGTGTTTAGAGGTATTGTAAATCAGCTGGAATATAGGTTGAGAGCTCTCTGCAAAAAGTAAAAGCATTATGCAGTGCAAGATACAGTTCTTGAAGATTCATACTGAGTTATAATTTATCTTTGGGTTATTTCCCAGTTCTTACTTACGAACATTTAACTACCTGTAAGAATTTATAGTGTATAGGTCCTGGCTTTTCTCTTAGCAACAGACTGACTTCAGGGGCTCAGGGATTACTGAGAGGATAAAACGAGGCCCGTCATGTGAGGAGATTCCTAAAACTGCTGAGATTTAGGTATTAGCATTACGTATAGGATAGGGTGTTGATTTCTTAGCAGACATAACCGGGAAAATGGACAATCAAACCTTACCATCTGTGTTAAAGGGAATTTATATTGCAATAAACGTCCATAAAAAAAGTACAACAGCAGACAGGCTATGAAGCATGAAAACGAAAAAAAAACACCCTTCAGTTCTAACATCCCTATGTCAATCATTTCTTTATGTCTATATTTTCTAAGCCCAAATTCACACCAAGCAGGCCCCCAGCTAGTATTGTATCCTTCACTGCCGTTCTCACATAATCGACCTCCTTTTCCGTATGAGACTGTGAGTGGGGCTGCAGATAAAACAGTTTGAAAAGTAGCAGTCCAGACTGTACCAATGAAGCAAAGAAACACAGTACACTCGAGTTATTCTGTCGAATGTTTAAAAAAAAATATCAAATTATCACCCTTATAGAATCTTTTTATCTAGGAATATATAGAACTTCTGTAGCTAGAGGGGCTGAACATAACAAGGGAGAGAGTAAGAGAAAGGGTACTGAGCTAGCTTCAAATGAACTAGCTCATCACCACATTGCAGGACAGTGCCAGTCAGAGGTATTGACCTTAAAACTGCCTCTGCTTTTGAGCTTACTTGAATGGATCTCCACAAGGTACTGTACTGAGCAGTACAGATGTACTCTAAGCAGGCATAAGAGGCAGATATGAAAAAAAATAATCAACCTTCCTGTAAGCATGTCCGTTTGTTATTTCTCACTTGTGTCTAATGCTTTATCTAATAATTTAATAATTCATGCTTTCAATTCACAATTCAGTTCTTTGTTGGAGAAAGTGGTGGTCATTACTTAAGTATATGAGAACTTAATTGTACAGGGACTGAGACTTGGAATGAGTTTCCTGCTTCTTTTCCCTTCATCTGTTCACTCCTATCAGTCTTCTCCCTTTTACATTTTTGTGCAACTGTTACAGAATTTCTTGACATATGTCAACAGAGCAAATGTAGCATAAAGAGGAAAACAAAGAGACCACAATCCAAATTGACAAGATTTTTTTTTTCCAGACCAGCACTAATCAAGAACAGTTTTAACTGAAGCCCGAAAGTATGGTTTGGGTGGCCATGAAGAAGATGTATAATATTAATCATATGGGAAATAGTACATTAAAACAGTAGATTAATTTCCTAAGCTGTTTTTAGTTAGTTTCTATAGCTTTTAATTAAAAGTTTCACTTCTCAGATTTTCAAAGAACCAAACTTTTTGAAAGACTTTCTAACATCACTTTGCATATTCATTACTGTATTTTGGAATACTTGAGTTTTGGCATGGAGGTTACGGCTAGGTGGTACAGTCACTAAAGCAGAAGTTAGTTAAAGGACTTAATCCACATCTTCACATCATTATATACTTGCAAGTAGGGAAACAGTGTCTGTAATCTTTTTTGCCCCACCAAGTTGTTAATAATGAGATAGTGAGAATTTTAGGTAATTGTTCAAATCTCCTTCAGATAAGTGGTTTTGGTAGTCTTTTTATTACAGTAATAGTTGTTCCAAGTTTGTATCGCAGCATTACAGCTGATAGCAGTCAGGAATGCAGCATTGCTGTGTAAAACTCAAAGGCAGTCTAATCCTCCTTGCTACCCCTGAAATGTTCAGCTAGGTCCTGTGTCCATACAGCCTCAGCTCTGCTGAAACAAACACTGTAGTACGTAGGCCAGTCACCATTAAATATTCAATTTCATACTATCATAGACAAGGATTTAGTCATCATTTAACAACACCTAGTTTCACATCTTCTGTGATGACACTTCTTTAAAAGGGACATTCCTTGTTAGTTGAGAGATTGTCTCTTGCTGAGCAACATGTTATTCCAATAATGCTCCAAGTGACTTCAGTGGGACCCCTAACTGAATATGAGAGCTATACACTGTGTGAAAGTATTGGAAGATAGTGTATGAATAACTATAGCTGCAGAATTAATAACAAACTGATGTTAGCTACCTTTACAGTAATTCTACATGACTGTTCAGCTCAGAGATATTCATGCCCCTTCTAATCACTGTTATTATATCACTTACCACACAGTGCGACAACCCAACTGACACTGCTAGTGCTTTGCAAGAACAAAACAATTGTATTTACTCCTATGTTCAGTCATTTACTAGTAAAAATAGATGTATTTTATATGGTCCATATATAAACTATTTTAGTGCTTTATTCATGTTTTTTTCTGATCATCTTTGACAGTTTTCAGGTTACGTATCTATCTGTAGCATAAAAACATTGCCATGACACTACTTGGGCACTAATCAGGGAAAAATAAAAGTAGCTAGTGTTCAGCATTTCACATCTGGACATTACTTTGCACTGTGTTCATGTGATTTTTGCTGACAATTTATTAAAGCTAAGGAGCATGAAAAAAATAACTAATTAAACCTATATATAAATAGTGTGTAGAATATAGCTTTAAATCTATTTAAAACTTTGCTGCTGGGTGATCTTTATACATGTAACATGTTGATTACTATTATATGTTCAATAAGTGTAGACACATAATTCATTCCAATTAAACCCCATATTGAGTGTGCAAATATTAAATTATTTTATTTACATTTTAAAGTGTTTCTAAAAGCCAAGATTTTGATGCACAATTCCCAGAATTGTGGAGTTTGGTTTGACTCATTTTCGCTGAAACACAGCTTCTGTCAACGTGATGGACTGCACAATGCTGTGACACTGGTCTAAGTGATAAGGTGATGGGGGAACTTTACTCAAGAAGTTTGAAGTACAGTTATGAATGTCAAGAAGCGAATGGGAAGAAGGCTCCTCCTAAAACTTTAGTGTGCACAATTGTAAGGATGTACTGTGTGCATGTAATAAAACTAATACAGAAAATTGTTGTAAAGGTAAAATACTGCAGTGCTGTAGTATGACATTCATTCTGAATTTGTTCAAATCATGGTTTGCAGAAGTTAGTGCCAAAATTTTAGCTGCTTCCATTGCTGCCTGAATGATACCTTGACTTTCCTCTTCTTTCTCTAATCTTCTAAATATCAACAATTGTGCAACAATTAATTTCTCTATATACTTATTTTTTGTATTAATAGGGGAAAAACTTTTGCACAATATTGGTGATCAATTGTTATGTTCAATTTTTTCAATCAGATTCTTCAAATACTTAAAACTCTGTGTGCATTCTGATTGGTGTCAACACATTTATTGACGTGCATAACATGGAGCACATACATCAGTGTTCAGTTGCATTGGCTGTTCAGAATTTCAGCATCCAAGACAAGCAACACATAACACAATGATATTCCCCTCTTCCTGAAGTGTGTAATGAGTTTTTAACAAAGAATAACTTTCATCTTAGCTATAAATAAACAGTATCTAAGTTAAACCTTTGTTAACTTTGGCTTGGCCCATGAGTTTCCAAAACTAATAGTAAGATTTCTTCCACAACAGAAGGAAAAAAGTTTTCTCCTGATTATTAGAATTAAAATCATATTTACGTGTTGACTTGTTTAAAATATTTTCATAAAGCACTAAGCATAATTTTCCCCTTGTAGCTTTTTAATTTTTTTTCTCTGCCTATTATTTATTCTTTAAGATTATGAGGTCAGGAAGGTGTCAGAGGAAACCACCTTGGCTATCAGATGGCTATGAACAGAAAACAGAACCTTTTGCTGAGACAAATCTTTAATTCACATTAGGAAGAGTTTCTTTTAAAGCTTATGAAATAATTTTGGCAAAATTCTTCTCAGACATCATATATATGCCTGGGAATTCAGAATAATAACAATATTATTCTGAAAGATGAGTGAAAAGAAGGAAGTGTGTTAAAATAAATGTCTGGAATTATTTTAGTGGAAGTTTTATGTCAAAATAATCCAGTGTTCAGGAAATCGTGTAAAAGCTCATTTTCCAGCGTTGTATTCACATAGTAATCATTAACGATTCTCCAAGAATCAAAGATACCTTACACCTGCCTTACTCATTGTAACAAAGTATCCCTTGTGGTAGGCTCACCAAGTTTTATTTCACTTTCTACTCCATTTTCCAAATTTTAGTTTCTTTTCACAGGAATTCTTCACAACGTTCTTTTTGTGTGAAGAAAGTTACTCCAAAACCCAGCAACTTTTGATTTTCCTGGCCAGCAATTTTGGCCTTTTATTTTGCTTAGAATTAAAATGCTAACACTGCAGCTACAAAGTCTGATTTTTTTCTTAAACAATCAGAAAAGCAAACAGAAAGAAGCCACTTTTTGTTTGGTAGTGTCCGGGTAAAAGGAGGGGAGAAGAAAGAAGGTAAATATGAGTGAGGAGCCTGTATGAATACGGCGTTGGCAGTAGGGAAGAAGTGGGCACTAACTTCTCTGCTGTAGCAATGACAAAACATGGCTTGTGCAGCTGTGAGGACGAGTGTGGTACCACTTGGAAGGCCAGGTACTTTGCAGTGCTGTGCTACCTTCCCATCTCACTCCTTAAATGCACATTCCACATTTTTTTTGGTGAGAATGTCTGGTTCAGCACAATGCTTGGCACTGCAGCAGCACTCACTCCCCCCCTCCACTTTCTACTCATCCACATATAAACTCCTTCTTGCTCTGCTGTTAAGATTTTTACCTCTTTACATTTCTGTATACAATACACATACGCAGCATGCACAGGTTGTCTTCACCCAGTACGTGTGTCGGTAGGGCGGGGGGAAATGCTATTGTAAACATTCCTCTCGTACGATCGGCGAGCACTATCGCATCCCACTGCTTGTTCCCTCAGCATTAAAGGCATTTCAGCAGCCGGGAGATGCGGGCGGCACCTCGCTGGGTGCCCCGGGAGGGCTGTGCCGGGCGCTGCAGCCCCGTCCTTGGTTCCATCGCCCGGCACCGGCGCCTCCCGGCTGGAGCCAAGCCCCGGCGCTCCAGCGCCCGCAGCTCGGGCACAGCCATGATGTGGCTGCTGGGGTGAAAACAAGCAGGAACGCACTGACATTCTGTCCCCAAAACACAGCTGCATTAGAACTCCATGCACTGTAGCAAACACTAATTCGGAGGTAAAAGGTTTCGTTAATACGGCATGGAATTCTGCGGAACCCCCGGCACGTACCACCATCGCACACAGCCGCTGCTTACCCTCCCTGTCCATTGCAGAGCCACAATTGTAAGAGAAATAAAACATTGTAAGATCTCAGCTGCTAGAAGACAGATGAATGCAATACACTGTCCAAACCTCCGGCATTCTCACCACAGCTCTGCAAATTTGCCAACGGATTCTTCACCCCCCAGCCCTCCCTCCCGCCGCCCCCCCCCCCCCCCCCAACAGAATCAGAAAGCACATCTTACCACTGGATGAGAGAGAGGAACAGAAGTCCCCACACCATCATTTTGAGAGAAAATGCAGGATTCAAGAATGCAGTGCTCCCCAGGCTTGTTGGATTTGGAGGAATCATCTCTTTTTCTCCCCCCCCTCCCCCCCCCCCCCCCAGTTTTTTTCCCCTTTCCTCTTGGTTGAAGATGGATCCGTCCCCTTCTTTAATTTTTTTTGGTAGTGGTTCTCCCCCCTCCCTACCAAGTCCCGTCAGTGGGATGATACATTGCGCCCAGCTGCGGGAATTAATATGCAGGGGGACAGAAATTAGATCTGCACAAGCCCTTTGCAGATATAATCAGAAAACGTCAGCTCAGGCAGCAGGCAGCAGCTTCCAAATCTACGGGAATAATATAATTGGGAGAAAAGAAAAAAAAAAACTGAAAAACCAAACCACAGACATTCACAGTCTAAAAACAGTCAAGGAAAGAAGAAACACATAAACATGCACACATTTACAGAACCACTCACACACATGCAACAAAATCTGTTAAAGCAATAGAAAGAGCAAATGAGATGGAAAAAAAAAAAAAAAAGGAAAAGAAAGAATAAAGCAATGGAGCTTCTGCCTGAATGCAGATTAACTCTGAGGTCAAAGTGGAAATGATGCACTCTGCTGCAGCACAGATTAACACATGCGTGGTGTCAGCCGGGGTGCTTTTTAACCTTTGATTACACATATGCAGGCAGCCTGGATTTTCATTTTGGAGGCAAGAAGGATTTGGCAGGCATAAAAAGGAAGGTTGGAAGGAAAAGCTTGCCCTATGCTGCTGAGCATCCTCATTTTTCTAAACAGCCCGGAAATCATGATTGCAAAGGGGAAAAAAATGAAAGGATGGATGGGGGAGTGGAAAAGGGAGGGATGGTTGTTGCTAAGTAACTCAGGAAATGGGGAAAGCAGCATTGGTGGATGAGGTGATTTAGTATGTGATAGGATTAGGGGGAATATGCAAGGTTTTTATCTCCCCTCCCCCTAATAAAACCAGTCTACACAGACACAGGAAATGCTTCCTGGCCAGAGGGGAAATGCTAGATCACTATAAAAGCTTAACCTTGCCAAATTTTGGAAACAGAATCCCAAGTTTGATTGTCCAATAGTGCAATTTAGCAGCTACTAGTAAAGTAAAAATTTCAGGGAATCTCATTATTTCCCAAAGTTATAGCACCTCAGTCTAAAATATGTACTTGGACCATGACTTACAATAACAAAACTTTTATCATCCCAATTTTTTCTGTCTAAAACCAAAGCAAACATAGAGATAATCAAGTCTCCCCAGTGCTTTTATAAACTGGGAAACTGATGTCCAAACATAATCATCAGGAACCGGGAGATGTGACCTGACACTGTTTCAGTTCAAATCCCAACTTTGTAAAACCTAAGGGAAAAATAAAGAAATTATTCTTCTAAGAGTTAAATGGACAGAAAGGGAAATGCTCCTGATAGAATAAAAGCAGCAAATTTTCCCTCTAGACTGAATCTAGTCTGAACTAAATTTGACACCTGGATCTTACTCAAACCTGCCAATACCAAGGCCAATCTGGTAATTCCCAATGTCCAAATACAGAATGAAATTTATCCATCAAAAATAAATAGTTACAATAGTTGCTGTCCCAGATTCTAAAAAACTACAGATCCAGCCTTCAACCGTCAGGCTAATTTTTTTGTTTCCAAACACAATACCTTTGACTTTAGCTAAAAGAAATATGCCTTGGCCCCTGGATAGTTCTGTGATAACTCTAACTAACTGTGATAATTCATAACTAAACTAAACTGTATTTTTATCAGTGCTTCCAAAGTTACAAGTTATGAACCTGGTTCTTAATATTTCCAGTCAAAGGTCCTATTCTTATTTAAGTCATTTCACCAACTTCAGAGATAAAAAGTTATAAAATATTCCAGATGCTCTTCCCATCTCTCTCTTAGTGTATATGTATATATATGCATATTCAAATATCAATATATGCTTGTGGTTCACTTTGTTACCTGTGAACATGACACTTCTGTGATTTTATCTCTGTAATCTCTCTCATCACTTATCAAAACATTCCTTTGAGGGTTAACAACGCTGTGTATGTTTTAATGAGGGAATCAAAATTGTTGATAGCTAATAATTTGAACTGTGCAAATTGTTGTCTTAGTTACAGTACTATGTCTGCTCTAACACAGTGAATATCGGTTTTATACTGCACTTTATTATCTGAAATCTGTCCCATAGCAAAATGTTTCACATCTTTCTTGTCTGAAAATAGTTCATGGACGTCCTATAAAATTCATATGTAATTTCACTGTAAAGGTTCAGCTTATTATGCTTGCTGAGAGAGGCAAGGGGTTTGCAATAGAAGAAAAATATGCTGGTGTCAAATCTTGAGAGTTTATTTCCAGGCTTCCCACCAC
This sequence comes from Falco rusticolus, assembly GCF_015220075.1. Lineage (NCBI taxonomy): Eukaryota > Metazoa > Chordata > Aves > Falconiformes > Falconidae > Falco > Falco rusticolus. Next base: position 13,980,273 of record NC_051194.1, on the reverse strand, counting down.
ATAGAGGATATTTCTCAAGGAGTCAGATAGTGTAATACTAATCCTTGACTTCTCAGAGGTCATTAAGAGGTACAGAGACATAACCCATTGATAATATCATTCCTGGAGGTATTTTATTAGGTGTACCTTCTATTTACATTGTTAACTGGACATCAATGGTTTTCGATGGACAAGCATACACTGATAATTGTGTAGATTGTTCTGCATAGTAAAACTTTAATTTTATGATTAAATTTTCATCCCACATGCATCTACTTTAATTTTATTTTGAGATTTAGACACCAACTTAGGTAGTGGAAATTAGGGTATTCAGCCTTTGATAGTCAGTGGACCACACAAAGGCCAATAGTAGATACCAGAGCTAACAACATTTAAATATAGAAATACTGACCATGATACATAATACTTATCCACCAATAATCAAGCAATAGCAATTTTGGCTGTAACTAATTAAAAATGCAAAAATTGTCCTTGCAGTTCTTTGCAGCCTTGGCCTGGAGGAAGTGAAAGCAAACCCAGAATTTATACTTAATGCATTTCAATTTTACGTTATTATTTACATATATGTATGTTATTACAATAACAAAATCTCTGGTTGTAAGGATAAGCTTTGCTGGGAAAAAAATATGTTTACCTGTAGCAGATAAAACTGCTACAGAAAACAACAATGTAATAGGTTGGTTTCTATTTAAACACATGTTGTCTTTGAAACTCAGGGTTCTGGTTTTTGTGCCCACGAGCTCAGATCAGACAGTGATGTTTTAGAATTCCATCATAATAAATGATCACAAAGGACCAAATTCACATGAGGACACTGCCTAGTGTGAAATGTTTTCCTGACACCTTTTGTGTAATAAACCAATCCCACATAGTAATTTGCCCCTGAGCACGAATGTGGTATCTTTACAACAAATGACTTAATGTTTTTTAATGAAATGTGTCTTATGAAGAATAATTAAACACAGAAGTGATTGTTCCAAAAACATGCATTCTGTATCAGACCAGAATAATGTTCTTAAGACTATCTTACTATACTTTGGCAGACAGCTTGTCCATTTACAAGGAAGTTCTCAGTTGTCATTTATTTCTGTAGGTGTCTGTATCTGTATAATAAACCATGGCTCTTCCAAACTCGAAAATTATTCTTTCCTGCATTTAAAATATTACATTATACATTAATAAAGAAGGCAAAATATATATCTGTGAAAAAGTAAATGCAAAAATAAATAAATAAATATTGAAAAGATAAATACATTAAAAAAATATATTATTAATGTTAACATGTTGACAAGTAATCCACAAAAGATTAGTTTGGGTTTTTATCACATTTTTATATCTGGAAGTTCTTTCTGTTTCAGCTTGTAATTTCTTGCATTGCTTTAGACAACCCCCCAAAATTAAAACGCTAATTTCACTATCTCTCAAATAGCGTAAGGTCTGGGTAAGAAGTAACTGGTTTGTATGGGTCATGGTAAGGATGGTTGCTTAAAGGCAAAAGAAGGAAACATCTAGGTGGTTAAAGTGTCTACTGATGATTTAGGAGACTATAAATTAAATATCAAGCAATGTTTTGATACTTAGAAAAATACATTAAAAGTTTCAAATTATTTTTATTGTAGTTATAATTATCATAGTTATATAGAAAAGCCTTTTTAACTGCATGAATCCACATATTTTTTAAAATGGCTTTTAAAAAGCGATATACAGATACATATTTTATGGCAGTAGTCATAACATTGATAACATTTTTGTCCCCCAACATTCTTCTAGTGTATTCTAGGCCTGGGGATGTATATTAATACTGAATTCCTGAGGAAAATAGCATCCGATATAACACATTTCTTCACTGGAATTCTAGGATTTGATACCATCTCTCACTTTTCCCATGGGCTAGATTCTAATACACTTTCTGCTTATAAGTAGGGGTATAAACGTATATTAAAAAGTGGAAACAAGTAAAAATGAATCTTGAAAAATGCCTATAAGAAAGGTAGCTCATGTTTTTATATGTCTATTAATGTATGAATGTGATTGTAGTTGTGTATGAGAGGGGGTGTGTGTTTTCCTATTAGCTTATTAGTTTATTATCTCACCGATCAAGAAAATTCTGGACTAAAGCAGGAACTCTCAGGTCTGACTATTTAAGGCCAAGTCAAGGGACTGTGGGTAGACATTTCATTTAGAAGACCTAGAGGTCTAGTCCTCTGTCGCAGCACTCTCCAACCTATCAAGCTGCGACAAGGTCTTTTACCATCTCATACCAACACACTCCTCATGCTCTTCTCTTGCTTCTTCCTCTCTCTGCTTCTCCCTCGGCTGCCTCTCCGCTGTGGCTCTCAACCACGTAACAGAACCAGCCACAGCTGCACCTTATCTACATCGGCCAAACCGCTGCCCCTGAAGCCAACCCACAGCTGTATATTATCAGTGTTAATTAGCCCAGCTTCATTCCTCTACATTCCTCTTTTAATATATGTGCTCAAAATACATACATGTTGTAAAGGAGTGGTATGGAGGTGGACTGAATAGAAAATACACTCTTTAATGCTAGACCGAAATTGTAGTTCAGAGATGATTATTGACTTCTCAAGGGACATGAAATCTAGGGGTTTTTTATCAAGTCTGATTATTGTAACTGCACAAATTTGTACATTCATATCAGTACTAAGTAGATGAACTCAAAACTATAACGCATAGTGTATCCAAATACAGATCTCTCTATTTTGGCAAATGTAATTTGAATCTATTTATTTGTTGCTATATAACTAAAAAATACTTACTTAATATTGAATCTCTCTGCTCCTTTACCCTGGTAAATACTGGATGAAAGAATCAGAGAAATTGCATATCCTTGTGTAGAATATGGATATTCTAGATTGGCAAAGTAAGACTCCAGATGTATTTTATTATTTAACTGAAAAAGTATCACTTAAGCATTGTTTCAGTGCTATTTATTAGAATATGATTCACTTGAACTGTCAGGATAAAAGAAAACAACAGACTAAAGTGGCAAAAATAATAATTCTTTTGAGAAAACCGTCAAGGTGAGGCCAGTTTCTGAGAGGAGTCAACCTATTGCATTCTTTAAAAAAGTCACAATCTTGTGCTGCTTACAAAATTACTGTTTCAAGAATTATTTTAGAGCTTAGCAATAGAAAATGGGAATTTTTGCCTAAAATATGTATACAGTGGTATTTCAGTTTTTTATTCAGAGTGAACATTTTTTCAGAAAGATTTTTATTTAAACTGTTTCACCATGTTTCTGTTCCAAGCAATCACTTTCTGAATATTTGACTTACAAGAAAAAATGCTGGTAGCCTAAATACAACCAAAACACAAATTCAAAATACTGTGTTTGTTTATATGCTTTGATCTTGTGCAAAAACAGGAAAGAAAACAAGTTTTTGGCTGAAAGCTCTCTCACTGTACTTAGATTTACAAGCTACTGCCAGCAACAGACTTAACAAATACTATTTTGTGCTGTAAACGTCTAAGATTCTCTTATCACAAAACTCCACAAACTGCATTCCCCATATCCCTGCCACTGACCTAAGAAAGCTTTGTTGCCCCATAATATAACCTAGAAGACTCAGTTCCATTACACTAAATTCCTATGTGAAGAAATCACTATGCTAAGATCCTTTCTGAGGAACACAACAGTGGTTGCTTTCTGAACGGTTTTATTAGTGCCTAAAAGAAGTCTCTGCTGCACAAGAGTCTTAAAAAAGCATGATTTTCAGAAGCCATATATTGATATATATTCATATATATTAGTCTTTAGCAGGGTTTCTTTTGCACAGGATTTTGAGTGTGTTTATACTTCATGAAGAGCTCAGGTCAAAACCCGTGTTCAAACTATAGCTTTCTCCTCATACCTTGTGCTAAATCGCTAAGACCACTGGCTTTTGAAACCATCCCAGGAAGGCAGTCCCTGCTTTCTGTAGGCAAGCACCAACCTGAAGGGGAAAGAAGAATGCTAAAGTTGTCTTCCTCTCACTCCTGAGAGTAAAGAATGAGGGACAGCAGACAAGCAATGCTGTTGTCACTTCTGGGATGATGCCAGAATCTTTACATGGAGGAACGAGGGAACCCTGTTCACATAATCTGTACTTTCAGTGGGACGACTTTAGTTCAACTGTTTCAAGTGTTCATTATTTCACAAGTTCGTTCAATTATGATCAGTGTTTGTTCAACCTACTTGGATACTTCTCCTGGAAGTTACCTTTCAGTACCTGCATGGAGTAAACAAACTTGTAACTGCATATATTCTCTATTTAGCAATGACAGAGGAAGAAATTCAACATGTGCAGAAACAGTACTGAATACCAAAGGGAAAAACACATCAGAAATTTGAGGAAATAATTCCGAAAGGGCACTTTTCGATAACTATGTTCTGGTACTTGAATATATGTGCATTGGAATAAAACCAAACAAATATTCTTTAAATCATCTAAGAAACAGCAAATTTGGTGGACCAATATGCTTGTAAATATATTTTCATCTGTGTATACTCACAATGGGCAAGGATTAATGTGTTCTGTAAATTATTTCTTACTGTTCTAATGCACTGTATATATAGCAGAGAGCTACAATACTCAGGTACTTCATACTGCTAATGGCCAGTTTGCCCTTATATTAAAAGCATTCACTATCTTTCTACTTTATATTAAAGTATAGGTGAGAGATAAAGTGGGGAACAGTGTCCTGCATTTTTTATTTAGTTGTTAAATTCAATCTTTTAGTTTTATTTATAGAATGTGATTTTTTTATACTTTTGGAAAGGTAAAAAGTTAAGAATTTTTCTTGTTTACTCTTACCAAAAATTAGCATTCTTGAGGATGCTAAATCTGTTCATTTAAATGGTGCACATCTACAATATCATTTTTATTCCCAGGTGAAGAATGAAAATTCTCATAGACCAGGAAAATATGGTTCATTCATTTATTTGTTTCCCCCTATCTATAATGTAATAAGAACAACATCAACACCAGATAGTTGGTTCCTGCACAAGAAAAAGACCTCAGCTATCTTAAGAGTGCTTACTTCCTTCAGAGGGAAGTATTTTATCAGTTTTCCCACAAATATATATATTTTCAGAAGAGTAAAGTCTGCAGATTCCTCACAAGAGGCCACAAGAAGCAGCTTGAAATGCATGCTTAGAATAAAGGCCAAACCTAAGTCTCAAAAACTTTGATGAGAATTAAGAGCATGTTTAACTGCTGTATATAGCATCCCAGTAATCTAAATTCAGGTCTTACTTTGCACAAGGAGGTGCAGCCTTTTTTTTCATTAATGCAAGAAAAGGCCACTACTTGACAGAAAATAGTTCAGCCTCAGAATATCAGTTTTCACAATTGTAATCACTATTTTCTCAGTAACGATATTTTTTGCCTTTTCTGATTTTCTCTCACACCAGGAAAGTGAGATCTGAAAGTATAAAGGTGAGATTTAGTAATACAAACCCTGACTTTGTTCATCAGTGAGTATTTTAAGACACTAGTCTCCAATGTCTGTGTCATAGCAAACATTCAGAGCATGCCACACTTTCTATCAGACCTAGGCTCATTGACTTTCTGTGGCTGTCATCCCTTTTGTATAGAAAATCTGATTTGACATACAATGTAGGTTTGACATTTCACTTAGTGTTCACTAACACAGCACAAAAAGCTCTGTATTTCCATGCCAGATTCAGTATTTCCTTTAGACAGTTTACATAATCTTAAAAATCTATTTTGATGTATCATTATCTCCTATGACTGCAATATTCGACGTCTATTTCCATCAGCAAGGCAGTATCTCCTCCCCAAGTAAAAGTGAGGAAAGAAATGCGTTTGGGCACAAATATGTTTTTGTGCAGGTTGAGAGGAGCGGGAATGCCTACATCAGTAAGGGATCCAGGATACTGAGCTCTGTGCAGCCTGTGCTATGGAAGTCTTACAGGCAGCCTTGCCAAGAGAATGTTATGTCCATTCTGTGTATCATTACAAATGGTTTTCGATATCTTTCTCCAAAACTTCCTCCAATAAATGGAAGTAGTAGGCCATAAAGAATGTTTTTTCTTGCAGAAAGGAAGCAGTCCATTCTCTCCTTTTAAGAAGCAAGAAAAACCAGAAAAAAATCTGTGCTAAATTGTTATATTAATTATGCAAGGGTAAGGATACGTGACAGAATAAATAGTTATTAATACAATATTCACATCTGTTTGTCACATCTACCTTTGAGTTATAAGGTTGGCTTATTTTTTGTTCATGTTTTTGCCTTTATGTAGAGCTGAAGAAAAAGTCTCACTGTATGACCATTTTTCTGCTCAGGGTAAGCTCTTTTGATCTCTGTAAACAAACTTTCAGCATTTTGAAGGGTCATGTTCCATACAGAGGCTGCAAATACACATTGTAGGTGATACCTGATAACAGCCCATGTGTGCTAACAGGCAAGGGGTACATATTTTGACTCTGGATATTTGATACTGTGTTTGATAGTCTCATAAGAAAACTAGGAATATATGATCTAGTTCTAGAAATTTGTTCTCAGTTATATTCAATGGTTTGCTTTAAAAATACAGGTGAGCACTGAGTAGGTTTCATCAGGTGTTTATTCTGGACTCTATTACTAAAATATTAATTAATGTTGTGGATGACAGTATGAATAATATCCTTACCATATTGGGTAAGGATGCCAAGCCAGAGAAAGTAGGGGGCTGGGCATGGTAGGAAATAGGGTTAGACCATAAAAAAGTAGAAATGGATCTGAAAAAACATGATTAATTTCACTACATTCACAAAGAGTGGCCAGAAGTCTTGAAAAACATTTTCAAAGGAAAAGTGAAAAAATGGAGTAAATGCAGTCTAGTCTGAGAGGAATTCTGCCCAATTTTCAAATATGTACTGGTGGAATGCGGAAGGGAATAGCTGGTATTTCTGTTTTGGAGGATGATAGTGGGATGTATCACAGCTTCTCAGATTGATTACTTTTGGATAACTCAGAAAAAAAATCCTATGATAGGAATCTGAGAGCACTGGAACAGTTTGCTGAGGTCAAATATGTAAAAGAGGTCCCTTCAACGTTGCTTTCTATGAGCGATAGGTAAGTGCTATGTATAAGTTAAATAACAGGCTGAAATTAAACAGAGGATTGTTCAGTTACGCTTTTAAACACAAAAGTAAAAAGGCAGTCTCCTACATAACTTTTTATCTGTAATAACTAATAGAAATCAATTCATTTAATAGGTTAAAGGGCAATGAAAATGTTTGATACCACAAAAATAAAGGCATGCATTTTTCATGATTTAGATGAGAAAAAAGTAGTGAAGAGAGCCATGTGTATAAAAGGTAATGAGAAATCAGGCATATGAGGTAAAAAGCGAATGGAGAAACAGTAATGGGATATTAGGAGTATTGCTTACAAGATCAAAAGAAAATCAAAGAAAAGAGTGATTTGCAAGGATGTTATATGAAGTTTATAACATCTTTTCATCTTTGTCTCTCAAGTTCAGTTTTCTGAAATGAAAGTCCACTGCTAAGTAATGACCTTCAGGAAATATTCCTAAGAAAACCCTGAACCTTACTACATTTCATGTTATTTGGTCTTGTATTACTTACAACATACTCAGAACTGTAACCACATTGAAAATCTCTTCAAATTGCTGGGGTTGTGAGAGACCTGAAAGGCTTTTATTCCTCTTTCCTGTTTGTGTGCTTGTCTTTTTTGTGTGCTCATTTTGTAAACATTGAAGAGAAGCATCATTCTCTTTTGCACCTATAAATAACATGGACCATATAACAACAGAAAAAAGAGATCTGGATAATCCTTCCCCACTGAAATGTAGATTGTGTGAAGATCTCAGTTGCAGACTACATCCCAGCTTTTACCTATGTTAACAGGTTCCTGTTTCAATGTTTCTTTATGGTTTTAAGTTTTCAGGAATCCTAATGCCCCCAAAATATAAACTTCCTAACATATTTTAAACAGTGACTCATCAAAGGAAAATGAAGTCATGTAGCTCTGTATCATCTGTATCTGCCAATTAGCAGGTAAAGTGTGTACTGAAAGAAACATTTTCCCTGCTGTGAAGCTTATATGCCCATCTTTGTCCTTAACTGGCTACCCCAGTTTATTTCTCAGATGAAATGTGGCTTCAGGATCTACTTTCAGGCCACAGAGTAACAGGAAGTACAGAAATTGTAGGAATTTAGTATTTTACTCTTTTCAGCACTATAAAGCTCTCAGAACTGGGACTGAGAACACAAAATCTCTTCAAAAACCTGTCATAGAAAAATGCAACTTATTGCCAGGCTGAAACCTGGGGCCTGGGTACGTTGCTGGTATGTGCTTATAGGATCAGACGACAGGCAGGGACTGCGTGAGGTCTCCCATCCCGCCTCCTACCCAAAACCAGTGTCAGCACTGACTGAATTTAAGCCAGACTTTGCCTGACCGGGTCTCGAAAAGCTTCAAGGATACAGATTTCACGGCCTCTCTGGGCAATTCATTCCAATCCTGAATTATGCTCATAGTGAATAATTTTTACCACACTTTGATTAATGACTCTTTTCCCTGGCACTGCCTTCTCAGCCGCCTTCCTGGGGGCCCTGGGGAGCTGCTTCATGTGCAGCCACTTCCATGGCCCTCTGTGGAGTCACTCAAGTTTATCAATAACTTTCTTGTATCAGGGCCCGCAAAAAGGATACGATGCTCCAGATGTGGTCACGACAACAGCGCTCCCATTTCTTCCTGGTTCCCCCTCAGCCAGACCCCAGCCCTTACCCTGGTGTGAAATTAGTTTGTCCCATGTGCAGTACTTTGTATCTGTTCTTCCTGAATTACTTGGCATCCCTGTTGGCCTGATCCTTCAGCCTACCGAGGTCCCTCTGAACGGCAGCTCTGCTCTCAAGCACATTGGCAGCATGTCCCAGGTCAGTGTCATCCACAAACTCAATGGTGGTGCGTCCAGTCTCCTCTAGTATAGAAGTTTATTAAAAACAAAATGTAAAATGTAGAACTGCTAGGTAAACCAGACTGTGAATAACTATAATTAATATTTTTACAGTAAAAAAAAAAAATGTAAAATACCATCACTGACAAATTCCCAGGACTATATTTCATTTTTCTTATTTATTTGTGCTTGCTTTATATGCTAAGTGCTTTGTGCACCTTCTCATGGTAAAAAAAACCAACCAACAAACAAACATTAATCTGTAAACTGCTTTTATTTTCAAATGAAGCTAGTTTAGTTTCCCTGTTCTCTTACAGTAAAGGTTTTATTAGCAGAGGGGCTGCTACAGCTAAATGAGTTCATGTTTCACCACAATCCCATTAGAACTTCAGTAAATTAAACTGTATTTTAAAGCAAAAATAAATGAAAAAATATCTACGTTCAAATAAATTTAAACATACAAAACACTACAATGCCTAGTCAAGTTAGGACACTGATTATTATTAGCAATGGTAATTATTAAACAATTGTATTATTATTAAAATTGATGATGTGATAATCATGGCTAGGCAGCATTGTCCAGTCTGGAATGTGAAGGCCTTGAGATGTGTGTGCAATTATTCCCAGGGGCTTGGACTAACATGAATATTAATGTATATATTGATAAAAAATAGAGCAAAAAAAAGAAAAATGGAATTAAGCCAACTACTATGAGAAAGCTTCATTTTGAGTATTCCTATATCTACTGTCACTGTCACGTATATAGAACCAGGTAGAAATTAAAGTGGGAGAATCTGAAAATTTATCCACTTGAAAATGAAGCGTACTGTCTTCTGACACAGCAGTACATCCACTAGTGACCTGATACTGCAAGAAACCATTAGAAGGAGACTTTCAAGTACTTTTTAATTATTGGTTAAATTCTACACACTCCTCTTTCTTTAGAATAGTGTCTCAGAAGCTATAAACCAAGATTTATTATCCTGGGAGTTTTGGTCTTTTTCATTCAGCAAATATTGATTTAATTGTTCATACTTTTCCCAAAGAACAAGCCGGAAAATAATGGACTGTACACTTTCATCTCTGTCAAATGATGTCAACAATAGTGGTGTCAGAGTGAATCCAGGAATAAAGGCTAACCTGCTGCTTTTATATCTGGATGTTTAGCAGTAGGCACCTGCACCATTATTTAAACTAGAATTCAAAAGGAAATGAAATGGTTGGCTTTTTCAGATGTGTTTCCTAACTAAGCTTTGTATAATTTCAGAGCGTTACTGAAGAATAACAGAAGCAACTTTTTATGCCTCTGAGGTAGCATGTTTGCATAACCAGGACCAAAACATTTATTTATTTATGTATTATTCATCAATGTCTGTGAAACAGATTCTAGGAAAACCAGGGAGGTGTGGCAAATCTCACAAGTTTAGATTCAAAACTGAAATTTCACGGACCTCAGTGGAGATATGGGAAATCAAATATTCAGAAAATTTGACTTGGTTTGAAGCTGATCATCCTACTGGCCCTGAAATCGTTTTTTACATGTGAAATTTCATTCTTTCCACTCTTGACATAGATAAACTCACCCTAGTGCCCAGAGTTTGATCATGAAGGACTCGGAGAGGACAGCACGTAGCTACCCCAGTGCTCTTTGGACAATTTCTGCCTGAAGGGTGAGGAAGAGCGCTGCCAGCTCCCACTCCTCCGCTAAGGCTCCACCAGAGTGGGGAACAAAAAGTTCCTGCAGGCAGGGTGCATTGCTGGGATATAAGGGGATTTAAGCCACAGGTCACAGTGCACTACTAGGTGCACTCTTTATTTTTATGAGTATAATTTTCTATCTGAATGTCAGACCATTCTTACTTTCAATTACTCATTGTTCTTTGAGACAGCTTCACTCAGCTGCATTTCCTAGGTGTTCGTTCCAGCCTGCTGCTGCACAGCGGTAATTGAATATTTGGACAGTTTTTTTCAGGGAGGAAATATACCACTTAACACTGTTTAAAAGAGGCAACAGATGGGGAGACTATTTCTCAAAATAATCCTCCCTAATGGACATTTCAGTAACAATCCTGCAGAAAGAAAGAGGAGGAAAAAAAAATATCTCTTTGCAGCATCTGTGAAAGGAAATCCTGGGAAAACAAATAAATTAGGCTCTTTTAAATGGATGAATGACTGCACAAGGACCCAGAGTTGTTTATACATAACATGTTTGCTTAGTTATTTCCTTCCATTTTGCTTATGGATGGTTTAACTGAATTTTCAGATGTGTTCTGTCACATCATATCCCCCACCCTGGTTCTTTTACACTACTTCAAAGTACTGACAGAAATTTGCTTAAACAGCTGGGGAATTCTTGGCATCAGGATCCCAAAGGTAACGCCAGCCAAGCTTAGGGCAGGTTTTTTGCCACTTAGTCTTGTCCTTCTCACCAGCACAGAAAGCAAAATGCTGAAATAGAAAACTGTCCCTTCTTTTACTTGAAATGCCATCCATATATGCAAATATTTCTCATCACTTCTGTTCTCCTTTTGGCAGTGAATAAACTATTAATCTGTAAAACTTCACAGAGTTCTAGTCCTGTCCCCATCCATTTTTTAGTGTAATTAAATCATATTTTCTTCATTCTATTTGTTGATCTGGGCAGTGTCTTGTACATTGCTTTGTAGTGTCTAGGGGCTAATTGTAATACTTGTTCTGCATTGTAACTTCATTACAGCTGCTCTCTAACATTTCAGTTCTGTATTTGTAAGTAGACATTTTCTTTTTTTTCAAATGTCTTGCTATTTCCAGAGTTTGCATATTCATTGTTTGATTGGGTCTATTAAATTATATGGAAATAAACATGGATTTTCCCTGTAGCAAAATGTCACAGAATGAGCTCCAGTATTGCTAAAATGAGTTAAACTAGGGGAATGCAACAGAAAAAAAAAAAAAAAAAAAAGAGTGCTGGAAATAGGAATAAGAACAGATGGCCTAAGTTAGCATTTTTAGATATTATGTTACATAAAGTGGTAGGAGGGAAACTAAAAAGGTAAATAGCAACCTTTTTAATAGGAGAAATGTGCTGTTGATACTCTCTTATCCAAGCTCATCTACAGTAAGGAAGTAAATAGATAGCCTTATTAAATGGTAGTTATTCTCTCTGCCTTGTATGGATATGAAAACTGAAAATCACACTGCTGAATAGTACTAATTTCAACACAAAACTGGTTAATTAGTTAAAATGGAATTGCAAGGATACCTACAATAATTTTGAGTATTTATTTTTGTGGCTTGTTAAGACATTTGCATTTATTTGAAAGGAAATATTTATTATTTTACATTATCAGAGCTGCACAACTCATTTGCAAATTAAATTCACAGTAATATCCACCAGAGACACTCTGCCACAATGTGTCTCCAAAGGACAGAGTTTTTCTAGTTTCTGGCTTGAAGCTGTCTACCAAACTTCACACTTGATTTCTCCCATATCCAACTCTTTATTTAGGTGCTCAGTTACTACCCAAAATTTTGTAACATTGCCAAGAAACATCCAGTTGAATTCAGGCAGCACTTCTTATTTTATTGTGTGAAAAGAAAAACAAAGTAGACTCACTTGCATATTCTGCGCCGTGAATGGTTATTCAATATAGTGGCTGGGATTAGACAAGAGCTATTTTTTTGTGTCAGTATGTAAAATGGAAACTGGACAGATCCTCAGGTGACTGTTAAATTGTCACCGGCATCATATTAAACTACAATTATACCTATAAGATTAAACAAGGTAGGTCACATTTAAAATGTAAAGAGTAGTACCGGTGATGCAATGATTCTGAAAATGATCTGGAATAGTGGTTAATCATTGTATCATGTCTGAGAAACTTACAATCTAAAACACTGAAATATTTTGAATACTTAGTTTTTAGGCAACTGGTTAAGATATGCTCTTTGAAGGTATGCAAAGTAGATTCAAATTTACTTAAAGCAGGTTTTTAATGCAAAATGCAGGTGTGCCTGGTTTAAAGCAGAAATCAGCCATATCTGAAATTTGTCAAAACACTCCTCATTACTTACGCTCCAAAAACATTTCCCAGCCTGATTAGCTAAGATAGGACTGGCAGAAGTACATAAAGTGTACTACTGATGATGTTTAGGAAGGCTAGGTACATAATTGATCAGCATGCTCAAAACAGGTACTGGAGGTAAAAGCAGAATCAGGAGCATCAGGAATCTCTTGCTGACAGCATCTGGGCTCCATCAAGGTCACACAGAAGCTGAATGACTGGTGTCAAGAGTCACACATCAAAACATAGATGCCTGCACCTAAAATTAAAGATCTCTTCAAGTCCTTGAATCCTTTTCTGGTTCTGGACAAATACACTGAAGATACAAATAAGAACAGAGGATGAAGAAAGGATAAAATTAAACAGAATTTTAAAAATACACATTTACCTACTAAAGATTTAACATTTTAGTGAATACATTAAAGCCGAAACCCAGTTACACCTTTAGATGGCAAAATTTAATATTGAAGTCAGATGTTCTTCACTGATTTATTAGCTAAGAAACTTTTCTTACTTACTCAAGAAATTCTCTTTTCCTGTCTAAAGCAATTTTTAATATAAGTACTAAACACATTTTACTGAGCCATTTAGTTTAGCTACAATGCATTTCTCCAATTAGTTAAGACATGAGCAGCTGTTCAGAATACAGCCATAAACCCCTTTATGACTGTGCTTATTTCATATGGAGAGTCAGATAGATTCATGATTTTCATGTCTTTGAACAAAGTAGTACTCCCCTACATTATAAACAGCCATTTTCCTTTATCTTTGATGTCTTTGCCATTCAAAGAATATGTCATTTACAACATGCTAGTGAAGATGTCATAGGAATCAAAATTCTTCTGTGAGCAACTGTGGTGGGTCATGTTCATCTGTGCAATGAGAATGAATTATAAATGATTTATGTAATTTCTTTTGTAATTATATTTAATATCATGTTCTTACTGTATATCCTCAAAGAAGTATTTTCCAATAGATAATGGATAATAAAATTACATGATTTGTTAAGATAACATGATTTTAAAGAGTGCTATGAATGAGATGTATCGTTAACAGATCTATCTGCCTGAAGAAACTGCCTCTTCTTCTTTTAGAAGATTTGTCTGCACCAGGAAAAAAAAATCAAAAATCCTTTCCTCTGGATTCGCTTCCCTTTATGCCAGCCATGTAGTGATAGGACAAGGGGGAATGGGTTTAAACTGAAAGAGGGTAGATTTATATTAGGTATTAGGAAGAAATTATTTTCTATGAGGGTGGTGAGGCCCTGGAGCAGGCTGCCCAGAGCAGCTGTGAGTGCCCCATCCCTGGGATGCTCAAGGCCAGGCTGGATGGGGCTGGCAGCAACCTGCCCTGGTGGAAGGTGTCCCTGCCCGTGGCAGGGGGGTGGAACTAGATGATCATTAAGGTCCCTTCCAACCCAAACTATTTTATGATTCCATGACTCTACAATTCTATGAATATTTCTTTAAAGGCATAGACAAACACTGAGGAGAGCATGATTCATATAAAACATAGACAAAGACGTTTATCTAGAGGAAGTATTCATTCTCCTTGATTGAGTAGACATTATAAGAAATCTCATGAAATAAAACTAGGTAAAAAGCATGCCAGGAAAGTTTTCTGTACTGAGTATTTTCTGCTCATGTGTTTCTGGAAACTTTTCAAACTTTTTGCTGTATGCATATACATCAAGCAGCTGCTAGAGTTAGGAATATCTCTGTTGCCAAATCAACTAGTTTTTTCTTTTCCTGCAGGCTTGCATTGACTCAAGGTAAATCATACAGTTGTAAATATGTTTATCATGGATTAAAAGGTTTGTAGGAACAGTGAGAGTAAGTATGCATAGCTCTGTATGTATTAGTTGATGATTAGGCTGTCTACTATGAGCAAGAAAAGTGAGAGAAATAAATATACTGAGTCTTTGAATATTCTTGGACATTGATAGCATAACACTGCTAACATTTTACTTCTGTAGTTGCTTTTAAATTCCTTTTTAGCTTTATTTTTGCTCTCATCTTTTTTTATTTTCCCTTGGTGTTAATTCAGTTTCATTAGAAATAAGTTCTTTTCCACTATTTTGAAAATAAGGTTCAATAATGAGAACAAGGGAGACATGGATTAACTCCAAGGATTTTTCATTTTGGTCTAGTATAATGAAGCTTAGCAATAAGGTGTTTTTTTCCTGTGATTACTTACCATTCTCACATGAGCTCCATTAGAAATTATGATGCAAATGGCTGATATTATGCAGGAGGGTAAGAACTGGAAGTTTCAAAACATTTCAAAGTACCCTAGATGAATCAGAATTTTTTAAAAAATAGTAATATGAATAAACTTGTGTTTATGTGCATTGGGAATAGAAACTGGGTACAGCAATTTTCATGACAAATCGTATGCTTCAAGAAAAAAACAAACTATTGGTAGGAATTAAAGGCATCAGAATATTTTATGAACCAACTTTAAATCAATATTAACATGAAACATTCACAATGAGTAGAAAGGAACATGTGAGTTGGTATAAAACATTCATCTATTAAATCATCTACAGTAATTTTTTCCCCCTGTTCATCTATTCCACTTTCAGATTATGCTTATACTTTTTTATACTTATTCACTTTTTTTAGTAAATGACAGAGAACTCCTTTGTGTACAGGTTTTAATACTAAAACTGTATAAGTAAGTGATGGTTTCAGTTCAGCTGTCTAACATAAAAGAAAATCTGAATTAGTCCAGATAAAATCTTTGTATAACAAGAATGTTTCCTTTTTTAAAAAAATTATTCAACGCTTGAAGCAATTGCAAAAGGCAACAGGAAGTTAGATTCACAAGTTGCCAAAAGCACAGGGAAGACCCTTACTTTCTCTTTAGGAAAAGAGAAGAAAAAGCATGTCTAAAATTGTGATTTATTCAGCATTGTGTAACACCAATGTTCAATTCCTTCTACTGCATAAAGGAATCTCAACCTACAGCTCCTACAAAAAAGCCTTCTAACCAGTGTGTTGTGGAGTAAGGTGCTCACTCACCCTTTCCCGTGTGATGTTATTGATTGTTGTATATTCTTTTAAACAAATACTAAACTGCAGAAGAAGAGATCTGAGGTGTTACCAGAAGTCTTTTTGTTTCTAATCCCCAGCTTGAATCAGGTAAAACTAGAAAAACTAACAGAACTTGGATCGCCTACCTTTTGTGAAAATATCTGGTAAATAGCATTTTATCCTATTAATCAATAGGAACAAAGATGTACTTCTAGGCTTGATCCAAGACTAATACGTGAAGGAGATAATATAGAAGTAAGTAGATAATATGGGTACCACCTCTTCTACCACAGACTTTGTACATCTCATTTCCCGGTCTGTAAAACACAGGGTTTTTTTGGTTTTGGTTTTGGTTTTTGTTTTTTGAAGTGTATTTTAAGATCTCAGGAGAAATAACCAGTTCCTGAAGTACTGTTCTTCTGAATGCGCCATTTCTGTTCCCAGCTGTGAGCACTATTGTAATATAGATAAATTAATTAGCAAGAATTTAAATCAGATTAGGCTTCTAAGTGCTGGAGAAATCTTATTCAACCATTTGTATTTTCCTTTTGTGCATAGGATCACAGTGGCTCTCTCTTTAGCTCAAAATCAAGCTGGATCTTCTTAAAGATCTTAAAACTATGATATCATGACAGGAGTTAGTGTATGCAGATTTGCCACTTATAATCAAATAATCATTTCCTATATCAGTTTGGTAGAGTTATTAAATGACACAAGTAATCTTGATGACTAAATGAGCTGTTCTTCACAACAAGCACGTAATTTTCTGTTTTCCATGAAGAATACAAATCAAGACATAATGACAGAAGTTCTGTACTTGGCATAACTATACCAGGTGTAAGAAAATCGGTTTGGAGTTTTACTTCCTTCTTTACCTGCATCTTAAATGTTTCCATCACTTGTAGTATATCTTCATGCTTTTATTTGATAGCAAGGAATTATTTTGCTCCCGCAGGCAATCCTGACAATAACTGTGAGTAATGATTTTTGCTTGAAAAATGGGAAGAAAAGGAAGGTGAATATGCTGCTTCAATTGGACCTTTTGGTTTCTTTTGGAGTTGTTAATCATCATTGTGACATCAGATGATATCTCAATTTTTTAAATTTTATTCTGCCAGCCTCATGTGAATAAAGGGAAGTGTTATTTTCACTCAGGCCTCCCACTCAAATGTTATTCACACTATTTCTAAATGCCATTCAATGTAAGGAAAGTCTCTCTTGCTACCCTTCTTGTTAAATGTGATTGAGGATATTAAGAAATTAAGAAAATGTAAGAGGTATTTGATATTATGATCTTTAATAAATCATTACAGGACTAATTCTCATTAAATATAAAATATATGGTCTCTTAACCGTCTTAGTCATAGATATGTGTAAGAAATGGCAGTAACACAGTTTATGAAGGACTTTTAAAGCATAGATTTATTTGTTTTGCTTTAATGCACAAGTGTTGAATTTTACTTTCTGCACATAAAGGGCTTTAGCTACTACAGCGGTAGATTATATTTATTAATTTGACACATGAGACTTAATCATAGACGGAAGGAAACCAGAGACATATTTTGTTAGCAGGAAACCCTATTTACAGCTTCACCTGTATACATTTTATGATCTTTGAGCACTATATTTCTGCTTTGTAAATGTTTATCTTGCTCTTTGTTGGACAGGCTAGAATTTCTGATTTTATACAAAGAAGTAATTCCAAATTCTCAGGTCAGTTTGAGAACTGATCGCTACCATATGAGGGTAACCTACCTACAAAAATGCTAGGAAGTTGTTTGTACATAGGTTTTCAGAACTCTAAATCCTAAATGACATGCCTGTAGCAATTACATCTGCAACATTCATAAACTCAGGTTTGTTTCTGTCATTCAGTATTTATATTAAAATAATAGTCTGGCTTATGTGAGGTACTTCCTATTAAAACAAACCAACAATGGAACATGTGGAGTAACATTCTGCCTTGTTTGCACTAGCAGCAGTTTTACATGTCATTCATTGCCTCTTTTCTAGATCCGTAACATCCCAGTCACACATTACAAGACTGACAAAGGCAGTTGTGATTTGTGATCAGGACAGCAGTACTGACTGCCGGTATCTGCAGGTGGTGGCCAAGGAGTTAAGAACATATCAGGTTGTGCATCCTGCAGGGAAGATGAATGAAGTACTTAGGGGGCAGTGGTCAGCTGTCAAGCAGGCAAGCAGAGGACTATCAGGCTATGAGTGCAGCTCTCCTAGCCCAGAAGTACAGTAGGTAGGAATTCCAGATTTACTAGGTCAAACGCTTGCACACAAGAAAGCAATTCAGCCAGCCTGGTTAAGAATTGAAAGATTGTTACGTATAATGTTATAAGTACATAAAATTGAATGGATTTAAGACAAGAAGTGATGTATTTACTAATCAGTGAGATTTTTTTCTCTTACATTACGTAATCTTAAATTATCTATTTGCCTGCACGTCTTTACTCCTGTTTATACATTTCAATTATAATATGTTTGGTTTTCTGTTGTTTACTTAACCTTTGTTGCTTTTTTCCTTAAAGACAATGTCATGTTATTTTTAATAATGCATTTCAACACAAGCTTTTGGAAGACTCCAAAAATGACGGAAGGAATTTCCAAAATAACAAGTGCTGTCATACTCATCAAAGAAAATTTCTAGCAGTTCTAAGTGCTTTGTGTCTTCTGAAATGACTGGTCAATATCTAACTACATCAGGTCTTTTAAAAATTAGAGAAACATATACATATTAAAAATGCTGTTAAGTTGGCCAGGAACATAGTATTATTGTTCAAATGACTACAGCAGTATGCAAATTGATTGTTCTTTTTGTAGCTCAAATTCAATTTTAGATTATGTTTAAAATTATCTGCTGTATTCTTGGTATCATCTGCCAAGCACATGATATTCTGGAAGCTGAAACTGCTAAACTTCTTATGCAGATTTTTTTTTCTAAATGTTATCCCTAATTTTAGCACTGTTAACATTGTCATCTTGCAATTATACAGGGGCATGTGCAGCATGACCTGCAAATAATGTATCAGCAAAGGGTTTTCCCTCCTACAGGCTTCTATTTCAAATGCTTCATGAAATCAGAAGGTATGTAAAAGTTATTCTGAGCTACTAGCCCACCTACAACATGTCACTGTGGATTGCTGAAAAGTGCTATTAAAAAAATTAATTTAAGAAGGTGAAGAGGATAGGAGTCATTATTACATTTGTTTTGACGGAATTTGTAAGCTGTTCAGCTTTATGAGTCAGTTAAAACCAAAAGAGAGAAAGAATACAATATTTCAATCCACAGCTTCACCAAAGTAGTTTCATGAGTTGTTACGTTGCCAAGTGCCAGATGGTCAGTGACTTATTTGAAGGCTTAGATAACGTATTGAAAACCACATTAATTCATTTCTATCAAATTTCTATTTATGAACCTTTTGAGGTCTTTCTGTCTTACTATCTTTCTTCCTATGCAGTGAGTGAGTAAATGAAGAGATTTGACATGTCCTTGATGCTTCGCACTGTCCTTGGGCAGGAATTCAAGGGGGTAGATTGAGCTTCTGGTAGATGGTAAGATAGCCTAGGTTGAATGCACAATGACTTTTCAGTTCTGAGTCATTAGACCTTCAGCTGAGAGTAAAGAGAAGAGTTAAGCTGGGTCCAGCTGGTACAAAATTCAATATCACATCATTCAGCAGACATTGGAAAGATCAGAAGTTTGCAGTTGAATAAGGAAAACTTGCATCTGTGAAAGGACAGTTACAGTATCCCAAACAGTGGTCCAGGTGACTGTGAGAAGAATGGAGGGAACAAAGAGGCTCTGTGTGAAAACTGACCTTATTTATCCTTACCCTAGCTTCCCCCTTTTTTTTTAATTTCTCAACTCTTGCTGTTTAAAATGTTTTGGGGTTTTTTTATTATTTCTAAGAAATATGGGACCAGCACTATCGATTGCCAAAGGTCTGATACAATGACATAGTATAAAGTGGCAGTTTGGAAGTTCTAAATACCTGAAAACTGATGTCCTGGAGTAGGCATAAACTTTAAGAATTGAGCACAGCTATGGAAGGAATTGGCAAAACTCATTAACTTTGATTGCTTCAGATTTTACTCCTGAGTACTTTCTTAAAAATTTTACTCTACAATAATGAACATTGGTTAGGTTTTCTAGATGAGATTTTCTTTAACTAGGAGATTTGAATCAGAAATTATTCTTACAATGCTCTGAAACAAGTCCAGCCCACAGAAAACATGATTTCTTCATATCCTTTACAGCTGCTCTCTCTCTCAATGAAGCCCTTGTTGCCTGATACTTGCCCAGCCCAGGTGTACTGCACTCAGATGATCTTCAGTCTTGCTTGAATTTGGGATGTGATGTCAAGGCAGGCAAATGTAGAGTTAGGTAATCAATTACTCTGTTCCTTAAATTGCAGGTAATTTCTTTCAACTGTTTGCTCTTTGATACCTCTAGGTAAATTATTGTTCTTTTTCACATTAAGAGGAAGAAGAGGGAAAGAAGTAAAAGATATCAGATTAAACCAAAAAAAGTAACAACCATCAAAATAAGAAGGGAAGCCAAATAACCAAGAGATAAGGCATATTAACAAAGAAGGTGAGCCTGACTAGTTTAGAGCCAGTATTTAGGGCTGGGGAGGAAGGGAAGTTAGAAATAGACCTTATTTTTATTTCATTGCATACTTAGGACATCTAAGAATTTAAGACACTTAAAGTTCTTAAAGTTTATTAAAAATATTTCAAGGCATAATATCTCAGGCCATGATTCTGTTAAGGCAGAATCTGTCTTTTATTAGGCTTTTTCACTGCTTTGGATTTGGGACTAAGTTTTTTCTTTAGGTCCCAGGTACTAACATAACATGGAAAAAATAAAAAACTGGGAAAGTAACTACCTGAAATATTCACTGGGGCTCCAGTACTCTAATAGATTGTATGTGCAGATGGGATGTACTGTCTGTCACAGGAAAAACAGGACATTTTTAACCTTAGCTCCATATTCATGAAGACACCATCATCTGATAATCTATTAATCTCTTGAAATCAACAGGAGCTAGAGCACAGTGTAATAGTGGATATTTGGGGCCAGAATCTTGCCTTGTCACCAGGAAGTCAACAGCAGAGAATGTGATGGAAATGGGTCTCCTCAGGGCATAGACCTAGCCACTGGCCTGTCCTCTGAAGTCTAAACAGCAAAACTGCAATGAAACAGTCTTAGCATGACAGAAAGATGCTACATATTACTAGTGGAGACAGATGCAACATCTAAATCTTTGCAGTATTCAGGTCTGGTAGTTTTATTTATGTTTGCGCCACGTTGCTCAGTTCAGTGTGGTTGTCATTCCATGGTGCTGGTGTTAGGCTTGCACATAGAGCAGGAAGAGCAAGAAACTTGCTTATGCTCTAGAAAATTAAATCCTTCACTTATCCAATAGAGTACTGAATGAAAAGTGGAATAGTTGAATTAATTAACTCTATTGAATGTCTCATATCTTAGCAAAAAAATACAAGCAATCAGAAGAAGAATCCTGCAACCTTGACTCTAATAGAAAGAGATAAGAAGAAAAAATATGCTGGTTCTAAAATTAATTTTTCCAAGGGCAGGGGGGCATAAATGGAAGCTGTACGGTGTTCCATAGCAATATCACAACCCATATGACACTATTCTGCCCAAGGATAACTTGGACAGACCATTCATTAGATATGTGAATAATGAGAAACACTGATAATACCGATGAATCTATCATACAAAAGGAAAAAAAATGAAACGGAGTTATCCAAATGAAAAGAGAAAAATAAGTAAAATATTTCTGCTCAGAATGATGTATTAATCTCCCATTCTGTTGAATTTGTATTCTAGTAAAGGTCCTATTAAAGCACTCCGTGCCAGTTTGGGATATTTAGTGTGATATTTAATTTAAAGCTCTGATTGACTTCTGGAAAATCTAACAAGCATTTAGTTTCATTTATTAACATCTAAAGATGCAGTATTCATCATCAGTGATTTTAATTAATGTTCCCCTTCAGCAATGATATACAACAGTTAGGTGACCTTGATGAAAGAACATTCCACACTATTAAATAATAGACGTCCAAAAGATTATTTTGATTTCTGTGTCTGCCTGATTCATTCATTCCTTTGGCAAAACATGTTCTTGGTAGAATAAAGCCATGCATGCAATGAGACAATTCTTTGAATTTTAACCCATCTTGCTTTAACTTTTAAATTGAAGTTTAACTTCCTTTGGGGGGGATTATCATTACATATTAAAGGTCACTTCCTGATGAATTGTTTTTGTCCAGTGACTGCTTGTGCCTTGGAATTTTTCTTATTTTTTCTAGATAATTCTTATAATATATAGACCAAAGGTTACAACTATTAATAACTAAATAGTACATATTTATAAGACAACTTGCATAAGTGCTCCTCTAGGATACTTTGGATTCACTGAACTTAATCAAAAGACTTCGGGGAAAAAAACCTTTCATCTGCCACTTAACATGGAAATGATCCAAAGGTAGGAAAAAGTTCAGTAAGCTGAGAAACATTTAAGAAATGTATTTTTTTGGTTAAGGATTTGATTGAAGAACTAATGATTAATAATAAAGAACTTCAAGGAGGCGTAAATTATTAACTATTATAGGAAGATAATATTTTGTCTTGAAAATTTATTCTTTAAAGTCTACAATTTAAATGCATGGTCAGTTCCAGTCATGACCAATATGGGACAAATTCATCAGTTATTATTGCTATGTTAGTCACAGGGAAGACAGAAACCTAACTTTGGACACAAATTCACTGGGCATAACTTTCCGCTTAGAGTGGACTCTCTTCTGTTCTAGTTCATTGAAAGGCTTGTAATGAAAAGAACGCAAATAAGGAGACACAGCACTGGATCCGTTGTGCTGAAAATAAATTTCCTAAGCCTTCCACTTTCAGTTTGCCCCTCACCTGCTGAAATAAATTCATTAAAATCACACACACACAAAAAGAAAAGTTTTAATATTTGCCTTTACCACATTTCCCAGGAATCCATTTCTTAATTTGCTTCAGAAATACATAGGTTTATTAACAGTTGTTATTTATTTATTTATTTGGAGCTAATGGGGAAACAGTAAAGAAATGTCAGTGGTGGTATTCACTTAATACCAGAATGGACTTGCCATGCGGCATGAAGCTGCTGATGCTGACAAAGTTAATAGCAACCACCTCACCTTATTCTCTCTCAAAACAGAGATGACAGAGATTTTGAATTTGGCAGTGGATAATATGGCCTTTTTTCCTGTGTGTTTTACCCTGAAAAATTACTGTGAGCAAATGCTGAAGCCCTATGAGCAGAGAAAACTATGGTGAAATCAGTAGTTTTTTCTACATGTAAGGTTTTCTTGAATTTGATCAACTGAAATTCTTTTTAATCTTTAACATGTGTATGTGATTACAGAAGAAAAATAAGGAAAGTTTATTAGACAAATTACCATTAGAGGGGACAGAGATATCCAAATTCAAAACATGGGGAAGAAGAATAAAATTCACCAAAACGAAATGTAGAGAAATTGACACCTTTTCACTTATACTGTAACTATTTGCTTTCTTTTCAGTATCTCATTAATTGAATTTGCTCAGGTCATGGAGTATGTGCTCCTTATTGTTGAATTATAAGGTCAATATGAAATAAATATGAGCCTTTTTAGCTTCTAAGGTCTTGAGAAGGACCTTTCATTAATATCACTTGTTTGCAGTTACCTACATACCAGTCCTTGATTTTGCTGATAACATAATTGATGATGCAGCAGGTGGGGGAAAGTACTTTGGAAAGCCCAGTGAATACATATTTATGTTCAGACTCCTAAAGACCTTTAAAATCCAGCCTCTGGTCACTTGCATTGGAACTAATTTCTGTAGAGTTCTGGTTTATAGAAATGCTTGTGAGAAATGCCGAGCCTGTCTTCTCAGTAGTAGTCTCTATCAGGAGATCATGCCTGCAGTTGGTTGACTGTATCCTCAGTGAGAGAAAGAGTGTGCTCAGGTGTGGGTGCTCTGATAAACGAATACAGTCTATAAGGGACTGGTATCAGAACAAGCTGGTTAGTAAGTAGACATCTGGCTTTAGTTACTGGGAGGTGAGAGGTAAGTGCTGTGAATGCAGCGTGGGGTTTTGAAGAGCTTTGCTATATGGGTGTTAAAAGGAAAGAAGTGTTCAAGCTTCAGTTGTCGAGCAATGATGTTTATTAGTCACAGTGTAATGGAAAAACTATAGGAGCCTACAGTAGAAAGGCTTTATTGACATATTTACTTGTATTTTATTATTCTTTATGCAGAATACAGGTCTATTCTTTCCCCTCATACAGAGTATAGCTAATACTTCTTGGGTTGGCTTATTTAGAAAGTTATGTATTAATCTTCACTAGCTTCTCAAAAATTGTCTTTAATTTTATTTCTAAAGATAATTGCCCAGTTTACTGTGACTTCATGATGAAAGAAGGTTCGGTAGTACCATATCTCTGAGAAAACTGGCAGCATAATTACTGTTTCTTTGGCATTAGTTTGCAAAGTGTGGTATTGGTAGCTTTTTAAACTATTATTTTGAGAACTTCGCATAGCGTGAGCAAGTAACTTTCTATGGACCTGAGGCTGCCCAGGGCTATTTACATGAGCAGTAGCCAGCTCGTTGAACAGAAGCGGTCATTACCATAGCAGTAGATTTGCATGTTAAAAAACCTGGTAGCACATGCATTCAGAAGATGTACAGACAGTTCAGGTATTAGTTGAAAACCCTTATATGGATGGCTGAAACCAATCAGTACTATGTTATATGGAAATTTGACTATAGGTCTTACGACTGCTTTGTCTCCCCATCCTTCGTGGCAAAAGGCTGTTTGGGAAAAATATAGACAGTATGTAGAAAGTATTTAATACCTGCCATTTTGAAAAGTAAAACTGTATGATCAATGTTAAATTATGGCAAAACTATTTCCTTGAAGCTACTATTATGGGGGTGGGAAGCACTGATTAAATGAATGGAAGTCATAAGTGCATTCTCACATTCTAAAAATGAAATAACTTCATTACATATTTTCAGAGGTAATTCTGTGCTTGTTATATTGGTTTATGTCTTGTGTATTTTTTTTATGGTGAAACCTAATCTGATAGGAAAGCTAAACCAGCTTTGTTTCATCTGCTGAAGATCCATGAAAAGTTTCCCCAAATACTATCTTTCAAATATGTCTAATCTCTTCCAGTGTTCTCTACTGTCTCTAATCTACCATGAGCTCTCCATTTCGTATGGAGGCACTCAGAGTATATGTGAAGGCTTGGTGTTCCTTGCTCTTGAGATGTGGGCCACACAAAGGCTGCCCCTTTGATTTGTAGCAAGCCAGTGGAATTACTTAGCCCTCTTAAAAAGTCTTACTCTTTATTATTTGTTAAACTTACAGCAATAGTTAAAGCATTCCTTATCGTGACTGGTAGTTTATACTCCCTGACAAGAATAAAAAAAAAAAAAACCAAAGAAAAAGGCTGCAATGACTGAATTGCACATCGTGTGGCCATGCCAGGGTGTCTAGCCAAGCCCTTATGTGCAATCAAGTAGTAGAATGACTGACTTACTGTGGCAGATTGACCTTGGCCATGTGTCCACCCAACTGCTCTCTTGCTCCCCCTCATCAACTGGTCAGAAAGTGAAATATGTTGGAGAAGTTTTTGTTAAAATAAAGATAGAGAGACTGTTCCTACCGCAGGCAAAGCACACTCAACTTGGGAAAAATTAATGTATTGCCAATTAAAATATATTTAGGTAGTAGGAAAGGAAAAAAAGCCCACCAAACCAAAACATTACCCACTACTACCTGTCACTGCTTTGGCACCTGGAGCTCCGCTGGTGGGCCCAGTGGTGTCCTGAGGGGCTCCACTGGAGCTGGGCAGAGTTGGCTGCATCCAGCTTGGGGCAGACCTGGCCCCCTCTCACAGAGGGCACCCCTGCTGCCAAGCCCTCGACAACTACACAGAGCATGGTTTTTAAATAATACAGGTAACCTTGGACAATAAAATGACGTGGGCTTTTTTTTTTTTTTTGATCAGTGAATAGGGTAAGTGTTTCTCAATCTTAATTTATTTTTTTGTACCAAGTCCTTTGCTCAGAAGGAATATTCAATTGGGAAACAATAGATAATAACTCCCTCTGTAAATCTTCCTAAATAATTCTCTCTTGCAACTTACGATTATAAAAGTTAAAAAAGAAAAATAGCCAAGTTTTAGCATTAATATAGTAAATCAAAGAATGAGTAAAAATAAAAATAGTCTTATAGAATTCTGTATCTGGTGGTTTGAAAACAGAATGGCCAAACATATTTGCTGAAGACATGGGAAATGGAAAAATAACATACAAACCAATACAAATTAGACTTGTGATATTACTTAAAGGATTTAGCAACACAATTTAACCAAAAATAAGGGAACTTTTGCGTGAGTTTTGCAGGTGATTTACAGGGCATAGACCTGTTGGGGTGAATCCAGAGGAGGCCAGGAGGATGCTCAGAGGACCGGAGCACCTCTCCTGTGCAGACAGGCTGAGAGAGTTGGGGTTGTTCAGCCTGGAGAAGAGAAGGATCCAGGGAGACCTTACAGCGGCCTGCCAGTGCCTGAAGGGGGCTTATGAAAAAGATGGGGACTGATCTTTTACAAGGGCCTGTAGGGACAGGACAAGGAGGAATGGGTTTAAACTAAAGGAGTAGATTTATATTAAGTATTAGGAAGAAATTCTTCACTGTGAGGGCGGTGAGGCCCTGGAGCAGGCTGCCCAGAGCAGCTGTGGGTGCCCCATCCCTGGGATGCTCGAGGCCAGGCTGGACGGGGCTGGGAGCAACCTGCCCTGGTGGAAGGTGTCCCTGCCCGTGGAAGGGGTGTTAGAACTAGATAGATAATCTTTAAGGTCCTTTCCAACTCAAACCATTCTATGATTTTTACTTTTATCAGTCTTTCCAGATTCCTGTAAAATGTAATATATAGAAAAAATCCATTTTCCTCTATTTAAAAATATATATATTTACTGAAAAAGACAGGTCTGCTGTTGATCTAGGAATCACTTGAACTCTAATGTCTGTATACAAGCTGTCTAGCACGAGTGCTGTTCCTGTTATACTGAGTACCCTTTAGCTATCCGAATGTATGAATGTTGAAGTCACTTGGTAATTTTGTTGTCACTCTTGATGTAAACACCATGAATGAAACTTCCATTTAAATCAACACCCTTTCTGCTCCCATTCCTATTTTTGTACTCACTTTCAAGTATAACTTATTTGAAAGTAGATAGCTCACCGAGACATGTTTAGAGGTCTAACCTTTTCGTTGCAACAAGGTCTTAAGTAGCAGGATACTTGAAGGACATGTAGGTGAGTGTATTCAAATGTATGAACCAGCACTACAGCAAATGTTGGACTGTGTTACTGTTATTATTTCCTGGAAGAGCAGTTGGCAGTGGAAGTGTGGGAGGAAAATCACCAAGTTCAGATTCAGCTCCAACTTCAACTCATTGGTTAGCTTTAATGTAACAGTGAACAGCTGCTTTAGTTAGTCATCTCTAAGGTGGACATGATAGTATTCGTCTTACCAGGGTTTTCTGAGGCCTCATGAAAAAGAATATTTAAATCTTTAAAACTGTTATAAGGCTGTGCAGCAGCAGCATTACCCAGCAATGCTGCAATAATTAGATTCAATGTGAAGGACACTTTGTATCCAAGTGGCTTGTCAAGTGCTCTGCGCAATGTAGAAACTTCAAAATTTAATAATGTATCTATTGGAATGACATTTGGAAACAACAGGAACAGGAATACTCCAATTATAAACCATTTAAGGGATATTTTATTAATTAGGCATTCTTCTATATTCACATAATTAAATTGGCTTATTTCTAACAAATTTCAGATTCAAACTTTTGTTTTTAAATAATTTCTGAAAAGTACATGATATTGTCTCTCTCAACTTTAATAAAAAACTAAAAATTATTTGCTGTACAGCACAAACTACCCATCCTTTTAAAACAGAATCTGAGGGGAGAGGGAAACCCAGAAAAAATTAGAAAATTTATCTTTTAATGAATAGATAATAATTTTTGAAATGTGTAAATCATTTCTATACGTAGGTTTGGAAACAATATTGCAAACTTGGATCCCATATGTGTTCTAATCATGATTGTCTCCAAAATATGTAGAGTTGTGCCTGTTCTCCTTTTTGATTGCTTTCAGCCTGTGGTTGTGCTGTAACTAGACTTTCTTTTTCTGGTTGCATTAGGTGTTACTGGATTCTGCAGTAAGACTTTTGAGACACCAACCTGTATTTTTATCACTCTGTTCCAAACCTAGCATGTGTATGAGCTGGCCAGCATCATGGAACCACACTTTCTAAACGTTTACATGTGGTGATCAGGATCGAGTATAAGATGGGGGAAATACAAAGTAATATAACCAGTGTCAGAGAATTCATGCTGATCTATCACTCGCATCTAAGGAACATATTAGCTGTTGAAGAAGCAACTAGTCAACTGAATCTGATCTGATCCCACACATCCCCTTTAGATTTATAAAGGATTATACCTTGCTAGAACAGTAGTTTTGTGGGGGTTTGGGGTTTTTTTACAAAAACATCTCAGTGTCTGAAGAAGTCTACATTCATTTTCAAAAATGATTTCAGCATTTTGAATTATAATTCAAATAGGCTAGCTCTATTATACTAACAAATGGGACTCCTAAGAGATTTCAAGTTTTTGTATTGTTTTAGATATTTGTATCTAAGCCTTTCAGATTTTGCTGTAATGGGACTCAATTGTTCATAAACTTTTCTTGGAGTATTACTGGTTTCTCTTCTATTTTTAACTTAACCTGGCAATTGAATTTACCAACATGATTTTTATAGCAAAAGAACTCTCAGATGTCAAAATATTTTTCAAGTGAGCAAGTGTGCAAACAGACATTCATGAAACTCAGGTCTCCAGTTATCATTTAATTTCACTAATCATCTTTTTCCACTAATATCAATTTGACCTTCTAGAGTCTCCCATTGAGTTAAGGAAGGAGATTTTATTGGAGATATTTTGGGGCTACATCATTAACAACAGACTGAAAACCTTTTTCCCAAATGCGAAGGTAGTCATATGGGATGGACTTTGGGATGGTTTTGCTGTTTTTCAGGAATGTGAAATAACAAAGTATGAGTTTATGTGAATATCCATTTGGGTGAGCAGATTTGTTTGGGTTTTTTTTTTTTTTTTTTTGGAAGCCTGGCCTACCACTGCAAGCCCTTGTTATTCCATTTGCAATTAATATCCCTTGGGCAATGTCCTTTCCTTAGACTTGAAGAGAAACACTCAGTAGAATGATCAGACAGTTATTTCTTATAAATGTTCAGAATTAATGAAATGGTTTGAAATAATTGGTTTGATGGTTTCTGTGTATTTATCATGAGTAAGTCTGCTCATCTTGTATAGATGAAAGCAGCTCATATATACATCTACCAGAACAAATTCTGATGATACCATTATATGCACAGGGACTAATGATACATTGTACGTTGCTATTTACTATAAAACAGCATAAAAGGTTTGCTATCACGAAAGAACTTCTTTGATTAGATTTTTGCAGAAATAGAAGATCTGGCTTGGAATTAGTGTCATTCAATAATAATTAAAAAGAATATAAAAAAAACGCCAGTTGCTAGAAAGAAACTTCTCTTATAGTCAGCACAAGTAAGCGTCCCAGCAGATTAATATAGAAATGTGATAGAACAAAATATTTCTTATGTTTCTATGTTTCCTTGTAATAAAAATTCATAGTGTTCTTTTTCACTGTCATCTTCTCATGACTTTTAATCTGCTGTCACTTAATTTCCTTAGCATCTTTTTCGTATTTCCCCAGACTTCTGCTGTTTTTCTAGCTTCGTGCCGTATTTCTGGAGGCTCTTATTTGAGAGCACAAACATTTCACCCCACCTCTAGAATGACACTGTAGCAGGAGTCCACCTGCTCAATCTGCAATCATAATGTTTTCCTGACTTGTCCTCACAGATGAATCCATCTCCTCTTTAGAAAAAAAAAATGTTTTACCTTTTGCTGTTTCCCTTCTCAAGGATTACAGCTTTCATTGATCTCCTGTGCATCACTTTTTTGCTCAGTTTGTGTCTAGGCCTTCACATCCAGGTTATCACAATGATTATCATGACCAAAGATCTGTAAGACAGGTTTTTTCTTATCGAGGCAGTCATTAAGGCTCTTTTCTGCTCTCTTCCCTGGCATCTGGTTGCTGTAATGTACTTTTTCTTTGGCCTAAAACACTTAGTTGAGTTCTCCAGAACATCATTGTGTAAAGTCATTTGCTTCACAAATAGCTTTCATCACCTCGTACCTTCCTTGATCTGCTTTTGCTTCCCTGTTTCACCAAATATAAGCTACTTGTTTCTATTTTCACTTTGCAGTTGCCTTTTCCATAACCTGTCAGTCAGAACCAATACATCAGTCACCGCATGTCAGGCTGACACCCTGATGTCGGCCTCTAATCTACATGTTTGAACAAGCAAATGCTCTGTTGTATGGCTGGCATTGCCTCTGGAGGGGAAACTTTCAGAAATAAGTATCATGATTTGAATACGAAACACTGGCACCTTCCTTTCTACTGTCACCTTCCTGGTATTTTGTTGGGTTTGATCTTATTTGCACAATTACTTCTTCAGGCAGAGCACTTCGGGGATCTCATGCCTCTGTCTAAACTCCTATTTTCCCATTTGCATGATTTTCCAAATATTTTCAAACTTGGAGACAGATTTATTTGTCAAGTGTTCATTTTAAAATTTTACCAAATCACCTCTGAGGTATGAAAACTATTGTAGAGGAAAATGTCATGGTTAAATATCTTTAATTTATTTCACAAAATGGTTAACAAGAACCACGAGGGTTGTTTGCTGAAATGCTGTGAGTACTGATGAACTTGCCAGGGTAATATTATCCTGCTGTTCTTCCTAAAGCGTTTTAGGCTCGGAATGTATGAAATATGAAGCATCATTACCTAAACTTATTTTGAACTAAGTTTTAAAAGATCATCTGTAACCGTCTCCAGCCTTGCTCTTTGAGACAGTTATTGAGTTGTTCTGTTCCCTGTAAGTGCTAAACTGTTTTATTCTAAGTCTCTGCAGAGGTTCTTAAGATACTGTGCTTGATCATTCTCTGGCAAAAGCTTTTAATTGTCAGGAAGCTGTAATGTATTGCTGTCCTGTTCATTCTGGAGCTTTTTTGATAAGACATTATAATTATTCTAATTCTCCTATGATTGCATGTTTTACTTCCATAGTACTAGATATTTTACAATGGCACAACATATACTATATATAAACCTAATTGGAGAAGACCCCTGATTACAGTAATGGCTGGGCTATTCTTTTAACTTGTCTTTAAAGATGCAATCTCTCATTAGGCTTGTCTTTGTGAAACATTTATTTAATTAATGAAAATGATGGATCTGAAAAATACTATCAAGTGTAAAATTACCCTGGATTTTCAAAGGAATAGTATGGACTCAAGGAGGAAAAATAGCACCTAGGCAATTCCCATTCTTCATAACTTGTCATGCAAGAAACTATGTTCAGATTCTTGAATTACATGAATAATTTATATCTAGTCAATGTATTTGGAATTTTTAAAATGAATGGGGCATCTGAAAGTAATTAACATTGTTATTTATAGATACTAGACAACAAAGGCTTTTATGTTAAAATTTCATTAAAAAATTGCTATGAACCAGCGAGAGTAAATGAATTCAGTGGTAGGGCTAGAATTTAACTAATTCTTTATTTGTTCTTCCTAGCCTAATAACTGAAGCCCTTTAAAAAGGATTTAGTATTATTGGTTTTAGAACTTCATATATTCTGCGGGATTGTTTATAAATATTTCAGATAAAATATGAACATTCTTGCCTTTTGAAATTAGTATTTCAGTATTGCAGACTTTGTTTTTAGAATTTCCTTGTAAATGTCACATTCACTTTAGTCTGTAGAAGTGAAGAAACGTGTTTACAATATCTTTTTATAAAAGTATATATATTAAAAAAACCCACAACTTATTTACCAGGTACCTATATATCTATCAAAATAAAGAACAAAATAATCTGAGACTGGGACAAGTTGTCAACACAAATTTTTGCCTTCCATCACATTCTTTTTTGGATTAAATCATGGGAATTTGAAGTCTGTGGAGGTTTACTAAAATGCAGCAGATGGCAGGAGCTGAAGAACGTGACAAGTGCTGAGAGGATACTTGATCTAATTTAGTTCTCTATCTTAGCCAATAGGTATTTCCTAGGAACAGTGTGAGGCATCATTTGAGGTGGTGTGGAAGGGCTGTTGGCAGGAATGACAGGCAATAGACCTTGCTGCATTGCACACTGAGAAGGGTTTCTGTGTCCCAAGGGGTATTGCACAGTGTGCACTCCAATAATGCCTAGGAAGACTACATCTAGATCATATAGCTGTTAGGTATTTGTCCATTCATAAGTTGTCAATTCTTTCTTTATCAATTTATACCTTTGCAATTAGGGAAGAGTAAGAATAATGTTACAATTTTTTTCCCTCTAGAATTACCAACAAAAAAAAAGTTAAGTTCTGCAAATGAATCTGACATCAATTACAGAAAGCACACATGTTCAGGCTACTGAACTACACCATAAAACCTCACCTGCAATTTTCTCCACTTATTTAGCACTTAGTTAATGTAGCTCAGGTTTGTGTTTCAGTATTTATGATGAACCTTAATCCTGAAACTGAAATTAAACTATCTGTTGCCTCAAGAATTTTCTGCAGACTTGGATACAGTATCAACTTTAAATAAACCCAACCAACCAACCAAAAAAAACCCCCAAAAAACAACAAAAAAAATCTACAAAGAAAACTTGTGAAGTTAAATTTATATAACTGCTTCCAGCACTAAAAAATGTTTTTTTCACACTATTATTCCTTACTATTCATCCTTATTCTGACAAATTTTAAATTTAAGCTGCTTCAACTGGAAAAACTTTGAAAACTCAAGCACTAGCTGAAATGTCACCATGTTGGACGTTTTCATCAGACTGGGCAGGTTTATGGTACACTGTATCCTATTTTTCTCCGAACATATAGTAAATGTTATTTTATTGAAAGAGCTAATGGTGCATGACTATCAAGTGGACTGTATGTAAAAAGAACCACTATGGAGATAAGTACGTTGATAAACATAACCACTGCCAAAAGTGAAATATAACAATTATTTTAGAAACATTGAATCAAATTTAAGTAACTTCTGCTGCATCCAGGAACTTTGTAGTTTGGACTCAAGAGGAGGTTCACCTGTCCTTCCTTAGGTCATTTGAGTCAAAGCATGTACTTTAGTGCTATAAAGTGGCATTAACATATCTGTCAATTGACTGTTAAAGTATCTTAGGCTTTCACCTTTTGTCCTTCGATTTATACACCTGAAGCAACTTGCAGTAGGTGCTCAGAAGCTTAATATTTTGGATTTTTTTCCCTTCATCAAAAACTATCAGGTTTTGTGTTAGTCAAATAAGTAGAAGGAGGTATGCTGGGTAGTACTATATTACTTAGTAAGTCTACTGGAGTCAGTGGTACAGAAATAATTTGTTCTGGTACTGAATGTTGTCTCATCACTACATCCAGTGTGTAGTGATCCCATGTGCTAGTTAGTGCGTGCAGGAATTGCTCTTTGCACGTATGTTCCTGTGCTCTGTTTGGTAAGAATGTTGGATTAATTCCATTTCATCTCAGAACCACCTTTATATTGCTGTCCATTGAACTTTGCCAATTCAATGCCATCAAGGAATAAGATAGAGTTAGCAAACGCACCAGAAACTGCACCATGCAATACCATAGTATTTGCTGCAATGCCAGGATGTCACTTCTTTTGTAAGGATATATTTTCAGTGTGCTAACACAAAGGGTATGGTTTATGAGTGACTGCCTATATTTCATAACAACTTTCTTCTTTGTTCCCAGCAAATATATATATACATATATATATATATGATGCTTCTTAAAGGCTGCTATGTTGTGGGAATGTCTCAAGATTGGCATATGCCCTGAAACACAAAAGTATTAGCAGTAATATTTGTTTATGTGGGGTTTTGCTTTTTACTAGTCAAACTTATTGTCTGCAAGTAATACTAATGAAAGCTGTATGGTTGAAGTCACACTTTCTGAATGTGTTCACTCTGACTTTTAAAGCAGAGTATGCCCTTGTCTACAGGGTAATGATTAGTTTGAATGTTACTAGATAATTCATAATCCCATCTAGGCCAAATACTGCAAGAGCTCCTCCTAATGGAGCTAACAGAAAGAGAAAGAGGGGAAGAAAAAAAAAAAGTACAAAAGAAGGTGCAGGGAAGCCTCCCTGCCTTTGTTGCTCTGTGTTTCCTAATTTGAACGGTCTCACCATGTTACTGAAGGGTATTGGTAACTATTTATCTGTTAAAACTTTGGAATGTTTCAGAGAAAACTAGAAATTT
The DNA here is from genome assembly GCF_015220075.1 of Falco rusticolus. NCBI lineage: Eukaryota > Metazoa > Chordata > Aves > Falconiformes > Falconidae > Falco > Falco rusticolus. Next base: position 13,945,726 of record NC_051194.1, on the reverse strand, counting down.
CTTCTTCAAATTATTTTAGAGAGTGAAATCCATACTTGGATACCTGGAAAAAAGTGTTCTAATATTCTTCAAGTGTGTGCAAAAGGTGGTGCAAATTTCCTTGGAGGGGCTGTCTCTGTGGAAAGCCTGAGTGACATATTAAGATGATCACGAATGCATCCTCTTTCTGACTGTGTTAGCATGCAACAACTTAAGTGCAAAGCTGTGCTTTTTGCAAAGGCAAATCTGTATGCAGTGAGCATTTACACAGTGAAAAGATGGCTAGGCTAAATTCAATATTTAGCTTATAATAAAGTCTTATAGATTCCAGTCCTGTAGATCCCAGTCCTTTTTAACCTCTTCAGCTGAATGCACGCCTCTACTCACTGGTCTGGGTAAGGATGACAAAACAGAATCTTAATCTAAGCTGACAAAATGTTCTCAACAAACAGATGAACGTGTTTTAATTCGAGCTGTTGCCAATAAAAGAATGGGCTGGCTGGAGACAGCAGCCTGTAGCAGGTTGATAGGGAGAGACTGTTAGGCTTTTATTCTTTTTTTTGTTGTTGTTTTCTTTCTTTTTAATATAGAGCAAAGTCACCTTGAAACAAATTTGAAATAAGCACAGCGTGTTAAAATAAATAGTTATGTAATCTAATGAATTATCACTAAGTGGTTTCTACAAGCTGCGACTAAAGACTTTCATATGTTGTACAAAAGAAGTACGGTAAGTTTTCGGGGCTCTTTGAATCGGTGGAACTACACTTGGCAAAGAATCAGACAGCAGTTATGGGGAAGGCGGTTTCCATCACAATGCTTCTGCTGGGCACTTCCATCCCAGGTGTAAATAAGAGCTGCCTGGGGACTGCTGCTTCCCATCCAGCCGTGATAATCTCGGAGGGGTTATTTTAGCAGATGGACATAATCACAAAGCTGCTTATACCTGATGTCTCTGGGCTCAAGACTGTCAAAAGAAGCGTCTCTGACTTTATATTGAGATACTCCACCCCTTCTTGGAATCCTGTGATGTATATAATTAATTAGATAATCACTAACTTGCATAGCGGGAGCTGTGCAAGACGAAAAGCAGATTTAACACAAGACAGATCTCTTTGCTAATTTTTTTCATGGTTGTTTTCAACTCCCTGGTCAAAATATGTACATATGTTTGGCTCTTGAATATTCCAGGAGGGTGGCTGTCATAAATAAAAATGGCATATGTTGCTAACGTCAGGGTTTGAAGACAGTTGGTGATTTTCAGCTAAGACACAGTAGGCCCAATTCTATTTTCATTTTTCTTTGAAATCCGGAGAACTGACTGAGCTACAGCAGTGTATGAGGGTCTGGTTGGATCTCTAATGGTCTAATATTTAAGTAAATAAATTGGAGGACAAGGTGATAAAGTACTAAATCAGGAACAGGCATATTACACCATTCCACCAGCATGTGGTTTTTCAGCAGCCATAACAGTGTACTTGAGGAGTAGTGATGATAATATTTTTTACAATCTGAGTAAGAAACGCCATAAGGGATAGTCATGAAGTATAATTTTTCTAGCATTCAACAAGGGTGTGGTACAACTGATATGCATTTCGTTAATGTTTGCTCATACCAAGTTTCAGGCCTTAGAACTTGCTAGATCTCCCAAAGAGAAAAGCTCTCTAGTCTTCAACATCTGTTCATGGAGGGAGTGACTTAAGTAGAATCCATTTATTTAATCATCTGTTTGAAAGGCACATAAGCTTCCTCTCTAGGCATTATAGGAAAAGGCCACTTCCAACAGAATTAGAATACATTTGTGCCATTCTGATTATAGAGTCAATATGTCCAAGGTGTCTAGATGAACTTAAACATTTACCTTTTATTCAGTGTAATTATAGTACATAAACCATTTGCTAAATAATTTAAAATGAGCAAATTTGTATAGCTTAGATATAAGTTCAATTAATTAATCTATTAAATTAATTTACAAGAACGAATTAAACTAATATTTGCTACAATTAACTTGTCCAATTCTAGTACTGAATGGGTCACTTCAATCTCTTCTAATGCAAAGCAGTAGATGACTTACTTTCATTTCAAAACTAATCATAGAGTGGGACCTACTAATTACAAACTTCTGTCAATACTTAACTACCATGTACTTCTCACTTGCCAGTTCATCCTATAACAATGTTTGTGTCTTCTACTGAGCAGCATGTGAAGTAAGGAGCATTTTTGTAATAATTCTTTCCTTTGTGCTATTCCATTCTCCAGCTGGGCAAAGGACCTTTTCCTGGTTTGCCCTTTTGACTTGATAATCTGTCTTTTTTTCTCCCTTTGTCACCTTCCTCTTTGCCAAGCATCAATTATTTCTCCTCATTTCCAAAGCACTTGTATAACTGATTCTTACAGCCTTGCAGCATAGTTTGGAGAAAACTTGTTTTATTTTCCACAGATGTCACTCCAGACTTTGCATTTAGAGCTGCACAATCACAAGAAAAAACATGGCTGTTGAGGACCATTCCAACAACAGTTAACGTTCTGTAAATAAAATATCTTTTCCAGCATACCCTGTAGGTAATGGTGTCTTTCCTCAACTAGCATCCTGACTGCAGAGACCAGCTTTAGGCTGTTCTGTTCTATAAAGAACAGAATTCAACTGGAAAGGAGCAGAGTCCAGCAAAATCTTCCAATTCCCACAAGCAGTGTCAAGACAAGGTATTTGCTGTATAAGCACTTCCTGCATGCCAATAAACAACATTTAAGGTCTAAATGTCACTGCTGTATCATTTTATAAATAGTGGTCTGAATCAGATTGGCCATTGTTTCAGTTTTTGACATGGTAAAAATAAAGCTACAGAGTTTTGATTCTTAGTATTTTGGACAAAACCTTTTGCCAAAACAGTATTTTGTGCAGTGTGACTTCTATCAAACTTCTCTTCTTCATCATTTAATTCAGTAGAAATATCTGCAAGGATAAGATGAGGTGGGCTTGGCTCATAAAGGGCAGTGCAATATGCTATATTTTAGACATATGAACAAAGATCAAATTATCTGATTCTCCAAAAAGCATAAGCTGATTAATGAAATTGAATTTTTCATATCTGTAGAAACACTTTTACTGAAAAAGATTATGTTGTTAACTTGACAAAAGCAGTGAACTTTTCAGAGACTCCAGGTCTGCAGTTTACCATGTACTCCTGTTGTGATTTGATGTGCACTCTCATTTCATGTCATTTTTGTTCTATTTTTACCACTTTTGCAGATGACTCCCGCACACTCCCTGCTCTCCTTTAAAGGAGCCCCACTTCACCCAAAGTGTTTAAATGTGAGATGTACAGGACAGAAAATTTTGACATAACTGTCAGAAGAATATTTTTGTTTCTGTCCATAGCTGATAGTGCCAGAAATACAGAACTGAAAGCATAGTTGGAAAGCTGCTGCACTTGTTGCTTAAGCCAACCTGTCAGACTTCCTGGGTTATTTGTCCACAGTGTAAAAGGCAACCTCATTTGAGAGCAGTGAGTGGGCATAAAGACACCATGCACTGAATTCTCACTTGTCACTTGATCTACAAAGACCTGTCTGTCTCTCTCACTTCTGTGTTCAACCATTCACCATCTGCCCTTTGCTTCCACTTATTTAGAGAGTTTAAAGTTGGAACTCCTTTAACTGTGTTGGTCTAGCAAGTAGCACAATGTTATTCTAGTTTGCCTTAGTTTTTAGTTGATTTATTCTCCAAATGTTTGTGGCATGCTTTCATGAGCATGCCTTGTCTTTACATTTCCAGGCATATCTTGGTTATCCTACAGAACAGTTTCTTATCAATGTTGAATTTTACAGGATTGCCATGTTTTAATGATGGTGTCTGTGCCAAGACTTGGTTTGGACAGAGCTGAGTGGGAGTCCCTAGAGTTAATCTTTTGCAGTGAGGAACTTGGAGAGACCAAAAAGGTGTGTAGGCTTCAAAACTGAGTTGTATCACAGTACTGAATGAAACTTCTGGGAACTTGGAGTGAGACATAATATATTTATAAGGCATATCTTTGCATACACTCATCCATTATATATTTTAAGTGTGTCTTCTACAGACTCACACTCAGACTGCTAAGTTGGTGGCTTTCTTGGTTAAAGCAAGTTCTGTCTGCTTTTGGATCCCAGGGAAATTATAACCCTCTAAAGACAGGCTGCACGTCTGCGCTATTATTTCTGTGGCACACTGGGCTTTTTTTTTTGCTTGCCGAGACTTTTTTTTTTAAGTCTTGAGAGCTCAAATGAGCATTAGGGAGTTAAATAACTTAAAGCCAGTCCCACACCTATCTTATAACTTGGCTGGGAACAGAGATCGTGATACTGCCAGTTTTTCATAAATGCAGCAGGAATTTGTGATGGAAGAACAAGTACAGCCGAAGTTATGCAAGACGTAGGTTCCTCAGGGCCATGCACAAAGCTTGGGGCTAGTTCATACAAAATCCTGTTTTATTGTTTTAGATGTTGGGAATAATTTTTTAAAAATATCTAAGTAGGGAGATAAACTATAAATTGCAAAGCAAGATTTTACATTAAGTACAACTGAATCTCAGATTAAAATATGAACTGTTGTCATTTTGAAATAAGTCATACTCATTTGTATCTTGACCCTGTTCTTGGACATTCTGAATGGCTCTACACGATGCCACTGGCCAGAACAAACCTGTTTCTCATTCTGATGCCAGTTAGCAGTTCACACATGATTTAGCAGATACTTCTGTTTGTAAAATAAATACAGCTATGGTCAAATTATATTAATTTACCTTTCTCAGACCAGCTTCTTTTAGGAACAACAGGCTTACAAAAGAACCAGGTATACACACAGAAAAATGTCTCAGAAAAATCTTTGGCAAACTATAGTAATAGCTACTTCTGGAGTGCCACACAAAGACTCCTGGTGTAATCTGGGAATTTTGGGGAATATGATCCAAAAAGCCTGGTATTTTAGAAGCTTGTCTGTTCTTTGGCAAAAGTAAAAACTTCCTTTCCCTGCCAAATTACGTATTTTTTTGTCAGATTCTGCTTCCATCTCATTAAGCTAAGGGAGGTTAGTCAGTTTTATTTTAAAAATTAAATTCAAGGCCACATTCAGCAAGACAAACTGCTGGGTTTGGGTGCTGCAAATACTTTGAAAAACGAGGACTACAGCAAAGGTGCTGTGTCTTTACTAAATATCTGAATATCATGATAGTTACTAGCCCAGTCATAGTATGGTGGAGCTTTTTTGGAAGACTAGGAAACGCTGAGGGACAATTCTGCAACAAGCAGTGTTTGAGCCAGTAGACAACCCCTGCACAGCTGCACGCTGGGCGTGGAGCAGGTGGTGTGTCTGTGCAGAGCACTGAAACAGTCACATGGAGGTTACTATCACATCAGCTAAAACCCACAAAATAAGTATTAGTCTTCCCCCCCCCCCCCCAGCACAGCTTACTCTTTTCTCACTCCATGAGATGACAGGTGTTTATGTTAGAAACAAGTCACGTTTCTGGTGGATGCCAGAAAAAAGCATGTTCTAAGAATGATTTCTCATCATGAGCAACATGACAACACCTCTCCAAACAGGGGAGCTCCAGCTCAGATACCTTTCTGGTCTCACTGTGACTTCCTCAAAGGAAGGAAATGGCACAGTCACTTGAAACTGGAAGCTGAAAGATCAGTTCGCTGATCTAAAGGAATACTAAAGATACATTCAGCGTCTTGAGTAGGTGGAAACATTTGGCATTTGATTGGCAGGTAAATGGGGTTGGACAGCTAATAGTGAGCTGGCAGAAATATAGTCACGGTACCAAGATGTATGTCAGCTAGAAAAGGGGATTTAGCAAACAAAGGAAAAAAATTCTGAAGTTAAACAAGGGTGTTATTTTTTTGTGGAAACAGGTGCACAACGAAGTGCCTCCTGAAACATTTTTTCAGTAGTTATTCTTATATTAAATCTTGTTCACCACACTTTATTAGAACTTTTGAGGGCTTTCTTTATACAACAAAAAGCTCAATTTATCTAACTTTTTTAATGAGAGAAAAGAAGTTAGGAAAGCTATGAGTTACTTCTGAAAATAAAAGCTAGATGGAAATATCCATGGTAGAAACATTAAACATGCATATAAAAAAAATCCAAATAGTAGGGGACTAGTCCACCAGAATTATCTTATGTGATAACAAATGAGAGGACACGATGACAAGCAACAGGAAAAGGGGAAACAGCCTCCAGTTGCACCAGGGGAGGCTTAGATTGTGTATTATAAGTAATTTCTTCACTGAAAGAGTGGTCAAGCACTGGAACAAGCTGCCCAGGAAGGTGGTGGAATCATACATTAAAAACACGTAGATGTGGTACTTGGAGATATGGTTTAGTGATGGACTTGGCAGTCCTGGGTTCACAGATGGACTTGATGAACTTCAAGGTCTTTTTCCAACCTCAATTATTCTGTGATTCCATGTGGACAATGTAACTGCATAAACCTAAGATGCAAATCAGGGATAACCTTTTAATAAGGTAGATAGGTTCTCCAGAGATTAATAACTTGGAAGACAAGGTGATTCTCCATATCTTACAGGTTCTGGGCTTTTCTCAAATCAGTAATCAATACCTGGAAGTTCTGGAGAAAAATCAGTGTTTCTAAACAAATTATGCGCTTGAGGCAAAAATCTCTCAGTAAGGCCCTCTCACATTTTATGTGAAGTCAAAACTTGAAGGTTATGGGAGTTCCATTGCACTCTGTGAAGTCACCTAGCAGCATTCATTTATTTAGCTTTCCTACAATTAAAATATGAATTTTAATAAACAAAGACCATCATTTAAATTCACTAGGACACAGATCAATAGAAAGCCACCGAACTGTGCAGTACTAAAATCCTTTTATCACACCCACCTGTGAGTACATCTAGAATTTTTTGACTGGTCTAGAATGAGAATAGTAAACTATATACCTGTCCCCAGAAGACCTGATTTGGGATATAATGTATGATGGTGCCAAATAGGGTTGTTATTGCTGGTTGCTTTTTGCTTCCAAATGGCAATAATTTCCCATTACAAGCTGAAAAGCTTTGAAAAGTACACATATAAAGTAAAGGCTGGATTTCTTTTTTTAACACTAGCAGCTGGCTGCCATTTGTTTGAGTGCTTGACTTGTTTCTTTAAAAATGTGATTTATTTGAAAAAGATTTTTCTGTGGCACTTTGTTTCCCCTCAGGCGATCTCTGAGTCCATAGCACTAGAGATGGTGGTTAATGAAGACAGATGACGTTCCCAGCCCCCAGGCTACTGTTTTCATTTTTCAATACCAGCCTTTGCATCAAGGGGTAAAGAGCAGCAGAGACTTTCTCTGCCCACAGCAGGGTCTTTGCTTTGTTTCCCAAGATTCTTCCTTAATAGTAATAGAAAAATTGTATTTCTGTAATTATCTGTGTTGTAGAAACTTTAAAGAACAGTATTAATTGTAAATGTGGTGTTGAGAACAGCCATATTCAGCCTAACTGATGCTGTTTTTTTCTTTTCTTATACCAGTCCTCTCATTTGATATACAGCAGTGGAGCAGAGGCTTGAGTGAGTGATTGAGCTTAGCTTCTTTGAAATCACTGAAACCACACAAATGGGAATTTTTACTCTTACGTGAATGCTGTTAATGTATTTTATAATTTTTTTTTGAGGGAGGCAGGCAATATGTGTGTTTGCACGGCAAACATCATGAGGCTTTGGGGCTTAAGTGAATGGCTGGAATTTGGCTTGTGGATTAATACACTTATGTGACTTTCAGGATCTCACTGTTGGCTGTTTAACTAGGTCATTTGGGTCTCTCACGTAGTGTGTTGCATTACTAGTACCTCAGTTGGGCTCAGATAAAACCGTGGTAGATTTCAAAAAAGGAAAAGAAAGTGGTTTTCTAAAAAAATTACATAACTATGCTGAAGGTCACTTAAGCTCCAGGTACTTTCTAATCTAACTGATCTAACACCAAATACTTAATTATCTTTTTGATCAGGAAAGATATGAATACCTATTAAAACAAAAATCTTCCTATATATGCTTTTATTGTCATGACTAAAATTTTATTAATACTCTGTAATGTTCATATTGGCAATGCAGCTTCTGCAATTTTTCTTCTATTAAGCTACTTTGCTAGAATATTTATGGAAGACAAACACAAAGTTGTAAGTTAATGCATTTAAAATATACATGTATATTCATTTATAGTCATTCAGCAAAGTTAAACTATCACATTTTTTTATACAATGCAAGGTTTAAAAAATCAAGACCGAAACATGGAACTCTGTGTTTAAAAATGGTTACGCTTTCTTTCTATTATGATTTTGTAGCTTTCTATCGTCTTCCCCTTTGAGTCTTCTGCTGTGTTCTAATTGCATATAATTAGTTTACTGATATAAGTAGAATGCTTCTAAAAAATTAAGATGGTTTTAGTCTCCCAGAGAATAGTCATATTTGCTCCCTAGAATCTAAACACTTCAAAGTTAAAAACTCAGATATATGAATTTTTGAAGAAGGACTATGAGAAATGTGAAGATCTGCCTACCTGTTCATGCTTCCTTCCTGTTCCTACAGAAATACAGGAAATTCAGGAATAGCATTACGCATATATGCATGTAAACATCTGTGAAACATGAAATCCTGTCAAAGTCAATGGGAATTTGTAGCTGACGAATATAATCACAACTTTCTCCACTTTTTGAGTTTGCTATTTGAAAAAGATCTGTGAAACAGGGAAAGTAAGGGAAAGTCTACCTCAGTTCTTTGTTGTGGAGTAAAAGTAGTAATACTTTTTCCTAAAGAAACTGAATTAAGTAATTTAAATATTAGAAACAAAAAACTTCATGGTTTGGGATCTTTGTTGCTTTGGTCTTTTTGTAATGTTGCATTGTCCAGTGATGAACTATCTACTTTTCCTCTAAATGACTAAAACTGAAAAAACATTTTGCTGCTAATTTTTATAAGGTGCTGAATTACTTAGGATTGCTATGCTGAAATGGTGGATCTCTTTTATTATATAGCTGTTTAAGGAATGTGGCAGGGTGAAGTAGGATTAATTAATAATGAACTGCTTTCTGCTCTTTGTCTATATCAAAGATAAAATCAGTGCTAAAAAGCAAAAAAAAAATCTGTTTTGGAAAAGGCTACATCTGGTTGGATAATGGTAAAGGTAGCAGGATCACCTTTCAAGTGACATAACCACTGGCAAACATGTTTGGAAAATAATTTTTTCCCTTCTTTCATACCTCAAAATCACTCTTTCGCAATGTGGTGACGGGGGTTAACACTGTTAACAGCTATAATCAGGAAACCAGTGAGAATTTTGTCTTGTTCTTTGAGATTACTGGTAATTGGACAGGTTGTTTTTAATTTGGAAAATGCTTTGCAAAGGAAATAGCAAATTTAAAACAGTTATGCATCAAGATGTTAGGTAAGTTGTCTTTAAGTAGATCTGCACAAATAAACTTCTCATTTATAAGGTATACTGTACTACTTTTTTGAAGTTCCTTCTGTAAACCTCTGTTTCCCACTGTTTTCCAATTCATCTGTCCCCACTATGTGTTAACTGTCTTTTCTTCCACTCTTCTTAGTCAAGGATAATGTGGGGATAGCAGCGGTGAGGTTTGACATGACCTTAGCAAGCTGGTGTGCTTGAGCAAGCTGGAAATGAGACACAATGAGGTGAGAACAGAGCTGACAGTAACTCATGGTTCCAAAAAGTCCCTTTCTTCAGCAATATTAATTCAGGAGATGAGGTTGAGAAAGGTTGTCCAGTCAATGGGATTTTCTGTACATTGGGATTGCAGGGAGCGGGGGGCCAGGACCAGAAGAGAATCATAGCATTTCAAAGAGTCACTGATTGCTTAGATTTGTTTAATGTATTCTACTGCGGGTTAGAAATAGAAAAATTACACATTAAACTTGTGGAACTGTGAGCATCAACTACATATTTGGGGACTTTTGGACCAGGAAAGTTCACAAGAGATAGCCTCAACCTTTTCCAAATCCACCGAATTAATTTTTCTGAATTGTGATTTCCCCTGGTCATCAAAGACAGTACTGAAACACTATATAATATTTCTTTGGGATCCAAGCAATAAAAGAGACAGATACATTTAGGTCTATGTATATACAGCACTGCCTTCATAAAAATATGACCAAGCTATTAGAGGTGTTATAGTTTGTTATTTTTCTTCTATTTGTTCCCTGTGTAGCTAGTTGATAATCACATATTTGATACTTACTATTTGATTTCACATAGTGGGCAAAGTTTCTTTCTTTTCTTCACTCTGACCTCCACCCACGCAGCCTCAGCCTTTCAGTCTTCTGTTCCTGACCCTGCCGTGGTTTAGGGAACCTTTTGAGCCACTTAATGTTCAGTGGGTACAGTGTTGGCTCCTGGGCACAAGCCTTAGTGAAGTGAAAACTGAAGCACCGCATTAATTTTGATTCGCTTAGCAGTGATAACTTGGTTTCATGGCATGCAGCTAAGTAAAAGTGGAAGGAAAACAATCCCTTCCCCAGAGGAAATAAACTGGCTAGAATAAAACAAAAACAGGTAAAAAAGAAAAAAGACTAGAAAGAATGTCTAATAACATCTCCCAGAGAAGAGGATGTCTTCCTATTCTAGGAAAAGGAAAACTGAGGATATTCCTTGATGGCACTTCTAAATCCTTAGCTTTTCACAAAGGTCCAGTGGTTCCTAAAGGGAGGCTGGTATTTTGTGTCCCCTTCTGTCAGGTTGAGTTTCTTATATTTCCGTATGGCTCCTGGTCTTCCAAGTCATCCAAAGGGTTAATAAATACTTTTGTTGGACAATAGTCTCACTAAACTTCCTGGTTATATCGGCTGGAACTTTTCTAAAATCAGCAACAGCAACAACAAAATTATTCGTGTGACTTCTGAATATTTTTTGAGCAAAGCCTTGTTTTAGTGAAATTTTTTTTAATCATGCCCTAGTTTTAATTCAGTGAGTGATTAATGAGATATGGAAAGTTCTCTCAGCCGTACTTTCTTTTGAAATTTGGAAGGATTCTAAGAGCTTAGCTTCTTTTACCACTCGAGTTGACATTGATTTGAATGCTTTAATAGTTGCTCAGATTTCAAATGAGGTACAAGTGCAAGTGTGCCAAAATGTGGTGGCTGGACCTTCCGAGGGGCTGCCCAGGTGTTCAGGTGAGCACTCATGAGTGTGGAGCAGCCTCTCACAGCATCGTCTCATCTGTCTGCAGTTCAGAAATATCCTTACTGCCAGAAAGAAACACAAGTAATTAATCAAAGTTGACACTGAGATACCTGATGAAGAGATCAATAATCTGTCTGGTTGCCCTAAGTGACAAGTTCAAAATAGAGGGGCATGGTGACACTGTTCAGGCTTGAGCAGAATAGATGATGACAGACTACTTATGAATTGGATTGAAAAGTCTCCTTCCTCTCATTTATATCCCCTTTTCCAATAGAGCAAAGATTTCTATAAGTAGTTCTTACAACCACTACTGTGATACAACTTGCTCTGAAAAGATTGTGTCCCTTAAAAGCTGATGCAACAAATTTTGGAAAGAAGAGAAATTAAGGAAAAAAAAAATCTCATACCTAGGAATCCTACAGGTTGTTGTTTTGGGAAGGAAAATGAGCATTTTTTCAATGATTCCTGGATTTTCAAAAACTGTATAAAATTTACAAACTGTATAAAATCCTTCTAAAATACAGGGAAACCATATAAATTTATTAGAAGTATGTTATCATTGCACTAACAGTGTGACACCATTCATTACCCTAGTTTAGGTTCTGATTGGTTTTTAATGGAGCCGTAAATATATTGTGAGAGCCTACTACAGTTACTTCTGAGTAACATGAGTCAGGGCTCTAACATTATGCATTGAGTGTTTTGCTGGACTCATTCCTCCTGAAATCTGAGCTGCAATCTGTGAAAAAAACCTTATATCCATGTTTATACAGGTATTAAGAAGCTCAAATTCACCAAAACTTAAAAGTGCTACATGCAAACAGATTCTCATATTGCCTTCACCGGCTTGCCACGCATTCTTCCACGCTGGCCTTTCCCTGAATAATTTCTTACTAGAGCAGTCAATCTTTTCTCCAAGGAAGGATTCTTCTTGGAGTTTTTTTTTTATTTATTTATTATTATTATTATTATTATGATGTTTCAGCCACATAAAATTGCCTAGTATTTTACCCCAATTTTGTTTTAAATAAGCACGGGAAATTCAAGTTAAATATGCAGAAGCGTATGGAATTGCTGGGAATAAGCAGTAGGAGGTAGTTTGGACCTGCACAAGGGCAAAAGGAACTTGAAGCTCTTGGGCCCTCTGTCCCCCCCCAGACTGTCCCCAGGCCTGTGCCCAGCTGCTGCAGGCTTTGCCAGCTCCTGTGCTCCCACAAGGTGCTTCTGTGCTCTTGATCTCATAGCCAGGTTCCTTCTGCAGGTGTTACTGGCTCTCACCACAACAGGTTTCCAACCTGAAGCTCGTCTAATGCATTTTCATCTCAGTTGCTTGCCAGGATGGGCAACTAGATGGTCTTTATCCCTTTACATTATGTCAAAACTGGGAAGAATTAAAACAGATTCTTGTGTGGATCTCACTGTCTCAACTTAAACTTTTTCCTCCTCTTCAATCATGATTTTAGAATATTTTTTTTTCCATTGCAATGCAAATTGCACACATTATCTATTGGGTCAATAACAGGTTTATTGCAAGTCACATTTTATTAATGATATCGACAGATTCAGGATCATCTTTTGATAATTGTTTTTGGGGGGGAACATTCCTTACTTATTTGTGTAAGTCTGACTGAATTATCTGAGCATCTATGTTGTGTGAATCTCTTAGTGAGGAACTAGACTAAAACTAAAAACTCCTTTCAATAGGGAAAAATTTATTTAAAATTAGTTACACTGTTCAGAAATTGACTGCAGAGGAGGCACACGCTCTGGTTTATTCTTGCCCAGTATTTTCTGAAATCTTTTTACCGGGTGTAAGTAAACGTAAAGCACTATTAATTTGAACTTGATAGATTTTTGCAATAATTTTGCAGGTCCAGACTCTGTCTACAAAAAATTAGTAGATTTATTGCATTGCTAACGCTCAGATTTCTTGTCTTGCTATGCAATATACTAGAAGCCTTTTCCTCACCATCTATTACAGTAGTCTGAGCAGCTTTATTTTCCCCAGTCCTGTTTAAATAATTTGAATTAAATTATTTTGACCAGAAACTTTTGCATATTGTGTCTGCTCATAAACCAAAGTTGCAATTTTATTTTTTTTTCTTCTTCCAAAATGATAGCACTAAAGTTAAAATGCAAAAAGTAGGCAGGAATGAAGACAGTTGAAAGCAAGTTTTTCTATATTGTAATAGTGCGTGTGTTGGGGAAGACAAGTCAAATGGGATGCTGAATAACATGTTTGCAATCAAACTTCCAAGGAAATCGGAAGTTAGTTGATATGTTTGCAAATCTGTTAAACAATCTATTTTCATAATATAGGGCTTATGTATTTTATCTTACCCTAGAACCTGTATCATCTAGTTCCACTAAGACAAGAAGGTGATTGTTATATTATAGAGAGAGGAAATGCAACTGACAAATTTAATCTATTTTGCATCAACCTGGTCATAAATATCAAAAAAGATTTGAACATATGATCATCCTAAAGAATAACTGCTAAATTATGATTTCTATGCTAAGTCAATAGATACTGCCATATATACACGGAAAATGTCAGAGGAATCAGATTAACCACTGACTGTATGACAGTCGTTTGATTCTACAACTCTGCCCCATATTCACTTAGAGAATTTTGTATTAACAAAAAGACCACAATTAATTGTCATTACTCCCTCTGTCTTTGAAATTTGTTTATTCTGCTTTCCTATGCTTGAGACAGTTTTTTGTACCTATAGTAAGGAGTTAAAATAAACAGTCGGGGAGGGTTTCATAAGCGTGTACAATCTAAATGTGTTGCAACTTACCTCTGCTGGTTCACTTCCCTGGAGAGTAAGACATTATATAGTTACCTGCTAAGCAATTCTTTAATGCAAGCAGGTCATTGTTACGCACCTAGTAATGTGCAGCTTTGCTTTTTATGAAAAAGTTCTTTAGTTTAATGAAAGAATAAGAATACACAGTATATACAAGATAAGCTGTACCATGGGAAAAAACGTAGACCTGCAGTCTAGGTCTTGCAGACAAAGATTCTCTCTGAGATGAGGTGCAGCATATTCTGGGGGAGTAGTTCCTCATTAGAATCGGTTGGATTGTTTGATTTCCCTAACCAAAAGAGCAAAATAGTCTGCAATGTCTGGAAAGATATACTTGTCAAAACCACAGAGCACACTTGACAAGAAAGAATTTTCAGAATATATTCCAGTTTAATGAGATTTTTGTCAGAACAAAAATAAGACTTTCAAATATATGAAGTATTTAATAAATACAATTTTCTAAAGAGCTACAGAGAGTGTAAATAAGTTCATGTAGAACTCTGATGTCTTACTTGGTTTGTAGAAGGTATTTAGTTTGGTAGCATACTGTATTTTTTATTGCAAGTTTTTACAATAGAAAATCAAGATGGGTCTTTAAAAGTTATTTTAAAAAAATTGAATACTAATATTTTCAAAGCAAAAGTAGGAAATGAAACGTAGATCATGGAAAAGATGAGTTCTTAATGAGTTCCCACAACAATTCCTCACAGACTTATGTGCTTCTGTGATCCAAGAAGAGAATATAAAATAATTACCTAGCAGGGTTTGTGTATGAGACAATAAAAAAGAAGGTAGCAAAGAAAGGGTAGGAAAATTCACTACTACAGAATTATCTGAATTCTTTAGATGAAGGTTATGAAGGAGCAAGAAGCATTTTATTAGGGTTACTTCAGATACCTAGCAATACAACCGTGTCACGTCCTGGAAGAGTGGGGTACTGTCTCTGAGAAGTAACTTAAGAGTTATTGTAGGTTATGAACTGAATAGGATAATATCAAAGCCAAAACCAGTATGGTCCCTTCATGTATCGTCCTTGTGGTGACTGGACTGTACTCTACTGCTTTATTTGTCACTGGTGCTTGTTGGCAACATGAAGCCCCAGCAGAAACAAGGTGTATGGTTATAGACATGGGGCCGCTTTGGCTGCGGTTAGCTCTGAGAAAAGAGTATTGAAGCTTTAGGGGGGGAAGCAGCAGACACCTGTAAAGTAACCGTTGTTGAAATGATATTTTGTGGTAGGGGAGCTGTAGCTCACCATAAGATAAATGGTTTTGTCTTGTAGAAAAGTAATAATTTATAGAAAAAATATTGCTGCAGTTGGATACAGCTAAATAGGACTTGAATATGCTAATTGAGTTAAGCTAAATAACTAATTACACGTAAGGTTGATTTATGTTTGCCTGTGGAAAGGAAGGTAGCAATGTGAAACCAGGTTGGAGGCGATCATTTGCCTCCCTCTCTGGCGCTGTACTGTTGACTGATTGCTGAGTAGTTTGTCTAATACAGACATGACATTTCTAAAACATCCAGTTTTGTGCCATCTCCTGAAAGAATCAAACAGACTGGCAACTTGAGGGATTGTTTTCAGGACATTACATCCACTTGTACAGACCAAAACAAACAAGGATGATTAAAACCAGAGGAGCTCTGGAGACAAGGTATGAAAGTATCAGAGAGAAGTATCATCTAGGTGTTGTGGTCATTTGGGTACTGGGGCTTCAGTGGAAACGGTGAAAGTCAAATACATCTACTGTCTTTGTAGCATTTATGGCTAATGTTCTTTAACTCTTTGAGTGTCACAGTAGCTTAATCATTGCACCCAGCTGGTTGGTTAGTTGTCAGCAACACAGAGTTTATGAGAAAAATACCAGAAGGTAAAGAATCTGAAGTTAAAAACCCTGATAATTAAAGAAAACAGTTGGAGTAAAACAGCAGCCTTCCTGAACGTCAGAAGGCAGTAGTTACGTCCTTTTTGCAATGGTTATTGTTGGGTGTTAAAAGGGGCACGGGGGACGGCAATACTGCAGCTCCTCAAATTCTAATGGTACACGGCACTGGGAACAGTGTGACCTTTCCCACCTTCCTGCCACGGGTAGACTGCATCCTATGATATATTTAGAAAGTGTACACAAATTATGAGATGTTCTAATTTACATGATCAATCGTTATTTTTGTACTTGTTTTCAGAAATGACAGCTAACAGCTTGATTACAAATGTAAATGTGAATGCAGTAGCACAAAGAGAGTCTTAGGATATGAACTTGTGTTATTGACTGTTCTGCACAGTCCCTCTGGCTCCCTGGAAGGAGCAAAATGGTAGGGGCTGTGGATGCTGATGACTTTCCTGATTGCTTTAAGTCCTGAATAAATCAAGGTATGGCTAGAGCGTTGCTCAATAGCTCCAAGCGTATAACTACTAAAAATGTTATGGAGTAGGCTTTAAACTATGGGCCTCTTCAGGTCAAATGAGACTGAACTGAAAAATTCCTGATTTTCTTTAACATGATCTGGTGTTTGTGTTATGATGCAATGTGGTTTATGAATTCCAGCCATAGGTATGCAGCTTAAAAACAAGCTGAATGTGGGGGATCTAGCTAAAATAAGAGCCTTCATTGATCTGGAATATTTTATGAAATAAGATTTAAAAATCTCAGGAAGAAAACCATAGAAAATCTCCAAATTTGTGCCTATGGCCTCTAGCCTTGTGATGGGGATAATGAGTGATCTTATACAATCGAGTATTACTGGTGTTTGAATGTTTACACAACATCTGTTAACTATCTATGATTATATAGATAATAGGTGAATTTATACTTATCTTAAGAACACAACTATCACAAATAAAGGAATGGACACAAAAGACTATCATATTGTTGTCTTGTGATTCTGAAAATAGTTGACCCTCTTCAGCTCAAATGCTTCTAAAATCTAAATAGAAAATCTGCTTCATACATAAATATTTATCGTGAAAACTTATAGCATTTTTTTAACCAGTTTCTAACTGTTTCTTTCCCTCTTTCTTAAATGTCCTTAAATTCTGGATTATAAACTAACATGCTGGAACTCAAGAATGCTGGGAAAAATGGAGCTTACAGTCTCTTGATAAGACAACTCATCTTACTTGGTGCTCTAAGTTAGGTCTTAATTATAGAAAAATAAATTACTTATTTACTAATCCACACGGGCTACCCTAATTTGTTACTTTATCTCACTAAGAATAATTAAGTTCCATCCAAATATCCTATCAGTTAATCCTCCCTAGAAAATGAGCTCATTAAATATGTGTGAGAAGGGTATTTTGTGTCAAAAATCCTTCTCCTGGTTGAATAAACAGAGCTTTATTTGTGTTGCTGAGTAGGAACATTTTTAATTTCTTGGTGACATTTTAATTATGACTACTGATGCTACAATTAGGAGCACAGTGAAATCGGCACAGTAAGACAAAGCCATTCTCAAACCGTGTCTAGTTGTCACCTTCAGAATACTTAGCTTTTTCTTTCTCTCCACATGGGAACGCTTGTAAGAGGGGAGCTAACACAGAGGTAATTTTTAAGCAAAGAAAGTGATAGTTAGGGCCATTGCTCTCAGCCCAGAATTAGATGATCTTAACTGTAATTGTTACTTCATGACAGCTTTTCTGTTTCCTGTGGGGACTGAGCTGGTTCTTGTAGACTTGTCATTGGTGGCCAGATTCAAAGCTCAGGATTCCTAAACTGTAGCAATTTAAACATCACTCTGTGCTCTAGTGAACCGGTTGTTGCAGGCAGGGAATTAGAGAAGGTGTGAAAATGCAGTTGGTGATGCTTAAGCATATAATGGTTTTTTGTGCCAAAACAGCTGGCACTAGTTTTGAACGTTGGCTTGCAAACACAGTGAGACCACGCTCATTTCTTCAGCCTGTTTGCGTGGTACCTGGCACAATGTAGGATAGGCTCTGGTTGTGATATGAACAACAATAAAGGGAGGAAGAATGAATGATCTCAGGGGTGAATTATGAGGTGTTCAGAAAGAACAGGTGGCAGTTCCCTCTAACTTTCCTTTGTTGGAATAAACAGATAAAATCTTACATTGTCAAAAGTGTGGCAGAGCAAGGCGCTCTTAATTTTAGAAGTGTTGATTCCCAGTATTAAGTTCCCTTTCTATTGTTTGTGAAATTATGCTACATGTCTTTTACCTATTTGAGTATATATGCTGTGTTCAGTATTTGAAGCTATTTCACAGATTACTTCTGAAGTATGCAACCTCTGTTAGGTGAACTCATCCAATTTTTCATTCCTGGATGATTTCATTTATCTATAAACTTCACTAGATGTCTCTGGTATGGAAAACCCAACTACTTCTTTGCATGCCTGTCTTAGAAATCAATAAAGAAGCACATGCAGCAGACTGAAAAGTCTCAATGAACTAACAGTAGCCTGATTACTTAACAAAATTCAGTTTTCTATGGCTTTTTTCTCCATTAGTCTCTTTAAATATCTGTTATACAGAATCCTGATTATGAACTAGTCTGACAGCTGTCAATCACAAGCTAATAATAATGGATTCTGTTATATGTTGAAGAAAATGCCTTAGAACTTCTGCTTGACCTCTGGTATCTTAAAGTCAAAATTAGGAAAGAAGTTTTTAAAGTTGGGGGGTTTTTGAACTTTTTTAGAGAACATCTATTGTTTTCTTAGAAATGTCCCTGTTCTGTAAAATAAATAAGATGTGGAGGGGGGAAAAAAAGGACAAAAAAGAACTCCCCAAGTACAGATTTTGTGTCTTATAAATGAGTGTTAAAAATAGAAATAACTACTTTAAGGTGTCTTGCTTTATAACAACGCTGCAGCCATTGTGGGTTAACATAATTTTCCAGGCCATTTATGATAATCCCTTTGTGAATAGCAAGCTTATCTGGTAGAGTGGTGCAACAAGTGAGCTGAGATCACTTAAATCTATTTGTAACAAGGGCTATAGCACTTTCATTATTATGGGGATTCAGGAGAGACTTATTTTGTATATCAGAGTGGCAAGGGTCTGTTGGGGGAAGGGAAAATTAATTTTATAGAGAGGTTATATGCAATCCCTTTCGAATATTTGGATGATTGTTCCAGCAAAGCTGGAGAGTGAGCCTTCAGTCTGTTGTCTAGCCACCTTCCAGTGCCTGAAAAAACAAGGAAAAAGCAACAACTGGGACAGTGAGGGAAGGGAGGAAAAAAGGGGGAGAAGAAAAATAAGAAAAAAGAGAGAACCTAAGATATAAATCTTGTATTCTGAGTACGATGGAGATACAGCATTGTATAGAGGAGACACTGGGCAAGACTCAGATCATCTACTTCTCTTTCTGGTATTGATTTGCTCTCCTCTTACCTGTGTGTCTGATTCTCTTTTTAACCTTTCTTTCTCTTGCTTTGCTCATGCTGGTTTCCTGAAGACCTCTCGTTTGTACAGTGCCCATTTAAACTGAGCCACAGTATTGTCTGGGGTTCTGGACATCTATTTTGCCAGTTGAACCTCATGTTTCACCCAAGGCAGACCAAATAAACATATATAGCTAAATAAATATTTACAAATATCTTTAACTGGAATTAACTGGTCATCAATCAAGATGACGTACAACAAGGACTCCCAGACCAGTTTGCTTCTTAGCAGTCTGTAAAATGAACAAGAATCAGCCCTTTGAGGTTTACACTTTGCATGTCAGCAGGCTTTGGTGGTGAAGTAGATAAATAGCCTTCACTTTGGATTAGGAATGTGGCTTTTCTGATAATAATTCTACCTTTTACAGAAAATATCCCAGTAGGCCAATTAATTTGAGTTTTCTGCATAATATTAATTGGTTGACTTTAGTTAATAGTTAACTTGCTTGATTACACCCTCATAATGAAACAGGTAACTTGTCATTTTATGTTTTGTTATCTGAACTGCTGCACATATTTCCTTGTTCTTGTCACATTTTAATCTTTTCTACCAGTGACACTTTTTCATTTTTTAACTTTTTTTTTTTAAAAAGTAATTTTCATTAGCTTGGAGGTGTATGTTTAGTTATGCTACTCAGCCACTGCTGAGTAACCTCTTCTTATTCCTTGTCTCAAGTTTCTCTTTGAGAGATTAACAGAATTTCTGTATTTACGTCCTAGTGCTATAGGTGACAATAAAACTAACACCACCACCAATTCTTTTTCTGATTTATATTCCAATTCTGTCTCTTTGGAGCTTTGATTCTGATTTTCATTTTTCTCCTTCATGACAGCAGTGCATTGGAGTGAACTTCGTAAATTTTCAGTAGTAGCTCCCAAATCCCTACCCTGGTCAGTATGCAGCAGCACAAGCCTAGACCTCATGTCAGTAATTTTCTTGCTTGCTTTTCTGTTTTACCTTCCCAGTTTTGGCTTGTAGGTTTTCTTTTTATTGCTGAATAAAAGGATCCTACTTGTATCTGCATTTATCTGCCACTTCCATCATCCAAGCCCAGGAAGTAAAATGATACTATAATCCACTTCAAATCATATTATAACAATCCTCATTAATTGAGGCTTTGTCTTTAATCACCTCATAAGATTATGAAGATAGATTTTTGCCTAAAAATTGCCACCCAAGTTATGAAAAGAGTCACAGAGTCTCCCTGAAATTCTCCAATTCTCTACAGCTGAAAATGTTACTTCACTTGAAAACCTCTCACTTGCACCTCAGCTTGATTCCAGCACACACTTTTTTTCACACATGACTCAGCATCATGCTTTCAATCTGCAAACTGTATCAAATTATTCAAATCTCTGCTCAATGCTGAGGTGCAAAAAGCCCACAGCTATAACCCATATAATTTCCAACTCTGAATGCAGGTCTAATGTTGGATGGTTCAAACTGATTTTCCTAATTCGGACTGCAGTTTCTTATCAGATCTTTTGGCCACGTAGGAGGTGATAGTGGCTATTGCCTTGAATAAGGTGTAGGGACTATTTTCCTTTTTCCAGTTGTCTTTCCTCCAAATAAATTGGGAACTAAATACAATTTGAATTAGTTTGGCTCAATTGCTACAGTGACAAAAGTTTTGTGATGTAGCTGGAGAGGGGCCTGACTTCTTAGAGGAAATCACTACTTAGATCTTGGTTTCTCAACATGACTCAAAAATGAAGGCATGTCAATACAGCTAAATAGTGAACTCCTGGAATGTACATGGACATCCTCAAATCTCTTTATTGGGGAAGGGGAGTTTGTACCCTCTTTCTGCTGCAGCCTCTTGGAGTCTTCCTTTTCTTGCACGTATGGCTTTTTTCACGTCTTAGTACTTTCCTTTCCAGCCAGATCCCTGAAATCCAATACTGTGCTGCTTCCTCCCCGGCCCTGGCATGCCTCACTGTTCAGCTTTTTGTCTTTTCTGCATAATATGCTTTTTATACTATTCAGTATAAAGCAAGACAGACTGCAGGTGTGAGAATTTGTTTATATATAGCAGAATATACCTAATATTTACAATAAATTTTATTAATTCATAGAAGTTGAGCAGGAACTTTTCAGTCAGCTATTTATTTCCTGTGAGTCACTTGATACCGCTTTAATAACTATTACATTAACAGCCTTGCCTTTTAGTCCTCAAACTTAGACTTCCACACTTCTTTTCATAGCATCTTATATTCTGTATTCACTTTGAAATAAAATTCCTACAGTTCCTCATCATAACTCTTTTAGAGCAAGAATGTTAGTTCAAAATGAAGTACATCTGTTTCTTAAAATCTGCAGAAACCCCCTTATGAGTGCAACTAGTGAGATTTTATATTTCGGTATCTAACAGGCTGGTTTTTATAGTGATAGCTCAGAACTTATATATCATACGGTGCAACTGTGCTTGGTTGAGACTAGAGCAATAGTACATGGATATTCCTAATTCAAGTTTCTCAAGCTGTAAATTATTGACTCATAAAGACTTGGACTCCAAGAAGCTTGGTATTCAAAGTACCTATTCATTAAGTATGATCTAATAAAAGTAAATTCCAGTATTTGTTCAACACTCATTAGGGGCAAACTCATTTCATGCACTAGGAAAAAAGCAGTCTAAATGACCTAGACAGAAAAATCTGTTAGCTTATCCTTTGTTATAATACTAAATGGCTCACCATTTCAAGACCTTAAACAGCACCAACAATTGTAAATCACGATTAAGAGAACTATACAATTACTGTTTTCTGTAGTGTGGGGTGTTAGCATTGCTAGATCTCAAATGACACATGAGTAAGCATTGTTTTTCTTAGATATTTCATTTAGTGAAACTGAAAGTACCCTTTTTCTCCCTCCCTACTCATCTTTGCAAATTACTGCTTCCCTTGCTGGATGCTTGTGGAAGGAATGATACTTACAGGGTGACTATCAACTGTAAACCCTGGGGTAATTTCCTAGTATAATTAAAGCAAAAGCCATGATCTTCCCCTCCTTTCCTTCACATTTCTTGTGTCCAAGTGGAATTTACCATATGGAGGAAAAGTATATTAAAAAGAAAAAGAGGGTGGGGTGGGGAGGGCAGGGGTGAGCATTCATGTTACTCCTGCCAAAGATCTAGTCTGGTGATGTGTACCAACATCTTACAGAGAATAACAAACCACTTTTGCTCTAAATGCTAATTTTTTTTTTTGTCAAATCCTAAGGCAGTGTTAGGATAAGGTGCTCAAAGTTGCTCAGAATGGGCAGGAGGGCACCAGCTACTTGGTTATTTCTTTCTATATTTTGCTGTCTCCTTTGACTAGATCAGAGATGACTAAATGGGGTTTTTTTTGGAATTTAGGCCATATACAGTTGTTACAAGTCGCAGCTCTGGGGCACTGCTGTCTAGGACTCTTGCTCTCCAATCCTGACATAGGTTGCCTGCAGCCACTAAATCTCACCACAAACTCCTTGTGTTTTTTAATCCCACAGCCCCTTGTGGCACAACACAATCTGTCAGCTCACTTTTGTCCTGAGTCTATTCCCTATGACTAACCATAGTAATTCTTGGCAAAAGTAAGAGTGAAAGAAAAACAGGTAATTGAAGGCTTAGCAAAATAGAGGGGATCTGCAAGAAATTCTAGCTGAAATGTTCTGTTAATATCACACAAACATATTATTTTAACAAGCTATGTTGAAAGTGAAAAAATAAGTCATGGAAATAAGTACATCTCAGCCTACATGGTCCAAGACCTGAACTCGTTTAGGCACCCACATTTCAGTGGTTAACCACAGTTAAGGAAGAGAGATCTGGCAATCACGTGCCCAGTCATCATATCTGGCCACCTTAATTTTCCCAGTTCAAGTGATGACTCTGTCTACCTAAGACACAGCTTGAAAAACAGGTTTGTCAAAAACCTCAAGACCATAAACCCAAGTATGCCCACATAGTAAGACAGTTACTTTGTGGACAAAGGAGGAAGGAAAGATAGTAAATGAGTGTAGCGAAGCAGCATGAAGAGCTCTGCACCTGTAAGAAGTTTAAATATCCATTTAGAATCAGACTTCAGGTAGGTATATAATTGCTATGCACATGTTTGAATAGCTCGCTATTTATTTCCGTGGGAAATTAGAAAGAAGTTTTGGGGGTTACTGAGATGTGCATCGCTCATAGGATGTTCAGTCTGGCTCCTTTAAAATTGTGGTTACAGTTCAGGCCGCAAATACAGAGATGGATTCCCCCCAGCTGTGATGAAACGTGCAGCTTACTTAGCCCAATGCATTGACAGCGGATCGGAGGTGTGCTCCAGGCGGGCGGGTGAAACGGGACTGCAAGATACAGCGGTGACAGTGGTTGCATGCCTGTGTCTCAGTGGCACTGAGCAGTCACACTCAAGCACGCTGGTTTTGGGTACTAAAGATATTTATAGTACTACACATGAATAAACACTGTATCAGAAAAATCACTTTTAGAGGATCTTGTACTTTGTTATCAAAATGTTAATAATTTGAATGAGGCAAAAAAGGTAAACTTTCAGATTATGTGATCTGGTTCACCACTGAAGTCTATGAGAAGAACTTAATAAAGAGACTTAAATCAAATCTCACCATCTTAGCAGATGGTGCAGCCATAGAGTAGTGTGATGTTGTACCTGAGCTTCTAATGCACTCAACTGCTTTGAGAAAAAAGGAAAGTAAGTTTGAAGTGGGTGCCAAACCCAAAACTTTCCATTGATTTCCACAAAGTTTAGGAGGAATTGTGGCACTATTCACACTTCTCAGGAAATCATGTAATATGGCATCCTCTACATGATCCCTGTTGGGTTAGTAGGTGACTAGACAACAAAGTTTAAGTGTGAATTAACACTGGAGCTACAGCAGAAAGAAGAACCACTTGAAGCTGGGGAGAGAATTCATACATATGTGTGTATATAAATATGCCCACATTAAAGAAAGTCTATTAATAGCATTCTAATAATTTGATTAGAGGTTTAGGACTGTTTCATTAGGGTTGAGAGATCCCCCTCATTATCCCAGAATTTTAACTTTAAATATATGTATTTAAGACGTAGTTATTTTCCCCAAGGACATCCTGCCCTTGGCAGAATCCCAGAGCTGATAAAAATTTGTCTAAGGGTCAGCAGCTTTTTCACTGTTTTTGTAATGTTAGCCATAGAAGTATTTTTAATGTATTTTATACAGATACACACTCTACCATTTTCCCCCCGAGCAAATAATAATTAGAAGTAATGAAAAAAAAAATCTTATTATTTCTGACTTGCTCTAAGACCTTATTTCATATTTACTGAATAGTATCCTCACAGTGTCCTCATTGAAAGAGTCAAGTGCCATAAGGCAACTGGTTGTATTTAGTAATCTTCTGCATCAGTTAATTTTGCCTTTTGGGCTCCAAATTTGATTTTCCTCATCTTGGCATATCTTTACAACTACGTCCCTTGACCTATTGCACTGCACTGGCCAGCAGTGGCACAAGTGGCGGAAGAAATGTAAGTCAGACTGGTGATTTCTGGGACATGAGAAGTGACAGCTTCATGAACAGAGTGAGCAGAGACAGTTCTTTGGAAATATATTACAGCTGTAAATTAGTCACCGCAGAGGCTACTCAAACTTAGGAAAATTTCTTCTTTATGAAGAAATCTCCTGCAAGACAAGGGATGTGTCTACCCTGTAAGCATGCAACCCAAAGTTGTTTTGAACATATTCTTATTCTACTAAGAATTTCATGAACTGTGTGAGAACCATTTATCTCAAAAGTCTTATTTTTTTTATTAGAAATGCGCTGGGATGAAAAAGTTCTCCATAAAATGTATTCTTATTTTATTTAAAATTCTCTTTTAAAATTGTTAGCCACAATATTCTTGTACAGTACTGTCTAGTGCGGCTAGACTTTTGCCTATCAATTACATATTCCACTGCTGAGACTTCCAGCATACACAAACATAACCATTACTGTGGTGAGATTTCCATTTTCCCCCTTTTTTTTCTAATTATCTGTCTCTTACCTCTTTGTACAACAGTTGCTGCTGAGAAGTCCCAATCAATCACTGTAAACTCTAGTTGCTTTATAGCTAATAGCAATAATACCTAGCTGATATGTGACATTTTTTCTCAGCAGAATCTAAAGGTCATACAAGAAGTCTGGGAGAGCAGAGTGCATGGATCCTTGCCTGATGTCTTAAAAACCCATGAAATGCAAGCTAATTCTTCCCCTTAAACTTTATTTGTTTAAAGAAGGAAATAGGAATTCAGAGAATTTTTAAGCAGATAATCATCATTATCGCCGTTTCACCAATGAAGCAATGCAATTATAGAAAAAGTGACATCCATGTTCACCCAGAAAAAGACTTAGTAGTTTAGGTCCTTGGAGAGTTAAACTATAGCTTAGCCATTGGGTTAGATCACCGAGTTCTGGTGGTGTGACCATGGTGAATATTTTTCTTTTGATTGTGCAGAAGCGGATGGGAAGTTATGTTTAGATGAGCAGATTCCTAAATCCCAGACATTATGAATTAGCAGTTACTGTTATCAACAGTGCCTTTTTCATTTGTGGAAGTCTGTAGAGTTTCTTGGACAGAGGAGTGATCTCAGCATACATCCAGTGTTAATGGTTTCTTGGCCTAACTGAAACACAGTAGTTTAACTGTGGAAATTATCAGATTAATACAGTGCACATTTAATAAGACTTTTTCAGTCATAAGGAATGATGGTTTCTGCGAGGACCATTGGTCCCCCTTTGGAGAAAGGAGCGGACAAGGACAATCTTCTTGCTGCCCTTTTTAGCCTTACTGTTTGATGGTGCAACCGTGTCCCTTCTGAGGGCCCACAGAGACAGCCCTACACTAAGGCTTAGGATTTTCCCCAAAAACCTGTGGCAGGCAAAATTCTACTCTGTTTCAGGTCACTCCTGAAGGGAGACCCCTCTTCGGGCCACGGTGGGGACTGGACAAGGGAAGCTGGGCAATGCAGCAGGCAGGGGAACGTTTCCCAGGCTGCTCGGGCACAGAGGCACTGGCTCCTGCCAAAGCCCTGGGCTGACCAGGAGTCGTGGAGTGGCATCTGTGGTATCACCTTCTCTTCCACCGTGCAATTGCACGTCACTGCTTTCCAACTTTCCCTAGCCTTAAGCTACTTCACCTCTGACTTTACAGCCTTCTTGCCTTCAGTTCCTTCTGGTGTAGTATAGGCAAAGTTTCAGGGTGTCCTTATTTTTCTCCCTGTATGGTGATGAGAAGTGTGCCCGGCTTACTATGCAGAGCGCTGCCACACTGCCTAATACCTCAAGTAGCAGAGCTGAAATCTTAGGCAAGTTCTTTTCTGTTGCTATACAGAAACTCCTGATAGTAGAAATGAGATACATTCTTTTTATCTGGGACTGTGGACGTGATGCATTACAATTCAGTTTCTGCTGTGTCAGTTTCTGTTCAAGATCCTTCACTGCGCTGACCTTGAAGCAAGCTTTCTTCATTTTAGTGATGCACACTATCCAGCCACAGTTATGATGTGAAGAGATACGGGTGATTATTTGCCATTTGCACCGGCCGTACCTTCCAATATCATCAGTCTTTTTATCTTTTAAACATGCATTCCCAGCTATTAAATACTAGATATAATAAAACAAAATAACAGCTAATAATCTGTATAGCCTGCTTGCAATACAGAGGTATAATAGCTTGTCTGACATTTTTTAGAGCCAATATTTACCTTTATCACTGGTAAGTGCCTCCTGAGACTCATTATTCATGTAATTCCCATTAAGAGGCAGTAGTAAAACAGCCTGTTGTCTTACAGTTCTTGTTGTTAAGTACACTATGTTTAGTAATAAATACGTCAGCTTGTGCTACACAGAGAATTATTATTATTTCTTATCTCTAGACATTTATAAATAATGAATCATGTTTATTTATAGACTTCTTTCCATTTGCTTCTTGTAGTAGTCAGATAAAACTGCTTTTCTTTAGGTATGTGGTTATATTTCTTGAAGCTTGTTTGTTCCTTTTGAACCTAAGGGTGTAAAAAAATGAGTATTCTTGGTTTTTACATCTTTTACTCTGCAATTAACTAAGGACTGTGTTTAGGGGAAAAAAAGTTGTATTGAAAAATAAATGTCAGCTCTACAATACTGTGATAGAAATACTTGACAGAAGCACGTTACTTGAACTTCCAACTGTTATTCCTACTGCCATTACTGAGGCCTGATACAGGAAGATAATTATTAACTTGTGTCTCTAATGTCTCTGATCGATGCTCCATGCAAATCTGTGGCAACCCTCAATATAGATACATCCTTCCTCCCTTGACAACACATTCAGGGAAGCAGTGCCCTTTGTTGGTTGATTTGTAGGGTTTGGAGGGGAAATGTCTCTAGTCTGGGAGTGAAATGCACGTAACAGCTGTGCTGCAAGTGCAAAATCTACTCAGAGCATCTTCAAATGCCCTAAAGCAGTTTAATCAAATAAGTTATCGGCAGCTGCGAAGCCATCCTGCCTGTTTGGATGGGCCTGTAGCCAGAGTGAGCGAGCCGATAGAAACTTATTGTTTCAAGGCTTTTACCTCTCTTGTTGTATTTGACGTAGTTTGTAATCAGATGTAACATGACAGCAACAGCTTGACAAGCTGATAATACACTTCACTGGCAAAATTCATGTGCTAAGACTGCAAACACATTTTTATTTAAGCTATGTCATGTTTATGCATAGCAGGAGGATTTTTTTTTTTTTTTCCTTCGGTGGATCTGCTGTAGAAAGTCTGAGGACATCTTGAGTTTTCATCTTTTTAAGTATGACTGATATTTTTACAGCCTCTAAGAAAAAGTTTTACTTTCCCCAGTCACACTAATTTATTTGGACAGTTATTCATACACAAAGCACAGGCTGAAAGAGGTTCTGTTATGACTTGCTCCCTGAAGCATGTGTGCCACATTTTCTGGCCATTAGGGTGTTTCATAAGCTTTTGTTGTTTACCATAGTGGTGAAAAACACAAGGAGATAGAGCAAAGGAAATCCACATTCTCAAGTCTCTCATAGGCAGTCCAAGAGAAAGAATATAATTAAGAAAGTCTTTGGTGGTGTAAAAAAAGTTCTCGGTCATTAAGAAAGTCCTGCAGTAGCTTCTAGGGATGATCCAAGAAAAACTGGAGGAGTTCCCCATACTGACATAATACCAGAACAAACACAGCAATGCCATGCCAGGGTGTCATGCTGGACTGTCTGGTGACTGTGAATCTGCCATCTGACAAGGCTGTTCTGCCACTCTGAAGCTGAATAGTGCTACATATTTTTCTTTGAGTAAATCCTGTTGCATCTAGATATTTTCAGTCATTTTGCTTGAGTAAAATTCTGCCTAAAAATGTCTGAGCGGTGACAAAGGAGAAGTGAGAATCCCTCTATGTATGCTCTGCATCTGGCATGCGAACACAGGAGGGGGATGTTCGAGCAGTGTCACTCACCACTTTCTTTACCACACTCCTCCAGAAAATCCTGTGTAGGTTTCCATAGGGATTCATCTCTGTGGAGTTAGTAGTAGGAGGCAAGGAACAGGGATTCAGACTGCGTTATTCTCACTCAAAATACAGGGAAGCATAATAAGTTAATAGAATCTCAGTCTGTATTAACACAATCTTTCCTTCCATTTTGAAGACTCCTGTAGGACTCATGCGTAAGAGCACTATGAATATCGTTATGCACACAGATACACTCACATCAGCCTTTCCTTCTTTGGATCCTCTAAAACTGTGTCTGCAATTAGTTGTCTCTCCCTACATAAGAACATGAGCCTTGCTTTCCAGGAACTTTTCCAAGAAAATTTGAGGGCTGAATGCACTGGAATGACTTTTTCTGTCTGTATTTTTCTATGTGGGAAAGAATGAAGAGCTGAGAATTAAAATTTTCATGTTATACACGTGCTTGCTTGAATGCTATCCCCACAACTCATTAAATAAATAAAATAATATTATTTTACCCAGCGTGAGGCTCTTTTCTAATAGTTTATCTTAGATCTGTGCATTTATTTAAGCAGTGAAATCTGTAACAGATATACTCGCATTTTTACTCCCATTCTGTGGTTTATCTGCCTTTTTTTCTGGGAGACAAAGCATTTTACTCTGTTCCTACCCTATATCATCTTCATTGTTGTGGTCCTAAACCTTAACAATTGTTCGTCTGATTCAATTAATTGCTTTACTGGATATACATTGTACAGACTGAACTATCTTTTTTGAATGTTGAATCAGATTTTAGAAACCTTCCTGTTGTAATATTTGTCCCTGGAAAACACTGGACAGGAAATTACATCTATTAAAACTGCATTCATTACCAAATCTGCAGAAAATAAGA
Organism: Falco rusticolus; assembly: GCF_015220075.1. Classification (NCBI taxonomy): domain Eukaryota; kingdom Metazoa; phylum Chordata; class Aves; order Falconiformes; family Falconidae; genus Falco; species Falco rusticolus. The sequence goes on along the minus strand of NC_051194.1, from coordinate 13,916,008 downwards.
TTTTGAATGAATAGCAGTTTATCAAGCAATGTGTCATACAAGGCAGTAACTTAAGAAAACCAAAGTAAAACATTCACTTTCATTATTGAACATTTTTAGCTTTATTATTATAATAGAATTACAGTCTGACATAAAATAAAGAGCTTTTGCTAAACTCTGTAAAGCAATACATGCTTCTGCCATAAACAACCTCTATTAGATTTAGATTTTATTGCCACATCACTGCACTGAGGTGCAATAAACATTCAATGTCATCTTTTTAAAATTATCCCAGGAGTAAACAGAAACTGTCCTCTATAAGAGTGTATCATTATTTTCAAGGAAGACTTACTATTATTACATGGTTTAGCAAAGCATTGTAAAAAAGCTACATAGAGAATACCTTGTCTTTGATAAACTGTGCAATCGAGTTTATACAGTATAATACTATTGGCATAGACTAACTAAGAGGTGATATAATGCAATCATTGCATAGCAAAAAGCAGACTAGTTAAGTAATAGTCACATCTAATGTGCAAAATGCAGACCAAAAGGTAGCTATGAATTGCTAGAAAGATAAAATGCCCTAAATGAACACACTAGTTTAACGCCAAAAATAACAAGATAAACAAGTACACAGAAGTTAAAGAGCCATAGTTTATTTTTTTCTATACATATATCTACACAGGATACCAGAAGATGAAACATCCCCTTTTAATAAGCTCCAATCAGATAACTAATCAAGTTTAGACAGGACTAAATGTTAGACAATGAAGCATTATTAAAAAAAAAAAAATCTTCTCTAAATAAAACATTAACTATTTCCTTTTGTAGATAATGTCAAATTTTTGGATTTTTTTTTTTTTTTGAGAAAGTTTAGAAAACATTGCCTATGAAATTTGATTCTCAGTAGCTGTTTCTCCAGAGGCTTATGTAGCATTGTTTTAAAATTAATTCAATATCATATATTAAGGTTTTTTAATTGATGCTTGCAAATACCCACCGTTCTTCCCATCTTTGAAAAATCTTTATCTGAAATTTTATTTGTAAGAATCAGCAGCAATGATACTGACTAGATTTGTTTTTTTAAAGGGAGCATGATACCTGCAAAATGGACATCTTTTATTTAAAGCCCTTACATATTGTTCCTACAAATATATTGCTACAGTAAAAATGAAATGTAGTAAGTTTACTCAATAAAATCTATTTTCCTGTACATTCTTTTATGTATGACTTTTTTGTATTTAATGCTACATATATTACATCACTTATTGTAACGGTTATGTATCAGCAAATATAGCAGTAATATACAGATGAACTTCTGTCTTAACAAATATTTCACCATTTTTACCTACCAAATATACTCCCATACTTTAGTATTTATGCATGACCTGAGCAGACCAGTCATTAATCTAATAGTATACATTGGATGACATTGTCAAATTGCAAGCTACTGTACACTTAACCACTTTACAAATGGAATTAATTCCAAGTACTTTCTGCATATTTATTTTTTTAGGCTTTCCAGTACCACTGACTTTTTTTTTTTTTTTTATTCAGGCTCTAAATATGTTTTATTGAGCATTTAACAACATATTAAGAGCTAAGAGGTGAATCCTACACAATGTTTTAAGAACGCAACTTTAAAAAAGTAAAAAAATGTACAATCTCATGCTGCATATTTACATATATTATTTAAATACTATATTTTATCTTTCTGCTATCCATAAATCTCAATCTAAAGCTTCTTTTTAATGTATCATTTTATAAAAGAATACATTCAACATATCTAGAGCTTGCAAAAAGTTTGTTGGTTGTTTTTTTTTTTAACTCGTTAAAACATAGTGATGAGTAAAAGCTATCTGTAAAAGCATCCAGGAATTGTTTGGATTACACAGGTGATAGAAGAAACTTGGGATCTGCACTCGATCGTGCAACTGGTTTTAAATCTAGTCTAGTGATAATGCTTAGAACAAGACTGCAGTAAGACAGCAGATTAAAGCATTTGTTACCATTAGAACTTATGTGCTATACAGTGGCAAACTGTACCTACAGTGAGTAGATTTCCTTTTCATTTAAAGACCATTTAATATTGTAAGTTGGGTGGTTTGGTATATAGAAGAGAAAAGGGGTTTAGGAAAATAACGTCTCTTACGGGATTCAGCAAATGGAAAGCTTTACATCCTTGAAAAGATTATAAACAGTGGTTGAATAAATGGTATGGTATAGTATGTGCATTAGGAACATCATAAAGAATACTATCCCACTCCCCACAATTCTTTCAATAAAAATATCTTTTTCATGTACATATACAATACCTTTTTGGGGACATTCAGTATTAAGCTGTCTACAAATAGTTTCCTTTTGTTATTCTACAACTCTTTCCCATTTTCAGAACCATTTTTCCAAAGTATATAGCTTATATTGTTCTCTCCCTCACACACAGGTTTTTCAAACATACAGATATATTTTACCTTTTGTTAAATAAAGAAACCTTTATTTTCTTTAAGACAGAGGCAATGAAGCAAAGGGGAATTACTATATATGAAAATGGGAAGCAATTCCCAGAGCAAAAGACAAAACAGAACTACATGAATAAATGAGGTTATTGATGTGGAGTTGGAGCTTTTAACTGGGGTTCGCGGTTTAAATAGGTAGCCCAATAGACTAAGTTAAAGATTCCAAAAAGCAGTGGGAAGGCTATTCTTGATAGTCGATCAATTTTACTGACGCTGTTAAAAGTTTTCTTGGGCTCTGCAGGTTTTGTTTCTGGCTTAACTTCTTTGGGCTCAATCGTTGCGCTTTTAGCAATGGTTGCCAGCCCAGGGTCCCTTGCAATATTAGGGGTGTAGCTCGTAGCTGCAGCTGTGTATGTGTTATTTTTCTTAATGAGAGGATCCTTCACTTTCTTTGGCTGGAGAAAGAAAAAAATGTTTTATTCTCACTGTCTTCTCAACAGATAAGATTATGAAAAAGCACTGTAAAAATTTGCAGTTATTTGAATTTATACAATGAATTGTAACAAACTGTAAGAAAGAAGTTAGTGTCTGGATATATGACTCATGCGAAATATTTAGGTAAAGACAAAATCATCAGTCTGTGATATTTGTATTAGTAAAACCAAATTAGATCATGGATAAACTATAATGATGACTTTTACCAATAGCTAGGCTCACTGATCAATAAAATTACCTTTAATGGTAATAATCAGTGACGAACCACTCATAATTCAATATTCCCTTAATCCGCTGTGCTTCCTGACCAGGACAAAAACTTTGAAAGACAGTGAATTTCTTAATGTAGCTTTCCATTATCAAGACAAACGATGTTATATGAGGCATTCTAACACAGTCCACACATAAAAATATCATGTGACCATGTACTCGAAGAGTGGATTATTTAATAAAATGCAAAGCTGCCAGTATTCTGTTCACTAACAGTTTACACTAAAAGAACATGCATTATGGAACAGAAACTTAATGTTCTTTTTTGAAGGTTACAATTGGATCATAATGGCTGAAACGTCATTCCAGATACAAGGATTTAACTGTATGATTTTTGTATCCATCTACCTATATTGCCAAAGCAAGAATGTATTGAAAATCTTTTAGTGGAGAAGAACTTACTGATTAGAAAGAATATCTAGATTTCCCCCTGAGTCCTTGTGTTTTCTAGTATTCTACTTCTGGGAAGTACTTGTAGGAAAAAAATTAAATTGTCACATCTGGGGATACCAAATGGAATTCAACTGTCCCTGTTGCAGACAGTCCAAACCCTTCCTCCAGCCACTGTGCAAGGATGCACTGTGCATCACTTTGCTCCAGTTTCCTCTGGTTATGAGAAAAAAAACCAGATAACAACACCAAAAATCCTAAGAGCTTAGAAAATCTTTAGGCAGTATTTGCCACAAAAAGAATAAGCAAATGTTACCCATGTTACCCATCTTATTCTCTTAGAAGGAAAAAAATTAAAGATATGGCTAAAGAGAAAACATGAGCAGAATGTGATCTATTATATCATTTCACGAGATAGCAAATATAATTCTCTGTGTTCAAGAAGTAGCTGTCCCACAGAGGCAATACTCTTTAAAGCAATTGCAGTACTTTGTATGACAGATTAACTATAGATTAACAGCTATACAGACCACCCAGTCGGGGAGCTTTGATAAAAAGTTCTTGTTCAAGTGAACAGCGAATATGCTCCTGCAGGATATTTAGGAACGTGGAGGGAAGCTGTAAAACATTCAGGCAAGGGGGGAGAAGCTTGTTGAAACATGGCTTGGAGCCCTACACAGGAAGGAAATAAAAGCCAAAATGTTAAATTTCTACTACTTAGTAAGAGAAGGGATTCACATAACGATGCTGATGTAGATGCTCTTTATTTCATGACAATAACATTCAGCTTAGCTTGAGGCTAAGAAAAAGCTTCAAATTGTCTTAGAATATTTCTGCTGAATAGGAGAAACAAACAGGTTGAAAAAATACTCAGAAAAGAAAAAAGGTAATGTCAGAAAGATTTTTTGTTTTAGTTGTCTGTCCATTCTTTTCCTTCTGAGCAGGAAGGCTGCTAACACAACGCTTGCTGAATATGAAGCCACTCCTGTTTCACTCCCAGCCAGATACCCCAGTGAGCAGCAATAAATCCAGCAGGCAAAGAACTGCTTCACAGAAGTCTCAGGGGAGACTCTTTCTATAGTTTTAAATGTCATAGGGCATCTGAACCATAGAAAGCCCCAAAACCAGTCAGGGTTTTGATATTTCATGTCAAATTCAACTTTATGAAAAACTAATGACAGCTAATTAGAGCTCTAAATTTTAGTAAGCTGTGATGCTCTGTTCACTGTTAGTTTGCCTCGCTTGCCTTTCCTTGTGTCTGCAGATAATGTCCTCTAACAGGTACCGGTGTGTCTTTGCTCATTTGGATCAAATGACATGAACACCCATACCTGCTGAGGAATGCAAAGACATAAAACTTCCAGTCTTTTAAATAGTGTTTCATATTGTGTATATATCCGTGTGTTTTTTCTGAAAATTTAGGTTTTTTTGAAATGAAATGTCTGATTATGCTAACTGTATTACAAGGTAAGGTTATATTAACAAGGCACTGTTTAACATTTAAGGATTTTGTTCTATTAGTACAGCCCATTTTCTACAGTAGACATGATGAAGACAGGAGCACAACAAGGAATAAAAAAAAATATTTTCAATGAAAGTTATTATCAGTAACTGAAAACTCAATATTCACCAGCAGTCATGCAGCTCATTCCTGTAAGTTTGGTTTTTTACTTCGCTCATTTGTTCTACACTACTTTTGTATTAGTTGTCATTGTGTACATGTCCTAATTTTATTTCTGTTTTCTCGTTGACTTATGTAACTAAGATAAAAAAAATAGTATATAGGCATACACTTCTGAATTAAACACATGTATTTCTGTAACAATGAGTAACATCTGCTCCTCCAAATATTTATTCTGCTGAATCTCTAGTCCATGCACGTTCATAAAACCAATTAGGCTAGTTAAAAGTCTCTTTCAAGATCTCTCTCTCAAAAAACTCCAAAAACCAGCAACAGAACCACAACCAAATGTGCTTCCTCACAGAAGCAGCTGACATGATAACTCACAGGAATGGGAAACTTTCATCCTCTGAATGTCCTCAAGAATTTCTTGATGCACCTGTGATTTACAGACCAGGTCTGATCCCAGACCAAAGGGTGTCAGTGTGACGTCTCTCTGTTGCGTTCAGGGAGGTACGGATCAGGATTGAATACTCCCAGCACAACTGTCAATGCTTCCTCCCCCCAAAAAAATCAATTTCTCCTGTAGACTAAGAATTAAAAGTAATATTTCTATTCTTGAAAAATAGGAGGGGGAAAAAAAGGAATGAAGAAGTCCTGCAGTGATTTATTTGGTCATGATCACAGAGCAGTCTTCCTGAAGTTCATGTTGGGGAGCAATGTACTTTGGAAACCATCAAATATATTAGCCACAAGATTTTTTCCTACTTTTATACTGGGGCATCCACATTTTCTCTTGCTTGAACACTAGAAAATTAATTGCCAACCCTCAAAAGAAATACATATTTATTTTCTTTCTGCTCAGTCACACAAGTAAAAAATCTCAGTAAAAATTTAAAATCTTAATAGCTTAAATATCATCCAGTATGTCAGAAGCATATTTAGGTACTCAATGTCTAATTCAATATTGTTTATGTGTAGAAATGCTGTGTGTGAACAGATAAGGGAAGTCTTTTGGAATAATTACTTGCTATTCTAAATAATAAGAACTTCTAATGGGCTAAAAAAGCCCCAAATAGTGACCAAGCATGACACACTATGACCTGTTGGGATAGATGTTAAGTGGTGTTACCTTTTCAGGAACGACACTTTTGCCATCCCATGCGTAGCCTCTCTTTGTGAAGTAATTCACTGTTGCAAATTCGATGAGTGCAGAGAACACAAAGGCATAACACACTGCTATAAACCAATCCATAGCAGTGGCATAGGCCACCTTGGGGAGTGAATTCCTTGCGCTGATGCTCAGAGTAGTCATTGTCAGGACAGTCGTCACTCCTGCAAAACAAACAGTTTTAGTGTCTTTAGATCAGTGGCTATATGTTGTGCTTCATTTCTCAACCGTTAAGATAGATGGGAAGCCTCGAGTTCACCCCTAATTCTTATAAACCTCCCCACTTCAATTCAGTTCCTAACTGAGGATATCAGATTTCAAGATCTGTGGAAGTTGCAGGATCTTCAAAACATCTTTTATACCTTTACTCTTTCAACACTGTCATAGTGGAATCATATTTTTTAATTTGGAATGGAAATAACGTTTTGACCTGTGGACTGGGTACTTCTTTATGCTTCCCGGTATTTGAATAATCATGGTTGTTGTTCTGTACCCTGTGAATTGTCCTGCAGATGTAACAATTTAACATTTTTAGTTCTTTCCTGCAACAGTTCTGAGATACTTAAGTAGAAAATTAAAACCTTATTGTTCTCATTCAGCTTATTTGGTATATGCTCCTTCAAATGTATACTCAAGTGCACTAAGCTTTATGTGATACCGCATCTATTGGAAATGATGGGCTTACGGATTCCTGCCTTCTCTTTATTCACTGATGCCCTAAAATAGCAAAGAATTTATGTAAGAGCAATGACAGTGTAATTTTCACTTCTGACATCAGAGCTTCTCACTGCTGATGAACCTTTTCCCTTAACTGGCCATCAAGAGCCATCAGGACTGTATTGAACTCGCTCTGCTTGCAGCTGCTTGAAAAAAAAAATCTACAAGGGCAGGCTAGACATTCACATCAAATCACATGTCCACGAGTTACCCTGACAACTGCACTGTCATCTATTGAATGTGTCTCACAAGTTCATCTGCGCTGCACTGAGCATTAGTGAAAACGTACACAGGTCTAAAATAGGCCAAATAACGAACAATGCATTTACGTGCTGGTGTAAAGAGCTTGAATTATTAGTGCCTAATGAGGAAGCAATTTCTCTTCCCTGAGAGACAACCTAATCTTGACTTTGACTCCTTGCTAGTGAGCTTATGTTTCCCCTATGTAGTAGCAAAACAGGATTTAGAATATTTTTTTTTTTTCCTGTGGTACTAACTAGACTGAAAGATGTAAATTGTGCTTCTGTATGTATAAACATTCATGCGACTTTTTCTGAAACATTGCTTCACTGCCATTAAGAAATGAAAAAGCTATCTTGATACATAATGATGGAGTAAACACAAGATCATTTACTAAATAACTGTCTTTTAAAAGGAAAACTTTCAGAAATGTGTAGGTTCTTGAGCTCTGAAGACAGCAGCTTGAACATTGCTCAGTATTATATATTGCTCACTGTGAGACTAGGAAATTTTGTTCTCCATGTAGGGACAGTGAAGTACAGCATTTCAAGCTTAGGATCTAGCATTTCTTTTTAAATGGTATGTGTAAAAAGAGGTAAAATAGTTACAACTTCAATAGCTTTGACTACAGAGGCCCATAAAAGTCCCAGGTTAATTCTTAGTGAAGCTGATGATAAAAATCCAAAATTTTAGATGTTAATCTAAACAATAACGTGTAAATCAAATTTAATTATGCTGTGATCTAAATCATTCTTCTCTAAACACACATCTGCATATCAACAGAAAGCCTCCGCTTAGTTCATGAGGTCTAAGGCTATACAATTTGTGATTGACTTCAAGAGGCACTGGGAAACTACAGCACAGCTGTGAAGGGTGCCAGAAAAGGTCAATAAAAATAGCCCATGTTCAAGAAGAGTTTCAGAGTCTGCATTTCGCCATATCAAGCCTTGGGACTCTCCAGCTTTGCTATGTCCAGTGTAAATGGGTAAATCTTCTTCAGCAAAGCAGGAGGGCCCATGGCATCCTGCCCCAGCAGCACCCTGAGGTAGGGAAACAAGTGTAAAAGTCAACTTGGCTGTGTGTTCTTCCACCTCCTCCTGCCAAAGGTGTTCAGGTGTCCTACCTGAACATCACAAAAAACACTAAGTCATGTAGAAATCTCAGGTTTTATTTTCTTTAACTGAAGATCTGTTGCAACTTCTCTCTCTCTCTCTTTTTTTTTTTTATTATATACTATTAATATCTCCAAAGAACATGTTAGTTGTTTGTTTCTACTTGTAAAGTATTTGCAAGCAGTGGTTAAAACACTAGGGACCAACTGTATAAACTTAGAGTCCTTTATATTGCCTCCTTACAGCATTTGTCGAGTGTATCTATTCACCGCTGTAAGCACAATGGGAAACCTTTAGCAGCAGCCTGCAAAAAGGATTGATGACAAAGATTTTTAGGTTAAGAATTTTCAAAGGGCCCAAGGATGTTAAATGACCAACACCCATTGATTAAAGTCTTTTTGACAATCCCCAACATGAGTGTTATTGCCATTGTCAGGAATATTTTATTCATATACTTACTGTTTTGGAAAAGTTGAACTGTAATAGATTGCTTAAGGTATCTTCAGGACTCTTTTTACAACCAGCTTAAAAGCTTTAGACCTTAAATCAGTTTCTACTACATCTTTGCAATGAAACGTGTTAATTATTGTGCACTGCGCTATGTCGGGGCTCATATTGCTCTCCAATATTGTGTTACACCTAACTAGTTTTACCATAAAATTTCTTAAACCTCCTTGGCTTACGATTGCCAAGTGGTTTATCAGTCTTGCTTACCAAATACAGTTCTTGCTGGAACAGATTCTCTATTAAGCCAGAAGGACACCTGTGACAGTATCACTGTCATGATGCATGGCAAATAAGTCTGGATGACAAAGTAACCGATCTTTCTCTTCAAATGAAAATGTGTAGTCATAACAACATATTCCCCTAAAAACAAGAAAAACAGGAGTATTAAAGCGTTTCTAAATATACAAATTAGAGGGTTTTATAGAAAATATTTTTTCATTACACTCACCCCTATTATGAAAAAAAGTCTTCAGATCAAATTGGGTCAGCTCTGAAGACAATATTTAATAAAGCAGGTTCTGAAGTTCCACTAATAATACAAAACCAGACAGTTCTGGGAAATGCTAATTAAATTTACATATTTTCATCTCTGCTGAGTATTGAACAAAAGTCTACGTTAACTGGTGCCCGTTAGGGCCTCTTGTGAAAGGTCTTATTCCATTAGAAGATGGTATACACATGTAAACATATCAAGGCTAAATCAAGACTGGCACTCAGAAGTGTTTCACTTGGGCCAGGCTTAAGATATAATTGTTAATGTGACCGTGCCTGCATTACCACTGGCCGCGCTTTACGTACACTGAAGATTAAGTGTTCCTGTTCTGCTAATTCAGTACTTTACTACATGGTTATTCTCTCCTCAAGTAAATGGACAATGCAAGAATAACACAGAATATTTTCATTAGCGCTAACTTTTTGGGTGCTACAAAAACGTATGAGCTGGATATTCCAATTGCAATTGAAAGGAATCTGAAGTATTTATGTAACTGTATAAAACTTTCTCGCCAGAGCACAGTGCATAATGGCTCATTTTCAGATCACTGTTTGCATCACTGAAAATGGATTTTGAGAAACGGTATGTTCTCAAAGGATTGGAAAACCTATTTTTGTGACTTTTGGGGGGAGTAGATTGATTCTTTTTATCATGCAGTAAACATTAAGAAAGAAACAAGTGGACATGTAACTGAATGGAAACCTCTGTCTAGATTAGAGATGATGTGAAATTACTGTTATTCTATTTTAAAATGCAGGTAGCTGGAAAGAGAAAGTTTCTTTTGTACAGGAAAAGCTTAAACTGGATTGAAAAACTATGTCTAGACATTGACTGCTTATGCATCGAGCATGTCAAATGCCCTTTTCTTTAATTCAGAGTCTAGAAGAACATTCATCTGAACAATCTTGCTCAATGTATAACCCTGAGGAAAACTTACAAATAAGATGTGACAACACTCCTGGTATGTTTCAATATAAAATACAGTAGCAAAGGGGGGAAAGAGAATTAATTATAAATTGAGAGGTAAAGCAAAGGATATACAAGAAAAATTTTCTCTCAAAAATAGGACTGGCAGAAGTAGTATAGTAGGAATTATCACTCAAATTTTGCCCACCTTTCTTTAACTTTCACTGAAACAATCTCTTTTCTTCTGTACCAGAGATTACAATCTTATGAACAGTGCCAGCCTTAGCTAGAAGAGCCAATAATTTAATTTTATCTACTAAAATATGACGTGGGAAGCTATTTTAATGCCATCAGATATAGAATGCTCACAACGGTATGTCAGAATTAATTCAGTGATTGTAGATGGCAAGCTATGAATACAGAGTGCACACACCACTGTGCTCTGAAGCTTTATTTAGCTGCTTAAATTATCAAAGTATTTTTAACCTCTGGAAAATGAGAACAAGATTTAAAGCATAAAGGCAATTAAAAAGACAGAGATTACTCTCATCTGTTAAGAATTGCAGCAGGTCTGAGATAGAAGTCAGCTAAAGGTAATGCCATGAGGAGTGAATCAGGCTGAGCATAGGCCTAGAATAGCACCTACAGTTCAGTTACAAGGCAAATACATGCTTTTAAATCTCCACAGTACCCACAGACTGCAGTCATTTATTAGAAGATAGTAGATCTTTGACGAGATTTGTTTAAATAACTGCAGGACGTGAAAGTACTCCAGTAATTTACTGAATCTTCAGCTTCCCACGTTTTATGGCTTTATTGAAAAGCATAGTCACATTCATGACAGCTGCTGACCACTGACCACTAGCAATTCCTCTGTAATTCTGTTTTCAAAGGTTTGTAATTCAGCCATAAAATTCCCTACAAGCTAAAATTTCAAATAGCTCTTGAGAAAAATATTTTCTTTCAAAAGTTGTAGCACAAGTTGTAGCTTATGCATCTCACATTCTCTTATCTAAAGAGCTTAGAAAGAAAGTTTTTTCTTTTTAGCTTCCTTGGAATTCTTAACGTCTTCTACAAATAACCGTGTTGAGCAGATAAAGTTGTTTTTCATTTTATTTATTCCATGAAGTTTGAATTAGTTTATATGTATTACACATATGAAGCATTTAAAAGTGGTCCAACAACTCCTTAATCTATATTAACTTAATGTCTCAAATGATTGTCCACATTTGAGTATTTCCAGTGCTCTGGAAGAGCTTGTGCCTGTGCTCATCTCTTCTGTAGCTGCAGGTTTTAACCAGCCCTTAATTCTACAGTATATTACAATAATTGCGTCAAATGCCCAGGTGGTATAAGCTAACCTGTGTCCTTAGAAGACAATAGTTGATAATTTAGTAAAGTTACATCAAATCTATTACTCTGTGTTCTGTAAACTATTTGTAATAAACCCAGTTTTTCAGGTTAGCACCTAAAATTAAGGTGCATCACATCAGACATAAGATTTGAGGTGGGGAATGAGTTTTAGCTATAATACTTTCTGTCACTATAGCAGTAAGTAAGGCTTTATTTGTCGTTAATTTAAAACAAAGTATTTCTCATTTTCTACTTATGCCATGTAACCCATCAGAAAACTTAAGAACAGCATCCTCTCCACAGATCTGCAGAACATCAGGAAAAAAATATACCATTGTGAGTATAAATCCTGAGGAGTCTCACTGCAAAGCAATGTTTTCAAGGTGGCAAAATAATTCTATGTAAATAGAAACTTGCACAAGTCCTTTAAGCATCTGTTAAGGTGCTTGCAAAACTGATCATTTAAAACTCTTTCTGAGTCAATATGGCCCATTAGTTGGACTGACAGGAATTTAACATACAAGTAAAAAATGGATGATAAGCAAAACAGCAGCAACAATAGTTGTAATTTCATTTATTTAATACTATTTTTAAGCTTATAGTGCCTGCATATTTCATTGCCATCATAGATGAATAACTATACTATAAAAAAGTTTTAGTCTTTCAAGATTCTCTTGTCATAAAAAAACAGTACTTGTAGTTATCTTGTTCTAGATCTAGAAATAGGGATAGCAGATGGCCTACTAGCAGAAGAAGAAATTAAAAAATAAACAAACCAACCAACTTTATGGATTCACCATATCATTTAATATTTTTGAGGATGTTTAGAGTAACCCAGTTACACCCAAATTCTTGGAAAACACATGTCTGGATTTCCAGACAACTATAAATATCATCTTAAAATTGCCCAAGATGTTATAAATTCCTCTAATGATCCACAGAATCAGCTGCACAAGAGCTTCATTTTCTTGCCTAATAAAGGTGCTGAGATCTCTTAAGTGAAGACTGTCTGCAGCTCCTTTTGTCTTTTTGTCAGATGAGTCATCATTCACAACTCTTAAAGCAGGGAGGGATTTCATAATTTTCATTACATATGTTGTACCTTAAAAGAGAGGTGACTGGGGACAAAAAAAAAATTGGGGGATTCTGCTGAGACTAGCTGCCCACCTACCTAAATGTAGAGAAAAGTGATTATTAACCACTTCTGACTGATCCATTATTTCTGACCACCATTATTTTGGGGGAAGAAAAGCATTTTCCTTTCCAAAGCAAATTGAGAATTTTTCCATGAGGCATTGAACTTGCAAGCAATAAATGTGTTTCTTCCACCACTGTATATTTTTATCAGGTAGTAACTAAAGAGGATTGCAAGTCTAGTACTAAAACGATTCTGTAATAGGCATTTGTTGAGTTTAGATAACCATTGCATTTAGAACTTTGTAATTTTTTTCTGTATGTAGACAATAGCATCTTTATTTCAGCAAATACTAACTATACTGTATTTAGCTTTCTAGTTAGGCATGGTAAAGAGTCTCTTCAGGCAGAAAAAGGAGGCAGAATTCAAACCTATGAAGTATCATGAGCAAAACATTTTTTGTTGTTGTTTCTTCATGTAAATGCATGAAGAGTTTTTACACTACTTATATTTGTCTTCAGTTCTGTTTAAAAATATCTGCCTTTCTTAACAATTTGTAGGGTGTTTCTCATGTTACTATCTAATTACCCTCAACTGTACCTGGTATTATCTACTTGGTTTCCAAGCTTATGAGTCTCTTCTGCTTATCCTGGTACCCTTATAATGCATCCAACAAGCCAAGAACTGGCAATGAGTGCAAAAGGGCAGGCACAGAGGTCGCCAAGGTCTCTCCAAGTGAGTAGCTTCAGAACAAAAAGAGTGAAGAGCTCAAGATCCTTGCAGTTCCTCCCAAACCCTATTGACTTTTCAGCAAAGGGCAGCTGCGGTGAATTATTGGCTCCACAGAAGTCAATGGCAACATTTCTAGCTGTGGCCAGGCCAAGAGTTCTTCCCTTTTTACTTCAATGCATGCCTCTGCGCTCGATAATAGAAGCAGTGACTCTATGGGAGCGGTTGTGTTGGTATTATTCTTATGCAAAGTCCTTATTATTGCCATCCCACTTCTTTTATGATTACATTAACTAAACAGAAGCTTCCAAGCAGTAAACTGACGAATGGTTCACTAGAAACTTTTGTCTGTGAGAAATTTTGTTGGCTTAATAGAGTGTGTGAACATATTTTGGCAAGCTAAATAAAAAAATTCAGACACAAGTTAGGATTCAGCTTAAAGTGACTCACTTTTCCTTAAATGTTCATTGACTTTATGAATGACACATTAGAAAGTTTGGTTTATGCAGGTGTAAGTGTACTTCTCTAGTTCAGTCAAACCATTGGGTGTATTCAAAGCAATACAACCACTTCGTGTAGTGCTTCTTTTGGTCCAACCAACAGTCACTCTAGTCAACCCTTTGAGTTCTTGTTCATGCCCAGTGCTCAGTTTCTTACTGTATTTTGATCTTCATGCTCCTTCCAAATTATTTTTTAAAAAAATAAATTACATCTTCAGACAAACACTGCAAAGTGAAAAATGTTTTAAGCCAGCTTCAAGTTTACAGGTATATTATACTATTAATGTTGGTTATATTTCTGTTTCTTATAAATAGTTTTGGAGTTAAAGCTGATGCTAGCATTAAGACACCTAAACCCTGTTTGGATGTTCCAGATGGTTTTTAATTTGATGATTTTTTTATTTTTTTTTCACTCTCTAAATACCTCACTGAGGAACTATACAATCGCTTTTAGCAACTTACTTCACTGCCTCCAGGAATATGATCCCTGAGGATTCATATTCATATACTATTTTTTTTGAGCTTATATAGTAGGCAGATGATATGATAAGGATATGAGGGCTGCTTCTTTATAATGTAAATTACTGTTTTTTCTAGCTAGAGCTGTCACTACAGGAAGCTTTCAAATTGTTCAAATACTATAAGCACCAGCTTCATGAAGCAGGAAAATAATCCCAGGATATGTTATCTTTTCATAGTCATGTTTTGCTCATATATTGCAATTTACTTCTCTCACTCTTTGGTCTTGGTATTCTTTCTCCTTCTCTAAACTATGTTCTGGCAGTTAAACATGACCCTTCCCAAAAAAACTTTTTCACAGACCTGTGCTGGACTGAACAATTCCAGAGTCCACAGTTTGTCCGAGCAGATCATATTGGTTCAATCGAGAGCCGTCTTCAGCCACAACCACTGACCTTGCTGGTTCCCGTGTCCATTCATACACAACCTCTGCTCTGGTATAAGCATCTAATTTAAAAGAAATACATTGCATTTCAGCTTTGCACTTTCTATTGCCATAGGGCTTTATCCAAAAAAACGTTTTGAGCAGTAGTTTGATTATTAAATTATCTTCAATTATCTGTAGAAACCCACACCTAGCTTCTTTTTTTTCTATGGGAAATACAACTGATTTTATAGGTCTATCCATACACTGATTAGCTAAATATCTGTTGTAGGGTGGGATTAAGGTTGGTCCTCAATGGCATGACAATATTCCTCTCCCTTACATCATTCCTACCTATGTAAATTCTGAGTAACTAGAAGCAAGAGTGAGATGTGGAATTTTATGGGCATTTGTGAGAACTTAAAACTCTTTTTCTAACTTTTAACTCCTATCAAGCAAGATGGGTGCCGGTCCTTTCCGTTTGTCGTAGTGTGGTGTTGTCTGGGCCATTGTAAGGAAGTAAGTTCTTCTCAGAGTGGCTTCAGTGACCTTCTCATCATCAGCCTTGCAAGAGCTCTCCATTTGGTTACCCCCAACCTCACACTGTCCTTGCTGGCTAACAGACATAGCAGACATTTCTGAAGCTGTCTAGACTCAAGTGAGTTTAAATCACAATTAACTTTTTTTTTTCTCCTTTAGTTATTTCTGGGAAATGCTCACACTCAAGTTCACATTTATTTGAGTCTTGAGCAAAGAAAAACAAAAACACTGTGGGCTCTCCAAATCTGAGTACTCTATTACGTTACATAGATAATTCAGTAGCATACTACATATGCCATCTGGGTGTTTTGTGCTGTTACTAGTATGTTATTTAAGTTATTTCAGGAATTAAACTATATATAAATATTTTTAATCTTAGTCCCATTGTAAAATTCTTCTGTCATTTTGTGTCATCTAGAGTCTGACAGCTCTAGCTCTGAGCAGTTTGGGTGGGAGTCAGCTGTCTACATAGAGGCATCTAGTGTCATTCTTCACACCTAAGAGTATTCAGACACGTATGGGACCGAATGTGTGATCAGAACCTACATAAAGCTTGCACCCACCAAAGGCAGTTGGAAGCCAGATGGGACATCTTAGGGCACTTAAAATGACACTAGACTCCTACCTACAGGATAAGATTTTCCCATTTTTCAGGACTGGCAAGCAGGAAAGGAAGGAATCTGATTTGCTTCACTTGTGAGATAGTAATTTTATCTTATCAGTGTAAGAGATAACAGTTAATAATTGAAGAGATGCTGGTGGATGGAGTGTGCTGGCAAAATTAATTGCATGGCATTTGGTCCTGCGTGATTGAAGCAGAAGGGTGCTTTTACCCTCAGACTTCATATTCCCTGAGCACTGTAACTTACACAGCTTTTTGGAATCAATGGTAAATGCAAATTACATCTTAAAAATTCTAACCTTAAAAATAATGGCCACGGTAAGTACAAGAATTGGCTTGCTAACCTAGTCACATAAAGAAAGACTGGCAATAATAATATCAATTTTCAAGCATTTCACTTGTTCTGGAGCAGGAGGGTAGTTTGGGAGAGGACTGATTTCCTAAGCTGCTGAGGACCCCTGGACAGGGTTAGAGGGAAAGGGAGCACACTCATCAGGGCTGGAAACAGCTTGCCCTGCCCTGGAACTGCTGGATTCGGTTCCCTGTTCTGCTTTCAGCTCCAGCTTCCCATTCAGGTACTGCACAAGTAGCAACACAGCCTTTTGCTCCTATCACTGCCACTTTCCAGAGTGGCCTTAGTTTTAAACTGACAATTAGATTTTTGTGGTAAGAGTCGAGGAGAACATCTGCCTTTCTGATTTTGTTTTGCCAGATTTTTTTGTTCCAGAATCTCTTTAGCATTTGTCACATTCAATTTACATTGGAATAACCTCTAGCTTAAGCTGCTATTTTGGCAAATCCCTTTAGCCTTGGAGCTGGGTCAAACATTTATTGGCCTCCACAGTACCGGCAGAGTCCACGGGAGACATGCAACTCCTTCAATATGAGGCTTTCCTGAATCCAGCTCCAACAAGTGATGAGTAAGAGGGGAGGACATGGAAAAACTTTTATCCAATTTAATCCAAAACAGAGCTGGACGAACACTAATTTGGGGAGCTATGGAGTGCAATATTGTAGTCTGTACTTAAAGCTTGGCTTTCATGACAACTAAATGTCTTTTTCAGTAAATTTTTCAGTCCATTAAGAGGACTATAATGAATTGGCTTAGGTATTTGACAGAAATGTCCTACACATATTTAAATATGATTTCCACTGAAAAAATGGCAAGTAAATATAAGAACTGTTCTTTTTCTGTGTACAATGGTGAGTCTCATTTTTGCATCTTGCTTGGGTCCAACCATTTATCCCATGGGAGAGATTTCTATTTATATCAATAACTAAATATTGAGACAAATGTTCTATAACCTGATAACGATGACAGATAATCTGATGAGGAGGGGAGAGGTCCAGCGTTAACGTCCTCTTCTGGACAGTGAATTCCCCATGCAGTGTCTGCAGTAAAGCCGTGTTACAGAAGGAACTGCCCCCCATGAGGATCCAAGATTAGCTAATTGCTTGAATTTAGTAAGGGAATGCACTTTCCCTGAAAACTCCTTGATTTTGTTTCCTGGCCCTTCCCAGCATTTGGAGTTACTTGTTTTGCTAGGTCCTGTTTAGGACAGCTGGCATGATAGCCAGTTAGTGTTCAAAACAAAAAAATAATCAAACTAGCCTGCAAAACATGACAGACACATCTGCACTGAGCTTAGAATGCCAGTTACTGCCTCTGACTTTAGTGTAAGAAATGGTCTTTCAGTCAGAAATATCACTGATTTTTTTTTTCATTTAAGAAAATTATTTGTATTATAGCAATATTTTATTTTCAGGATAAAAGGAAAACAATGTAGATACAAATGATATGCAGCTATATTTGTGAATCTTTTTGCTATCTTGTTTTTACCTTGTGTTATAGTTCTGGAGTTGTATTTAAATCCATATTATCTATCCCTTTTCATTCGTAACTTCTGCATCTCTTAACCATTTAATCAAGGCAAGATCCTTAGTAATCTGGAAAGCCATGCACTTTGTGAACCAAGAGTACACTAATCTGGGGCACAGAGGGCTAGGAAAAACTTAACATCAGAAGAAAATGAGAACTATTGCTCAGACTAGGGAGTGCTGAGTGTTTAGGCTGTGGCTCAGTGATGCACAGATGGGGCTGGTGATAAGTGTCTTATCAAGTCTATGGTAGCTCACATTTGTTCAAAAACTTGATGGTTTAACTTTGCATTAGCAGCTTTCATGCACAAGTAGCCATCTTCCCACCTCCCAGATCCAGCATGCAGTCCACACAAACACTTTAAGGTGCATTTCAAAAGAAATTCAGTGCTGGGACCACTCCTGACCTAACTGGGATCTCAGGTGCACAGGTCTCCAGAACTCGCTGCAGCTACTGGCCCTGCTGTAGCTGGAGACAGGCTTCCCCCACCCTCCTGCTTCACAGGAGATTGGGAAGATTTATTGGAAGTACTGTAGGAAAATTTAACATTCCAGGAGTAAACTATTCTTGTCAGTTATACTCCAAGTTTGTGTCAGCTTTTTGTTCTCTAAATCTTATCTAGGAGGCTAGTAGCTCTTTAAAGACAAAACATCAGTCCTTTCTCATGTTAAACATAGAGCTGTTCAGCCCAAAGTAAATTATCACCCTGTCTGGTATCACGTGAAGAATGAATTGGGTGTTCAGTGTGTTGACTTCTAAAATTGATCAAGCCACTAAGTACCCATTATCAGTGAAACGACCCATCCCTACTAGAAAAAAAATAGCCATTGAGGAAACAATTTATACACTATTACATCTACACATTTTGTCTTCCTGGTTTGTGTTGAGCCAATGGAAGTAAAACAGCTCTTCACTATGTTTTGTTTTGTTTGTTGTCTCTTTTTTTACTTAAAGAGTTGAAGGGGGGCTATATTTATTTTTTTTTTAAATATTATGTTTAGCTAAGTTTGGAGGTATCAGTGTCAGGTGGGTTTTTATTTAAATTAAAGTTTTAGCGGAAATTCTCAATTTACAGAAAGCTTTGTCAGTTACTACGCTGATTTCAATTACATTACGTTTTGTCCAGTATGTTCTCTAACCTAAGGTTACAAATGTTGCAAGCTTAGGACTCTTTTTTGGAGATTTCTGAGATTTTTCACTTCCAGAAATGTTGTATGATTGTAGTATGAATATTTTATAATCTTAGGCAAAATTTTATTCTAAATTGTTTTAACCTAAACCAATTCAGTTATCCATGGTCTGTATTATTTTTCTCTAACATTGATTTTGGGTCTTAACAAAATAAAGCAACTGTAAGATTAACAACATTTTCTATATGACAAACTACTTTTCTAGTTGTTTAGAGCACCGTCATTCTTCTCCTTCATAAATGTCCAGGCATGACATTGGAGAATATTTAAGACACATAGAAGAGGTTCATTATACTAAATATAAATATATATAAGAATAAAAATACAACCCTGCCAAAAAAAAGTGGAAAATACACAAGATTTAAACCTTGAGGTTTTCTCAGTTGCAAAATACTTTTTTAAAGTGGCCTAAAAAGGGAGAATCCTCAATTTAAAATAAACTTACAGCTTCCAAATTTCAAGGGGCAAGCATGTGCATCCATAGGAAAGTCTTCTAAATGCATTGGACATTCTGCTCTCACAGTCAATCTATAATGGATTAATGAGCAAAAGGACACATTTATTCTAGTTTCATAGAAATAGCAAATAGACTTCTATTAAGACACATAGAATAAGTATAGCATAATATCTGTTATGTGATTAATTAGCAGCTAGAACGGGACCTGAATTCTCTGGCTGAGGGTGCTGACAGGCATATGTAGGCACACCAGTGCCACTGGCTCTGCCCCTCTACCTTGTTTCACTGTGCAGCAGAGTCATGCTCAGACTTCTAACTTGGCGTGAGGGTTAAAATCTATTAGCAACTGAAATTGCTTCCTTGCTGCCACCATTAAATTGGCCCACTCTGGATGCTCAGGCATTTGCTGAAATCATTTCATTGCTATCAGCTTGGGTGCAAACATGTTTCTCAATAAAAGAGATTAAATAAACTTGAAACAGTCACATACCACACATCTGCAAGGAATGAACAACAATACTTGAATACTAGGCAGAAGATTGCATTAAGGCACTTGCAAAGGTGAGCAAATAGAAATGGTTATGGTCAAAAGAGAGACATATGTGAACAATGTGCTGCCAAGATAATGTTCCTGTGGATTAAATCCCTAACAGCCAAGCATTTAGGAAGACAAGAAAAATTGACCTGGACATGTATAACTACCAGCCAAGCAGATTCTACCCTAGTCTAGGCAATCTTGAAAGATGTTGCAGAATAAATTGAACACATTTGACAGGCTCCCAAAAGCCTGGAGACTTTTTCTCCAAATACTTGTACTGTTTTTAAAAACATCTTTAAAATTGTTAAAAGAAAACTCAGCATTCACCTACATACGAAGCTATCCATCTTGCCTTTAAGTCAACAGAATTACTTCATACCTTGTATGATTCTATGGAAGACATACACAGAGGATGTGTAGCTCTTTAGAGACAACATACCATTTTTTTCATTGTTTAATTTGCAGTCCTTTAAGCCAGAATGTTTCTATGACTGTATATCATTTTTATTTCAAAAGGATTTATTTAACTCCTCGTTTGACAACTGGATAGCTAAAGTTCAGTCATTCATTAAGAGAATAATGTATTTTTAGTATGAGTGGTGCCAGCACAAAAATAATTTTTGCTCCTAATTCTCCAAATGCTTCAATGACTTGTTTTTCTGGTTATGAATGGAATAAGAAATGTCTATTTTTAGACTGTCATGTATTCCCAAGAACAAGAAATATGAAGAATGGGTAATGAATTCTGTGTGCACCTGCTAGTTCTTAGACTCTGCATTCTATATGATCCAAAGATTAAAATCCTTTCTACTCGATCTAGTAGTCTAGATTATATTAAACTTCCAGACTTGTTTATACTTTGCTGATGGAATCCTTGAAAGTAATTCCAAACTAAAGTCCTCTGCAAACTGATGGATTCCTCATACAATAGGTACCTTTTAAAAATCAACCATTAAGAAACATCCAGTGACTGCAAAAATAGCACAGCAGGAGGGGAAAAAATAAACACTGCAAATGCCTCACTTTGTCCATCATTCCATGACCTATTGTGAGAATAATTGCTAAGCAGGAATCAAATTATGCTCAAAAAGGAACCTGTTTCCTGTTGGGAAAATATGATGCTTCAACAAGTTAAATTGTCAAACTAAATTAAGGATATAATATTTAGGGCTCACCTCATTGTGTATAGCAATGTCCCATCCTCTGTAATTCGTAATAGTTTATTTGGCATCGTCATGTTATGAGCCACTGACTTCTTTCCATTGTGGAAAAAGGTATCAGGTGTCCAAATTTTGCTGGCCATTAAATTATTTAACCGGAGAACAGTCATAGGTCCTTTGAATTTTAATCTCTCATCTTTCCAGCTTTGGCGGAAAAATACATCTATAGTATATTCCTACATCAATTCAGAAAAAAGGGAAATGCTTATGATACCATATGTTGCAATATAAGAACTCGAAAAATATATTCTTACCATTCCCTAGAAGCAAGATGACTATTAATGAAATTAGCAATTATCAGAACTTTTATTCTCTATATTACTTACAATGTACCTGAAGCTGGTTATTAAACAGTTACAATATCATTACTGTGTTCAACAGAATAAGCGCCAGAGAGAATGGTATATCAAAAGTTAGATAAGAATTTGAGATATAATGTAGTGGAAACAAAATAATTCACCCTCTTCTTAGTTTTCTTCACCTTCCATAAAACTATAATTTGAAGCTGTGGATCTGTAGCCAGTATGCATAGCACAGGAGGATATATCTCTTAAAATGAAATAAGCCTGGTGAGACAGGGTCTTGCTAGAGCCTTTTGTTCCCAGTGTCTCATTAGCATAAGCATGTAGTCAACCTGCAAAAAGTTCACAATTCACTAAAATTATGTGGTCTAATTTATGAGATGGGGAATGGCTCATTGGGCCAAATCATTGGACTACAGAGAGCACAAGCTGAGGACAGCTTGGGATGAAGAAACGTAGGTCGGTTATGCAAGGACTGGGCCAATGGAGAAGAGATGCAGTGGCTGACTTGGTGTACACAAGAAGAATCAAAATACCCAACGCTCCATATGAAATGAATAAATTATTTATTACAAAGTAACAGGAACAAGGTTAAGAGGGAGAGGGCGAAATTAGGAAAAATATGTTGGAGTATTAAATATAAAATATAGATGTATGTGGGGTGAAAATGTGAAACACTTCTGTGAATGCTGTAGAGTACAATATTTTCCCAGGGAAAAATTCCACTCCGGAATGAAAGTTCAGTATGGCATTATCCTGCCCCTTCCGTCATTCATGGCTATGATATTGTGATAAATGTCAAAAGCAGCTATTGAAACACTCTACAAAGTCACCATGAATAATAATATTTTGGCTGAGAAACTGAGCCTTTGCTGAGACCTCCTGCTAATGGAGATGGCAAATCCTGAAATAAAGGAAATTGCTGTGTGGGAAGGCACACGTAGGTATAGGGAAATTAGCTGCTCCAAGGAATATGTTAGTAAAGACAAACATTCTGGAATGAGTATGCAAAACCTCTCTGTGGCAGACTCCCTTAGACTCGTGATTTTTCTTTTAACAAACAGCAACGCTCCATACAATGTAAGCAATTGTGAGTTGTTGGTTCCTTGTTGCAACTAGCAGTAATTAGGAATGGTGATTCTTACAGGTGGTGTATTTTTCCTGGGTTTAGGGCATGAAATGCCTAAAGAATTTTCTTGTGGACATGGAAATGTTGTAGTTCTGTGGAGTGTTCTTACTTTGGGTTTGTTTGGATTTTATTTTGTTTTGTTTACATCCCAGACCTGGGAATCATTTTGGTGCACACTTAATTGTATTTCCATTTTTTTAAATTGTATGTTCTGAATGTACAATAATGCAGGTTGACTACAATCTTCAGCAGCTGCTGAAGCCTGGATTTGTTCAGCTCCAGTGACAGCAGTTGTGTACTTATAGCCAGCTACTTGCTTCAGAATTTTGCTGAGTTGGGGCCTTAGGTCGACCTGTGTGCAAAATCTTGCCCCAGGTGTGCAGCAGGGTAGGAGAGAAGGCGATTTAAAAGGCAATAGATGGCGTTAAAATATTGGATTTCCTCCATGTTTTACTAGCACCAAAGAAAATTTCCTACTACATACATGGGAAAGGCAAAAGACATGCCCAGAAGGTGACATCATTTCAGCGTGCCTGTAAGCCATTCCCTTTTTATCTCTTTCAACTGCGAAGGAGGAGGTGAGTGGGAGGTGGTACAGGTTGAGAGAAGGGAGTCTGGTTCTTCACTTTATATGAACATAAGGTTCTTATGCTGGAAAAGAACAAGGAGTCTGAGAGATTTGATAAGGGACCTGACAGCATAAGATAAAACCCAATTAAAAAGTAGCTGACAGGTCATACCTGGCACAGACTGAACCCTTCTCTATCCTAGTCCATTGCACCATATAGGATGAATTCATTTTGGCTGAGATTCTCAACTCTTTAGCTTTCACTGCCCAGTGTAATAAGTACAGTAAGTCTCCTCAAATGAATCCTGACAGACAGCTGATCTTTAAGGTCAAGTCATCATATATTCTGATTAGGGCTTTCTTCTACAGGAGGGTGCCATACAGAACAAGGGAATGAAAGGATTTTCTCCAAACCATGTACTATAGCAGTGGTCTATGTGCAAACACATGACTGAGATGACATTTGGAATAAATTCTCTGCAGCAGAGACTCTTCATTCCTTAGTGTGCAAGTAAAGAAAGAAGATTCCTATCTGCATTTTGGCAATAAGTTGTATGGTATTGAATATTTATAACACTTTGACTTAAACATTCTCTGATTTACTCATCTAATAGCTCTTCATGGAGACTGTTTATTCATAGGATAGACCACCCTGTGGTCTGCATCAGACAAGGTGCTGTCCAGGTAGCAAGATAAGACATTCATTCCTCAAGAACTTCAAATACAGAAGGAGTGGGAACGAAGGTCTACTAGAAAAACAACGTTCTGTCTTTATGAAAAAAGTGAATTTTAAAATGTTTCTTATTCGGGATAGTATACATCAGAAATTTCACAAAAATGACAGTCACATGAGAACAGCCAGTTATCTGTTGATTAGTTCAATCCACCATCTGAGAAAGCATGCCTGAAAACCTGCAAAGTTCTTCCAAAAAGAGATGGTTTTCTTTTAAGAAGTGGTTTTCTCCTATTTAACTTTATTAAGTTTTAGAACAAGCCAAGACATTCTCTTTATAGAATAACAGGTTATGTATATGCTGCTCTTAAAAGAGTGTATTGAGAGTGGGTAGGAACACCATGTACTCCCTGATATATCAGCCTACTATCTATATAACTGCCTCATTGGATTTCTGCAAACAGATGGTCTAGGTATGCTGATGCCTCACTGTGGCTGTAGTTTCATAACATATGGCATCAGCTGGAACAGCTCATTGCCAGTTCCCGGCCATCAGGCGCGGGTGCAGACAGCAGCGCATCCTTCCCAATACAGCTGCTCGGGAGGCCTCCCTGTGACGAAATCCCACAATTCGCTTGACACTTACTGTAAATCTGCTCACCAGAGCAAATGTGGGGTAGCCCTCAAATGATGGAACCAACCTGTGGTATGCACAGAGGACTTTGCACTAGACATACATTGAAATTACCATAAAATTTGTTTTCTGGTAAGCTCTTCATTTTATCTTTCTGTCTCTGATTTCACACTTATTTCCTTCAGCAAAAGATTTAGCATGAGTAGGCTGCACACACATTACTTTTTAGGGGAGGCAAGTAGGAGGTTTACAGTCTCTGCTTTTCTGTGATTCTTTAGTTTTCAAAACACACCTGCCTGTGTGTTTCTTGGTCACACACTTCATTAAGAGACTGATTAATTCTCTCTCCTGTTCAACTAAGTAAAAATCAGCAGCCAATGAATATGGTATGTTTTTTTAACTGGTTTTGAGATTATTTTTTTTAATGTAGTGATTGCTTATGCTATAGTAATTCAGCTGTACTGAATTGTTGCTGAAATCAGTATTTTTCTTCCAAATATACTTATTCTTAATTCTGAAAGGAGATTATTTTTGGCTTCGCTATATTATTCCTCCTTAAAACCCAAACCCCATACAAACATCACTTTGTCCTAGGAAAGCCAAATTAGCTTTACCTTTTACTTAATAATTAAATCACCTGAAACCACAAGGCATAAGTAGATGCTAAAGTCCAGACATTACATAGTCTCAAGTAATTCAGCAGGCCTACCAGTTACTCTAAATTTATGTCTACATGTAGGAAAGCATCCATGTCCATTAGTTTATTAGATTGCCATTCATTATTGGAATTTTCTAGTAGATCTGATTCAACAGCGCAAACAGTAGCTTAGCTAGCTGACTTATAGAAAACAATTCTAATAAATATTAATAAAAAGCATACATTCACCTGCATATATCTGTCACTCTTTTTTGTTCATCTCCCACAAGCACCTACGTCCAGCTCAATACATAATTTATGTTAATTTTCAGGAAATTAACAAGAGATCTGTCCCAGGAAGTCAGGTCTCTTAGGAAAGGGAGCAATCTCAGATCACTTACAAGCTGCAGTTCTACAGTTTTAATTCA
Source organism: Falco rusticolus (assembly GCF_015220075.1). Classification (NCBI taxonomy): domain Eukaryota; kingdom Metazoa; phylum Chordata; class Aves; order Falconiformes; family Falconidae; genus Falco; species Falco rusticolus. Next base: position 13,890,231 of record NC_051194.1, on the reverse strand, counting down.
AAGACTATTAAATTAAAAAAATACATATTTCAGTCACATGACTGTGTTCAAAATTTTCAGTTTGTCCAGTGGTGACGTGATTGGTTTTACCTGATTTGAGACAGAAATGGGAAAGCAAGATGAAGTGTTTTACTGAATCGATTACCAGAATACAAATCGTGGCTGTCAGTGGTTTCTACCAATCTTTAATCTAAGGAATTTCTCCTCGTTCAGTGTGTAATTGAGGGTAATAAGTAGGCATCATAATTCCACAAAATTATCACAGAATAAAAGAGCAGAAGTCATTGAATGACTTTGGTTTTTAATTCTTCTTCATGGTATATATAGCACTTAGACAGTACTGTATGCACGTGCTGAGGAGGCAAGTCCCCAGTCTAGCTGTTTCCCTAGATTACCTTTCCATTGCAGGTCTTCTCAGCAGCACGACTGATCACAAAGTCTGTGCTGCCCAGATCATTCTTATTTAAATACCATGGCATCAGTTGATAAATCTGACTGTAGTTTTATAAATGCTATTTTCCAAGCAATCAGGAAAACCATGTCTTTTATAAAGTTAATTTGGGAAAATAAGCTATCTCCTAAAAGTTACTTTCTCTGTTATTCCATCCCTTGACATTGTTTTGACTAGTCAGGAATTTGTAATAACCTGTTGTTTAAGTCCTGTCTACAGTTTCAGTTCAAATTAAACTGCTAATTTTGTGGTAAGAAATGGAACTTAATTTCTTTCCTGTGATAATTTTTTCATCTTTCTTTTGGTGAGTGTATTTAGCTAAATGTAGCCAGCTACAAGGTTGAACTGTTTTCTTTTTTTTTGTGTAAATCAATGAGGATGTTTCCAGCATTCATCCTAAAATAGGACCCAGCAGACAGTAGTAGCTGCAGACCAAGCTTTCCCTGTCAATACCAACCTACTTGTTAAAACCCCATTTATATGCAGAATCTAAAGTACCTTATCTGTATTTTTTACACAATTTTTAATATCTCTTAAGACCACAGCTCACAACATCTTCATTCAGTTTTTTGAACTTCTCCATCCCCTGCTGCTATCTAGAAATTTGATTTCAATATTCATTCCATAAAGAAGTGACACTAATTCAGTCATTAAGCTTCTCTTCTCTTTCAGCAGTCAAGATATAGGAAAGTCACTTCCCATTGATCAGTAGCTTTTAGTGTAAAAATACAGGTTAGACTGTATGGATGTCACACTGTAGGCATAAGTGTTAATTGCATTTTAAGATGATGACCTTTCTTGGCAAATTGGATCAGTGATGTGCCAGCAAGGACCTGAGCGACCACTCTCAGAAGCATATGGATCCAAACCCTAATGCATTTCATAATATATTATGTAGCAAATATAAGGTCTGTTAAAACACATTATTAAAGTCACTGAGGCTGCTAATTTCAGGGCATTTAAATGGAGTCACAGCTAGCAGGAATGGTAGCACATCAAAGCCGACAGTGTTTTGGAATCAACGTTTAAAAAAAACCCTTGCCTTAAAAGGAGTAAATAAGTCACTGCATCGATCTTTCATCCTCTAAATTAAAAAGACAAGAGAAAATAAATGTTGTAGAAATATAGGCCATCACTTACCATATCATGGTCTGAAACAGGCCCAAAACTGGTGACGAAGATGTCAGTCTTCACTTCAGTTACACGCTCTGATGAAGCAGGAAATTAGGACAGTGAGTGTCTATCAACAGCCTTCATTAGATCTAACTGCTACCAATTCTCACAATAAATAGAAAAATTATTGGCTTTGATTAGCCATTCTAAAATTGGTCTACAATACGGTCCTGATAATTTACTGCTTCTAGACATAATTTCACAGTCAATATTGTCAGCAACAGTCTTTTTATTACAGTGTTTCCAAAGAGCTTTTTGAGACGTGGCTTGTGACGCCCCAGTACAGCAGCCATAGTTCCACTGTTGTGTACAGCTTTTCACTCTGTGACTAATAAATCTTCTTGTTTGACAATATAAACAGTGCTGAAAGTTTTCCACCGTACTCAGGTCTCATTGAGTACTCAATGTTTCTGGGCAAGCTGAATGAAGGTCTCTAATAATTAACCCTGGGCTTATGAATTATGTATTTTGCATTGAGACATGGGAACATAGAAGAAAAAGAGACGGAGAGAGAGAGTACATTATGGTGTATAAAAGCATCAAGAGATTTTATTGGTGTGAGTTAGAAATGGCTGTGTTACCCTTAACTGCAATAAACAAAAAGGACTTCAAACTTTTCCAAATAAGCATCAGCTGAACTTTGCCTCCTAAAATTTTTGAATTTTGCGTAAAAGCTATAGTTTGCAAATGATGTAGGTTTCTTTTTAAATTGATATGGCCACTAACATTAGATTTCCCTTAAACTACCGTATCTGTTTTATAGGCCTCAATGATAGATTAGTATAAATAATAATCCAGAAATCTATAACATGTACATAACCCAGATTATATCTATATGCTATACCGTAAAGCTATACATCTTTGTGATTTCAAAGACGTAAATTTGCTCCATGGCACAATGTCCTTGGACACTTCAGAAGAATGTAATGATTTTAGTGGTCAGAAATGCTGAGCCTGAGACACCTAAAATGGTGCTGATCTCCAGAAAGAGCCAGACATCTGGCTTCTGCGGATCCACTGTTAAAAGTCATTTTGAGAAACATGTAAACTTAACCTCCCACTTCCTCTCCTTCCCCCCTACACACACGCACACGGTACCAGTCACTTCTGAACATATCAGTATTTTCTGGGCCACACATCACAAAATATTCACCCAAGATGGCATATAGCAAAACTACTCTGTTGATTTAAATATAGCTGCAGGGAGTAACACCACCTGGAGGCATAAATCCAAACAGTGCTGAGTGGAGCTAACCCCATCAGCTTTCAGAATTTACAGTGATGTAAGTGAATACATTTAGTATAGTGCTATACGAGCCAGCATGGGGGTTTTAGTAGAAATTTCAAATGTGGAAGGAGTGATAAGTTTCTTAAATAACTTTCAAAAAAGAAATAAATTGATAAATTTGAAATATTGAACGTAGTCCTAAAGAAAAGTGGCTAAAATATAAGCACATGTTTAGTAAGCAAAAGTCATGCAGTAGGCAAAAATTTTCATTAGACTAAGAAACATACATGTAGCTATCTATATAATGTTATTTAAATATCATAAAATACTGAAATTAAAAGACTAATTGAATACAACCCTCTGATTTCAAAAGACTTTGGGCTGTTTAAATATGATTTGCTCTATCTGACAAGCGAATTCTGACAGAAGTGAAATAAGGAATCAATCTTAAGTAACATACATTTCTGTATCTGATGCAAAACTTCTAATAAGAATCAGTGCTCTACAACACACATACAGGTTTTTCACTTTCACTCAAAAAAGTCTACAACTTCTAAATATATATAAATGTTTAATAGATATACAATAAAATGTCTCCTTTTGTGAGACAGCAATAATCAGGATGTAATATTAGATCTGCCTCTACTGTCATTCTAGTAATGCACTGAATGACACGTACTCTGTCAGCAAGTTAATGCAAAAATTAGGTGGTAGAAAAAGTAATCTCCAGGACTCATTAAGAAAGTTGAAGGATGAAATTTCCAATGTATTATTCATAATCACAGGAAGTAAAATACTGTGCTATGGCTGAATTGTCTAATAATATTCTTTTCATTCTTTGTATCTGCAACTGAGACGTGTGGGAACTGCAGTGACTATTGACAAAAGCACTGGATAGGTGAAATTTCCTCCTTGGCTGTCCAGTGAAATTAATGTTTGACCTTATCATAGTTTACAAGCTTTTCAACTGACTTAAAGAAATGTAATATTCTCTTGACATCTAATTGGCTCTGGACTTAAAAATGTTCAGAGTGAAAATTTTATCTTCTATTACTGGAAGAAGCATATGGTTGTCCAGAAATTACTTGGCTTGGAAGTATTCTCTCCTTCTGCCCGTCACTTTCACAAAAGTCCAGGAGGCTGTGGTCTTGTATGAAACAGCTGGCAGAAAAAGCAGATGGAGATTTCACAAGGTCTGGTAAAACTTTGCTGAATAGATTCTTTAAGTCCCAGCTGCTGAATCACCTTTTCTCAAGTCTGAGAAACTAATATCATCATGAAACCTATTAGCCTTTTACATATTGAAAAGTGAAACTTAAATGACTCTTAAAGATCTTTCATCCTGACTTCCCATCTCTCCATCTCCTTTCAACTGAGGCAATTCCACTGGTGTGGTTAGGAGATAGAAGATGCTAGAAGCTCTTCAGGCACAAGGTGTTCATACCTTAATGGTATCAACTCAGAGCCCCAGCTCTGAGTGAGCCTGTCTTTCGTAAAATACAGCTGATTTACCTTGCACAGGCACAGAATATGCTCTTTGAAGCAGCAGCGCATCACGTGGTGGTATCCTGAATTCTAGTTTTGGGAGACAGGGTCATAGTAGAGAGGTTTGAGGCTTAAGGAAATCTCTTTGAGGACATAAAATGGAAACTAAAGGCTTTGGCAGTAAGATGGAAGATTTCCAAGGGAGTGGAAAAATGAGTGATGCCTTTCATTTCTATATAACATTGAACATAATTTAAGTGGCATGTAAATCGTAAGTAACAATAGAAAATTCAGATTGTGCACTCACAAAAGATTGTGTTATCTTTATACTGATTACACTTTTGCAGAGCATCTAATCCCAGGTTTCTTCAAATCCACATAAACCCACCGTGTACACCTTCAAATGATTTCTTTTTTCTTTGATATGTACTGAATTTTCAAGAGCAATGAAAAAGTGTGCATGAACACAGAAAAAGATTAGCCCCTCCAAAGCCATATGGAAGTTTTGAAATTTTTATTTACTGTTTTACTAATTAGATGATTCAGCTGTGCTTTGTTAAGAGCTTCAGAAGTTGTGAGTCACTCCTGCACAGGACATGTGTTTACTCATACAGTTGGGATATATATTTAGAATCAAGGTTAACCACGTTCAGTCTGCAGCTTGATTACCATGGGAAGGCTTAAACTGTGCTTCAAACGCTCAGAATGCATTTTCCAGTAACCTCAGATCCTAGGCTATATTCAAAACCTTCACAATATCCTTAAGAACTAGAGAAAATTCTAAGTCGTCGAACAAAACAAGCTCAGGTCTGGAGCTGACTGGCCTGCTGAGGATAAATTCAGCAGTTGTAGAGATGTTGACCATGTCTCTTGACTACAACATCTATCTCATGAACCAGGACTAAAGAATATAGGGATACCTGTAGAACGTGTAACAATTCCAGTTACCCAAGGAAATTATTAATGATTTACTAGTTTCACTTTCAGGCAACCACAGGGTTTGAGTAGTTACTGATCAGCTAAATAGCAACTGAGTAACACACCTAGGTGCTCTGAAACAGCCTCAGGCAGCTGCTCCACATACAGCTATGAAAGCACCAGTCAACGTCAACTACTGTAATTTTACTGTTTACAACCACTGCGTTTTGCTAATGATGCTAGACTAACATAAACTCTCAAAATTAATAACAATAAATATTTTGATTTAAACTCCCAGGGAGCTCATTATTGCTAGAATTGTGATTGGATTACAAATTGAGAACAAAATAAGAAATACAGATTTATTTAAACAGCAGGAAATAAGCCTATTTATCATAGGGAACTACACATTAACTATTTCCCTTTCTGACCTGCTGGTATTTGAGCACAAGGCTTATTTGAATTGCATATTTTGGTAGTTCAAGTTCTCTCTCTTTTTTTTTTTTTTTTTTTTTTTGTTAGTAATGCACTTGTTCCTCCTCCATCTGTCGTGTGTGCTGTAATTATTAAAGTGGAGAAGACTTTTCCTATGGTTATGAATGAAAGGAATTTAGATGCATGTATAAGGTACACTATTATTACTGAAAAAAGTAATGTAGACTAATCACCCTGGTTGCATCCTATGAAGTATTTTGATTGAATAACCACAACAAATAACACTCAGAAGAACTTTGCACTGCTGCTTTTGTAGAAGTGCTAACCAAAAGGGAGAACAGCGAGCTGTCCTGTGATTACCCAGCTGTGGGCTGTGCTGCTATGAAGGGTTTACCGAGAGCTGTGCAGTGTCACGGCGGTGCTCCACCCGCCAATTAACAGCTCAAAGCTGCTCATATCCTCCCTACCTCCCTACTGTTCTATGAAATCAAATTTCCTAGGGTCTGCTATGGCTTTTTACAGTTGTCTTTACATCAGTGTGGTGCCTACAGAGTGGAAAAAAGACCAAAATCAGCCCTTTCAGTTTTTATAAAGTATAGTATAGTGTATAGTTAAGAATAAGTATATAAGTTAAAAATAGTATATATGCTTTATTTACAGAATTATGTGTAGGACTCTCTTCATTTATAGTAGAAACACTTAACTAATTCTTTATTATACATACAGACCAAGCCCATGTTTTCCCTAAACTTTGTTAGCTCAGATATGAGTTCACATCCAACAATTTCCATTGGGACGTCAATCACCAAGAGGTTAGTTTATCATATATTTATAGATAATGTTCTCATAAACCTGAATTTTAAAAGCTAATTAACATAATACTGTCAGGTTTATTTTCCGTCACTTTTAAGATAAGCACTCTGTGGAAGTAATGAATCGCCTGAGATGGACCGACATTCCACTTAAGGACAGTCATACTCAATTTTCATAAACATCACACAGAGGAGATCAACAAATAGCTTTTACTGATAGCATAAAACAAGTATAATTCTGTTCAATACTGAAAATGTTGATAATCTGCTTGGGATGATCTAATGGGCATTCAACCCAACTATAAAAGCAAATGTCATTTAGGAAGATAATCAATAATCTAACCTACTCTTATTCTTCTTAGTTCTGTATAAACAACCTTTCTACTACAAAATCACTTTTAAAGGGATAAACCACATGTACAATTATTCTGAGTTAAAAAGCCACAGACCACATGGTATCATTTAGTTATAAAGAGGGGATGTGTGCACTGCAAAGGTGACAGTCTTAAAAAATTGGTAGCTGTACCTGATTTCATGTTAATGAATCTCAGCATCAAGTACAACCAACCTGCCCTGTGCACAGCCACCCTCCCTCCACTGTGGTATTCCACATCTGCATTGCTGGCATCCCAGGGTTCATCTCTATTCCCCCCATGAAGCCAACCCAGAACAAAAGGCAATGGCATATCCATTTATCTGAGGAACTTATTTTTTCCATCATTTCATCATTTTTTGTTGTTTTTCAATTCTTTTAAACTCCCGCTCTAAATATAGTTGCTTATGAGGAGAGGTCACCAAACACTGAGGTGAATTTTCCTCCTTATTTGACTCCTTCCTAGCTCTGTCCGAGTCTTTATTTTGTTTGGGATTGTATGTTTAAAAAGGGAAGAGCATCTTTATTATTTAGCCTGGTTTTGATCACCTCAGGTTTTAGGATCCAGATAGTTCCCATAGAAAATCATGCTATGTCCTAAATAACTTCACTGTTTATTTTTTCCCTTAATGTCTAACATGATTTCCTCTTTTTTCAGCTTCAATATGTTACTCTCTGCAATTCCTCCTCCCTGCTTTTTGTAAATTATTATCCTCTTATACAGTTAATAGGTGTCCTCTAGTGTGATTCAGAATGTTTTTACATTCATTTTGAAAGTTCTATTTTCCAGGCATAAATAATGTAATGTAAATGTAGTTATTTGTCCATCTTTATGGATGGGTACAACAGATGCTCTTTCCTAGCAATGTCTGACTAAGTCACTATGCCCCCATATGAAGGAGGCAAACATCCAAATAACATAATTTATATCAACAATTATTGATAAGAGGTGTAAATGTGCCAATGCATAACATAGCGCTGCGTGTTTCTTTCAAAGAAAAATCAGATTCATTTTAGCCACAATGCCATTTTAAAAATAATGAACATATTCAATCACTATAATTTTTCCCTGTGGGTCACCTTCTCTCGTTTTTTATATTCCTGTTAATGAGAAATAATTCCTTCTTTGTTTAACGGCAAAATGCTTGGAGCTGCTCAGTTAATTTCAGATATGGCCTTACTGGGTTATCTGACAAATAATGGTTTTCATTCCCATACTCTTTTATGGAGCATGTGTGTTTTTTAGTTTTCCTTTTGAAGTGATACCTCAAAAGAACATCTGAAAAAAGGAAAGGGAACACTTAGTATTAATCTAGCACTGATTGCATGCATGCTGAAAGAGTAATTCAAAATTCAGCACCTTGAAATTTTTCATTATCTTAATGCTCCACCTTTTAACCTGGCTTTCCAATAAATTTATAGTATAGGACCAACAGTGTTTCTTTGTAATGAGATCTCGCCAGGAGCTAGTTCCTGGCTTCATGGTGCCTTGTCTGCCTCACGAGGGTATTTCTACACCAAACAGTGAAACTGTTCACCACACTAATAGGAAGTTTGCAAATTTGGGATAGAGAAATATCATCACTTCTACTTCGCAAAGGAGGAGAATACTCCTGTGAGTAGAGCAAGATCAAGATCAAACCCCTTTCAAAATTGATTACAAATTTTCACTAAACATACCACTTTGTCACTGAATTCTTCACGCATACAAACAAACATGAGGGAGGAGAAACAAATAAACTGACTGAAGAAAATCTACCATCTACCTTTTCTTCCATAGGTGAGAAAGAGAGAAACTAGTTCTCTTTTCTATTTCTGTTCAAGCATAGAATTCTGTTTTCTGTAGGTGTATATATTTGAAAAACTGCATTACAGAAGGAGAGGTCGTACAGGGATAAGCCGAGACTTTTCCACAACATGCCCCTTTATGTAGAGGAAAGTAACTGTACATGCAATGTTTTACTTCATCTGCAGTTTCTCAGAAGGCGTAGAAAGAACAGGATAGAAAATTGTGGATAATTGGAAGAGTGCTATAACATACTTGGTGGTACACAGATTTCTATTGTGCCTAACATCATAAAATTTTTCAACATATATATGTATGAGGGTCTGGTCTCTTAAATTCTGTGATAGCTACATAACTGCTAATATGGAATGAATCAGTTTTAGACCTAATTCTTTATTTCTAAAAATGCTGTTACATTAGTAGCTTTCTCAACTTTCTCTTTACAGTAGATGAAAATGATGTTCTGATTGAAATATTTAATAAGAAGTCATCACTGATATTGGGAAGAAAAATGAAACCATATACATTTTTAAATTTCCAGCAAAAGATTGTGCTATAATTGAAGGCTATTGACGTTCCAACTCCAAAACCCATGCTATATTTGATATATTGGTTTAGATTTCTCACTGTATCTGTTTACATGTGGAACATTTCAGAATACATTTCTCCATTATACCAAGTGTCTAAACCAAATGTGTCAGAACTGAGTCACCCTGAGTTTCTCAGCTCATATTTAGATACCTCAGCAAGAAGATTTTGTAAGGTGAATATCAAAATTCCTGAGCAAACCCTTTATTATATATTGGTATCAGAATTGAAAACATTGGCCTAGATGTTTGTCCCTAGTTTTTGAAATCTATAATTTATGTCTTCTGAATAAAGCATTATTCAACAGTCAAAGGATTAAAGCTAGTTCTTACTAGATTTGATTTTAAACATTAGTTTACTGACCACAATTTTATCAAATGTAGGATTTTTTTAAAAAGTCCTGGTACTCTTCATTCTAGTATTCAAAGCTGACAAATAGATAAATTATATTTACTCTGCTGAATTGACACTGTGAAACTGTAATGTACTAAGCAGCAGGGAAATTGTGATATTCAAGGTTCTCGGCTACAGGCAGAAACACGCAACACGGTTCAAAAAAAGGAGGGATGTAAAGATTATTTAAATTTCTCTTTAACCATTGGTTAGAGAAAATACTCCAACAGTGCTTTCCCTCCACCCCATGTTTCCTACCCTCCATTCATCCTTGCTTTTAACTGATAGTGATGTAAATGGCTATTAAGGTTTGTGAAGAGACTCCTTTCCTCCTCTAGAGGCAGTTCCATTAAACAGTCTTTCTGTCAGAAATAAATTTTAACTGGACTGGATGCTCCTTTCACGAGGTACACAGACCCGGTTTCCCAGCACACCCTTGCAGTCTGGCTTCAGAACATATATATATATACACATACGTAAGACTCTACATTGATGTGCTTAGTTCTCTAAATTGCAATCTGGAGAATGAGAGAAAGTCCTTTTGCATCTCTGTTTGCTCTTCTAGTAGCTGTTAAACAAATAATAATAGCTACAAAACTCATATAAGAAATCATTATATGCTCAGATTTTTCTTGTAGACATGTACCAGACTCTACACAGTTTACAGAGTTTCATTTATTTATTTCCCTCTCTGCTATGTTTATTTACTGTGATATAGTAGCTGACTGAACTGTACAGTTGCATTAATCAAAGAATAAGGAGCATTTATTTCTACACTAGTCCAAGGGTTTACAAGTAAGCAGGCAAAAGTACGGGTAGATAAAAGTAAAAAGTGATTCTTATTTTGTTCTGTATTATCTGAAATTGCACACAAAAATTTACAGACCAACCCATTTTTAAATGTGTTAATACTTTATAAACAGAATTTTATCTTTAACCGGTCCTTGAAGTTAGTGAAGTCAAACCATTGAAGAAGCTGGCTCAAAATTCAAGAACTGTTGTAAGATGGTAGCCTCAAACCGCAGAATAAGCTTACTTTTAATTACCTTCCATTTCATCCACAGGAGATGGCGTCAGAATTCTTAATGCAGTACCCTGTTCTTCCTATAATGCAGCTCCTCTGAGAGCTATTATATGAAAACAGGTTGAACTATACTTTGTGGGATGGGTTCCTTTGTTTCATTTTACCTGAACTGTCCAAAAGTAAAACCCAAACAAACAAAAAGTCATCTGAAAGAAGTAAACCCAACCTTCCCATGCACTGGAAAGAACAAATTTTGCTTGTAAGTTTAGAACTTTCATGTTTGGGAACAACGAGCTTTTAAGACCCAGATTTGGGATCATGTCACCGTAGAACAAATCTATGCATGGACACAGAGATGCTACTAAAGTCTAGGTTCTGTAACAATGTTTTCAGAAAGCTGTAATTGCTGTGTGATTTTGTACCCTTCTATGGATTCAGCACCAAAAACAGATGACAGACATTTTTACTAAGCTGTGAAGACAAAATGTCACAGAAACAAATCCTGACATACATAAGCAGAAAAAAAATATCTTATAAACTTCTCTAAGACTTTTATGACTAGGGTTGATTGATGCTTTTACTTTTAAAGCCAAATCCTCTTACGAAGAAAGTCATAGATAGATGTACTGCTTAGGCCTGATTCATAAACTCGTCATTTGTCAGGTCACAGGTCATATTTTATTGTCTTTTGTTCTTCATATATTCAAAGTTTTAATATTTATCCAGATATCTTCTTGAATTGTGAACTATTTTCTTCTTCTTTTGGATATAAGCGTGAGAAAACTGAGTATGTGAATGACAGAGAAAACATGGCATTTTTTGAAAAAATGGTATTACATATCAGCATTATTTTACGTGTATATATAAATAGAATTAAAACAAGTATATAATGAAAAAAATAACTTTGTTTTAACTGCGTGCAACCTTGAAAATTATAATACAACACACCTCCCAGTCCTGGTCTCAAGCGGTTATCATAACCATCCAGCAGACGATCCAATATTCTGGTAAATACTGTGGTGTTGTCTTTAAGTTCATCTTGTGACGAGGTTTGTCCGTAGCTGAAATACAGAACAGTTAAACTGAAAAAACAGTAATTCACCAATAACCTTACAAAATAGTAATTCCCAAGCCTGTTTAATCTTGCTTATACTGGTTTATGGTCACAAAATTTCCTCCATAAAACAAAACTGTAGTGCTTTATAGAGTTCTTTCACTTAAATATTTTCTTCTTAATTTGTATATTTTTTTGTAAAACTGTAGAAAATCAGTGCCTTTCTATAAATGGTGAGCAAATAGAAAATCAGTTCCTTAATGTTTATCTCATTATTCATTAATGGTTATAATGCTCTAACACATGTGTTCCTCAGGAAAAGGCTCATTTGTCAGCAAAAGATAATGTCTTTAATTCATAATAGTTATAAAGGGGTTGCATACAAAGAAAGATACAACAATTTAGAACACTGACACTTAAGTACTGAAAAGAAACGCTAAAATAAAGATAAAACAAAAAACGCAGAGTTGTCATCTTTATGAATATAGAAGTAAATCAAGTGAGTGAGAATTTTGTTTTATTTCCTCTTTTCCTTTAGCGATTAGATTTGGAGGAATACCTCCAACTTTTCCTTACAAATGTGTAACAAAACCATCTGTTGATGTAGAAATCTCTCATGTCTATAAAGCTTCACTTACAAATCCCTAATGTTTATCTCTAACTCAGCCAAAGGTTCTGAAATTTTGCTTGAACAAGGATAAAATTAAGCTCTTTGAACTCACCTACCAAAATCTTACTTCCATCAACACAAATCATAATGAAATCCTTAGGCTGTGCTTTCCGTCTGCTGTAGATGACATCAGAATCAATCTTTCTCTTAAATCTGAAACCTTTACCAAATACGCTGTCATAGATGATTCCCTTAATCACAGATTACAGTTGTCTTAAAGCCAAACCCAGTATCACTTTTTCCCTCTTTGCTGGGAAGACTTCCATTATAAACATGTGTAGTCATCATGACTAAAAGCAAAACCACTGCTTTCCAAAACATAATTTTGTCACCCAAATTGCTACTGAACTGGGTAAACAGTGAAGTGCCAAAAGCCTTTGTTAGGATCAAGTCTAGCCCCAAATGTGATTCTTCCATTGGGCAGCTCGTTCTCCACGCTGCTCCAGCGACACGTGGGTCTCTGCTCCGCCAGTTGCTCCTGCTCTAACCAGCAAAGAGCGTCTTGGGAGGAATATACTGTTACATGAAATGAGCTGGTTCTATTAAAATACCTACAAGATGATTTTCTGGAAGCTGCATCAGTCAAACATCCTTTGTGTATCCCACACATACATCCCACTTGTCTCAAACACAGAGAGGAGGAGGAAAGGTACCCTGAATATAGGTGCTCTGCAAATGCTGCCCGGTGAATTTGCAGTACAGGTTTGAATACGGAACACTACAAATTTCAGTGAGTTTCAGAACTGAGGCGCACAGTTTTACTCACTTTTGTTTTATTTCAATAGGATGTGACTTTGCAGAGAATGATTTTCAGGGGTTTCAGGGCATATAGATCACTGATTCTAATAAAGAAGACAAAATCTCTAACAGTTTTAAAAAATACTATGAATTTCCTGTAGCCATATCATATAACTTCACTGAATAAAAAAATTAGGTTGATTTATATTTATTTTTCATACCTAATGTTGAATTTTAAGTCACAGACGTTAGTATTTTTTTTCTTTTATGTTTCCTATATGTTACCAGCTAACAAGTTCTCCTGCTGTCTCCAGCGAGCATTATCTTTCAAAGGATCATTCCACTTACGCTTTGCGTGGAATTGCAACACAAGACTTTTCACTGGGTTAAATGTTACGTTAACACTCATTGTCAGTAAACAAGTTGCTGTACATACATATCTCAAGGATAGCAGAAGGTCATCAGGATTAAGGTGGCAAAAGGATATAAAAACACTTCAGAAATTTTTGTGCTCAATAAACGAGTATGTTTGCAGAAGAGGCGTCAGAAAGATGGACTAGTGGCAGTGCAGTCAGAAAGGATGCAATATAACACACCGCTTCCATTCTGGGTGTCGCATTTGTCAGCACCCTTACCTGTTCTTCCCACCATTTTATGGGAGGTAAAAAGCACCGTTAGGGCTGGGTTTAACCGACATGGTCACAACAGGAAGAATCTGCATGTTTGTGTATGTATGAAGCATACTGTAAGTCCAGAGGGATTGTGATTTTTCACTCAAAACACACCTATTAAAATAGTCCGAAAGCTGGTTTTTTATGACAAGAATAATGATATGGAAAGACTATGTCTTCCTGTACCACAGACATTTTCTCTAATTCATCAATTGTTTTTCATTATAAAGGATTAACAGCACTCCAGAAGAAAAGGCAAGGGAAATTACTATGACAAAATGGCTTTAGAAACAGATCTATTTCATGTAAGGTGTGTACATTTTGAGGAAAAAGGGACTATGCGATTGTGTTTTCATATTAAACCACAGTATAATAAAAAACTGTGCACTAACTCCATCTACAGGTCATTATAATAGTGACACACCATATAATTTTTAAACACTAGTCCAATGCATTTTAATTGTCACTTTAAGAATGCACATGCATACGTTATAGATATAATGAAGATATATGTGTGTATATATATACACACACATATATCTCTATAATAAACACATTTTCATAAAATTCTCTAGCTAGGCCAGATGAAGTATTTCATGAATACTTCAAATCTCACTTTTCTTAATATATTATCAAAATAAAGGTATTTCTTCTAAAATGTCATGTTTATTCAATACAGCAATTGTTACATGAATCATCCACTTTTATTCTTTTTTGGTTTGTTTTTTTTTTTGTGGAAATGCTTGTGCAGTTGAACCTTTGCACTTTGTCCACTCCACTCTATTTAAACTCTTCAGGGTAGCCAGAAAATAAGTTTATCTAGAGCTGCGAATGCATAAGGAGACACTGTGGAGATTAAGGCACAAACACATCTTTTAGGACCCGCTATTGACAATACAAAATTCCTACTGCTTTTTGGTCATTAGGTAACATTATTGACAGGACATTAGTATGTTTAAAATGCAGAAATATATCTATGAACCTTCTTAAACACCTTAACTGATTTTTGAATTGCAGTATACTGCAAACTGCTTTAGAGTCTTTAGTTAACCTACTCGTTGTTAAGTGAAGTGTTGTATGATCAGAAATTATTCTTAATACTAATGCAATTTTTAGATTGATTTTAACATGCGTTCCATAAAAATGCAGCGCAGCATGGCCTTTCAAACACAAGCTGTTATGGGGTTTGAGCTTACAAATCCTTCTTCATCCAAGCAGTCTCCCTTCACCAGGAAGATCTACTTCGGATTTGCAAAAACAGCTACTAAGTTAGGACACGTTCCTGACCAAAAGAAGTGAAAGTTTTGCTTCTGCTTGCAGGGATAATAAAGTTACTAAACAGCACTTAAATGAGACTAAAAAAACACTTCATTACACTTTTTTTTCCTCTGAAGAAACTTGTGTGTCTGAGTAGTCATTATATAAGAGCAGACAGGATTGCACAGGTGTTTAAGAGGTAGTTTAGTTTCAATTTGTTTCAGAAAGCTTTTGCTTTCTTTTTTTTCTTCACACTACTGAAAAAAAAAAAGACGTTATGCAAACAAATTGTAGATTTCTTTCAGACTTGCCTTGGTTACATTTAGCTGGGATTTGAACTGGGATTTGAACTGGGATTAACTTCCCCCAATACACTTAGTACTAGTACAGCCCATGCAGTATTTGTCTTATGCTGCTATATTAAATTAAAGGTTCTTAAAATACGTCGGTGCATTAAAAAATAACTCCCCACCTTCTTTCAGTCAAAGCATTCAGAAGGAGGCTCCAGGCCCAGAGGCAGTCACAAAGCACCAGGAGTCTCTTCATGGTGGGCTCTGAAACTAGAAGGAAAATAATCATCAACATCCCCTCCATTAAAACAGGTACCGTGGAAGAACATATCTGATTTTGGAAACTTTTGCAGAATAATTTGATGTCAGGCAATGACCTCACAATACTGTAGCTCATGTCATTCAGAATAAGGGAGCACGGCCTTGGCTGTTCTCCTATTTACCTTCTGCTTTCAGACACAGAGGCTTAGGGCAGAAATTTTTTGGCAGTAAGGGTGTATTCTTGTTTACATTATTCTTGAATTTTAAGAAAAGCAATTAAGAGTTAAAGCTGCTGTCCCCAAACTCTTTGGCAATTCTTACTCACTTTCCTCCTGTGTTGAAAATGTGACAGAGCACCTCCATAACATTTCCAGGTAACCCAGTGTAATTGCTTTTTGCTTGACTTGAACCAGCCCGAGCCCTTCCAAACCTCCTGGCAGGTGTCGGTGTGTGGTAGTGCGACTGAGGAGAGCGGTGCTTCCCTCGCAGCCACTGCTTTGCTTTGATGTGATGGAAGCAACTTTTATCTTCTACAGATATTACTATTCCCCTCTTCCCTGAAATATTAGCATCAGAGGAGCAAAATGATCCAATTCTGACTCTGTGATCTGCTGCTACACATGCACACTAGTATTTTTGTTGAGCTAAAGGGCACGATTCATAATCAAACCATGTGCTGACAACCTACACACCATCTCCTAAATCTCTACCAGTCTCTGATTGCTGCTAGGAAATGTTTTTGCATTAGCAGCCTTCTCTTCCTCTCCAAATGACTCCTGTCCTCTGCCCAGACTTCACTGAGTTACTCTCAGTTTACCTTTGAGTAAAAAGTAACACAACTCTGAAGGTTTCTTTGGCTTTCCAATAAGCCATAAAATACAAAGTTAGCTGGTATTTGTGGAATCGGTGTTCCAGATATAACTGATTGCCCAGGAGATGCTGCAGGTCCCTTTACGAATCTATATACTGTGCTGAAATCCAGTCGATTTTTAGTAGTCATTACATGAAATAAGGGCAACAAAATAGGAAGCCCATGTTTTCCCCCGATAGTGAATGGAAGTTTCTTAAAAATGCCTGAAAAAATGAAGCCCTGTACATGGAAATGTTGTTGTACCTTTAAATAAAGCTAGCCCCATTCACTGCACACTCCCAGGGACAATTTAAATCAATACAATATCATTACAAAGCGGTATGTAAGCAATGAGATATAATTAATGCGTTTATAGCCAAATGATCGGCAGATAAGGACTGAGCAGGGCTGAGCTAATCTGGCTGGGAGGAAGGAGCTGGATGTGGCAGGCAAGCGTGGAGAAAGATCTTCAGGGACAAGACTGCATCTGAACTTGCCCTGTGATCAGCCCCCTTCCAAAGGGAAAGGCAGCATCTGTGGCTTCAAAAATCGCCTTCTCCCGGTCCTGCCAACTTCTGCCTTTGCAAAAGGCTCCTCGGGAGAAAGAGCGGAAAGTGAATTATTCTGAACTATCTTGATCTGTTGAGCTCCACGCTCGCCCCCCCCCCCCACCCCCCTCCCAACACCACCCCCCGCTTCAATAAACCCATACAGGCGCTATACATCCTGGAGAAGGAAAGTTTCTTGCAGCTGGAAAAAGCAAATGTTAGCCAAGACTTTCAAGGCGCGTTAAAGAGCAGCAGCCCCCAGCCCCCGGCCTCCCCCCGCCCGCAGCGCCCCGGACCCAGCTCTGCTCTCCCATCCAAAATGGGAGAGCGAGCCACGCTTCTGGGAGAATTTCAGCAGCGCCCACTGGAAAGGAAAGGGAAAAAAAAAAAGGCAACAAAAAAAAACCACCACCAAAAATTCACGGGGGTAAAAAGGGGCATTTTGATGCATTTTTGAGTCCCGCTGAGAGGTTTACCCACCTCTGGGGCGCAAATCGCGACTTGTTTTCCTCCCGGCATTTCAACTTTGTATTTCCCCCTCACCCTGGGAAAGCCACCCCTCCCACCGCCTCCCTCGGAATAAAGAAAAAAAAAGAAAAAAAAAAGAAAAAAAAAGAAAAAAAAAAAAAGAAACCCCCCCAAATAAAATAATAAATTGAAAAAAAAAACACCAAAACCACCTTTTCCAAGCGACCGGTGAAAATCAGTCCAGGCTAAAAAATAAATAAATAAGATAAATTGCGATGCCCATCGATCGCTGCGGATTTTCAAGCTGGAGGGATAGGGAAAAAATCACACCGCCCGGCGGTACCTGCGGAGAGGGGCGAGGAGCCGCCTGCGCGCCTGGACGCGGTGCCGCCGCCGGCAGCGCCCAGGGGTGCGGGTGTCGGGGTGCGGTGTCGGGGTGCGGGTTTGCGAGCGAGCGGCCGCCCTTACCGGGAGCCCCTCGGGCACGGTCCGCGGCGCCGCTGCCCGGCTCTGCCCGCCCGCCCGCGCGGCGCGGAGGCTGCGCGGCTCCGGCTCCGCCGCTCACTCCGCCTCGGCCATCGCCGGCGCCGCCGCTGCTTCGCTCCTCTGGGCTCGGCACCCAGATTTCTCTTCCCAATATTCCGACCGCCGCTATACAACAAAAGCTTGCTCTTTACCAAGACAGTAGTAATACGTCCCAGGGTAAACCGGATGTGAAATAGGCTGTGACTTCATGCCAGAGAGATTTTATTTTAGAAAGGAAGGTGGTACCAAGCTCTCATCTAGAGACCAATCCGCCCATTTTTTATATGCAGCACAATTTAACTTCCAGTGCTCTCGCCCTAATCCCTTTCTCTCTGGCTGCAGCCTCAAATCCTTCTACAATCTGCAGCATTATTGTTGTTTGGGGGGAGGCTGCCCGCCCGGGGGGATGCTGCCCTGGGAACCTTTGGGCACCTGCGGTTTACAAACCAGTCTGGTCTAAGGGGTCCTACATTAAAAATATCACCGCCCTGCGTTAGCCTTCAACCTTTGATCAAATATTTAATCGCGGCTTAAATATGAATGAAGGCTAGCTGGAAATGTAGAGGATGCAGCACTACGCGTGTGTGTCTATAGACTGTATGCACCTATAGCGACCGGGCGGTAGCCTATAGACGTGGCCAGACGGGGCCAGGGATGCTGTGCAACCCTAATTCCAGCCAGGTAACGCGCATTTTGGGCGAGACCGGTAGAAAACCGGCTACGGGACCCGGTGGCTCTCCCACACTTTCACACGCCTTTTCTCACGGGTGGGTGCCCGGGGCGGCCCCGGGGCGCTGCCAGGGGCTGCGCTGGGGGGCTCGCAGCCCCCTGCCCGCTCTCCCAAGGCCCGCCGGTGGGGCAGCGGCGGCCCGGCCCCGCCACCGAACAGCCCCGGCCCCGGCACCGGGACAGCCCTGGCCCCGCTCGGGTCCTGCCCGCGACGGGAGCGGCGCGGCCGGCTGCCCCCCGGGACACGCGTGGTGGCCCGGCCCCGGCCCACCTGTGGTCAGCGAGGGGCACGGAGCCGCTGGGAGCCAAGGGCAGCGTCACCCTCAGCCAGCGGCCGTCCCTCCGCAGGTGGGAGCGCAGCGGGCGGGACTCTGCGGACGAGCAGGAGAAAGTTGGAGCTCCAGGTGCGAGGGGCGCCGGGCACGTCCCGCAGCCGCTCACCTGCCCCCAGCCGGTTACCGTGGCTTTAGCTCAGGGCACCTGGCATCAGCTCCAAGCCTCCCGCAGAAATGCCAGGCGCTGCCAGCTGCCACGAGCGCAGCGTGGTCAGCTGCCTTCGCTCTGTTTGGTGTAAAGATAAAATGAACCCCTCTGACCACGTATCTGTTACCTACACAGCACCACCGGCGGCCGTGGGGTGGGGAAAAGCCTTCTGTCCTGTGCACCTACTGGATTTCAAATACTGTCTACTTTTCCCTCTCCCCTTCTCAATGCCATCGCCGATCCAGTTTCTGTTCCCTCCTACGATGCTGCTCCAAGGGAGGTCAAACTCCATATATTTTGTCAGAGAGAACCTGAATCAGTATCCTATGTTACAGTCAAACTATCTGTTGCAAGCTTTATCCAGATTTTTAAATCCAATATTGCCCATTCTACACATCCTCACAAAGGACATGATCTGTTTGTAACAACACGAGAAGGATTTGATGCGACCCAAGAAACCAATGACATTCATAGCTGAGGCTGGCAGTAACTTCCAAGGTGGCAGTCATTTTGGATAAGTGCCTGACTTACAACAGTCCAAACACTGCAATGATTTCCCTAAGTACAAGGGGAAATAGAAGTTTTGTTTATCCGAGTCCCCTAGTGCACCAAGTTCACCCGGTCATTATGATCAGCATTAAATAGCCACAGGTTATTTTAAAGACTTGCAATGAACTTTTTTCCTGACATTTCCGAGGTAGTTTGTCTCATTTTGATTCAGGGTTGTTAGCAGCGTGCAGAAAAGTAGGGAACAGAAAAACCTACTGACCTCCCAAGGAAATTACAACTAGTGACTTTTCAAATCACTAGTGCATGAATGCACTCTTTGGAGGTAGAGGTATTTCCCAAATATGCAATGTTTTCACCTTCATTTGCCTTTAGCTAACATAATTTCCTCTTTTTTTTTTATTCTTGCATGAAAGCATGAGGGAGTTTTGCTTAAGCAACAAGTAAGTTGCGGTCCTCAGCTGAGTTTACAAAAACAGCACAAGGAATTTTTATTAAAGTGCGTGGACACGGTGTGGCTGTAAACCCACGGAGGTTCCTTGCCCTGTTGCTAGGGAATTAATTATATTATGTGCTATGACCTTATCTACTCTGACCATGTTTTCTAGGTGAATAATATATGTTTGCAAAAAGAAATGTCCAGCTTAGCTCCAGTATTTCATTTCCCCCTTCATTTCTCATGTACAAAGAAACTATAAGCACATTTGCTCTATGTGCGTGTCTGTGGTAGGTAGCTAGACAGACAGATGGGCTGAGAAGTGAATGATTGAATGGCTAGAGGTTCATGTACCTCTGTGCACAAAAGTCTGAGTAAGTGGGCAGCTGTAGCAGTTTCAGAGCCCATGAGAGATAACCTTGCATTGTAGACTTTTCTTCTTGTCATATTTTAATTAATATATAAACAAAACTGTTTTTATTTTAGTGAAGTGTCAAGGGTTACACAGGATGGTCTTTGCCTCCATGGACACAACTCCCGTGTGCCAAAGCATGGTATGTTTTTCTGAGCTCTCCCTGGGTGAAAATATTGACCTAAAATTGGAAGTTGCTCATTCTCTCTCTAATTCTCATCTGCTCAGAAAGTAGGACAAAACTATTTTTCCTCCATGGCAGAGATTCCTGTCCATCAGTGCTCACACGTAACCCAGATTTTCCCTTTTCTTTTCAAAGGCTGTTATCACAGTTATCATGTCATTCCATAGTAAATGCTAAAAATATTTGGATGTAATAAAACAAATAGGCTGTCTTATGATAGATTGTGGTAGCAAAAGACCTGGGTTTTTTAAGGAAAAAAAAATATCTGTAAAAGGAAATAAAATTTGTTGTTACCAACCAAAATGCTCTTTCAAAGAACAAGTGCTGAGGGGGACATAAGTGTCTTGCAATGCTTACTCTTCCTCTTTCCCATACAAATTCCACCCACCTAATCAAAACACCACTAAGAGTAATGCATTTATCAAATAAAGTCCATCTGTAGGTTTCAGGCACCTAACTTAAGAGGATATCTTTGAAAATCTCCAGCTATATATGGGAATGTGTATATTACCAGTGAATCTTAGGGCCATAAGTTTTCATTCTTGAATGAATTGTTCAAATGAGAAAGGAAAGACACATCTGAACTTATGTCTCCAGGTTACTCAATATTAGGTGACAGATATCCCACTGTGTGATTTTACAGTCACTCACACTTGGAAAAGGAAGATGTCAAGAAGACCTGTGTTTTTTCAAGCCAGCTTTATGACTCTGTAAAGTTTTCAGAAAGAGCCTATATCATTCATGTTACAAGGTAGTGTAGAGCTAAATCCTTTAAAAACAGTATTATTAAATCTAAAGAGTCAGCCAAAATGAACTTGGCACAGCTACTATGTGCAGCGCTTTAGACCTTGATGTTAGTGCAAGTGATTAGCAGCAATGAAGTTAGACCAATTGAATCCTACTTTGGTAAAATATATTTATTAACTGGTGGATTAAAATTGACATAGAGAAAGATTTTTAAATTAGATAGAACTATTTTTGCCTTTGAATTTCTAGTAAGCACTTTTTGAAATCTGGCCTGTTCCTTAAGTGCCTGCAGCCTCTCCCTGATTATATATGTATAACATATATACAGAATATTTAAATAGGTCATCAGGGAAGTTGGGGTTTTTTTCGGTGTTGGGGTTTTTCATCATGTTGTTCTTTGTGTGTACAAAATATGCATATGTTTTATCTTAGTTTAGGAGCATATATAAAACAACTGAAATTCCACAGCAGAATGCTTTGACACAATGTGTCCTGAATAGCTAAGGGATTTGTATAAAGCAAATGAAACACAGAGATTTACTGGCATACAGCAGATCAGATAAAGAATTAAAACAGAAAGACCATCTGGTCCAAAGCTTTGAACTCTGTTATTTACAACTCCTGCTTGTGTGACTAAATGGAAATATTTTGTCAAATAGATGATTCCGATTTGATTTCTAATTTAATGTCAATCAGAAATATCTTGAAGAACAGCTATTGACCCTTTGGTAGAAACAACAAAAATCAGTTGGTTAACTTTCTGTTTTTCCTTTAAGTTACAGCTACAGTCAAGAAAACAGAACATGCAATTGTCGGCTAGTGTTTTTATAAAAGGCAAGCGATGATGTAAAAAAGAAAGTTCACTCTCATGATGCCTCTTTCATTTTACAGTAAGGTCCTATTCATTGCCTCTTTACTCTTCAAAAAAATTAGTAGAATGGGAAAAACTTTCAGGGAAATACAAATGAGAATCTTCATGAAAACAAGTTGCACTGTTTTCAAAGAGTCGATCTGAGATACAATGCCCATTAAAGACAGATGAATCTTTGTAGATCTGTGTTGAGAACTGAAAGTGACACTTCTTTGAACCCATTATCTATTAAAAATGGAATAAAGATGTAAAATAGCTGATGCTCAGAAACTTAGAGATGATGATCATCTCTTGAATTTTAAAGTCTCCAAATACACTATTTCAAACAGAAAACCCAATTACTTACAAGTTTCTCAGGCTTTCTAATCCACAGAGGCAACAATTTATTATGCCTTGCCACGCTGTTGCCAAACATCACCGCAAAATTCAATCTGTAAAGTCAGAAATGGAGGATTCTCTCCTAGATAATAATAGCCTTTCTTGTCTGATGCAAGAAAGGAAGAATGGGATAATGACCTCATTTCTAAAAAAACCTGTGGAATTAATGAAAACCACCAAAAAAGAACAAAGGTCACAACTGGAAGCTTGTGGGGATTACAAAAGCCTGGTAAATCCAGTGGTGATCATTGACGAGATCCTTTTCAGAAGGCTTTTCCTGCAGCAGCTATCTACAGTGGAATACAGACAGCATATGTGTCATGTGTCTATCTCCTACGCTCTAATTCACCGCTGTTGATGAGGTCAAGTCTTTGCTAGAAATCTACAGCCTCTTGGAACTTTCATGGTACTTTTAGTATAAATTCAGCACACCTTCCACAACCAGGAAGCTTTGCCTACCAAAAGGAAGGAGTGTACTCTTGTCATCCTGGTGTGGGTGTCATTCAGTTACCCTTCGAAAATAAGAAGATACTTTTGTGGCTCACTGTCCTTCCTGCTCTGCATTTGGAAGGAAAGATTTGTTTGGCACTCAGACCTCAGGGTTGCAACTTGCGGTTTGACATACTTAATGACAGTTCGTGTTCCTATGGACCAATAAGCTAACCTGTAATTTCATATTTTCTTAAGCAGCAGTACTAATCCATAATGATGATTTTTCCTAAAATTGGATAGGATAAAAATCTATGTAAGCAGAAGTTCTAGATTACACAATCATGAAGGTTGATACTTTTTTCCTTTTAAAAATTTATATAACAATACAATGTTTAGTGTGTTAATAAGCCCTCATTACTTATTATTTGTGGAGAAGAGAATAAGTGACTATGAAAAGAAAGTCAGCAAAGTAAAATAAATATTTACAGACATAAGAAACAAATACATTTTAAAAAATTAAGAAAAAAAAATCAGTAGGAAAAAATTCATTTCACCATTGTCCCACCATGAATATTTGCCTTTGACTGAAGTAAAAGATGTAGAGTCAGAATGTCTCTGCCTGAATTCAGAGAGATACTTAAAATGTGTTTTTAAGCCAAACACTTAAGAATCCACTTAATGCCATGGGTCATAAATGTTCCTAAACTTCAATGTGTCACACGAGGCTGAATTTTGCTGCTTTGGAAGCCAAATACCCTGCTGACTTCTTTGGTGACCGTAGACACATTTAATTTCTCTCCCTGACTCGGTGCCTTTATCCAGAATGAGAACATTGCAACCTGTGAAGTTCCGTTAGCCAAAATTCCCATAGATTTCCGTGAGTGCCATGCTAAGCTGCAGCTTTCCTGCAAACACTGTTCAGAAGTCACAGAAAAGTTTGCAAAGCAAAGGTAACGCACGGATTAGCTTGTCAGGTGCTGGTTCCCACTGTCATTTAGAAGCACAGAGTGTTTGATTCACCCATTCTTCCTACTCCACTGCCTTCCTCACTTCTCAGAGATGGTGACAAGGAGGCTCTTCAGATGATTTTATCTTCCAGTTGGACACACGGTACGCTTCCTGACTGCTGATGTTACTGCATGGAGAGGTACGTGCTCAGTTGCAATACACCATCAAAGCACTCTTGTACGCACTGTCCTGTTCTAGAGTTTGAAGTCTGCCACAGAAGCATCAGAGTAAACATTTAAGTGATATTCGGATTTTCAGATTTAATTTTTGTGTAACCTGCTTAGTGCTAAAAATCAAGTGTAATCAGGCATAGCAAATACAAATGAGGAATACATGGGCACAATCATTAACAAAGTGATGTTGTAATGGTATGATTTTACACTTAGCTTTTGCGCTCATCTCTTTTAAGGTTCTTATCCAAAAGATACTAACACAAAATTTCTGCACTTTCCTTCCATTTTAGAATTATTTATGCCTGGTTTTACACCTGCTGAAAATTACACAGGCAAAACCTGTGTAATTTTCCCAGAAGTGCTGTGATGATTGAGGGTCCAGGTGCTGGTGGCACACAATAAGAGGCAGTATAAGAGCAGGGCAGGCTGCATATGAGCTTTTCTCTGGTCCGGAGCTCCTAGTTTCTCTGCATATGGCTTCTAAGGTGGGTCCTTCCTGATTTATTCTGTGGTTTGTGTTGCTGTTTTGAATTTCCTTGCAGAGCCCCCAGCGTTAGTCAGGCAGAACTGAAATTTTGATGTAGGCTAGAGAGCTTCTTGATGAACTTTTAATTTTTTCTTGCTCATTGTAACATACTGATTCAACTACGTTTCCTCTTCCATTTCATTCATAGAAACATACTTTAAAATTGTTGTATTTATATGCCAAGCTTTGCAACATGAAATCTGCATTTACAATAGTTTGCTTGTGTGGTTATATTGTATTAGGAAACTATTGCTTTCATTCAAAAGGAGCTGAAATTATCACTGGGCGATAACGGTAAAACCCCAAATAATTAAGAAACCAGTATTTTCTAGGCGTTATCAATGCTTGTAAATATTAGAATTGAAACTCTGTCGTAATTTAAATCCGTGCCTTATTCTGAAGGAGAGCTATCACAATATTATTTCTGAAGGTCTCTGATAATCCAAGTGATATCTTAGAATGTAACTATTAGTTCTTAATGTTGAATAGCATAAACAGTTTTGTAGGTGTAAGGATTGGCTCCCCAGCACATGTAAACTGGCACAGGTGGGCTCAGTTCAGCTGCATTGTTACAGCTACCATGAATCTGGCCCCTGCTTACTACCCTGTATAAATAAATTAAGCAACTGGTATGAACAGCTAGGCTTGCACAGGTGGTATGTGAACAGGCAGTCAGCTTAACATGAAGCCATGTTTAACATTCACAGGCTTTGCTTGCTGCTTTCATAAACATGTTAATGTTACCTAATCTTTCTCGCATGGACATTGGTGTGCACTTTTTACTTTTTTTTGAGATTTTACATACCAGTATTAATTTGGTTTTGGTCTAGAGCTCAGACTGTTAATTAGGAAAATCATTAAATGTGTCTACACAGGCATAGTGCCTCTTTAGTCAGTAGTGGTTCTGTAAAAAGGAGTATTGAGTCTTTTTTACTGCTGCTAATCGAGAGCAAAGCAACTGACATCAGGACAATACTCAGGCCAGCAGTCATTGGTGTGACTGGGAGGAAAAGTACTTTTTCACTTGTGTTAGTTCCGTTAGTATTTTTGAGGGTAACTCAGTGGTGTGGTTGTGGAACCACCTTCTCGATCATCACTGCCTACCCTTCCTGAAGGGAATCGGAGTACACAGTCTTTGGACAAAGAAATGGTGTTATTAGCAATGTTTTGTGAACTGAGGAGAATGTTGTCTTTCTCAATTTGTGATAAGGTAGCAAGTAGTCAGCTGTTCATTTTGAAAGTAAAACTGCTCTGCAGCTCATTAAAAGCAGGGTTCATCTAACCCATCTTCAGCTGTGACTAATTAGATCCCTAAATTCTCATGTAGACACCATTTGTAATCAACAGTGATAAGACGACTCGGTTTACTTTTTTTTTAAGGGATTGTTGATATGGAATGAGTAATTTTTTTTCAGAAGGATATATCCCTTTCTACTAGAAAACACTAATAAAATTTAGCTAAAACTTCGTTACATGAATGCCACAAAGGATTGGGAGGTCAGGTCTACAGAACAGTGCTGCTCTCTTGCACCAGTTCTAGAGGGCTGGTTTTTTTACAGTTTTTATTTGTCTTTGATCAATTGAGAGGTCAAGAAAAATGTGTAACACAGCAGTATTTTGATACTGAGCTCATGTCATGATGATACCTTCCATTTTCGGGACAAAAAGTCCAAGAATGTTGGTATATGAGATCACTTGTCAAGAGTGAAAATGCTTGCCTTATTGCAAACTAAAAGCAATGTTATTCACGAATTTATGTAATTCAAGAAACAATTTGGGAGGCCTAAACATTGAAATGGTTTAAGTTGTATTGTAAAGCAACTGGCATGTGACACTTGTATCAGTTGTCTGCAGCAAAATCTTTAATTGCTTTGTAGTGTTACAAACTTTATTCTGTTAGGGTTGCCAATGGCTCTATGACTGAAAAACTGCTTGTATTTTCTTTTATTACACATAGTGATTTCCTCTAGTAGCTACAATATATCAGAGTATACTTTGCCTTGGGTGACAAAGAGTGAAGCCCCTTTTCTGAAGACAGTGATGCAAACAAAACAAGTGGGACAGCAAACCAGTGTAAACACACCTGGTTAGTCAACAAAATGTAGTTATTGAAACATCTAGTGCTGGGTTCTTGGCAGAGAGCAACTAGAAAAGGCTTAGCCTTGGACTCCCCCTGCCACTCCCCATAAAGGAGCAAAACAGAAGAAAGAAGTAAAGAAAGCCTTCTGAAGGCAAAGAGTTCACTAGCAGAAAATATCTGCTGTACAAAGTAAGGTTTGTCAGAACCGCAAATTTTGTTGTTGTTCAGGAGAATCAGTCCAAGGTGCTTATGGAAATAGTTCTGTATATAACTTATATTTTTTTTACCATTTCTTTCTTTAAAGAACAGAATATGCATTCTTAATCTTTTCCCCGCCCCATTTTCCATGACCTTTTTTTGTTTTATCTTTTCGTAGTTCTTGAAATTGAGTAATATAGAAAAAAATTATCATTCACTAAAGCCACTCAAGCACTTTTCCCTGGTTCATCAAGCTGAATAATTTCTGCTGTCTAATGCTAAAACTTCTTTTTCATGAATATATTTTTGTAGACATGCACAGCAGCGGGTAATAGGTTGTAGTTAAGACTTTCCCATTAAAGCTCAAAGGTTTTTATTTTCTAGGTAGCATAGCAGAACTCAGTTTTAGAAATTCTTGCAATCTAAATGCTGAAAAATAATCAGAATAAGAATATGCTTCAGAAGCAAACTTAAGACTTGATTCAGTGAGAGATTTACCACCTTTAAGGTAACAAAGGGGGAGCATTCCCAGCTGGGCACAGCCCTGGGTCTTACCCACACCTGCCGACACTGTCCATGCACTGCATTACACCCTGCCAAGGGAAGATGCCAGGAGCCATCTTAACCCTGAATTCAACAGGGCATCTGGGGATATCTTAGGGATTCATAGATGGGATAATTAAAACAGCAGTTGTACTATTGATTGCTTCCTCTGACCTGACTACTACTTGCTCATACTAACAATGTCCACTGTAGAAAAGCATTTGAGTTGTAGACAGCCTTATTTAGCAACTCATTATCTAAAAGATGCATTTATGTTAGTGTTTTATTTGCGTTGTGTAGCCTTTTGAAGCAAATCTGGCTATTCCTATTTGCTTCACTTTGGCTCCCATTAGGGAGGAGTCTTAGGATGTTAAATATCAAATCATTACAAATGGAACAAAATTAGACAGCAGTCTCCAGGTGTGTATTTGATATGGTCCAGTAGCTAACAAATTTTCAGCCCATGGGGCCAGACTGGAAGTAACTCTCTCAAAATGAATAAAGGTTGTGTGCTGATTCAAAATCAGCATCGTCTGTTTTGCTCTAGATACCTCCATCTACTGGTTTATGGTACTTGGTAATGCAAAGCCTATCATAATTGGATATTAATCATAAATTTTATTTTGTATTTACTCATTTTACCTTTTGCTGTGTATTTGGGACTGATATTCTATATGTTAGGCATGCCGATATCTGTGTCCCCAAGCCTAAAAATTTTCAGGGGTGGTTCTCCATATACCTGTGTATGGTTATACCAGCCATGTGTTTCCATGATTTAGAAAGTTGCCTCCCTGCTAACAACATCCTATGGAGCTCTGTGGATTTTTGTGGGTTTTTTAACCTTTTCTTTTCCCCCTGCAAGAATAGGCCTTGGCTGTGTAGAATAGTCAGTGCTGTCAGCATAGTCAGATCTTCTAATTGTCCTAAGCATATTGACTGTATGGGATTTTTCAATAGGGTCCTAGTATCTTTCATTTTTTTCCCTTCCCTGCTGTATGCTGGCATTTTTGTTTGCATTATTATGAAAAATGAGATCAATCATGCAGATTTGTTGAGCAGTTTGGGCAAGACTTCTTTATTTTGTTGGGTTTTGATTTTTAAAATAACAAAAATTTCCTCTTGGAAACCTCTCTAGCAAGTAAAGGGATTTATGGTCATGTAGCCCATCCTGCACCTTACTCCCGCTTCCCTTCTGAAACAGACATTTCAGTTTATTCTATCGGAGTAGGACCAAAGGTCATCTTGTAGAAGTAGGAATATAATGAATATCATGTGAAATCATGCAGCATGACTATAAAGAGTTAGAACTGATAACTCCGGTTGTTATAGTTGATTCTCAGTACCTACTGACACAAGACATATATTCAACACGAGAATAAAGAGCTTTAAATGTGGCTTGAATACTACAGATCATTATTGGAAATAAAATACAAAGCCCTTTTTTGAAGGCTAAAGGATTACCTAGCTTTTTCTCTACTAAGGTTTGCGTGATTCTGTAAAACCATTTATGTAATGAATTACTGATTTATTTGCATGACTTTGGCTCCCAGGGGGTTGGTATTCTTTCTCCCATGTTCTGATGGGGGTTGTGGGGAGAGGAAGGCTGGATTTCCTTGTCTTCAATTTGTCTCATTAGAAATATGAAGAAAATGTTTTGATTCTTTGAGCAAAACAAACTCCCGAACAGCTTCAGCACCTGCCAATAAACATCCCTTAAGCACTGGTCTACAAATACTATGCAAATATCTGTTCTTAAGCATATTAACAGCGCCGCTGAATTCATCAAGACTGCCTACTGTATGTTCCTGTGCTTTTCTAAATAGAAGTTTAGCACTTGAAAAAGGTTTCCCAAATGTTCTGTGCTGGGTATTGCTGTAAGAGCTCCTCCTCTGCCCCTGGAAATCCACTGGCAGAAATTTTTATCAATGCTGGGAGAATTTCTGGCTCTGACTGTGTAAATAATCACTAAAAAATCAACTGTCAAGAAAAAACAATAAGGCCATTCACTGGTATTTTAACTTATATATTTCAGTTTTTATATAGCAAGCACTAGCCATTTAAATACTGTGACTGAGTTTATTTCAATAATTTAAACTGGGAGAAAGAACATAGCTTACTCCTCAGCAAATTAATTGTCTACATGTACAAGCTATTGTTAGTAAGACCTACTCTTGAAAATAATCTGATAATGACACTGTTTTGAAGTAGAATATTTCATTAAATATTTCTTGACTTCAGTCAGCCTTTATAGAACTAGATGTTGCTCTATATATACAAGGTATATATATCTTCTTCCACTCTTGGATTTGAGCAGGTGAAACTTAGTCAAAGCAAAGGTTTAGTGAAAAATCACCTTGGATTCATACAGAACTCAAGTTGGCATGTCCATGTGTAATATGACAGAAAGGTTTTTCTATATAAAATTCCTTGAACTAGACCTTCTAGAGTATTTATTGTATGTATATATTTAGATATGCATTTATTTACTAGCATAAAGTCAGTGTGAAATAGCATGTGCCAAAATCTCAAGATTAGAGGCTTAGTTTTAAGGCATCTGTAGTGAAGAAAGACAGGTTATACTTTTTCTTTTTTTGTATAATATTTTGAATAACTCAAACATTACAAAAGAAATAAAACAGGCTAACTGTTGTGAAACTGTATGTACACTAATATAATTACTGTTATAATGAGCGATATTGCTTCCAACAATGAACAGGAAAAAATACTAGTTGGAAAAATGTGAATGCTGAAACTAGATTATAACTTAGAGTACCATTCACCCAAACAGATTTTACAGAGTTATAAAGAGAAAAAGTTTTCGTCATTAGGGTGAATGAATGCATTTATTTCAGTACACAAAGTTAACACCTTTAGAACAACTTCTATGACAGAAAAGCTATTTAAAGGACCACTGCAATGGAGAATGGCTGACAATATGGAGCAGTACAGAAGGGACCTTGTTAGTTTTTTACAGGCGGAAGAAATTGAAAAGCTAAAGCTTTCAGAGGACAAGAGCCAGGCAGTGTAACAAGGAAATCCTTCTAAGAACTGTGTCTGTTCATCTATTACATAGCAACCATTGCTGTTAAAATTCAAGTGAGAAGTGTCTTAAGATACTGTGGAGAAATTTGAAATATGTTTGTGAAATGTCCTATCCTCCAAGAAATTCTGTAATAGATTATTAACATAAAAATGCAAAGATGCAGAGAGACAGAGCTGCCCTGATAATGAGTGAAAAGCAAATACCTATTTACTGTAAGATGTTCTTGTTTGTCAACAATGATGCTCTCATGGTAAAAATTAAATATCAACGTCTGATGGATTTACGTCACACAGAGTAGAAATAACTTGGAGGCTTTTTTAATGCAGTAATTCGGGAGCTCTGCTTTACAGGAGGTAGTGAAGCTATTAAGCAATAGCAAGGATCCAGAACTGTACAGGTATTTCAGATAGCTGTACTTAACATCTGGTAAAAGTTAGCAAAACCAAGACCCCAACAAAACACCACCACAGAATTAGATTTGTGTTGATGGTCTTTAAATATGCTGGAAAACATGACGGAATCTTCCATTGCTGAAACAACATGAAAGAGTTTGTGCAGCAGTGACAGGGGACAGCAATTAGTAGGCATGCACAATAGGCAAAACCCCTCCAGCCTGGCTTAACACAGCTTTACTGCCATCAAGGAAGAAATATTAAGCCAATGAAAACTGTAATCTTTACAAGAATTCTGAAGGGTGAATTGTCACCCTTTCTGTACCTGACCTTGAAGTATGGTGTCCATATGTATTCTCCTTGATAATTCTATCACTACTTAGTGCAGCATAACAGTCTATTCTCAGCAGGGGACAGAAGGGGCGTTTATGCCCTGCTCTCTCTGACAGGGTGTTTGTAGTTTTTCTTGCCTTACCAAAGGGAGCACCCACAGGACTTGGTCCCGGCATGGCCTGGGCAGAGGGGTTCAGAGGAGCAGGACTCTACTCTTGAGCTTATAACAATTGTGAAAACAACTTGTGACAGCTGAGACTGTGCATACATTCACATCTATGTTTAAAGCATACAACCATGAGATGTAAACTTGTCAAGTTAAGGGAACTTTTAAAGAAACAGAAAGGCAAGGATTGTGCAGAAAAGAACATGCAGAGGTATGGCACCACAGCATGCTGAAACAGTCTTGATGTAGCTACTGTTCCTTTCAAAATATGGGCACCTGCGAACTACGTTATAGCACACTGGTCCTTACACACAGTTGTTAGACCTTCGAATAACACATGTGCTTCTGAATTGTTGTGGTTTAACCCCAGCTGGTAACTGAGTACCACACAAGATCCTCACCCACTCCTTCCTCACCTGGGGGGTGGGGGGAGAGTCAGGGAGGAGTCTGAAACTTCAGGGTTGAGATAAGAACAATTAAATAATTAAAATAAAATTGAAAGAACAACAATAATAAGTTATAATGAAAAGGAGGGAGAAGAGGAGAGGAATGGAATCCAAAAGGAAGGGAGAAAAGAAAACAGGTGGAGCACAGTGCAATGGCTCAGCACCCAGCCAGGCCCTGGGCAATGACCCGCAGGCCCTGGCCACCCCACCCCAGTTTATATACTCAGTGTGGCATTCTGTGGTATGGAACATCCCTTTGGCTAGTTGGGGTCAGCTGTCCCAGCTGTGTCCCCTCCCAATTCCTTATGTCCCTCCAGCCCTCTGGCTGGCAGGGCCCAAGAAACCAAAAAGTCCTTGACAGTACAAACACCACCCAGCAACAACAAAAAACACGTGCCATGAATGTTGGTTTTACACCAAAACCAAAACACAGCACTGCACTAGCTTCTAGGAAGAAAATTAACTCTGTCCCAGCTAAAACTAGGACAGAATTAAGCTAAGATGAAAACAGATCTAATCAGCAAAACATCTTATGTACCTTGCTGTAACAAAGCATAGGCAATTGAAAGTCAAAGCTATGAAACACTGTCATACTTGAATTACAAAAAAATTGCAGCACTGTTAACAGGTCTGGTCTTGAACTTTGCACTGATTATTTTTGTAAGCCATAATGTTCGTTAAATTCCTGTACAGAAGTTGCTGTTTAAAGGAGCATTAAGATTATGTAATTTTAATACATGCATTATATTCTCAACTCCTAGTCTTAATCTCCCAGCACCATTCTTCCACTTATAATATATTTAGTTCAATAGCCTCTTATACACAGCTAGAGAGGTAGTAACTGTATGCCATGGATGAATTACAGAAGCAATTGAATATTCCAAACATTTATTTATATTGTGACACTTTTCATCAACTCAGCACCTGCAATTGTTTGCTTAGAATAGAAACTACTCAAAAATCAGCAAGTAAATCAAGGTTTCTGAAATGCAGTACCATATCAAGAAAATCAATGTTTAGCTATTACAAAGGATCAACATTTTTATCCTTGCTCTGGTTTTGATGGCATAACTATAATTGCATTTATATCTTATGTCCTAGGTTATTAAGGATTTCCCTAAATCAAAGCTCAGGGAGCTCAGTAAGTTTTATCTTGGATGCTCATTAGACAGAAAATGGATATGCTCTTGCTCTTAATGAATGCAGTTATAAGTATCAATCCTATTTCTTGGCCTTTTCATGTGTATTCCCAAAGTCTTGTGTTGGAATTCAGAGGAATTAATATATAGACTTCCTTGGGATATTGGCACTTGTCTTGCTCTCGCTTCAAAGCCCCTTTCAAGAATCTTCAGAAGACTAGCACAAGGCATGAGTAGACAGATAACTAACCTTCCCAGGAAAAATGTTTGTCTTCTAGGAGCAGCTTTGCAGGTTTTATAATTATTTTTTTTGTAACACTATTAAGAAAGCTATAAAAACACATGCACTCAAAATACCCTATTTTTTCTTCAGTATCTCAAGAACTTCAAGTCATACATCCTAACCATAAACAAGACAAGAACCAGCTTTGAGTTAATCCTTACTTTTCCCACCAAAATTGTTATACTGCATCTATGCTTTACTAACATATCTTCTGACCAAATAACAGACACACTAAAAAGAAAATACATACATGAATTCATAAAGCAAATTCTTTGTAATCTATATGTGTCCTTTTTAAAACAAGAAAAAAACTTCTTTTGTTTGTTAAAGAATAAAGCCCTTTTCACCAGGAGACCAGCTGACATTCACATCCTATCTGTAAAATCCAGCCAATAAAGGCAGTAGGCAGGATTAAAGCATAGGAACTGCTAGAAAATATGAAACTTCATTTCTGTTCCTTTCCCTTGCACACTTACATCTAGCAAACCACAAAACATTTTTTTAACCGTAATTTTTCTTGCCATGGATTTTCATGTGACTACTGTATTTCTCCCAAGCCTAAGGAAAAACCCTTCATGTATACTATTTATTTATATTGCCAGTATTGACTGGCAATACCTGTAATTTGTATGTCGAGATCTAAAACTTTAACGGATTGCAAGTCTCTTCATTGAGTTGATGAAATATAACGCCCTGAACAAGAGCTACATTCCGCAGATAACATGGATGCAATTTCAATAGGAAAGGAATAATGTCAACTTCTACCAAGGAACTGACGTGTGTTTGATCTTACTCCTTGACAAGGTTGGCTTGCTGCCTCTAGAAAATCTGGAAAAACCTCTGTAAAGCTGAACAGTGTGGTCTCTGGATCTGGAATTACATGTTCAGGATCATGTGCATCCTGATAGGATGCTCAGAACCAGGTCAATCTAAGAGTGTGTGTGCTCTCAAAGGAAAACTGAGAAATTCTTGCAACAATTTTTTGTAGCTGAAGAACATTATTATGGCAAGGCAATGTCTCTTGCCTGTGGTATTCACTGTCAACATACTGTATGCTCATCTAATATACTCATATTATATATATTTTATATTATGAATATTACTGACAGCCAAATGGCCAAGAAGCTGCCACAAAAGCTGGTGGCAGCTGGCCGCCATTGTGCCATGAAACCTTGGTGGTTCAAAGGTGGCATAGCTCCCTCTTTCATGGGCTGCAAGCATGGTACCATTTTGAAGCACGTAGGACATAACCTACATCAGGCTCCACGATTCCAGCTGTTGGAAACTATTTCACAGTGGTGAAGTCCAAGTACGAGCATATCCTTCGTATTCATACTCTTGGTGGTGCAAAAGCTGTAATAGCAAAGAAGTGTGACATGGCTACAGATGAGTTCTCTGTCCAGGAGCTTCCCAATCCTGTAACCTGAGGGATGGAAAGGGAGCACAAGTTTCTTCCCAAGCAGCTCGCTGGCTTATCTCCCAGGTCAGTGGTTCTTGTTTGAAACTGGCCGTGGTGGGCAGACCTTGTGTTTCTAATTCTTATGTTTATATCTGATTTTGAGCAATGTGTGATGTTTTCTATAGGGTTCTTTTTAGCTGATGTGCTTAGAAATATTCACAGGGAAACTTTTTTCTGGGCATATGGTAAGATTTGGACAAATAAAAAAATTTCAATGATTAAAGATAAGGTCCAAATCTCATAAGTATTCTGGCAGTAGATGCCTCAGCAGTACACTGGGGCATACCAGCCTTATTTCAGAGAGATGCCACTGATGAAACTTAAAATACTGTTGGGACTCTCTAGGTCTTGAAAACTTTCCAACCAATTATGTCACCAACACAACCGAAACCAAGAGGAAAAATGTTTACTGATATTAAAGGCAGACAGATTTGGCTGATTTATTTTTAACATGCTTAAAATATGAAGTCAGTGAAGATCATGTGCGAGGGCACTGTAGTGTAATTGAATCCATTTTAGGGAGCAGGTATTGATAACAGAGGTGATGGGACAAGATGTTCCTATTCAAAGGAGCATCTACTGAAAAATGAACTTTCATTTTTAAGTCTTGTTAGACCTTCTAATGAAGAGTACTTGTATGCCCTGGCTAAATATACTGCGGAAATTGTAGCGGGTCTGGGCATGGTTCTGTAAACCAAGTACCGAAAGTTACTTATGGTCAGGCTTTAAACAGGCTATCGAGATTGTTTCTTTATGTAGACTGTCATGTTAGACATGGCAAACTCAATTAAAGTTTGAATGCATGTTTTTCGATCGAGTAAACCTGTCAATGTCTCTGAGGTTCTCCATTATTGTTAAAGTTACATTAACATAATAAAAAGGCAATCTTGCATGTATCCTTCTAGTGTGAGTCCTGGTCTTTCTTTAAAAGTATATTTGAAGGCTTTTTCTTACATAAGTATTTCTTTACAGCATAAGAACGCAACAATAATAAGTGGAAAAATACCTTCTAAGATAGGCAAACCTACACATTTGCTAACATATTCTCTTTGTAGGAAGAATTGATCAAGTTAGGGTTTGCTTTTGAGAGGTTTTAATACTTGTCACTTTGTTTAAAATATTCCCCATTAACTTTGAATTATCTTAATTAACCTTTTCTCAGAATTAGTAAAATGTCATTTAATTATATGTGAACTACCCAAGTCTATGTAATCCTCATCTTAAAAAGAAGTGGAGTTGTGACTTCAAAGTGATTTCTAGCTTTCTCTAAGTCTTTCAAGGACATGCAGGTTTCTTAGCAGGCCATTTACTCCAAGGATGGTGGCATAATAGATTCACTGGAGTCCCAGCTAAGAGTTCATGGGTTGTAGTAGAAATAATGTGCTTTAAGAGTGTTAATCACAATGAGGAACAATCAAGGAAGAACTTTTTTCTTGTATTTATACTTAAGTTTCAGTACTGAATAACATTCTTAAATCCATTCTGAAAACACTCACACTTTGTTCTAGTACCAGAGTAATATTATTAAAAGTAAAAGAAACATTTTTGCAGATATTAGTGTCATTGGTCTAATCACACAATTAAAGATGCTGAAATGCATATGTATTTTTCAGGATGAGATGCAAATGACATAATAAACAGATTGAAATTGGGCTGTCTATAATTAAAACAAAACAGAAATCTTTAAGTGCTTCCCAATTTTAGTCAATGGCCAGGTAGAAGTGTTCAATTTGGATATGAAATGCTTATTGCTTGATTCTGTGATTATAGAGTACGATAATTAAAGACTGATGAATGATTTATTAGTTCTCTTAAAATACATACCATCACTGTCATTTTAGCTTCTACTCCTGTTCAGTCACTGAGCTAACTATAGATTTGAAGGCTTGGGGGCTTTGCCAGAGATTGTATTGTCTATATTTATAACACTTTAAAATACCAGCTGATACCTTTTTTGAAAAGTAGTTTTCATTAAGCTTCTATTCTTTTCTCTGCTAGTCTCATTCTTATTCTGTGCTCGGCATAATCAAGTCTAAGCACCTTTGAGTGGTGAAGCAGGAGACACCTACAGCACCTCGATGTTCTCCATCTGCCCCCCTGTAACTCCAGCTGTGCTGGCTGGGATGGCTGGGGAGGTCCTGGAGTGGGGCAAACCTCTGGTCTGCTCCTCTTTCTTGGTGGTTGAGTCGCATTTGTTCATGGGCAGCCAACGTGGAATCACGCATCCTCCGGGGCATATGAAGCCCACTTCTCTTCCTCAGGAGTGAGCTGGGGCCAGGAGTGGGCGTGAAAGTGAAGCTTTTCCAAACTAGTTCTTAATACAGCGATATGAGTCTGTGGGCTTCGGCCTGAAGTATGTAATTATGGAACTGTAAATAGTTCCGGTGAACTCAGAGGAGCTGACACTTGAGCATTTTACTAAACTGAAGCATCCACCTGGATATTCTCTTTGATTGTCTTCTCTTGTTTATGTAATAAATATTTTTAATTGGTTAGATCCTCTGTGCAGCATGAATGATAAATGGCAAATATAAAATTCATAGGAATTGTGTAAAGGATTTTAAATATTTCGAATTGTAGTTAAGATCTAACAGTATATAATCCATACTGTGTGCCAAAGTGAGAAATGGCTATTTCTGCTGGGATGAAATTTTAGTAGCTCTAATGCAATTGTGACCTTAAATGAAATTGTAGATTTTATTGTATCATTGTGCATAAAAGAAATGATATCAAGAATAGTCTTGGTCAGTACGTGTTCTTTGAAGTAGCTGTGGACTTCAAGGATGTGTGTGCACGTGTGTACATATATTTAGCAATATATATGCACATATGTTGGTCTCGGATTATGTCTTTAATTCAAAGCAAGCAGATATAACTATCTAATCTGTAGCGATGAATATTGAATAATATAATTATTATAATTGTGTATTATTTAATATAGTTACATGCCAGAGTGGTTTATTTGTTTTTAACCACAAGAAAAGCCTTGGTTGCAGAGCCTTTGCGACTAAATGTAAACAAAGTGCGAGGAAGGGGAGCCAGTTTAAGAACAGTGACATGTTCAAGTGAGCTGTGGTTTTGTACCCTTCCAGAAACTATAGTTCATATGGAGAAATCTGAAAGGATTTGGCAAGCTGTTCTGGCACTTTGACATTGCTAATTAGCAGGTAAAAGCTAAAGAGCCAGTAGGTTTCCTCCCACTGTTTCTTCCAAGGAAAATATAGCATGCAGTTGGAATACTGAAGCCTAATCTCATGTCATGTGTAACCATCAGATCACTATTATCTTCTGTGCTGATTTAGAAATAATACCATGTATCTGCTTTCCAGGATTTACCTTTGCCGTCACGGCACAGAGCCCACGTGAAGCGGAGGGAGCCAGCTGTGCAGTGACATGCTGCTAGCGCTCAGCGATGTGCGGGCACTGGGTGGTCACCTTAGCCTGGAGTAAGGCCTTCCCTCCGTGGGAAGGTGGAGGGGCTGGATGCTAACTCAGAGGAGTTAACAAAGGGTCTAAAAATGTTCTGGCTCTGAATACATTCCACAGGGAAAGGAATAACAGGGAATCTATTTTGCTGAGAACTATTTTATTTTAAGCATATCTTAAGGAGAAGGCAAAGCCACTTAGCAGCCAAAGTTGCATGGACTGCCTGTGCTGGAAATGTTTATGCTTTTTCATAAAAGGATGCCGTGCATGCGAATAGGCCGGTGCAGTGCTCAGCTGTTGGAGCTGGGTAAAGCAAAAGAATAAAGACCTTGTAGGGAAGTTACTGTCCTTTGGGAACACCTCATTTGAAAATACCTGCCATTCCGGGCAGCCTGATGCATTCTGAAAGCAAAAGAGTTTTCTCTTGAAGTCTTTCCGTAAGCCCCAGGGAAAAGTTATTTCTAGCAGGGATGATTAAGCAGTATCCAGAAAGGGGTGTGCTCCATTGGAGACAGGGAAATCAATCCTACTTTCAATTTGGTGGTATTTTAACAAAGGGCTTGTCAGAGTCCCCGAGACCTCTGGCAGAGGCAGTGCTCATGTGCAGTGTCTGTAAGAGCCGGAGCAGCGGATACTTGTGTAGTTAATGCCTGCTCACGCCAGTATGGGAAATTCCTGTTTCTCTCTCTGTTCTGAAGGTATTGAGATTCGCTTGGCAGTCTAAGCACGTGAATTCTCTTTGAAAGAGGCTTGCTGCTGAAGGTTATGCTTTACTTCTCTTTAAGTCATAGAGTTTTAAGTGTTAAAGAGTTCTGGATAGTAAAACTACAAGTAATTTCTACTGGCCGTGGTCCACTAGAAAATTTAAACTGGATTCTTCTCTTTAGACAGGAATAGTTTACAGCAAGTCTGTTAACCTGTTCTGCAGGAAGGGAAATACTGCAACTCCTTGATTTTTTTTTTTTGACTAGTTCCTAGATTTTTTCGCAAATGTTTCTAACCTCATCTATTCTTTCTTTATTTTATGTTAGAATGGGAGGAAAACCTTTAATCTCCAATCTCAAGTCTCAAATATTTTGCATGGAATGAGAAAGAACAGAGAAAACTATTAATGGTATTATGGCAAATGTTACCTATGGGTATTGTTTTAAGATGGAAGTCATTTTGACAGGCAAGAATATATGTTTGTGCAGTGTTTATAATTAAATTCATTTCTGAACTGTATTCATCCCATACAGTAACAGCTTAATCTCCCTTGAAATACATAAAGCAAGGCAAACAACAAGCAATCTCCACGTTAACTTTGGGAAAGCAAGTGTTATCATTAAAATGCATTTGTGTTATTTAAAAGTTATAAGTTTTTGGGAAGAGCTTTTCTCTTTGCTCTAAAAAGATATTAAAGTAAATAAGGAAGATGGAATCTGGAATAGGAAAATTAGTCACCTCTAAGAATAAAACTTCCTTTTGAAAATGGGAATGTTAATTATTAATCACCTCCAGACACTGTCTCCTGGAGTTTCTGTGAATTTTTCTTTATTGGATTATATACATTTTTGACTGATTAACCGTTACTTTTTTTATTCTTCTCAGTCATAAACAGAGACACCTGCTGATTAAAGTGGAATTTGTCAAGTGTAGGACAGTCTCTTTTAACAAAGCAGTTTAACAAGCAGAGAAATAACAGGAACTGTTGCATTTAAAGATGTTCAAAACATAGTTCAGAAGAATTCTTTTCTTCAGTCTCTCACGTGCATATTTATTGAAGACTGAAGATTTCCAGGCAGACTCAGATTCCCTTTTTTGTTTTCCTGGTTTTGTTTAAACAAACTGAAGATAAAGGGAAGAAATTTTTGCAGTCCATCCCAAGGTGTTTGAGGGTCTCTTATTTTTCTCTTTGATAACGTTGTCCTGCCCAACAAGCAATGCCCTTCCAGCCAGCCAGAAATTACAGCACTGATTTATTATTTTTTTTCCATAGCTACAGTAAGCACCACAACGGGCTATGTACGACCATGCGAGCTGTCTCCAGGTAACTAGAGCTGGTGCTGGAGGAATGCTGACGAAAATGGACTCACTCAGTTCCCTCTTTCTTTTGTATATCAGACTTCTATGGTTTATACTGTAAGTCTGGCTCATAACTTAAGCAGAAGGGTTGTCAAATACTGAAAATATTAAGTGCACTGATCTGTGGGCTGGTGCTTGACTAGTCTTTTTGAGAATTTTTCAGTAGGAGCCAAATAGAGCTCAAATGGCAGAAGACTTACCTGGGTTTGTTTCTATTTATTTTTAAATTTTCACATATAATATGATTTATTCCTGGTATGAGAGGGGAGATTTCCTCAGGCCTGTTGTTAATTCTGTAGCTCGTGGCTGCTAAGGAGGTGTGCTTGTACAAATGGAAAAGATACGAGATGGCTTTTGGAAGAAATCCCCCTCCATTACCCTGTGCCCTGAGTGTGTGAATTTTGGCGAGAGGGTTAGGCTTCGTGGTTTATTCCACTGCGATTTTCAGGGCTGACTGGCTGGCCCTGTTATGGCCAGGAAGGATTCCTGTTAAGAGATTTGGTGAACAATTTCATTGTTTTTTGGTTTATAACAGCTATCAGGACCATATCAATCAGTGTTGCTTCAAATACACTGTGGAAGCTGGAGTAAGGTCTGACACTGCACTGTCCCAAACCTGCCTTATGGATTTGGAAATCATAAGGAAAGGATTCTTTCTAGAGACAGGTTCATAGAAAAGAATAGCTTTTAACTGAGAAATGTATTTGCCTTCTCAACTGGACGTAGGTTTTTGGCTTTTTAATGTGCTATGAGAATAAGATCAGATAAATTGATCTGACTTGAACAAAAAAGCTAGGAAACGAGACATTAAAACCACACAACTCTGATAGTTCTATCAGCATAACAAGCAGTAGCGGTCAGTACTAAACATATTAGAGAAACGACCCTGGTTCAGATCACTCTTGCTATAATTCTGTTATGCTGTCTGCTGTGTATTTATTACATGCAGTGGCAGAGTGGCACAGCAAGAAGTTGTCTTTTTACTGCAGCAGACCTTCATTTGCTTTGAATGCTAAATCATTTCAGAATAAACAGCGACTGAAATGACTGAAGTGAATGTAGTCTGCTGAAGAATTTTGTGCTAATGATTTCTACAAAGGGAATTTGGCCTTGTTAAAAAGTATGTAAACAGTAAGAAGCAATTCTAAAGCCCTCTGATGTCAATTGAAGCCTTTCTATCTCAGAAACTCATATATGTTTGCTTTAGAAAAGCAGCTTCTCTGCAGTGGAATGCTCACAGCAATCTCAAAAACAGCAAAGCAATTAGTTTTCTTAGTCTGGGGTTGCTGAGGCTATGTAAAAAGAAAAAATACAAGACATACCTAAGCAGTGGGTTGGGAGGAGGAAGGAATAAGCAGTCTTTCATAGCAGAAGTCAACTTTAGCTTTCAAATCTCTCAATGAATTTTAGTAACCTGTAGTCTAACTGCAAAGTCATAAAAAGAATACTTAATTTGCCATGTCATTGTAATGATCTATATAGTCTTTCATCTAACTTATGATAATAGTTCACTTTAATTTCTACAAGAAATGAAAAATTAACAGATATTTAAATAAATATAGCCTATCATAACGAACCTTTTACGTGAAGATAGGGTTATCTTTCCTCACTCTTGCAAGGGACCATCTTATAACTTTATGCATAGACTTGTAGGATTTTTATATTGTGTTTCTAGGAATGATACTGAAGACAAAATTGGGTATCCATTGCATACAATATGCAATATAAAAGACCTGAGGCCAAACTAATTTATTTTTTTCTAACTGCCCTAGATGGGCACAGTGTTGCCCAGGCAAGGAACAGGGAGTAGTTTTCTTGACTCTTCACTCAAAGAACACTATTAATTCTCAAAGTGGAAGGGGGCTATTTGGTTA
This sequence comes from Falco rusticolus, assembly GCF_015220075.1. Taxonomy (NCBI): domain Eukaryota; kingdom Metazoa; phylum Chordata; class Aves; order Falconiformes; family Falconidae; genus Falco; species Falco rusticolus. Next base: position 13,847,901 of record NC_051194.1, on the reverse strand, counting down.
TAACACTCAATGCAACAGGATGTTTGTCCCTTTCCTTTTTTGCTTGGTGGCCCATTAGCAGAAGGCCTTATTTCATGACAAACTCTGAAGCATGTCATACCTAAAAGGCATGGAAAGGCTCCAGCGGAATGTGCTTATTCCTGGAAGAAACAAATTATCAGAAATATATTAAAGGCTAAAGATAAAATAGAAGAGACAATTCTTGAGGCAGAAGCCTGCTTCACTAATTAAGCATAAGCAGAGGAAAGAATGAGGGAAGCTGTCTGGTAATCCTCAGTGTTCAAAAATGGTGATTAAAATAGTCATTCTCGATCTGTCTGATAACTTCCTTCATAGGCTGTGGCTTCAGATACACATGAGACTAAGACTGCAGATGGAAGGGTTGTGATTTTTTAACTACCTACCAAAGAGATGCCTAAATCTGAGCTGGTAAACTAGCCTCCTTCACAGACTCATTTCTAGGATATGATTTTTTCCCCCTGCTATTTTAGACAGCTGCCCCAGAATGGGACTAGTTGTACCTAGAGCAAACCTGCTTCTCCCTAGGGTCTTTAAAAGGAGTCTAAACCACCTGTTGAGGTGGGTCTGGTTACAGCATATCTAACACAAGGTAAGACGAGCGTTGCACAAAAGAGCAGACATGCCAAGTAGGAGTGTTCAGCCCCAGTGCAGCACTGCAGCTCTTCTGCCATAGGAACAAATGTTCTTGTGAATAAAGTCAGATCAAGATTTTTTGTAATGCTCAGAGATGATGGAAATAAAAATAGAATTTCTTAAATAAAAAAAAAAGGTTGTTGCCCAAGGCAAGCTTTTATTAGCATTTTGTCTATTGTTCAGTTCAGTGAGCAAATGCATCGCTAATGGTTCACAATGAAATTACTGCAATGCCTGTTACCCCCGCCCTGCTCCCCAAGCTGCCCATACAAAAGCCTTGCATGGCGCTTGTTGTTCTGTCTTTCAAAGTGCCACAGCTGACACAGAAGAAGGTTAAGTTAGTGCACAGCACATTTGCTGAGCCAGAGTGCCTTACAGCAGTTGAGGGCAGGAGGATCTAAATTGTGAATTCATTTCCATTGTATGCTACTTAACATAATAATTGAAATCATCTAGATTGTTCTCTTCACAACAACAAATGTAGGTTTTTTGCTGATACAACATTTTTAACTGGAGAGTCTAGAAGGTCCCAAATGTTTTGCTTGCCACTTTAATGTAAGATATTACATAATGTATTTGCCTGTCATGCCCTTGGAAGAGGACTTCTTGTTCATTGATTGTTTACACAAAACAGAAATGCACTATTCTCTGACAATGAGAATCTGACTAATCAGTATGACACTTGCAAAAGTAATCACTGATTACAGAAGGGCGTATAGAGTTTGAGCTCAAACTCTACAGTTATACAATATAAACACACCCAGCAGAAGTATAGAACTATAACTTAAGGGGAAATTTTCCAAACAGTCCAGCCTCTTTTCAGGTTTTGAAGATCTCTATAGACTTGTGACTCTTCACCCTATACTTAGGTTTGACAGGGTTAGCTGCTTTTCCCTGGTGTTTCCTCACCTCAGTCATTTTAGTCATACCTTTGGATGTGACTTGGACTTGCCATTGTGTCCAGCTGAAAACTAAAGGTTTCCCCTATGCTGATCAGTGCAATATGCAAAATAGGTAATCACAGACCTGCACTTCTCACATCTGCTTGTGTTGTACAAGTTCAGGAGTTGTCAGCTAGTCACTGGTGTTCATTTCTCCCCCCACACCCCATTTAAGCAAAATGAGCAAAAGCATATATTCACTGGTGTTTGTAATGCAAAACTTATTGGGGAACTGAAAGTCTGACTTCAAAAAAACTGACTTCAAAAAAAAAACTTCTCCTGGGTTAAGGGAAGGTTGGTCAGATTTGTAGCTCTAGAAACATGTTTATGGGTATGATCTCAAACAATTAGTGGCCTATTTTCTTGCTCCAGACTGCATGCAAAATCTCTTCATAGAGCAGTTAATGTTTGTGCACTTATTAACTTCGTGGGATTTTTGTAAACAAAGTTCTGTGTATCAGACTATAGCTCTGACTTACAAGAAGCTCAGATGTTGAAACCTTGCTTAAGCTATACTGAAGTATGATCGGAACTCAGCCTATGTCTAATATCTGCTTCTAAATGACAGAGATAGCACTAGGTTAGCTCCCAACTGCTGCTCTTGGCAGAAGAACATGGGTTATATAAGATGCTTTTGCATAAATGCATAGTAGCAGATAATGGAACTATAACACCTTCAAGAGGTGACCTGGGAAAGATGATCAGGACAATCTATTTCATTATTACAGACTTGTGTTGTGTGTTGGAAATCTGGGAGTTCGGGATGATTTTATTCCCAGTTCTACTGTGCAATTCAAACACAGTTGATTTAACCTAGTTATGACTTATCTGTATAATGAATGCAAAATTGACCCAAACTTCACAAAGACATTAACAGACTTAATACTAGATGGGAGTTCTGCTTTTTCCCTGTTTTTCCCTCAAGAGTCTGGCACTACCACTAGGCAGGAATAGAGTTTTTACTGTTACAAAGGACTGAGCCCTCTGCAGTAATGAAAAAGTAGAGAAAAGGACAATTTCATCTCTGTTCGGTTGCTCTCTTGTGCAATACCGGGCATATTAGAAACCCTAATTTTAATGTGTGTTATTAAGAAAGCATTAAGATTTCACTGTTGAAGAGCAGTAGGGAAGGGCAAGTGATTCTGTTAATATAGCTGTCAATTTTCAACACATTAAAAGGTTAAGATCTTGAGGTGTTTTACAGCAAAGATTTTAAAGAGTCTGATATTCCAAATCCCTATCCAGCATCAACTGCAGCAGAAACTCTCTGAATAATTTGCATAGCAACTGTTGCTAAGAAAAAAAACTGCAGCCTAAACCAAAATTCTGATAAATTCAAATCCTATCAGCATTTCCAGCAGCTGGAGAAGACTAAATATACATAGTTCAAATGGCTGGCTTCCTCCAGCAATGGTATTTTTAGATGTTTCAAAGAAAAATAACACTTCAGAACAGACAAATATTCTTGCTATATAAAAGCCTGGGGGAGGGGGAAATGGCCATATAAAGGCGACAGAGCATCTAGGTTTCAGATGTGTTATCTGACCATGGGTATCATTCATGTCTGAAGTCGCATGCACCTGCTCAAGCAAAGTCACTGATGCTCAGAGGAAGCTTCTGCCTTGCCCAGGCTCAAGCACCCTTCAAAGTGGTGAAACAAGTGTTTTCACAAAGGCCTCTGAATCAAAACATAAACTATCCGAAATTTATGAAGCTTCCCTTGTTAAGAAGTGATCCCAAGTCACAACAGAAGGCAACAGAGAACCTGTTTGCTTCCCCACACACCGCTCCTTGTTGAGTTTTGTTCACAAGTCCTTGAAGTAGTAGTGTATCTCTCTAAAGATTTCCTCTGGTGGAATGCTTTTGGGAAAGTTTACCTGCATACCACCTGGAATAAAATAATGAAAGGTTTAAGAGAAATACAGGGTCTGTTTCCTTTAGGAAAAGGGGGAAAACAGCATAAATGAACATAGTGCACAATGCATTGATAAAATCATGTGTTGACTCAAAGAACTAGAGGGTGTAACCTGCCAACAGTACCACTGAATGAGTCCAAACCAAATGCAATTTAAACTACCATCTATTTTAGCGTAGACCCTGTTAAATGTCTGGCCCTTTGGTGTGACAAACCTACCATAGGCAGGGTCTGGGATTAGCCTGTGGACTTGACTGGGTAAACTGATGACAGATTTACGCAGCAGAAGGAACTAAATCTCTGCAGAGTATAAATAAGGATGTTGGTATTTCATTCTCTAAAACAAACTCCTGTCAAGTAGAGTCCTTCATCTGCTGCTAGGGGAAAGATGCGTTCTTTTTGTTTCTATCAGGCAGGGCTATGCTGTTTGCAGAAAATAGGCAAAATGGAAAGAAATGACTGATAGGTCTGTATTCTAACAGAAAATAGTATTCTTTCCATGCATGAAAAGATATTTTTGCGTAAAGCTGAATTTACAGATGTGCATGTAGGTGTGACAATGCAGAGGGCTTTGCCAGTATATGATAGACTCCTGTGGCTGAAAATTTCTGAAGTATTTTTGTAGTTCTTTGGAAGTTATGGTTTCAGTATTACTTTTTTTTATCATAATAAAAACCCCACCCTTTTTTATTTCTAAAATTCCTGGGCTCTGCCTGGAACATTACTAAAACAAGCATGCTAGTCATAGCTGTTAACCAAACACAAACTGTTTCAGGGTGTGTCTGCTCTTATAGACCATCTAGTCTGTCCTATTTTCATGTGAAGCGGGTACAACGCTCTCAACAGAACTGAAGGAAGCAGCAGCCGTAACTCCATTTTCAGGTGACTGATAAAAGAGTATAGTATGGAACTCTGCTCAAGGTATCTTTTCAAAATGGATTCAGTCAGAGTATATTTTTCACTGAAAGTAGTTGGGTCAATAGTCTGCATGGCCTCAGAGGTTTTATGAAGTATCTAAGTGTTGGAAATTTACTCAGTGAACTTTCTGTAGTTTATCTGCAGATTTTCTAGTTCCTCTTTAAACTGTCATTTGGCTAAATTTTCCCTGGTTGCTTCCTTTCAGGTTGAACTGTCTTCCTCAAAAATGACAAAAAAGGCCTCACTGACTCTTATCCTTCAGATGTTGCTGCAGAAGTCAGATGCAACGTGTGCATTGCCAGTCCCCTTCTCAGCACCACTTCAGATATTGCAGCAGTGAATGACACCTGCGCGTGTGGGTCAGGCGCGCTGTGCCTGAGTTGCAGCACACGCTGCTACTTAGTGGGGCAGAGGTGTCCCCAGATCACGGCTAAAGCTGCTGTGCCAATCCCTCCCAGCCAGCCTCCGGTCCCTTGTGCTGCAGGGAAGCGGGGCATACAAGAATAGCGACGAAGGCTGAAGTTCTCCCAAGATGAGGGGGGAAGGCTGGCACTGCTAGGTGTACTGTGAATTGCACCTCCTGCTCTGCTGGGGTGCAGCCAGGAGCCTCCCACGTTCTTGACTCCCGCGATGCACCCAGCAGTGTCCGTATACTCTGTCCCCGTGTTTTTTTGGATTTACCATGCTTTTTACATAAACTCAGACTTGCTGGCACAAGCTGTCAGACAGCGCAGAAAACTTCTCCAAAGAATGTCAGAACTCATCTCTGTGCCCATAAAGGATGGATTTTTTTCCCTTTGAATGAAAGCTTAATGTCCTACATGTAAGTCATGATTCTGTGGCATTGGCAATGTCTTATGAAAATTAAGTCACTCAGGAATATTTTTGTACATTTTGCAGCCAGTTAGCACGTGACGGCCTCTCTAAGGTAAGGATCAGAGGAAGCAGCCGAGGCTGTACTTCCTCAGGGAGGAGGAGGTACCCCAGTGCCAGGGGTATGGCACTCGGCTGTTTGGACAAGGGCTAAACAGTCTAGAAAGCAGCACGTGGAGAGAACAGCATAGCAGGAGTGAAAAGGGGGAATAACTACAGCAGTAAGCGGAGGCACTGGTGCACCTCTGCACTCCCCGCAGGTCTGTCACCGGCACACGACTATGGGTAGGACCCCTGCCCTCCCACTCCGTTATCAGACGTGCGCTGCTTCTGGAGAAGAGCTTTAGGTTTCTCCTCCAGTTTCTGCCCTCTGCATTTCTGAATGAAATGCCCATCCCCTTCCCTGAAGACAACTAATTATTTTTTTTTTACAGATAAAATAACTGCATAGCTGAAGCGTCTTATGGGGTACATGTTGGATACATAACTAAGTTTGATGACAGAGGCTGTAGATGCCTTTAGTGCGCCGCATGTCTGAATGGTGCATGAATCCCCCCGAGAAGGGGTAGGGCTAAGGCTGCTCCGGGGACTGGGCTCGGCGCCCTGGTGGCCCAGCCAGGCACTCTGTGCTCCCCTCCAATCCAAGGGCTGTGAATGACCCAGCTGACTTTTTGACTACACTTGCCTCTGCTCTCACAGATGTACTTCTGGAAATATTTTCTTTAAGAGCAGCATGGTAACATTGGAGAGAATGCAAGCAAAAGAATAAGTAGAACAATTAGAATGTTATGACCAGCTATTGAAAGATTCTATATCTCTAAGTTCTTGAAAAGATCAGACTGTGATTTAATAAGTACCATTTTCCAGAAAACAAGAGTTGATCTTAGGTGCTTTTTAAAGGAGTAGGCAGCTCAGTATGAAAATGGGAGTCTTTAGCTGTGGATTGCCATTAGATAATCTTTTTCCTGCCTTAAGGGTATTTATGTCCCTTTTTAGAGTAAAGTTTGGAATGCTTAACTGAAGTGCAAAACCATAATTTTTTTTCGTGGTGTGCTGTGGATGAATGCTTTCCAAACAGCCAGCCTAGAAGCTGGGCATTTAGGGAAACTGCGCTGCATCTTGAACCTCACGATGCATTCCCAAATGCGGATACCGGCCATTATATATTCATATGCAATGACTTGATTTATAGGGTTGAAGGATTTATGATACTTTCCCAAAATATGTCTGGAGCTTAGTTTCTGCTAGTAAAAAAGATTTCAGTACACTGAAATATCGTTTACTCTGAACACCAAATGTGAGTGTGCGTTCTGCTGTCCCCGTGCTTTCCCATTGGAGGAGGCAGGTTTGTCAGCATCTCATGCAGGATGGAGCGCAGGCTGAACCGATCCACTTGAGAATGTTGTCAGCTGCTGCCATCGCTAGGAGCTGGGAGCAGCTCAGCCTTTTCTTGGCCACAGGCTTCCCTTTCACTGCTCTCCCTTGAGCACCTCTGGTCCTGATTGCCTTAAGCCAGCAGTGAGGAAGGGGAGGGCAGCAGGACAGCACAGGCACTGGCCTTGACCCTGCAAGCCAAAACAAGTAGTAGCTAAGGACTAGAACTTTGCTTTTAGTTTATTTTTCCTTTTTAGTTGTTTTTGAGGGTAATAAACTATTATTGCTTACTTAAAGCTGTAAGCGCTGAAGATTCTGTGCTGTTAGATGAAAACAAGTGTGTTCCTGCCTTATTTCATTATATACATTCATTCATGAATATAATAACAACAATATTCAGCTTTTTATATAACTGAAAATACATTTGATAATTTTATCCTGAACAATATAAATTCTTAGAGAAAATTATAGCTTGTGTATTACTCTAAAATGTAGTGCAATATTAACAGGGAGGACTGACAGTAGCTTAGTGCTTTCTTAATGCATGTTAACATTGTTCTCCTGGATATTTAAAGAAAAAAATCTACCCTTTCTCCCATAATAAGAATTTATTTTCTTTCATATTATCCCTATCTGGAAAAACTTGGGGAAGCTGAAATATAACTAATAACCCATTAAGATCTCAACACTGCATTTCCTGAGTATTCAAAACGCCAGTGTTTTCTAAAAGGAATATTTTAATATTCTGCAATGCAAACAAGGTCATAATGTCATGCAAATTAACTTCCAGATTGGAGAGGTCTCCCATTCACACATTCGTTATGCTCCATTTTCATGGATGCTGATGACATCAAAGCATTTAGTTAAACCCAGTGTTTTATTGCAATATAAATGCAGTGAAATGATAGATGGGTAATATACCCCCATAATTGCATTGCTTACTGGCACATCAGCAAAATATGTTTCTTAATATGAATTTGACAGCTTATGCTTATTGAAATGAATGGTGGGACTGTTGTTGGCTTGGTAGTCTGCAAGAAGTTTCCAACAGTATACGTTACAGTGAAATGTCTTTCTGAAATCAATGCAGCACTGTTGATGTATTGAGCAATACAGCAGAAAATGTCTTTAATAGTGAAGTTTGTTAATCAAAGCTATCGGGGGGAAAAAAAAACCCTGAATACCAAATAAATTGGGGGTGGGGTAGGGATGGGTGGCTTCCCCTGCGCCCCCTCCCCCCCTCCCCCGGTATATGGGAATCATTTTAAGAATAGGAGAAGAGTAGCTGTTGGTGAGGCTTCTTCAGAGGCTTTGGTAAAGAGTTTTGTGATTTCTCCAATGAAGAGTAAATGAAACTTCATAAATCTGTGAGACGCTAGTGAGTTGTGTGTATCTGTGTAGGTCTCCTATAAATTAAGCAGAAAATCACTTAATGGACAAATACAAAATGGTGATAATCCTATATAAAAATTTCTGCTTGGAAAAGTATGTTTAGAATGTGCTTCTCACTTGTTACTTGAGTGCAATGGATGTGGTGTGTAGGGAGGTACTTTAAAAGAAGAGTATGTTATTTGAATAAGTCTCATAATTGTTGTGTGCTTCTCTGTTCCCTGCTTAAACACATGAATGCAGAAGAGGTGCTGGTAACTGCTGAAAGAAATGTCAAAAGCCCTTCTCAGTCAAAGAGCTTATGATAGGTTAACTCCGGTTTGAGTGTTTAAAGGATGTCTACACAAATGAACAGTTTGAAGTTCTTCATCCAGATTAATTCTGCTCTGTCTACATACATTTCAAGAAAACAAAAGAAAAACTGCTTTGGAAAATACTTATTCTTGTGGGAAAGAATCTCATGGTGTTCCAACATTGAATTAAAAAAAATAAAATCAGATTTATGTACTACAGAGAAGCTGCTGTGTAGTTATACCTTGAAAGGATATTTTTAAACTAAGAAAATGCTTTTAATATCAGCATACAATCCTTAAATTTTAGCAACCAAATGCAAATACTGAACACCTACTTACATGTACAATTCCTGCTTGCTACATTAAGTTTGGAAAATCAAATTATTTTCACTTAGAGGTGTTGGAAGTGTTTGTGTAAAACTGGGCATCGATTCTGCTAATTCCATTAAAGAAAAGGTTTCAAAATGGTGGGATTGTTCCCTGTGTTCCAAGCCTTAGCACTTGTTTTGAAATTCTGATAGGACTAGGCAATACCAGCTTTGGGAAAAACAGCAGTATGAAGTCCATACTGTACAGAACAGAGTGATTGCCTAATTTCACCAGAAAGTTTTATTAACTAATAAAATCTTCATAGAAACTGTAATCTAATGTTAAACACTTGTTTTATTCCCTCTGTGCTAGATGCAGGGTGGCGATAAAAGTCTAAAGAAGCTTCCTTTGGAAAAGTTTTAATGAATGTTTCTGACATCAAGAGAATCACTGATGGTACCACTGCTGACCCAGTGGCAGGAGAAAAAATTTTTTCAAGCTCTAATTACAAAAGTCTTGAAAATATTTGGAAGCTGGCAAAATGCCTTCCCACTTGTATAAAATGGAGCTATGCAAGTGGAAGATTTTGTAACATCAAAATAGGGAAAACACCAAGAATGCATAGAACTTACCAAAAGTTCTAAGTTTGAAAATAAGAAATATAAATGAAAATAAGATTGGATAAGTAGAAGAAAGAAAAAAAGGAATGCCATTGAACCTTTTTGGTCTTAATATGGATTTATTGCAAAATTTCTCTTTGTCAGTCTCTTCCCTGTTGCTTTCCTGACTTTTTAAAGGGACAGTTAGGCTACAAATACATCTATTCTGACTGAAGTAGATGATGTTGGTCATGACAGCCCCAACTGAGTGGTGCAAAGCTTGGTGGAAAAGAGCTTATAAATTGTCTGTTGATGAAGCTTTGGAGTGGATAAAACTATTTTTGAATACAGATTAAATAGATTTAGAACATTGATGAAATAATTTTGAAACAGATGATGCTATTGATGATATTTTGAACATGGAAGCGCTGCCCATGCCATGGCAGTAGGGTCCTTCCAGTTATGGGCGATGCAGCCGGGGGTGTGTGGGGGGGGTGGCACGTGAGGCCACCAGGGACACCCACAGCATCTGCAAGGCACAAAGCCTTGCAGGTGGCCTTGCGGGAGTACAGGCAAGCACAGTTACACCCCTCTTGTCAGCAGAGAGGCTGACTCCAAGGTAGCACTCTGGGACTTTCTTCAGAGGTGGCAATCTCTTCATTAACTTGCAGGAGAGTGTTTCAGCACCTTCCCTTAGGTGCTTCATCTGGTCTGTGAATTAAATGCTTGATGCCAGACTCTCAAGAGCAAAATCTGTTTGTTTTGGTAGATGGCAGAGATGAGAAGCTGCTGAGCAATGCTCCACTCCTTCATTTCAGCTGCAGCAGGTCACCAAAACCACATCAGACTTTTGCAAATTATTAATTTCTAGGCACTCGTCCCAAGGAGGTTGAGTGATGGCTTAGGCTCACCACAGCTGTCAGCCACAGGCTCCGAGAAGAGACGGAAAGTTTCTAAAACTTCTCCAGTGTGACAAATACAGCATGTTGTACTCTTCACAGCAAGTACGATGAGTCTTCGCCTCCCAAAGTTTCCCTACCAGCCTTAGTTTTCTTAGTTTCTAAATCCTGTCCCCTTCTGATATTCTTGTTCTTGCCAAAACTTATTTCAAGAACTAAACAAGGCAGGTGACTCATGTCACACTTACAAGGGAGAAAATTCTTGACATTGAACCTATAACATGTGTGCTGTGAATAGATCCCCTGCACGCATGCGGTTGCATGGGAATAACGTGGAGTCAGCAGTCTTCAGGAGAGGTTTCTACAATAGTGAGCACCAAGGAAACAACCGGCAGACCCTGAAACCTGCTGACAGGGCGTGATTTCAGAACGAGCAGGGCTGGGCGTGAGATGATACAGTTAAACGAAGGTGGAGAGGTCAGGACAGTTGCACTGCAACCCGGTGCTGAAACTGGAGTATTAATGCAAGCCAGCATGGGAGGATGCGTTTAACAGAGGGTTCAGAATATTATGAATACTGTGCTGTCTTTGGGTCTTACTTTTCGTCCTTCTGGATAATGCAACTCAATTCTCCTTTGCCCAAGTCTTTTTCATTATCTGAATTGAATCCTAAGTGTTACGCTCAGAGGCTTTTTGCCTTTACTTACAGTTCCTGAGAGGGAAGCATCTTTTGCCAGGCAGTTTTCAGCTCCTGCTAGAGTAGGTTGAGTTGTTTGTCTGGTTTTTACTTTTCAAATGGTTAATGATAATGAACTGTAATTGAGAATTGCTTTGGGCTCATTAATATGCATGTTGTCCTCCATTTATCTCCCTATTTCCTCTGAAATCACCTTCTCAAGACTTTGGAATGATGCTTGGTATTAATTTTTTTTTTCTTCCTGCCTTCCTGTTAATATTTACAGGTTCTTATTTCTGTCCTTTTTTAGAACTCCATTCTTCTAATGTTTTTTCTGAGTAAGTTTCTGATTCTCAAAATTTTTCTGTTACTGTAGGCTTCTTGATTTCTAATCACTCTATTCTAGGTTTTTAAGTATATTTCCAGTATATGAATAGGAGTAGAAAAAGCTTCTTAACCTAAAACTTTCAGTTACAGCTTGCTTAGACTCTTGTTATTAATACATCTATTCTCGCTGTCTTAAGACACTACTGAAAAAAAGACATCATATTTCTAACTTTTGTTTTGTCTTGACCAAAAACCTATTATGGGATAATAAAGTATCTGCCTGACCAAGTCTTTCTTGGCCATTGATAGTGTCCCTGCTGCTCAGCCTGTTGGACGTGCCGGGTTTGCAGCAGAATTACTTGGGTGTAGCATGGATCTGTATGGCTTATCACCTCCCCAATACTGTAAAAATTAGTGCTGTACACCTTTGAAAAACTAATCATTAGGTACCGCTGGAATGTTGTTTAGGCGCAGGTAGCTCAGACTCCTTCCTCCATCACCCAGCCCAGCCTCCTTGCTTGACGAGGCAACAGTGCATCCTGAGGACGATCCCTTGGACCTGCCCTGGGTTCATTTCTAAAGCTTCTTCCTCTTCTCTGATTCTACGAATAGCAAATCTGCTTTCTGAAGCAATGCTCAAAGGAAGTGGGAAATGGGAGCTCAGCTATGAAAGCCTCATTAGTGTGTTTCAATCTGGGTGATCCCACATGAAAGGGTAAGAGGACTGTATCATTAGTAAGAGAAATTTTGTTCACGATCTTCCACAGTTAAATGGAGAGCTGAAAATAATAACAGATGAAAACTAAAATGAAATTGTGTTTATTCTAGTTCTATTCATTCTAATTTTAGTCAGCCTCGTGAGGACACTTTTCAAACATTGGTTTTGGAAGAGATATTCCCATCTTTAAGAAAGCCAACAAAATAAACATAAAGCAACAACAAAACAATCCTGAATATCTGTAACTATTTTTATCTGTTGCATTGCTTGTTTTTTCCTGAAAGAAAAGTTTAATATTATGGTCCTAATGACAGCACTTCATTGTCAGCTGTCCTCCCTTGGAAATACAGCTCCAAACATCAACAGTGAGAGCCTGAAAATCCAGTTCTGGGAGCTTTTGACAAGCTCAGCTCCAAAGAGAGATTTAGCTGTGGACACCCCCTGGTTTAAAGGGAGAGGGGCGAAGCAGGGCACTGAGAAATATTAAGACCTTTGCTAATGATTTTCACCTTACTTTTTTAAACACGGATCCTTCCATTTTCTGTACATGTGCATATTGTCCAGGCTTTTGACCTACTAGCTATGACTGGCAGATAGGCTGCAATGCTTTCCTTTTGTATTTTTCTGTCTCAAAGGTTTTCTTTTCCTTGAAAAGGATCACTTATTTAGAATGTGTTTTTCTAAACACCGATAAGATGAAAGACGTGATTTCTTACTACATGAGTGTTCTTAATAAGGCATTTCATTTCATATGAAGGCTTTTAGAAATAACCAACAGAATTTTTAGGATGCTGTTCAGTGAGTCTGAACGCAGTGTTACAATTAGGAAGGCTTTCTGAAGTTGCTTAGTCTTTGTTGTCACACCTTTCTGCTTTATATTTCGTATAGAGAAGTATTTCAGTGTCCAAAACTGCAACAGTGTTCTCCATGCCTGTATTTTGGTGAGGAATACTCATGCTGCAAGGACCAAAACTAGCTGTTACATGTTCCGCTTTGAGTACCTATTTGTGTACCTAGCTAGCACCATTACACAGAAGCCAGGGTGTCAAGTATTTAAGAGTAGAGCTGTGTGGAGCACCATGAAACTTTTGTCCAGGTATGTTTGTGGCCAATGAAGGCAGCAAATGGTGTAAATAAAGCTACCGTTGGTTCCCTAACTCATGAACTATCTCTTCTGTGAAGTGTCTCAGAGACAAATCACATCACTTCTGACAGATGCGACTTACAAAATGAAAAATCTTCGCAGATCATGAAGTCTAGCCTTTGGCTTTAAATAATTCCTCATGTCATTTCTTCTCTGTTACTACACTATTAAGTTGCTTTGCATCAAATTACTAGACATCATAACTCTTGTCATTACAGTGAGTAGAGGCTGAGAATTGTTTTGACTGTTGCTTCTGTTCTGTAACGCAGACTCCAGTTTGATCCATGTGTGCATTAGTGAAGCAAAACTTCTAGTTGTGCCAATTTGCTGTGCTCTCCCAAATAGAAAATAAGCAGGGGAGTACAATTGCATAATTAGAAAATATACATTTGTGTCTTTCCCCCACTGCTCTGAAAGCAGCTTACCACCATTACTCTTGCAGGTGGAAGAACAGATGTTTTGCAGTTGACATCCATGCTGCCCCTCAGCCAGCTGGCAGGAGAGGTCCGTCATTGCCTCCCACTCAAGTTCACAGATGTCCCTTACGAGACACGTCTTTACGCAGAGGGTGATCAAACCGTGCCAAAGTTGGCACTGCTGTTCAGTACAATGGGGGAGTTACGTGGCTGTGAGCTTGTGTTGATGTGTGGATAAAAAAGCCCCAGAACTGTCTGGGGAGTCACATTTAACGTGGCAGAGACTCAAACAAGCAGTTATATGGATTGTGATTTATGGTATAACTCCCATGGGGACAGTTTTTCTCTTGCAAAACACAGAGAAGCCAGTGCTTGCGCCAACTCTCACGTTGCTGCTCTCTGAATGCTCCCCTTCAGCTTCCAACCACCCTGCCCAGGCCAATGCCCCAAAGTGATCAGCTCCCTGCTGGCACGGCCAGCTCAGTGACACCCTGTCTAGCCCTGGAGCCAGGGCGGAAAGGGAGGGCCAAAGGTTGATGAGAAATTTCAGGGTTAAAAAAGACAATTTGTAAGTACTTGTGATTCAAGGAGGCTGTGTATCCTCCCCCATTTTTCAGAAGGAGCCACCATTCAGTAGAGGATCAGGTGGAAAACAGACGTTCTCGGGCGTTTATTGCATCGCTTTGAGCTGTAGATCAGGTGTTGTAAGCGACAATGGTTTCATTTTTCCAAGCGTGAACACTTGTAATGCCACTTTTCCTAGATGCCCTATATAATGCTCAGTTTTCCACAATTACCTAGTCCATCAGCCTTCTGTGAAATGTAAAATACTTGTAAGCCAAGGAAATTTTTGATAGAAAATATTCTATATGCTTACCTTGCCTATGGACATACAGACTAGAAAATGCTAGACACTTCCCCTCTGCAGTCCTTGACTGCGAAGCAGTGTGAAATCAGGCTAATTTATCAAAAATTATCATGAAGTGTGAGGTCATTGATTGCCAGAAATACTGGAAGTATTTTAAGACTAGAACTTAAGAAAGAGAACTCCTTTTAAGAACAGAAGTTTTCTATATAACCCTGCACTATTCACTCCAACCGAACAAGCAAACAGGATGATGTTTGCCCAAGACACGTTCAGGGCTGATCACGCTGTCACCCCTCCCACGCTGTCACCCCTCCCACGCTGTCACCCCTCCCACGCTGTCACCCCTCCCCTCACCCCTCCGCACCTCCCAGGACAGCCCGTACCCAGAGCCCTTGCCCTCATCCTTCTGCTCTGCCTGCCTTTTCCTTCTTGTTGCACAGAGGCCACAAGGAGGAAAACCTTTCTTGTTTACAGCAAACACGTTGATTTTAAATAGCACAAAGGGACTAGTCTAAAACAACTGCAGGTCATTTTGAAATAGCTGGGGGAAGTGTTGGGGTTTTTTATTTACAGAAAGGGGAAGGGTTCATAATACAGCCAGCTATGTTTGATGTAGGAAAAGAAATATTGCAGTGTTCTCTTTCCTTTTTCTGTAAAAAGGTTTCTAAACCAGCAGATTTTTCAATAGTTTGGGAAAATATAATAACAGAGACATTGATTTTAAAACCTTTTGAAGTATCAGGTTAATAAGCTGCTCCTCGTTAGCACTGAGATGCTTCAGGGTGTGTGTTAGTAAGCTATCAATTTATTTTTTTCAGGTTGTCGAAGGCATTGCCACGTTGGCCTCTTGCCTCCCACCTTAGGAGTGCTCCAGCGGTGCAGTGCAGCCGCCAGCCCGCTCGGGGCCAAGGGCAGGCTGGCTCGGCATGGCTCTGCTCTGCAGGGCTGGAAAGGTAACCCTTCCCAGAGCGCTGCGGGAGGAAACCAGCCACCAAATGGTTGGGGGAAATGTGAGTCGATCAAAGATTATACCATCCTATCAAGCAAATCAAGTGGTTCAATAAGCAAGCTTTCCTTTTCAAGGGGAAAGGATGTTCTAGGTTTTTTCCTTGACTTATTTTTTCATACTAAAGTAAAGGCAAAGTATCTGCTGTTCCGTAGAACGACAGTCATTTGTCCAATTGAAACAGGGCCGAGAGGAGGGAGGGCAGGCTTGGAAAGGTTTCTTCCAGTACAGGGCATAAAACTTAACACAGTAATCAAACTATGTCTCTTCTATGTAAATTGAAATCTAAAGCAGCCGGGTCATAGATGCAAAATCTTGCTTTGGATAACTAATTTCTGTTTCCAACACTATTGCTGTAGAGAGGTTCAGCTGTGCTCAGTTGAGGCAGAAAGGTATGCAAGGGTGCGAGTGAGCCTTTGCTTTGGCTGAGGCGCTGTGACATCTCCTGCAGCAGTACCAAATACTGCACTGTTTCAGCATGGCACTGTTCTGTAGTTTCTCATGCCTCTTCTCAAATGAAATCTGTATTTATGTAGCTAGGAACAGAAAGGATTCTAAAAAAAAACCCCTTCATGAACTGCTACAGGGTGGAGGAATCCCAAAGCAACTCATTCTCTTTTCTTTTATCCACTCCTGAGCTACTAAGCACTGCAATGATGTGTATCTAATAACTCCGTTCTCCTTGAGGCATATTTTCTATTAATAGTAATTATCTATGACTTATAATTTGTCTTGAATTCTCCTTACTAGTGCAGCACTTGAACTGATTATGTACTCCCACTATTAGAATAAAAAATGATGTGACTGCATTCTTAATAACAGCTGCATATAAGTGTGTGCATAAAAATACCATATCTTCTGAAAGTGAGAGGTGTTTCTACCCACAGTGAGGTGTATGAATGTTCACCAATTGGAGCATAAGTGGGATGAAGAGGCTCCTGACATTCTCTTTAATGAGATAGAACGTCTCCTGACATTGACTTGCATGATTTGGAATGCTCACATTATTCTTAGTGTATTTATATATTGTGGAAACTCAGAACAATGATGTTTTTGGTGCTTAATTGAGGTTTTTTGCTGCAATAAGCATGTAATAAGGCAGACCCTGACTTGAAAAGTTTACCGTATATGTAGAAAAGACAGAAGTCAGTGTTGTGTGGAGCCCCCAGATGTAAATTCCAGAGAGATCATGGACTTCTCAAGGTCATATGTGAGGCTTCGGACAGCACCAGGAAACAAATTTAAATACCCTGGATACTGGTTTGGTGCATGTACTATAGTGTCCTATATCCTACTGGTTTCCTTTTGGTAACTGAAAATTGGGTCCAGCTTGTTATACCTGTATCTGGATTGTGGCTGAAAACCTGTATGATAGCTCTCTGCTACTTTGAACGTTTGAGCAAATCCTCCTATTAGGTAGGTGAGTGCTGTTCTCTGCCTCTTTAAAACAGGAATTCAGGTTTTGTTGAATAAACAAAAGTAGGTTGGAAAATTCCAGCTAAAAGAAGAGCAGGTGGACTTTATCCTTCTGCAAAATGTATTATTTTGCAATTGTATAGCACTTAGAGTTCCTTGTGTGATTATTACTATTCTATTTGGTAACTATAAAACATGCCACAGAGCAGGAAACTTATGAATTCTCATTTTTGTTCTGTCTTGACTCATCTGACATTGGAAAGTTGCACTGAAATCTTTAAAAACAGTCTGTAATTTTGAATGTCTTATGTCAGCTGAGTTGTACATATAACCTTAAATGAAATTAATGAGAGTTAGTATTTTCCAGTGCATCTGGTGCCGAATGTCATATTGAGCTGGTGACTACCATCTTAGTTTTCTCATCAGATAAAACAAAACAACAACAAACCTGAACACAACATCCCCCCCAAAAAAATCCCAAACATCTGCATTCATCTCACAGGAATGATATAAAATTAAGTAGTTTATCTAGAAAAGTCTTTTGAAAAATCTATGACTAAAAATAATTATTGCTGTTAAAAAGGACAAAAGACCTCCAGTGTTTTAAAGTGATTGGTCTAATTTTAAGCATCTTTTAAAGGTACATATTAGAAAAAGTGTCAGGCACTTTGGACCTAAATCTTTCAAGTTTTATGTTTGTAAATCCTCTTGTTTCCAAAACGGATGCTAATTTGCAATCTACATCTGATTTATAGTCATAATCAATGCCATTTTTACAGAGGGCATTGCTTATCATCATTCATTGCAGTTACAGGGGTGGCAGTGGTTGAAGAACACTCTCAGTATTTGGATATGCTGAAAGGGGGTAGGGGTGAACAACACGTCTATTTGAATATCAAGAGGTATAGTATTCCCACGAGGAGAGAATTCAGTGATGTTGAGCCCACCCAGCAAATTAAACAAGAAACATGAATTGGCATAGAACTGTTTTGAACAGATGTTCATCAACAGAATGTAGGCAGAGATTTTTTTTTTTTTTTTAATGAAGTAGTATAGTACAAATATTAGTTTATTGGCTTTGGGGGTGGGGGTTGGGCTATGTACCTCCATACCAAGACGACACCCACTAAAAAGGTAGAGACAAAAAAAATCAGAGAACGCTTCCATTTTCTTTTTAAACAAGCAACCAGTACAATCTGGACCACAAAACAAAAAATTACATTTTATTTTGTTAAAGCAAATAGATCATTCATAAGTGAAAATGAGCAAGTAATCCTACCTGTAACTGCACCATCTGGTGCTACCTGTTATTACAATATGTTCAAATTACTATTATATTTCATACATGTGCAATCTGGCATGGAACATTGTATTCGCATTGGCCGTCTCATCTTAAAAAGGGTTTAACAGAAATGCAATTTTTCAGAATTATGTAGCAAAAGCGATGTCAGGTGGAGAAAGAAACAGAAAGACTAGAGCCGACTAAAAGAGAGATTATAATTACTTAAAAGTAATTCAGTATAATGCAGAATTTAGGTTTGAAAACTCACAATTTGCTCTTGTTCCATTGGAAATGAGACGGTGAACTATACGACCAGCTTCCTCTGACTCAATGTGGAGTTCTCGTGCTCTACGGAAATGAGTGGATGAGACCGGGCACCCCTCAAGCCTTTGGAAAATGCCCTATCTTAAGGATACAGTGAAAGTGACCTATGTTATGTTAGAATTTATTGATGAATATGTGAAATAAATTTGCTGCTTCTAACCCTTGAAAAATTTGGCAGTTGAATCTCAGAACTGCTGAATGCAGCTAGCATTTCCATGTTCACCCACCCCCCAGCCTTTGTACCTCTTTACTAGCAATAGTAATACCTAACTTTGTTTTAATAAGGCCACAAAGTGAAAATTTGTCTGAAAGGTATGTTTAT
Source organism: Falco rusticolus (assembly GCF_015220075.1). Taxonomy (NCBI): domain Eukaryota; kingdom Metazoa; phylum Chordata; class Aves; order Falconiformes; family Falconidae; genus Falco; species Falco rusticolus. Next base: position 13,829,238 of record NC_051194.1, on the reverse strand, counting down.
ATATGAATTTCCATAATTATCTTCTCATGTTAACAAGCACCTCTGACAATGTTTTATATTTAGCAAATTGAATGAAGCCCCTTGAGCTCTGTGAACATTGTTTTCTGTTAATTAAAGTAGGACTTTCATACCAGCTTTTAGCTTCTAGTAGGTCACTGCAAATTTTGCACATCTTGCAAGGATGTAATGAGATGGAAATATAAGACCAACAAACCTAAAGCAGGAACGCTATTCTCTTCACAAAACTCAGTGGGGTAAAGTTTAATAACCTGAATTGCCTAAAATCCTGGGAAGCTGCTTGAGAACTACTTTCCTAAATAGTGTCTGTTTGGCTTGGAAATTTTGAGTACAGGCTGATTTGCTGAGAAATACTGGATTTTGTACCTCTTTCTTTGTTTCATTCCAAATGGGAGAAGAATACTGCACAGTTGAGTGTGTCACATAGCTCATTGCCTGCTCCATCCCCGCGATGGTGGGGAGAGTCACCCTTCGGAAGCATTATGTGAGATGGTAGAATAAGTTATTCTGCAGTGTTACTGACCCACAGATCAAGCTGTTATGAACTTGGCTTGTTTGGTGGGTTTTGTGGTTGGGATTGTTTGGGGGTTTTTTTGGTTGGTTTTTTTTTTTATTTTTTATTTTCTGTGTACAATGATACACTTATCCTGGCCCCCCCACCTGCCTCCATTATACTCAAGTAAGGTTTCAGGAATTAATGTGAAAATACTCTCTTTTCAGTGTCCTTATGTCCCCAAATTGGGAATGAAATGTCCCATGTTTAACTTCTGCCTAAGGATGTAGAAGAGAATGGCTGCAGAAAATTAATTTTCTGCCAGTTTGTTAGCGCTATGGAGACATTTTGGGTGTACCTAAACAGAAGTGGGAAAAATGGAAAAAACGTGTGTCTGGTAAGTTTTGCGATTCAAGTGAATTAACAATAAATATGCTTATGTTTACAAAATATCCCATCACCACAAAGGCTATAGCAATTTAACTTGACTTTAGAAAGGGAAAGAAACACTTGATGATTTTTTTTTATTAAGTTAGACAGGTTTACTTGCAAAACCCATTTTTGGTTAGTAACGATCTGCAAGGTTAAGCTGTCACTGTATTAATAATATAACTAGGGTAGTAAGTTCAACTTAAAAAGTGCTGATAAACTGTAGATACAAAAGTACTTTCTCTAGAATGACAACTACACCTACAGCATCAAGGAGTTTGGTTAAGTGATGTGCAGAATGGATGCTAAGTAGATCAAAATCAGGTATAAAAGGCATGTTTAAGGAAATGTTTCCTCGGACCTTTCTCAAAGTGACATTTTCAGGCAGTAAGTTACCCAAGGCTCTCTCTGACGTGAGCCACTCTGCTCTTAGCAATGGAAAATTACAATTCCATTTCGAAATTTCTCTAAATATTTAAAGTGAGAAAATACTTGTCATAAAGAGGCCAAGTAAAGTTAATGGGTGTTATTTAGACCCAATTTATCTCAATCTAATTTGATGACTGGCTGGGAGCTCAACAAGATTGAAAATCAGATGATATATTAGTGCTGAGCTTTCAACTCACCAGTGCTTCATGACGTACTTGAATACATTTTTATATTCCACATTACATAGCTTACACTCATAGTAGTAAAACTAGATAGCCTTGCTGTATTTAAAATTTACAAATATGTTTCTGACAATCTTGTAACCAGTCAGTTACTTTTTACAGTAAAATACTACGCATTCAATTTTTTGCTCTTTGTTGAAAAGTACCCTGTTCTCTCCCAGCTCTCTTCTCCTCAACCTGTTCACCACAGATTAGTCCACACTTTGGATGTATACAATATTTAGATAAACAGTATTGGAGAGTTTAATTACAATTGTTAATCCAGCTGTAGCACGGTGAGGTGTTTTAGAGGTTTCTCAGCATATTTTCCTGTGCAACTGTTCTGACCAGAAACATCTCCTTTAAATGCTACATTTTCTGCATAATTACTTTGTCATGAGGTTAATTAAACTGTGTATTTGCCTGGCATATACAGTACAGAAAACAACTCTATCTTCATTCTATTACTTAAATTACTGTCATATTGACCTGAAGACTGTCTGGGTTCCAGCAAACATTGGGCATTTTAGCCAGCAAACCATGCATTATGGGGGCTTAAGTGTGTACACTGGAACGACACATGAACACAAGTGTGTCTATAAGGTAAATAAAAGTTCTATTAATTGCAAGGCCATCATAAGCATTTTAAGAAAAACATTTAAAAGTGAAGAGGTAGAAGTCAGGAGAGTGGACTTTGGCCTCTTCAGGGATCTGCTTGGTAGAGTGCCATGGGATAAAGCCCCAGAGGGAAGGAGGGGCCCAGAAAGCTGGTTGATATTCAAGGATCACCTCCTCCAAGCTCACCTGCGATGCGTCACAACAAGGACTAAGTTGGGCAAAAAAGCCAGGAGGCTTGCATGGAGGAACAAGGAGCTCCTGGGTAAAGTAAAACACAAAAAGGAAGCCTACAGGAGGCGGAAGCAAGGACAGGCAGGCCTGGGAAGGATACAGAGAAACTGAGCAGCCAGGGATCAGGTTAGGAATTCTAAAGCCCTGATGGAATTAAATCTGGCCAGGAACATCAAGAACAACAAAAAAGGCTTCTATAGGTACACCAGTGATAAAAGGGAGACTAGGGGAAACATGGGCCCTCTCTGGAAGGAAACAGGAGATCTGGTTACCCAGGACATGGAGAAGGCTGAGGTACTCTGACTTTTTTTGCCTCCGTCTTCACCAGCAAATGCTCCAGTCACACGACCCAAGTCACGGAAGGCAAAGGCAGAGACTGGGACATTAAAGAACCTTCCACTGTAGGAGATCATCAGGTTTGAGACCTTCCAAGGAACCTGAAGGTGCACAAGTCCATGGGACCTGATGAGATGCATCCATGGGTCCTGAGGGAACTGGCGGATTAATTGGTTAAGCCACTGTCTGTCACATTTGAGAAGTTATGGTAGTCTGGAGAAGTTCCCATGAACTGGAAAAGGGGAAAAATAACCCCCATTTTTTAAAAGGGAAATAAGGAAAATCTGGGAAACTACAGGCTAGTCAGTCTCACCTCAGTCCCTGACAAGATCATGGAGATGATCCTCCTGGAAACTATGCTAAGGTGCATGGAAAATAAAGAGGTGATTGCCAACAGCCAACATGGCTTCACTGAGGGCAAGTCATGCCTGACAAATTTGGTGGCCTTCTATGACAGGGTTACAGCATCGATAGACTGGGGAAGGGCAATATGATGTCATCTACCCGAACTTGTGCAAAGCTTTTGACACTATCCCACACGACATCCTTGTCTCTAAACTGAAGAGACATGGATTTGACACGTGGACCACTTGGCAGATAAGGAATTGACTAGTTAGTTTCACTCAAAGAGTTGCAGTTGACGGCTCAGTGTCCAAGTGGAGACCAGTGATGAGTGGCATTCCACAGGAGTCCGTGCTGGGACAGGTGCTCTTCAACATCTTTGTTGGCAACGTGGATGCTGGGATCGAGCACGCCCTCAGCAAGTTTGCCAGTGATCCCAAGCTGTGTGGTGCAGTTGACATGCCAAAGGGAAGGGATGCCATCCAGGGGGACCTTGATAGGCTTGAGAGGTGGGCCCGAGTGAACCTCATGAAGTTCAACAAGGCGAAGTGCAAGGTCCAGCACCCGAGTCAGGGCAACTCCCAGTATCAATACAGGCTGAACGGAGAATGGTTTGAGAGCTGCCCTGAGGAGAAGGACTTGGGGGTGCTGGTGGACGAAAAGCCCAACGTGGTCCAAAAATGTGCATTTGTAGCCCAGAAAACCAACTGTATCCTGGGCTGAATTAAAAGCAGCATGGCCAGCAGGGTGAGGGAGGTGATTCTCCCCCTCTACTTGGCTCTGGTGAGACCCCATCTGCAGTGCTGCATTCAGCTCTGGGGCCCTCAACACAAGGACATGGACCTGTTGGAGCAAGTCCAGAGGAGGCCAGGAGGATGCTCAGAGGACCGGAGCACCTCTGCTGTGCAGACAGGCTGAGAGAGTTGGGGTTGTTCAGCCTGGAGAAGAGAAGGATCCAGGGAGACCTTACAGCGGCCTGCCAGTGCCTGAAGGGGCTACAAGGAAGCTGGAGCGGGGCTTTGTACAAGGGCCTGTAGGGACAGGACAAGGTGAATGGCTTTAAACTGAAAGAGGGGAGATTTAGGTTAGGTACTAGGAAGAAATTCTTTGCTGTGAGGGCGGTGAGGCCCTGGAGCAGGCTGCCCAGAGCAGCTGTGGATGCCCCATCCCTGGGATGCTCAAGGCCAGGCTGGATGGGGCTGGCAGCAACCTGCCCTGGTGGAAGGTGTCCCTGCCCGTGGCAGGGGGGTGGAACTGGATGGTCTTTAAGGTCCCTTCCAACCCAACCTATTCTATGGTTCTGTGATTCTATGAAATGAATTTTTGAAGAAACTGTTGTGGAAACATACCTTTGAGCTATTTTGTACTATATTGTAAGACAAAGTGACTACATCCACTAGATCTGAAACATGTACAAGGTTATGTAATAGTGAATTAATATTGATTTACTATAAATGTCTGTATTATGGATCTGATCGCTAAGTGACTTTCACAGACTTCTCCTTTTCTGTGAATAGATGTGCATTAGATTGGCTCACTTTAGAATCTTGGGATTTATTAGTGGCCACTTCCTATTTTATGAAAACTTGACATGCCTTTACTAATTATCCTCTTTCAAGTTGCCTATCTCTGATTTAGAACTTGCTATGAGAAAGCGTAAAGGTAAGGACTGAAATAGTATGAAAACTGAGGACTTATAGTGCTGATGGAGAAAAGTTCATTGGCAGTATCATAGGTACCACATGATACAGTTTCTAGTAGCAGATAAAGCATGTTTTAACAGTTCAAATAGTGATAGAGATTAAATAAACAATGCTATTTTTTTCCCATATGGTATATGCCATAAAAAAATTAAGGACTCATCTCATTCTCCCCAGATAAAATAACACTGTATTTAAATAATACCAAAGAGGTAAATTGTCTTTTCCTAAGCTGTGCGTTTGAAGGTGGACATAAAACACTGTTTATGTGACAAATATGTCCTATTAAAACCACGTTAATAGCCTTGGATGCAAATTGGTATTAAATTAGTAGTCAGATGATAAAAAGCCTGGTTTTTAGATCTCAAAGTGATTATTGTTAACTTAGCTTATCCCGGTATTATGTGCCATCATGTCTTTGCAAAGACTCGCGGCCATAGTGCTGACAGTAAAATAATGGTTTGTCTGAATTGTGTGCCCGGAAAGGACTGTGGGATTTAGGCACAGGGTGATCACTTGCCTGCCCTTAGCTACACGGATGCCACCCTGTTCTGCAACACTTTCTTTCTATCTTTAGAATAGCCATCAGGAGGTATGCTAGTCTTCCAGCCTCCTCATGGGGATGCATTTATGAAAGTGCTTTCTAACAAGAGTACGCTGCCCCTAAAATGAACACAGCATACTGGATTAAAAAAGTAATATGCGCCCCATCTATTTTTTTTTATGAAAATAAAAGGCACAATAAAACTACTTAGTGTACATTCTTTCACTGTTTCTAGAGCTGGTTCAGCAATAATAAATATGTATTCACGAATGATGTATTCAGCAGTTGACAAAAACGTCAAAAAGTAGTAATTTGTATTATGCAGCCACATGAAGAAAGACTTTTTAATGTAAAAAAAAATAGATGAAGTAATAAATAGAGCAAGTTTAGGAGTTTGGCATTATGAAATAAAACACCCTTGATATTTGGAAGGAAATTGTGAGAGTGCTGTTTGAAATAATGGGAATGAGACTGTGAGAACCGCAGTTTATAGAAATGAGAAAGAAATGCTGAGACTGACTGCCACGGGCTTGAGTGGATGATAGCAGGTGATGGCTAAGTCCTGTCATAAAAGCCACAGCAAGATATATCCCATATAAATCAATGTGTTACAAGCAGAGTTTACTGTTCTTTTTATCATTTTTATTTGTATGAACCAGAAAAAACAAACAAAAAAAAATAACCAGCTGCTTTGATCTTCAGCAACCAAAGGATCTGTGAACATGTTAGTTTCACAGGACTGGGATGTTCCTGGACACCTTCTAAGACAAGAAGAAAATTTTAGGCAGTCTCAGCAAGATAATTTGATGACTGAAATAGTCAAGGTGACTTTCTTTCACAGTTGTGTGACAGTCGCAGGTGCGTCCCCCTCTTGTCCCAGCTGGCAGCAGCTCATCACCCATAAGGGAGCATTCACTCCCTTGCAGGGAGCATTCGGAGCAGGGCAGAGCACCTTTGGCTGTGTAAGCCAGGCTATTGCTGCCCCCTGAAATTAGTTTATAATCCCTTACTGGTGTGCATGGGGATCTGCACTGCCTCCTTCTGTCTTTAGATCAACCAGGTTACATTGCTGGCACGTTCACTCAGTTTGTGCCCTTTACGAAAGTCTCTTGACAATCTGGACTGTATTTTGTATCAGTATCTGGGGCAGCGTCGGGGACAGCTGCCGTGGTCCTCTGAGCATGCACTCTGCTTCGGGGGGCCACGGGCATTTTTGCATTGCGGTTGGTGCAGTGGGTCTGGTACACGGGGACTGCAGTGAATGTTGAGTGTGCTGTTAATTTTCTTTATCTTCAAATTTACAGCAGGAACTGTTGCTTACTCACAAGTGAGAGTGAAAACTTTTCCTTTCAGAGTAAAGGAGTTCCTACCCTCTGAAGTTCTTCATAATAAAAGGCCACCCTAGGGACATGTCGTGGTTTAATCCCAGCCAGCAATTTAATACCACACAGCCGCTTGTTCAGTCCCCACCCCATGGGATGGGGAGGAGAACTGGGAAGGAATGTAAACCTCCAGTGTTGAGATAAGAACAATTTAATAATTAAAATAGAATCAACTAGGAAGAAACCCCCCATAATAATAATAATTACAACAATTATAATGAAAAGGAAGGAGAAGGGCAGAGGAATAAAAGGGAAAGGGAAAGGAGAGAAGAAAGCAGGTGATGCACAGCGCAATGGCTCAGCACCCTCTGAGCGATGCCCAGCCAGCCTCCGAGCAGTGATCCGCAAGCCTTGGCCAGCTCCCCTCAGTTTATATACTGTGTGACCTTCTATGGTATGGAATGTCCCTTTGGCTAGGTCAGGTCAGCTGTCCCGGCCGTGTCCCTTCCCAATTCCTTGTGCCCCCCAGCCCTCTTGCTGGCAGGGCCTGAGAAACTGAAAAGCCCTTGACTTAGTATAAACATCACCCAGCAGCAACCAAAAACGTGTGCCGTCAACACTGTTCTCACACCAAACTCAAAACACATCGCTGCACCAGCTACTAAGATGGAAATTAGCTCTATCCCAGCTGCAACCGGAACAGGACAGTATTCTGGATGCATGCCCTGCGTTTTACCACAACTTTAAATGCAAACTGATCTTTGTACAATCATTAGGAAAGAAATAACTTCCTTGAATGTAGTTTATTTTACTTTCCCAACTGTCTTCCATCTGGGGTATGTTACAGGTAACAAAATTCTGATGAATTTCTTTTGAAACTGTTTTTAAATGGAAAATTGGTCTTTTCAACAAACAAATTTTTTGTCTGCTGGAGTATGTTGGTTTTTTCAGTGGAAAATCATCTACCTTCTTCAGGGAAGGTGTGGTGGAGATGGGGATAGAGTTGAGACCCAAACCTAAAATGTTTTAGCCAGGAGGATTGAAATGAAGAAAAGAAATGATTCAGAAAACTAATGTTTTAATTTTAATCAAATCACAAAATAACTTATATGAACTCTTGGTTTTAATCTATAATGATCAAAATCTCACAGGGAAGGAAGGCTGTATCATTTTCCTTTCCACTTCTACATTTAAGCTTTCTAGTGCAAGAACCACTTTTGCTATGAGTCTGATCCACAGACCTTTCTTTTGGTTTTTTCCTACTGGAGAATCCAGCCAGCAGCCTTTGTGCCATCCCTTCGTATAGATGTAAACTGAGCCTTGGCGTGGAACACGCTGCACTTCACAGAAATAAAAACCCTACTCAGAATTCCTCCTGGACAGAAGACACTGCATTAAATCTAAGAAAAGCATTTGTATCAATAACAGCTTAATTGGGGATGACACATCAGTGGTGCCACTCCTAGTGGCCATATATTAACCTAACCTATTGAGTTTTTATTTAACTCTCTAGAAATGTATGCAGAATAATATGAGAACTGACAGAGGAAAACCATTCCCTGACCATTTCAGAGGAAATCTTTTACTGTCTCTAGAATTATTTTTTTTCCCCTGAAAACAATGTCAAGCATAGTTGTGCTGACTTGAATGCTGTCTGCTTACTGATTTCGTCGATGCTAATTTTCGTGTGACATTTTGGCTTTCATGAACTATGACATCACCTAAAGTACATGTAGCAGCAAGTGTTCAGGTTGCACACACAAGTCCAAGTATTATTCAGTTTTGGCTGTTCCAGTAATATGAAGGAACTAGAAGGCCTACTGTCCTTCAACACCATAAAAAAAAAAAAAATTGCTCTTTGATCTGCACATTCTCTGTAATCACATCAACACCTTTACCAGCTTTTTAGCCTTTAAGGCAATGGGAGTAGTGTGGCCGGTACAGAATATGGCTCAGCTGGCAAACGTGGGTCTTAGTTTGTCTGTTACTGTCAGCATGCCTGCTTGGGAACCATTGCAAATGACATTTATTTGAATAATCTTAATGGCCAAACTCTCCCTTGCAGAAATAAATAAGTAATAAAGTCCAGTTTTACCTTCTCCTTTTAGTACTAAAATCAGAACAGTTTCCAATTACTTTTTCCAATTCAGTGTCTCCAGGAATTTATTTTTTTTCCTTGTGAGGGTGTCATGAGACATGTTTTGAGATTGCTGCACCTTCAAATGGAACTTGGAGGGAGAAGTGTTAGTTTGCACATCACTGACCTGAATATTTTCCTGGTAATTTCAGAACATTAAGGTGTTCACTTATAAAAGTCATGACTACTTGATCAGCCCCCAATGAAACGATACCTTGTGAGTGAATAAATTACTTTCCGATCTTAAAACAAAGGTAGGGTGTTGGACTCATGTGGATCTTAACTTCTAATACGGCTATAATTAGAGTTTTAAACTCATTTAGCTTTGTTTGCTGCTTATCGGTCCCGAATAGAGCACATTTACCCAGTGGTTTTCATTTATATCAGGTGCACAATAACACTCCTGTGACTGCTCTGTCAGGAGCTGTTAATGAACAGATCTCAAACACAGAAAGTGGTTTTCTGCTACAGGATCCTTGTATGCCTGCAGAATAGAAGTACCAATAGGTGCACTGTATATACAGCTTCTTATAAAGACATTTGTCGTCCTTCTGGCTTCTTAGCTCCTGCAGCCCTGAGAGTTTCGTCCTTTATTGTTATAATCTCCTCATGTTGCCTTCATGGGGCTCACAAAGGATGGTTTGGGTTTTGTTTTCATTCTTTAAAATTAGTACTATAATAGGCACTCCTAAGTATAGTAGTTGAGGATACATTTGTCTTAATTCATGTAATTACTGAAAGCTGCAGAGACTTTTCTTTAGTCTTTTTAAGGCATCTCAATCTATGGTAAATGGATGTATGTAATTTTTTGTGATAGGTTGGTCTCTATTAAATTTAAAGTAATATAGTACTGTCACAACTGAACTTTCACATAGGCTTGAGATCCAGTATTTAAAACAGCTTCTTAAACATGGCACCAGTTATTTCCTTTCACTTTGGTCTTATTCAGTCTGCCTCAGTAGAATTACTCCACTTTTATGGTGTTGGAGGTAACATCAGAATAACACCCTCAAGGCAGAATGGGCATACCTTACTGCTTTGTCATATCGATTTAAAAATCTACCTGAAAAAAAAATAGTTGCCATTAAAAGCACAAAGTCTGACTCCAGTTGTCAGACACGTACACTGACTTCTGTCAGCAAAGGCTCTGTCCACCTTACCAGAAAAAAACTTTTTGGAGGGAGACAGATACAATATAATCCATAGGTTGATTATACTCGAAGTATAAATGTCTGAATGATTTTAAATCCGAGACTATACAGGTGATGTTATTTCTTAAATTGGGAAGTGATACTCTGAGAACAGGAATTCTACGGTTGCTGCCCCGTGAAACGTTTTGAACTGCTTTATAGAGACTGTATTTAGCGTTATGAAGGTCTTACCCCACCTGTGAATGATTCAGCAGTTTACTCCTTAAAACAAAACCTACCTAAAAATGTAATTAAATTAAGTAACATTCAGAAGAATCCAAAGGTAACATTAAACGTACTGATTCTCCATGATAGATCGGCATTTTGCAGATTGAAAGAGAAGGGAATTTCTTGCCCCCGGTCCACGTTTTAAGCCCTGGCTGCCGTTAGCGGGACCTCTTTCATCCATGGATGACACCATGTACCAACCACCTCACAAGCTTTTGCTCACACTGAGAGATTTAATGTGTTTTTTAGGCTGGTTGGGTTTTTTTTTTCTTCACTGTTGTAATGATGTTTTCTTTTTTCTGTTTTGAATTAAATTCCTTAACAAAAGAGAAACCCTGCTCTCGGCAGCACGCAGCACGGGAATCAATTTGGTAGATCAGTAGGTAATTCAGAGGCTGCGCTCTGGGTTTCTCATGTATGTATTCATAACACTAAACCTATTTAATAATACTTATTCAGCTGCCCCTTCAGGGCTGTGTAGCTGATCTGGTGTAATTCAGTAACACCTTATAAACTTCAGTTATTCAGATCATTGTTTACTGCTTACTTCTAGGAGGCTCCTGCAAATAGACTCACTCAGTTCACAAAAATCTAGAAGCCTAATGAGTATTTCCAAAAAAAGTGTGCTTGGGTAAAATTTAAAACTAATGAAGCTTTAAAAGAAAACTTATTTTTATTTTTAGTAGATTTGAGTTGCAAGCAGACATCTCATACCAAGCAATTAATGCTTTTTATCTGAAGACTGGATCAGAAACAGCTTTTACTCATCTAAAATGGGGGGGGGTGGTGCGCGAAGTATACCAAGTTTTAGCTTGTAAGGAATGTATAATTTACTAAAACCTGAGAATGCACATTGATTACATTTATTAGCCAAACCCCTTCTTTTTGTTCATACAAAGATATCTCTGCCTTTTAAAATAAGTTCAATCCCATGAAATTCAAATCTTTGGATAAAGAACTAGCCTATTTCTGATAATTTCTAGTCTGTCTCACATCACAATCCAATCTTTCCCCCAGCTTCACCTATGGAACTAACAATTAACTAACAGGAACTAATATAATTTCCTGATGAGATTGCAAATGTTAGGCATTGTCGTAAATAATGGTTGAATCCAATTGCTTGGTAGACATGAAAAGGGTGAAAGCAGACAGTAAAGGGCATGGTTTGAGCTTTAGTAAATTGTTTTTTAGTATGATTTGTTTCTCAAGTAGATGGAACCTGTGACTTCTTTGCTGAGAACCCACTTTTAAATCTCATAACTATTCCCCACAGCTCTATAGGGAACACCACACCTCCATGTAGTTTAAATCAGCACACTGAGTTTATAGCCCTTAGAGAAGTCAACTTCTAACAGTTGGAATTTCCTAATTTTAACGAAAGCAAAGCTGGCACTCAGTTTTCATAATGAAGCTTTTTTAATGTACAGGAATAGCAGATGTAAGTATTCCAGTAAAGACTTTTAGATTGTTAGTTTTATCTAATTTCAAGTTACAAAATATTTCTATCTGCTTTATGAAATCATTATTATAAACAAAGCAGGTGTGAGGTGGGGAGAAAAACCTTTGCAGTAGTGCTTAAACATGTAACTATATATGGCCTAGAGAAGGCTTATTTGCTCCTTAAGGCATGTAAAGAATTTGGTACCTTAAAGCTATTAGAGATTACTCTTTTTTTACGGAGTAAAAACCAGTCTAGTTATAACTGAGGTCAGATCATTTTTTCACGAACTAAAATGACCTCTTTTGATAACAACCCAGATACGTTGCAAACTGATTTAGCAAAATAGCCTGTTACATGGTTTATGAAGTTCTGCGATGACTTGTGTTGCCTTACTTTTATATAACTACATTAAATACACAAGTTAGGTGTTTTTCCCTCATCTGCGTTTGAAAGATTGCATATATTTTGGTTTCAGGCAGGATTAAGATAGTTTGGATTTTGGGTGGGGGGTGTGTGTGTGTGTGTGTGTGTTTTTTAAAAGTACTCTCAAGACGTATGGAATTCTATTTCTGTAAAGACAATTTTGTGGATGTTTTTGGTTTCTTTGGATTCCTTCATTTCTCTTGGTCAAGCTTTCTGTTTCAAGACTTCCATCTCAGAAAGCACGGCTGAGTCTCATTTGTGCTTTGTCACTAACTTCTGCTTCCAATGCACTTTGCTGACAGCCCGTTGCATCAAACTGCTGTCTGGAAATGAACTGCAGGATCTTTATTCTTTGTACATAAGCACGGCTCCAGCCACGACTGAGCAATGGTTTTGTTGAAGCAGTGATGCATAACACAACATAACAGTTTCCTTCCCAAGTCTCTACCCATTCTGCCAGCAGGTAAGGACTTTTCCTTCAGTTTTCTCCATAAAGCCAGGAGTCAGGCAACATTTATGAGGAGAGTTGAAAGGCTTTGATCGCTTACTGATGAGAGGAAAATCCTGAAAGAATGACTTCTGTTAGGAAGGTAGATGAGGAACGCTCTTCTTTTCATAAACTGGAAGAGAAACAAGTACATAATGAACCAAGCAATGACGCTCACCTCTGAATTGTGTTTGTGTATGTGGAAGTAAAAGGCCGTGAGTTAGTAACATGACAGGATGCATCAAAATATCGTAACACTGGCTGTACCAAGAGAGTGCTGAGGATTTTAATCTTCACGTTTCCAGGGTTTATCCAACTCTTGCTTTAGCTGGTGGTGAGGACTACCCTTTGAACACAGTGGTGGATGATCTCAGGGCTGATGTAGTGTGCCATTGCATCGTTTCTGTATCTTAAAACTGCTGGATTTTTATTTGGTTTAGAAATTATGAAAAAATAAGGGGGAGGTGGGACAGAGAAAAACCAGATCAATAATAATAAAGACTACTATGTAATTGAGGTTTCTACAGTACTATGACAGTTCTGTAATTGTGTTCTTAGCTCTATTTCTTGCGCTTCTGATCAAGCAGAACACACTAAAGATGAATTTAAGCTGTCCCGTTGAGGGGTTTGTGGGCTGAATCCAGAGCATCCCTTCTACCGGGATACATAGAAAGATAGGTCAGTGTTGAATAATGTATCACCAGAGCGCGACAGCTCAAGGTAACTGCCACTCTTCTTCCCACATTGTCCTCTTTTGCACATACAAATTGCCATCTTACAGCAAATTTAGCTCCTGCCCTTCCTATTGCAATGCAGTAAAAAATACTGGAAGAAACCCATATTCCCTGATTTCCTTTACATTTGTATTAAATAAATACATATTATATGTATTTTTGACAGAAATACATATGTATGTCTGCTTACAGAAGTATATACACACACAAATTTTGTGTGTATCTGCTCTTTTTACTGTATTGCTTGTTTGGTTAGTGTTTGACCATAACCAGGATTGTTAAGAACTGACATGAATTGTAAGTAATGACATTTATTCTAAGATATAACTTGACATTATGAACATTATTATTATTTACACCTGTGTCTCTACAAAGCATGAAATAGGAAAAATACATATTCCCTTCTTACCATTGAAAGTCACGTGGAGAACCAACCCTTCTCTATTCTCTATCTTTCCCGCATGAAAAGCTCCTCTCAAAAAAGATAAGCAGCCTTTGTGGCATGTTGAAATACGCTGTTAAATACCAAGAGTTGCTAGTACATTTTTAAGGTGCTGATATAGCTTCCTAATCAGGAAGTTACCACTATTTTATACATTCTAATACTACACTCCAAAGAAATAGTGACTATTTAGTAACTCTGCATCTGCTGTAAAATTCGTATTTAGATTTCTTTCATACAAAGATCAGACTCAAAATTTAGCTTCTTCAGTGTCACTTGTTTTCCAATAGCTTTTAAACATTTTCATTTGGTGCATAAACCAATTTTACAGTACTCTGAAAACTCTTACAGATATTAATGTACTCAAAATAGAAAATTAGTGAAGCAAGAATGAGTATAGTTATACTGAAAAATAGCCTCTGGATCCCTACAACGTAATTTGGTTTTTTTGGCAAAATAAGATGTATTTACAAATTATAAAATACTTCCCCAATGTCCATATTTTATTTTTTAAAAAATAGTATATAAAGGCTGAAAATGGGAAAAATTGTCACAATTTTAGTTTCAAAGCAAAATAAAGAAAGAATTCAGTGCAGTTACAAATACATCCAAGTGTGCCAGCCTGCAGCCAGTTAGGAAAAGCAAACTGCAAACATGACATCTCTGTGCAAACAAGTAATTACTGACTTGCATCTACTTAAATTGTTCCCATCTAAGCTCTTCAGAGTTGAAGAATAGGGAATACAAAAAGTGACTTCACATGTTCAGTCCAGCTACCTGCTAGTAAAAGCTATATACTCCTTTTGCAATAGGTGGAGGAAAACAGCTGGAGATAGGTCATCTGACAGTTAAAACTATTATAGCGCCAGTAAAGCAGCTGACGACTCACTGGAGTCAATTAGTCAGCCCCTAAACATTTTCTCACACTAAGATGTTTAGACAAAGCAAAAGACCCTGAATTTTCTGAATCAATGCAGCATTGCATATGTCTGTTAAAATTAATTTCGTTTTAATGTATTAGAATTAATTTCAAGATAGGAAACCTTAATTTTCATTTGGCTGCATGTAAAACGTTGTGTGCTTTTTAACTCCCACCAGTGTCCATTACACCTGCAAGAAAGTTGGCTTGGGTTTGATTTGATTAGGCATATCTTTCCTAATTACATTCTAAAGAAGGATTATGGAGATGAAGGGTGAATATACAATAAAATAATAGATGACTATGAAATATGAGAAAGAAATCCTGGGAGTTTCTGTTGAGAAGTAAAATATTATTACCTTTAAACTCTGAATATGCTGACAGTACTTTGCCTCCGGAAAAAAGCTCTGGGGAGTTTGTTATGGGCAGTTCAGGATAAAATGCAGCTTGTTCCCTAACTAGCTCTCAAGACTTGCTTCCAGGAAGTTCCCTGGAGCTGGAGGCTTGTGTTTAGCCTGATGGGTAGCTGCGTCTTTCTGTCTCTTCAGCTTTAGACCTTGAAAACTCCCTGACATCTCAGGCCTGCATTTCTAGATACTGCCAAGAAACTGCTTGTTATCAGTCTGGTTGTACTTCCATGATCACTCTCAGCAAAAAAAAAAAAAATATGCTGTTGTAACTAACCAGCTAAAGTACATAAACGATAGTTTCGATTTCCTTTTATATCTTGTTTTTTTAATAAATATTAATTCAAATTAAATGATAGGAAAATGAAATTAAAGAAAAGCAGAATTTATCATTGCAGAGGATTGCAGCTCCCTTTCATGGGATTTCTTAACAATATTTTGGGTCTATTTCAAATGCTGCAAATCATTGCAGCTCCTAATCTTTCAGTGAAACCATGCCAAGTTATAACAGTTTAGGATCAGGCTTATTTTATCAATCCTTATTGTGCTTTAAAAAATAATCCTGTTATTGATGTTTTTATCAATGTAAACATTCAATTATTTATAACAGAATTAGAACAAATGTACATTCTTTTCTTTGACAATTGAACAGAGTAATTTAACAAGAACTTTTATAGTAGAATCAATGTAAGAAATCTTGAGAAAGTATTGTTAGAACTCTACAGTTTCTATCGTTTTGATTGGTCCAGGGCTTGTTTCCAGCTGATGTCCATTATAAATATTCCCTGTTTGAAAACTGAGAGCACCTGTGGATAGACAAATCCTTTAAAGTCCCTTTAAACTCGATATGACCTTCGGTGATTTCTTTGGAACCTCGAGTTGTCCTTCAGTTGGACAGATGGTCATTTCGAAGGTGCATTGCAGTAGGTTCAAAAAACTGGAAGAAAAGTTTAGAGAGAAGTTTAAGCTACAGGTTGCTAACAACTGAGTTAACCAACAAAACCACCTGATCTCTAACTGTCTCAGCAGCCTTACACTAGAACTGCATTACAAGGGAGACTCCTCTCAGAATCTGGTGTTTATTACCTGGATCATCAAAGCTCAATTGTAAGTATGTACGACAATGACTGTTTTCTCCTGAACTTTATTTTCCCAGTGTTTAAACTGAAACATGATGTAACAATACACATTGGAAGTTTTATGAATATTAACATACTGAAGTTGAATACTTTTCCAGTTCTTATTTCTTTCTCTGTTCTTTTTTCCTTCCCACTTGACATCATTAGCATCTCATCTTCTGCTTCAACTTGTTGTGTAACTCTTTTTCTCCCACAATACTATGTTCTCTTGTGTCTAAATAATATCCAGGACTCAGCACGTTCAGTGACTTTGTACCTTCCTCTGCTCCCAAACATAAAAAATGGCCTCTGCTTGTTTTGCTGTAGTTTATTATCAAAACTTTAACATCATATCTTTCTTTAGTTTGATTCACTCTATCATTCTACATTTTATTATATTAAAAAACTGTAATACAACATTACATATCATAATTAAGACAGATTACTTTAGAAAGATGCGTAGCAAGGTGAGAGATTAGCATATGCCTTGTGAGTGATGTGGCAAAGGTAAAGTTTCTTACACTTTTCTCATTAAAAGAGTGTTCTTTGCATTTTAGATCAAGCAAATTTTAAAATAAACTAAGCATACAGCTCACCTGCCAAGGTCACTGTCATAAATTAGTATTCAGCTCAAGGACTTAGTCAGATTTAAAACCAAAAACAAAACCAAAAAATGCTGTATGACAAAATAGAAAGCTGTAACAACTTTTTCCCATTTGTCATATAGGTTTGTTCTCCTTTCAAGTACTTCTCTATTTGTGTAGACAAATGTGTATTTTTTGTTACTGTACAGAGCTTTTTGTGAATGGCAAATATTGCTGTAATCTACAGAACACGCACCACAGAAACATGCCTGTTCCGTCTTGCATGTATAAATCATGGGGATGTCACATCTTTAAACCTTCCATGTAAATTAATCACAACTGACCTTACATATTGAGGGAGTAAGTGTCCTTTTAGAGTAACTTTAATGCTTTACGGTTTTTTTTCATATTATAAATGGCACAGTGCTGTTGCTATAGTCATCTGTCAGCATCACAGCCATAAAAACTTCTGAAAGAAAGGGGAGCTTACCATACAAGTATCAGCTTTTTCTGTGGTCTAAAAACTGGCATCTATTATTTCAACTGGGGATTCTTTACATACTTATTTTCATGTATGTCCTTTTTGCTGTCCTTTGGTTATATTAGGTTCTAACAATGTGCTGTCTAACAAAATGCTGGCGGATAACTGTATCAGCTTCCTTTCTATACTTCACCAGTATAACTGTTGTCCTGCCACACTGTTGCTACTCCATAATGCAAAGCAGTTTACATTGAAATACTTTATGTATCAAGTTGCATGGCAGAGAAGTACTACTGCGTAAGAATGTTCTCCCACTTGTTCCAATGGAGAACAGAACCATTTATTTACATATTAAGGCCAGAACATAACTTTATTCCCACCCATGTATCAAAAGCATCCAGTTGAAGCACTTAATCTCAACTTGGAATTTTTTCCCCATAGTTTTTATTTTTTCATCCATAGAATCCTGCTATTTTGCGTTAAAATATAGCAAAAGATTATTTTCTTGATGGCTACTTAGTTTGCTACTAAACTTCCTAGTTTCCCAAGCTGGACTTGGCTCAATACATATGCAAGTACAAATACAGAATTCAGTCTATGACACTTTTGCTATCTGCCCAATCCTGGCTGCTCTGAAAAATAATTATTAAAATATTTTAAACCATACATTTTATTAGAAGCACCTTCTTTATTATAGAAACTTACAGAAATTTTAGGATTTGTATAATTATCATACTGCAAGTTTATGTGCATAGCAAGATAAAGGGTGATTAACCTGAAGTCTTCCAAAAAGAAAATGATTAAATGGAGCTGGAAGAAAAGGTACTCCAAGGAGCACTTTGAAAAGTACTCAAGCTCCAAGGTTCTTATCAGATACAATATACAAGAATGACTTCTCCATTTTTGTAACCTATGGCCCATCACCTGAGCCATAAGAAAAATGCTTAGCAGTGCACAGAAATACTACCAAACAGCTTAGGAGAGAGCTCCTGGTCTCATGAAATTCTGTGTCATTACATTAACAAGTCTGTTCATTCTAGCTCATGCTCTGAATCCAGAACATTAAAGTGAAAAATGATTTTTGCGCTTCCTTCAGAGTCTGACCAGAAGATAATGACATGAGTTGAAAACTGCCTTTGATTCCAGTGCTAATAGCCTGCCTTTACAGATTCATGAAATGCTTCTTGATTTATTCTGTATGTACCATCCAAAGACAGTAGGTAGCTGTTCTGTTTAGAAATCTCCACACTGACAGACTTTGGTGAATTATGTTCTGCACTCCAAACTACACTAATCAAAATCCTAGAAAACTGCACTACAAGAACTTGTGCACAGAAAATGTGGTTATTTTAATGAACTGATTAGACTTTTTTCCATTTTGTTTTTTTTAAACAAAAGCCAAATGAAGTTGAAGTAACCAAAAGGAAAAAAAAAAATAAAAGAAAAGCTAATATACCTGAAAAACTGCACAAAATGCACTTTCACAATTAAATGAAATTTCTTAACTGAATAATACTGTACCAGCATTTAATCTTTTGGGCTTGAGCCTGTAACTGAGTTGAACTGGCCCTGAACCATGTTGTGCTTTGCTTGCCTAACTTCTGTATCTCCTCTGCTTGAATGGGAAGACTTACTCATGTTTAACGTATTGTTAAAAGCAAAACCAGTCCTGGTTTTCCTTGAAAATAACAATTTGTAAAGTGATACATCATATTGAATTAGAAACCTAGCAATGTATATCACAATCATTATTAGTAACAACTGGGTACACAAACAGGAAACTGTCATTTATGAAGAAGAGCTTGATCCACATTTTACATAATTGTTTACATTCTTTCTAATTCAAAACACCCCAGCTGTCAATGCTGTTCTGTCTTCTAAACTCTGCTGCTGTATTTCTGTCATTCTATAAGGCTACTACAGAACGTAATTTCTGAGTTTGTGAGCATGTTTGTGGGCTTGCAAAAGTGGCATTCTAAAAATATTGAGTAAGCACTATGTCCTAGACTTTTGAAGTATTGTGAAAGGCCTAGTTCTAATTTAACTCTTAATTTACAATGTCCAGTGTAAGTATTTAATCACTACCAAGGCAAATATGTTCTAAATATTTCTAGATTGAAAAGTGAATGGTTGAATGAAATCACTGGAGTTATGGCAAGCTACACAAACTGAGGAACTGGCCTCTAAACAGAAGCTGTAATGATTATACATGAGCTTTTTTGATACTTCCCTTCTCTGATTGAGATAAGTAATTTGCACACATAGTCAATATTTTAATAGCAGGATCAGTAACTCTGGCACAAATGCTAAATTTATCATTGGGCAGATTTTGAGTGGCCAGGAGTTAGCAGCTGTGACCTCTTGAGAGAGACATCTGCAGGAACATGTAAGAGATAGTGCCTCATATCTTCCTGCCCTCCTGATTTCATATAAGCTGCTTGGCAGCACACTCCATCTTTGAGAGACAGCGTTTTCCAGATCATACTAGAAGCAAAAATCAGCAAAATTAGAGGCTAGTAGCCTCTGTTTCAAGCAGAGGCAAGATGCCACCAATCAGCTGATCAGCACTGTCTTGTTTACTTTGAACTACATCTCTTGGCTGTCCATGAGATTTCCCTCAGCCTGCTTTACCTCTAATCTAGGAAATAAAGGCACAATTTGATCACCACTCATACCAGATTGCCAGCCTCTGTTTTTATTGATGCGGGGACTTTGTGCATTCAGTACTATCTAAATACCATCATTATCTCTCTAGCTGTCCTAAATAAAGCTGAATGTACCAATCATTGACTGCAATGTACAGTGAGATTCAAAAACTCTATGGCAACGAGGCAAATGAATGTATTTTCTTACCAAGGAAATGGGACACCATTAGATGTATTTAGGCAAAAGGGAAAAATTAGAGAATTAAGGCATTAAAGACTTAAAGTTTAATGACTAATCACTGACTGATTATTCTAGACATGCTCAATTTGCAGGACACACCGCTTCTGGACCTCACGGATATCTAAAGACATGAACACTCTCTGCCTGATTCAAGCAGACTTAAATAATTTAGAAGCTTTATCGGCATAAAACAGTTTAGCTATATGAAGAAACAGGAAAAAATAGTGTTAAAATGTATAAAACCAGGGAATCTTGATTCACAAACTGTATACTGCAGTCAGCAATTCTTCACACTATGGATAAATGTTTAGAGTGTATAACAAACTTTTTCAGGAGACTGTTATCTTGACCAAACCTTGCGAGATATTAAAGTTCTTATGTCCTTCACTGTATGGCTTCAGCAGATAATTCTACCATTCCTTACTGCAGATAGGAAGATCAAGAAATGCAAGATGTAAGATTAGTTTGCTAAGAATGGCATCATACGTTGTCTTACACAATGTGTTCTGCTCAGTGCAACGTGGCATAGAGATAAGTGTCTACATTTCACATCTTCAAATAGCCTTTCTGCGTTGCACAGAGTGCCACTACTACTGGAAGCCAAAGCTAGTTTTTTAGAGAAAGTTGTTATCAGTAACTTTCCTCAGAAAGGATTGATTAACTGGAGTTGCAAGAGTAAATGCACAATTAAAAAAATACTGGTTAAGTAAACATATTACAAGCAAGTATTCAGAAATTCTGCTACTCACTTCCATAGTGTCTTTTGAAAGATAAACAACCCAGTATACCAGGTTGAATCCTGCAAATGCAACTGGAAATAGGATCCTAGAATACTGGTCTATTTTACTTGTGCCTCCAATAGGTGGTGGTGGGGCTGGTGGAGGAACAGACACTGGTTGACACTGGGATGCACTATTTGATATTATGCTGGCTTCAGGAGACTGATCTGCCTGGCATGTTACGGAGTTTACTCGCTTCTTCAGGTTACAGTTGGAGTCAGAATGCTGTGGAAGAAAAAAGAAAAAAGAGGAGAGGGGGAAAAAGGGGTGAGTTTTGGATACAGTTTTAGGTTTTGTGATCATTAGGCTTCTCTCCATCTTTTTACTGAACTTTCTAATTTTTTTTTGCTGCTTTTCTGCTATAAAGCAACATATATAGAAGTAAATTTCTGTCCTGAAGCTTTGCTGTAAAAACATAAAAGAATGTGCTTTCCATATTTTAATATGGTAACAAATGGAAGCTACAAGAGAGAAAGAAAAAGGCAAGATGGAGCTAAAACGAAGAGAAAACAAGGTAATGGTGTATCTAAATTGCAATATATTGATATGACTGAAGTATAAGAATAAAGTTTAAATAAAATAGCACATATGGGCTGGCTCAAGTGCAGTCTTCAATGTGTGAGCCCATTGATGAGTTTTAGCAAACAGTCACTAAATGGAGTCAAGGTGTCGCACTGTTATTAGTCCCCAAACTAGCGCTGATGAACTAGAAAACTGCTGCACAAAAGGAAATGGACTAACTGTACAGGTCCTGAAGACATGAATGCTAAATTGTTCTGTAGTTTTTCCTAGGATGAATTTAACTTTCAAATAAATCTCAAGATTTGCACAGCAGTTTCTTGCATACAACCGAAGACAAATACTCATCTTAACTGTAATGGGACTATTTTTATTTTCATTTGTGGTAAAATGAAACAAGATTATTCCTATATTTTGTACAATATAGATAGCCAGGTCAAATTACTGTTCAGAAAGCTTTAAAATCTAGCCAGACCTCAGGACCATTTAGAGTTTACCTCTTAGTTACTAGGCTGATGTATATTTGTTAGGTGACCTGTTTTATTTGTGGCCAAGTTGCCAATTTTTTTTACCTTCACAAGAAGTAATAGATTTCTTCCTTGCAGAAATGGCTTGGGGATAGGATCTTCCACAGGCTCTAAGCCTGCTCTAATGGATATCAGTTACCCACTTTCACAGTAGTACCAAATGGGAGGAAATTTTCAAAAACCTTGCTGCTACTGCCACTACCCAGGACTATCATTGGTAATGTGGATGTATGGCAGCAGCCATAAATTCATCTGATGGCTGAAAAAATACAGAAGAATGCCTAGAGTGTCATGTTGATTTTTATTGTTTTGATATGAAGTACTTAAGTTTTCTGTTAATAGGAAGCAACAGAAATATCTTAGACTCTTAAAATGCAATGCTAATATAAAACATTATAGTTGAGATTGTCTAAAGCATCATCAATAAAGGATTGTAAAACATAATTCCAGATTACTGATGAAAATTCCTGTGCACAAAACTGCACAACATACACAGCTATTCTTGGGCTTGAATAAGCAGCTGTTTTGGTCAGCAGAATTAGATGACTGAGTGACTGAAACTGATGAGGGAAGTCTCAGACAATGTAGATAACTTACTATACAACATCATGTACATATAGTAAATGGAATAGTAACATCTGAATGGGTTTAAGGTAGCAAAATTCTGTCAGATAAGCAATTTCCAAAGTCATTCTTTGGGAGTGATTTAGTGACAATCATTCACTTAAATGTAGCCCACTGTCAGCATTTTTGGGATTTATCTTGCAGGATTTCTATGCATGGAAACAGACTTTAGTCAATCAGATAAATGACTGGCTTGTTAAGAGGAAAAGAAGCATTTTCTGAAATACATTGCCTATACTTGCACTTGGGCCACAATTTCTAGATAAGACTAGCCTAACACACCTGGTATCTCATGTATGACTTAAAATAGAGTTATAACAGGAATTATCCTTTTAGCGGTCAGTGTTACTGTTGAAGTATCAGAACGAGTGATATTGCTACAACAAGATGCCAAGTTCTGCTCATGGATGAATTGACTGGTATCCAACTGAAATTAGGGAGAGATGGATTCCTCACGGCTGATTTTAGTTTAAGTAGAGGTGGAGAACAACACCTTATTTGCAGGGCAGGGGAAAGTGCTTTTTCTGTATGTGTCTTTTACCTATTGCCCTTTTTCTTCCCCCACAACCCATCAACATTCCCAAGTTCCCATATCCTTCCTTCTTCCACTTTGCCATCTACACACCAAATGACTAGTATTATGTTTTGAATGGATATTAAATGACATTCACATTCTCGGGCTGTGCCTATCTGGAACGCAGATGTTTGGTTTTGTATTTTCCAGTAACACAGCAAGCAACAGACAGAATTAAATGGAGGATGATCTACAGATGTGTCACAGAAACACAAAGAGGGTTATCCATGTCCACTTGCACTAATCGTAATAATAATCCCACTCTATAAACAGACTGACTGATCAAGCCTGAGCTACTGCTTTCATTCAAGTTGCTATTCTAGTTTGCTTGTACACCCTGCTTTGAACTGAATTGTAGAAGTCTTAAGGTAGCTTGTTTTTAACTTTACTGCAAGACAGCTCAACCTTTTGTGAAGAATGAGTGGTTCCTAAAAATATAAGTGCTAGGGTGAATCTTAGCCCTTTTAATCTGTAATATTCTGGTATAAGTGTTGTGGTTTAACCCAACCCAGCAACTAAGCCTCACACAGCCGCTCACTCACTCCCCCCAGCAGGGTGAGGGAAAGAATTGGAAGAGTAAAAGTGAGAAAATCTGCGAGTTGAGATAAAGACGCTTTAATAAGTAAAGCAAAAGCTGTGTATGCAAGCAAAGCAAAATGAGGAATTCATTCACCACTTCCTCTCAGCAGGCAAGTGTTCAGCCACCCCCAGGACAGCAGGGCTCCATCATGTCTAAGTTACTTGGGAAAGCAAATACCATAGCTCTGAATGTCTTCCCCCCTTCCTTCTTCCCTCACCTTTATATGCTGAGCATGACATCATGTGGTCTGGGATATCCCTTTGGTCACTTGGGGGTCAGCTGTCCCAGCTGTGTCCCCTCTTGACTTCTTGTCCCCCCCATCCTGCTCTCTGGTGGGGTGGGGTGAGCAGCAGCAAGGGCCGTGGCTCTGTGTGAGCGCTGCTCAGCAGTGCTGAAAACATCCCTGAACCATCAACACTGTTTTCAGCACAAATCCAAAACGAAGCCCCACAGTAGCTACTGTGAAGAAAATGAACTCTACCCCAGCCAAAACCAGCACAATAAGGTGGGTCAGATTCTTCTCTGGATGATTCAAGCATGACTCAGGAGTTATTGTGCTGAGGTGATGGAGTTAACAGTAAGTAGAACAGCTGTAGCATATGGTCTGTGGATGATGTTCAGTACTGAACATATGAAGAACGTAGAGGTAGTAAAATCATTGTGATCATCTGAATAGGCACCTGGAAAAAGTTTAATCCTGGTTGTTATTTTATTTTTAATATTTATTAAATCTCATTCCTATAGAAGGAAGATTATCTTGGTGAGATTTCATCTCAAGCTGGCGACAGGAAGATCTGGACATGTATCCTCAGAACTTGGGGAGCAAACTAACTTGATCATGCTCCCACTTTGGGACCAGTTTATGCCATTTCTATTAAGAGTGCTATTAATAGCTTCTCATTATCTAAAATAGTCTATTGCAATATTCAGGAAAGACCTGTGCATTTTACTGTCTCAGTAAACCCACAGGTTTTTGTCACGCTCTCCACCTGCCGAGGAGATGGTTATGAGTTGATATAAAGCATTAAGAAAGCCCCCGAATAGTTCTTTACACTGTCTTTAACACCCTCATATGCTCATCCAGCAAGTCCGGGTCTAGACTATTTTCTTGTATACCACCACCAGGACATGGAATTCTAAGTCCAAATTTATCCCAGATGTGTAATGTGTTTCTTAGTGTGGTAGCTGACTGTAGACCAGACTTGCTGCCCCAGAACCACAACTCATATTTTTCATTGGAATTCACTGCTATTCTAAGAGAAGGAGGTGGTGAGAGGAAACCATACAGTTCCTTATTACAGTTGAGTTCTGAACAGCAGCTACAGTAATTTCTCTACTATATTTAGGTTTAACTTTTCCTTCTGACAAAGATTACGTGCAATGACATCATGAAACTTTAGCAAAACACAGTGAAACGCCTATTTTGCATAGTTCACACAGCCAATCACTCAAATAGTAAGGACTGTTTTACAAGTAGCAAGAGCAACAAGAAACCTGTGGCATGGCACACTGTGTCATAATGAAACAATGAATTTTGTTAAGTTACTGAATCCTGATGCAGAGGAGTACTCTTGCACTCACGTGGAATGTTAGCCCCATCAAGCAATTAAACTTTTCACTACAAATGACAGTACAGATTGCATAACTTCTGTTTAATGTGAGATACCACAGAACTGGACTAGACAAAGACTGGTACGTATATGGGCTAGAAAGGTATAGTCTGGCTTCTACTAAGCTTCTGCAGCTCAGCTATATGATCCCTAGAAAGCTCACAAAGCAGTCTCATCTTGCTTATAAAGGTGCTGCTCTCTTACAATTCTCATCAATATCACCAGAATTTGCTTATGCTCAGAATATCTCAAGAGGCTCTCAGTAAATTGATTGGCTTCTAGATTTAAAAAACCCAGCACGTATAACCTTGGAGTAAACTGAATTCTTTGTCTCCTTTTTCTGATTTTTATATGGATGCTAACTGTGATTGATGAATGTGCTTTGTTCTTATGTTTCCTTTCCTCCAGAGATTTCTGTAATCCATATTTGTAAATTTTTTTCTATTCTCTGTTCCTTTGTACTGCAAATATACATTCTCACTATCGGTTTAGTTTATGACCTAGCATTAACATGAGTATCTTATATATGTACTCATATACTGGCTAACTTTTAACAAGTAAGAATCTGTATGTCCTTACTTGTTTTACTCATGTCTCTTTTTCCTGTGGGCAATGCAGTAAAGAGGTTCATGAGACTAAACTCTAAAGTTTAGACAAAAAAAAGTATTATTCCTCCTTATCTAATTTATTGGATTAAGGATATTGAACTTTGCTAACATCACAAAAAATAAAAATAAAAACCAAACCAGAAACAAACTAGCACCAAAACTCAATGTCTGTACAAGGCAGAACACCAAACTGAATATATAACATTCTTTTTCCCTGCCTATCTCATCAGTAGACAGTTTGAGTGATTTCAGCTATTCATATTATACATATAAAATCACATGCTACACATCTCCAAAGAGAGATTTAAGTATAGTTTAGCCCCTGCATTCAACGGTGTGATCTGTAAAACCTCTGCATAGCTACTGAACAATTCATATGCAGCACCTTGTAGCAGGACAGTTCACCCAATTATGTAAGATATCCTTTTGGGTATGCACTAAGGTACGTCAATCTTTACAGTCCTGTGCAGTTTAAGTATCCATCTCATGCTCGATTCATTACGACCTATAATTTAGACATTTCTTTGCATACCTCATTGGTGGGATCTGATTCAGAAAATGTGTATTGCAAACATCTATAAACAGTGCTCTGCATAATTAAAAGCTGAATATAGTTTAGAAGTCATTAATAGTCCCAGCTTTAGGCATATCCTTAGGAATTCTAAGTTTTCTTTCCTAGGAAATATTAAGAGGAATAACATGCAAATTTGTTTTCTTTGTGCTTTACCCTAGTAAAAGGGTTAAACCTCCTAGGTGATTATTTGCAGCTTGGGAAAGCCATGCTCAAATTCTTTCTTAACCTTCTGGGATTGAAATTTACCTCAAAAGACAGCCTAACCATCAGGTGAAGATGGTTATGGGGAGAGGCCGTTTCCTCATTACTTCAAAGCTGTTTTTACTTTGCATGGAAAATGTAAAGAGCCATTACAGGCAGAAAGCATAACACTGAAAAATATGCCATGCCCATTGTATTAAATTGCTGTCACATAAAACAGGTAAGCACTAAGGAGAGCAGCGACTGGAAGCCTAATTGTTGTTTTTTCAATATGAATGTGCTCTGATAGAGACTCTTCCCAACATTTATATGTAGCATATCAGAAAAATCATATAATTAGTACAGAGCCTCTGTCAAAACGTATGTTGAACAGATTTAAATGTTCAAAGTCATTCTGCTCTTAAACTTAGCAATGTCATTGCAGAACAATCCCTGTCTCTACATTTACTGTGCTAAATTTCTGCAGCATAGAGAAAATACTTATTTGAGGGCCTAAATGAGCTAGAATTACACAAACAGCACTATAGAGATTTGTTTGGGTTTTTTCTCTGTAATTTACTTTGTTCTCAGTGCCCCCCTGCAAAAAATGTACTGGGATTAGACTTCAATGTTGAACAAAAAAAAAAGTCTAAATGCAATTAATCTTTAATTTTTCTATTTTGGTGTATGATACCAGCTACTTCTAAACCTTCCTTATTGCCCTGCATTGGCTTTGTCAGTCAGACAAGTATTTAACTCAGTCAGAACCAAATAATCAGCATTTACTTTCCTTGTTGGGATGACAAAAAGCCAGTATAATTGAAAGTTGTCATTTGTTTGTAATAGTCTACTTGATAATCTGCAATTGTGGAGGAGCAGGTGGGTCTCCCTAATTTGATTGAAGGTGCTATGTTACCAGCAAAAACTTTAATGTATACAGCTGTTTCTAAAATGATCTCATAAAGGGTTATCGATAATCCAAACAGAAGGCAAAAGAAGTACCTTTTCAGTTACACTCAGATACTCATTAAACATAGTCAGTATATTCTGACGTAATTACAGAAAACTAAATCCCCTATACTGAAGTGACATACGGCTGCTCTGTGGTTGGGCAGGATTGTTAAAGAGAATGAGAATCCTTTTCTGCTCAAGCCATGTTATTTTGAAACACAGAGACAAGGCTATTTGTAAGGAGAAGGAAGCTCTCCCAGCAGTATTTCACCGCTCTGTGCTGTTCTCTGTTAAAACAGGTCTTTTGGAACATAACTGTAATCAAGCTATCACCCTGTAATAATCTTTTGTCTTTTTATGTGTAGTCTCTCGCATGAAAAGGGTGTCTTTTGATCCATGGTGTGTACTCCTTGACCATCTCACAGAGCATTACTTGAAATGGTGCACTCCAGACGTATCACCAATTCCCCTTCCCTTGTAACTTCCAGTACAGTGATATTCCTGGATAAAGGAAGCCACAATGATGAAACAATATGATTGACATAGAAAATACACATTTGAAATGGATTAAAAAGCTAAAGGCCGAAATGTTTTTTATAGATCTGGATATATATATATAACATTTGGTTTTGACATGCTAGACCAAGCTTGGTCACCATAAATAAAAACAGGTTTCTCTCAGGGTCCAGATGACTACTCAGCTTGTTGCCATCATATTTTGGAGTGGAACACCCATAGTTTTGTATTTCACACAGGGTTTGCCTGCAGCTGACAAAGACAGCAAGCCAACTTCTGCTCTCAGTTAACTGAGGTAGAGTGGCTTTCCTGGAACCAGAACAGGCATGCCCGGCTGTCACCAGTTAACTGAGCACATAGTCAGGTCATTGACTCTCTTACTGAAACCAGTGTAGCCCAAGGACTTGAGCACAGTTTCTTTTACTTTCATTAGTACAGTAGAGCAGAATTTGGTCTTCTGCCATCTTCCTTTTCTGAGTATAGAGACGGTTTGACTATGATACAAAAAACAGTGAGAAAAAAATCAGGTTCATTTGAATAAAGCAAAGTTTTTAAATAAAAGTAGCTAGGCTGTAGCGGGCAGGAGGCTTTTTGATAGTATTTTGAAAGATTTTGTTTATTTTCAGGAAACATAGTTAATTTGGAACTAAAAAAACCCTGAATATATTCTGTAAATACACGTATCTTGACAAGTTTAGGCCCTCACTCAAGCAGCAAAAGCTTCTAACTGGATGTTTTAGAACTCCTTTGAATTTTCATTTATACCAAAACTGTCTCCCTGGGCTTCTCTTATGCAAAGCAGGTGAATGGGTCTCCTGTCATACAGAAACTACTAGTTCAGACAGCCTAAAGTTATTACCACTACAATGTTCTTTAGCCACTCTTCAGGCTATTTAAGATAATAATTATTAAAAATATATAGTCTATGTTTCTCTTAATATTGCTACAGGTAGCAAGAGTTCCACTTGCAGTTGTATAGCCATGAAAATTTTCAAGTTAAGTACATCTCAATTTTTCACTTTTATTTTTACAAATGGATTCACCACAACTAGGCAAAGCTTTATAATCTTCAGAAATTTTCTCAATGTAAAAATACCATCTGACTTCTATAAACGCAGAAGCCAGCAAGCATTTCTGACACACTGTTCACCGCTCTTCATCCTACATCTGTCCTTTCATATAGCAAAAATTCTGACAACTTTCATGAGCTTAAAAAGCACTAATAAAAATACTAGCATTACGAGCAGATGAAAAACTTTATCCTACCTAAAAGAGAAAACAATATTAAAAACAAGAATAGCTTAGATAAAACAAAGTATCAAAGCCCAGGGTATCACAGAAGGGAAAGATTTTAATTTTTTTTTTAAAGTCAAGCAAAGTAGACAGTTAAAAAACATTTTAATGACAGGTGGAGTAAATGGGGAGAAAAGGCAAAAAGAAGAGCAGGAGAAGTAAGATAAATTACACAAGGAGTAAAGAATAAGAATTTGGCGTTATAGCAACCAAAAAAAGAAAAATCTGGAAGGAAAAGTGATGGAAGAATTTAGAGAGTCAAATAAATGGAACAAGTTGGGGGGTATGGGGCAACAAAGGGGAAATCAGGACCCCAGAAACAGCTCCTAATCTACATTAAGAGAGAAACTGAGTATTATGCTGCGTGCCTTATTTAAACATAACTGCCCTAAGACAAGTAATGTAGTTATAGAAGTACAAAGCTCAGTAGAAGTTGATAATCCTGAGGAAACAGTCATATACTGATGCAATCAGCCTGTGCTAATTACACTTTTAGCATTCAAATTAGCTCGTTCAGGTCTGTTTCAGCTGAAATTTTATCACTGACTGCAACATCCATCTATGTGACAACATGCAAAAGTTCTTTCCCCCTTACCTTCACCAGACAAAAAAAGAAAGCAAAAAAAAAAAAGCTGCTTAAAATCTGTTATCCTGCCATTCCTCCTTTTTCCTAGCATGCCTTTCTAGAATGGGACCTCTAAAACCCAATAGTTAATTCTTCTAGAAACTATTTTAACTACATCTTTCCTTCAGTTGTAGGCACCCTTCATTTTTATGATTTCATTGATTTTACTTTTTTTATTGCTGCAGAGGTGCGTTCTCATAGATAACTAGTTTTGTGAGAAAAAAGGGGTGGACTTACAGGGCTGGAAAATTACTGTCACAGATAATAAGAGCTTTCAGCAAGGTCACGACTATGGAATTTTTGCCCACTTGGGACCTTGGTGTTAGGAGGTTTACTAGTCTTCCTAAATTGGTATGTAGTTGTAAATAATATTCTTGAGGAAACACTTGTAGTGTGCTTCCTAGATGCTTATTTTATTCCTAGATGCTTATTTTTTGCTTGTTTTTACTTGGAAAAGCTAACAAGTGAATATCTACAAAATGTGGAAGATGCATCTTCAGTTTGCCATTGTGCTTGTTTGTGGCTGATGCCCTTGAGAAGAAACTTGGAAATCTTTTCCTCTTATTAATTTGTTCAACAGCAATTTTGTAGTTTGTGCTTAGCTTGGTCTGCAATGATACAGTCTCACCCAAAGTACTGCAGGAGCCACAATCATCAGGGGTATCTTTGAGTGTATCTCAGCATATGCAGACAGTTATTTTTTGAAACAGTTGTCTTCTAGAGACTGAGGAGGGGAGGGAGGTGGTGGCAGTGGTTTCATAGCATCTGCTGTGAATCCACCAGCAGTAGCATGTGCAGGTAGGTCAAACTGTTTTCATATCACTCAAACAGGGACTTTAATGAAGAAAAGTGGCTTCCCCCACCCCCCTTGCTGGAAACCTCCTTATAATTAACTCAAACCTGAATTGTGTTTGTGTAGGAAAGATCAGACCTATTGTTCCTTTTCATTATGTAGCAGCTATCAACAGCCTCCTCATGCTACATAAAGCCAAGTGATCTCTCTAGCTTTTTTTCTGATAGCTTGCCCTCAAAAAAAAAAAGAAGTCAACAAAAGAGTAAAAATGGAGCTTTAAAACATTTTAAAGTTCCTTTAGTCTTAACAGTATTTTTCTTACTATACGCTATTTTACTGTTGTAATGTTCTGCACATTCAGTCCAGAGTACTGCTCTATCAATTATGATGATATTGGGGAGGAAGGAAGTATGCCCTAAATACTGGCTAAGGCATACCCTCTTTTCCTCTTTCTTTTTTTTTTTGTAAGTTTTAAATATAATTATAAAAGTTTACTAGTTAAAATAAATGTAGATATGAACACTGCAAATATTGCCAAAACTAAATCAGCCTTTCTACTGTCACTTCAAAATCAGCACAAGATTCTGTGAACATTCACTTCCAAGCTCCTTTTAAATCTTTCTTACTTTCTTTTGTATTTCTTTATATAACCGTGGTTTACAAAACTAAAAGCTGTGGTTCTGAGTTAAAATGTATAAAGATTTGCTTATTTTTGCATTTGTATATTTAGTGAAAATAAACCACATTTCTTTATTATGGATTACAATGTTTTCAGTTTTGTCCAATATTAATAAAATTGTAAGCGAAATACAATATGGCTTACAAACACAATGCTTCCCAGTTGAAGTAAAGAACATCTGTTGATTAGCTCCAACAAGGACCAGTAGCAAGATGCTGTGGAGCTTTGGGTTCACTATTATATGCAACTTATCAATTATGAATTTAATGGTTTGAATGTACCTGAATGTTATAATTTTAACTGCTGTTTATAAGCAAATGTGGAAAAATTACTATCTTGTGGGTAAGGTGTTGCCCTGATATTCAATGCCTTCAACTGACTCCCTTATTCAACTACAGACTCAAAAGGTTTTGTAGAAGGTCATTAAATTCTGTTATTCCTCTCAAAATGGGAAATGCGGTGGTAGTAAAACTGATTTTGAAAACAGGAAGGTTACAGCAATAAATATATTAACATACGTTGTGAGACAGTATTCATTACTTAGCACGAGCTGCAAGGAATAATATTTACAAGCAATTCTGACATACATTTTTTGATACTAGAAAGCCTTCCTGTCTTTCACATGTACTAAAATTTATCCTTAATATTTACTTTTATGTTTTTTCGCCAAGCTTCCACCAACACAGATTTTTATGAAAGTAACAGATGCCAAGTTTATGTAAAGGCTAATTCCTCTTCCTCCAGATGACCCACTTATGGTACGTACCAGTGTACTACAGTGATCCCATAATCAGCTGGCCAATGCACATGTTCATTCCATTGTACAGTGTCCTACAAATTCTGCAGACTTACTGAGAACCACAGCTGCCTGACCATGCTGCCTACCGCATTGCTCAAGAGAAGTGTTATGGATAAGTCTAATGGCTTTCCTTAAATATCTTACCAAATAAACATCTCTCTAGTAAACCGTACCTCAAATTCAAATAAACACTATGAATAAAGAAGTCTCTTCATTTTCTGAAAAAAGAACAGCCTTCGATAAATAGATATGATCTGGTTACATAATCTGTTTCAGGTTAAGATCACTTTAATATTGTTTTGCATTCACTACTTCAGCTGCCTCTTCCTATATGATGCTTATTATCAGAAAAGCAAGCAATTACCGAGACAATCTCGTCCTCTGCCGGTACAGTTGCTGCTGATAGTGCTGCTGCCAGTGCTGCTGCCCTGGCTGCCTTCCTCATCGCTCTCTGAGTTTGAAGATTGGTGAAGTAGTTGACAGCTGCAAACTCAATAAGTGCAGAGAAGACAAAGGCAAAGCACACAGCTATGAACCAATCCATGGCGGTAGCATAGGACACCTTGGGCAAAGAATGGCGTGCACTGATGCTTAAAGTGGTCATTGTTAGAACTGTAGTGATTCCTTGAAAATAAGAGAAAGAAAATGGGGGCATGAGAATTCTGCTTCAACTCTGGTACTCTTAAATTAATATATATTATAAAAATAATATCCTTTCTGGTTTTAGCTCTCATCCTATGTACCAGCTAACCAGTAAGCCTGCTAAGGATTTTATGTTCTTAAATAACTCATGT
The DNA here is from genome assembly GCF_015220075.1 of Falco rusticolus. NCBI lineage: Eukaryota > Metazoa > Chordata > Aves > Falconiformes > Falconidae > Falco > Falco rusticolus. The sequence continues at coordinate 13,796,053 of NC_051194.1, read as the reverse complement.
ATACTGGCTTGGGCATCTAAAAGCTCTGAACAAATGTCCCTAATACATTGAGCAGACTGAAAGTTAACTACATACTACATGGTGCAGCTTCTTAGAACTATGATAAACATGTGGATAACAAAACTCAGGCTCAAACTATGAAAGACACTTTAGTTGAGGGTTTAGTAAATGCAATGTTTGGCAGAACTCTAGATAAACACACTGCATTTCCCAACAGTGACCCTCATTTTCTCCTGTTACTACACAACACAGACTGTGGCTTACAGAACCCTCACTGAATCAATCAAATTCTGCATTAAAATCAGTGGTAGTCTATGATCCAAATATTTCAAGTAGTAAGTTTAGTCCTCTGTCTGTTGTCCTTAATCACTGGTCATACTCTTTTACCAGTATCTTGACTTGAAAGGGCCTGTAATTACATATACAGAAGGACATAAAAGCTACTTCTCTGGAGCTGCTTATCTATTTTCACACAACAAATCCGGTCATGTAGCTCATAGGCCCCATAGTGTTCTTCACATGAATTCATGAATTTATTCTTTCTGTTTTGGAGTGTACAACATTAATAATGCAGGAAATATACTTACTTCCCACGGCTGCCTGATACCAGCAAAAAGTGCAAGAACAAACTCATTCATTAACATACAAGCCTCTGTGACTCATGTTTACTTATAATTATGCCTGCTAGAACGTGAAAACTGCAGGTATTTAAAGACAGTAAGGTGGAGAATATCCTTTTCTGTTCTTTTCTGCAGTTGGAAAGGGGTAGGTGGGAAAGTAAAAGATGTTATAATGTCATGATGTGATGATGAATCAATATGCTATGAATGATGCTCAGTGGAAAGGATGCAGTGTCATTGCATATTGCAGCATCAAGACAGGGTGACTTGATTATTTTCAGAGGGTTTTTTTGCAACTCTTTCACATGATGTAGCTTGCCAGCTGTCTGAGGTTAACTGTGGCCCAATGTCATTACTTAACATGTTTTAACGAAATGCAAATAGGAGACGGTATAAAAATATGTAGGTTCTACTTCTCCTAAACATGCCAGACCATTTTATAATATGAACAGAAGTATGCTGAGATATATTTCAATTTCAGAGGTCCAGAATGAACTTTTCAATATGATGTGTGATTAGATTAGAATCTGTCCATGTGCTAGTTAGTAACAAAAATGATATATTCTATGTCTGAATAAAAACTTACCGCAGCAGGAATTTAAACTTAGGAATAGGAGTCCTGTTCTATTACAGATATAGATAAGACTTCTCTCAATGTGGAGTGAATATTGATGAAATGCTATGCACTGTGGAAAACTACTTTATCAAACTGAATGCCAAATTACAGTTGGTAAATTGTGTAATGGATGATTGTTTACCCTTGTCTTTCTACTCTGAACACGTCTTGGTAAGTTTTGAAGAATCTGTTACACAATGCAAATACTAAAATATGTTATCTTTTCTTATTAAAAATAAACAACAAAAAACCTCAAACACCTTTCTCTATCTGAGACTTTTTACAAATAAAGTTTAATGACTAGATGTTAATTTAAAATTCCCAGGGTGACCTGCTAGGAAGGTAGAAGCTGACTACTGTATTTTTGCAAAATAATAGATTAACTTTTTGCCAGGAATAAAAAGGATTAGATAAAGGCACATAAAAATGTGAAATAATAGCTATTGCTATATGGATTCAGAGCATACTTAAAATTAGGCTTCCAATAACCATGCTTCTTATTCTAAGTAATTTCTGATAATGCCATGCTTCATAAAACTTCACACATATATACATATATACGTATACGCATAGCTATGTACAAAGCTCAGCATAAAATAAGGAATTTCATACTAGCAATCTGCTGTTCTTTCCAATGACACAATTATAGAGAATGCAAGAGTGCCTCTTCAAGTATTTCTGTCTCCCATTTTTCACTTGCAGGTCTGTAAAGAGTCGGTGCTTACGATCATTAATTCATCTTTGCAAAATGTTCAGAGTATTTATTTAAATATTACCTGCAAAGGATAACTGGCATCCATTTTGGAGGTAAATAAAGTTGCTAAATTAACTTGTTCTGAGAAGCTGGTTTGGACACACACTACTATTAATTTCTCTTCTCTTAAACTTACAGTTTGGGAACTGAGAAGTAAAACCGAAACTTTGTAATTCAGGTATTTGCAATATGATGCAAAAAGGACACTGACTTCTCCATTTTAAACCTTTTCTTTTTTACTGGGGCCTGAAAGCCTTTTTTGTCATAAGGAATAAGCCTTCTTTTCCTCAGATTAAGGTATTCAGAATCCATGGGATTTTTAATGTGAGGACTATAAATTTAGACTGCCTGGGAGAAATAAGAATGGAATAAGGACTGAAATATTCTTTTAAAATGCCAACATGACTAATTTTCCATGATACTGAGAAATGTGTCTACGTTACTGTTTTCATAAAATACTTTGTTTCTAATTCTATATTTATTTTTCAGTATGATATCGCCAGGGTTTGAAGACTTTGTGTAATTGTTACTGAATCAGCTAAAGTCTTCTTTGCACATCACCTCAAGCATATAGAATTAACTTCCACTGCCCACTAGGTAGCAAATATGTTTTACTCAAAATGTAGAGGATGTAACTGTACAGTCCAGAGATGCAACATAAAGCCAAATCAGGTAGCATCATATTTGGTGTACAAACCTCCTACATATATTTTTATGCTTCAATTGCAAGAAACATCCTTGAAAATCTATTGCCTGATTTTTTAATATTTTTAAGCACTTAAAATCTCAACTGCCAGAAAATAATACTTGTAAGTACTTAATGATGTCAAACTGCATCCCAGTTCCCAAGGTGGATTTCAAGAACAAAATTGTTGACCTTCCTTCAGAGGCACCTGAGGAATTTGTGTTCATTCAGCATTCCTAAAAGTTTGCAATGCCTTTACGAATACCATTCCATGTAGGTAGGAAATGCCAACTGACTGAAACCAAATTATACAAAACTTGTAGCATGCTACCTACAAACATAGATTCATTTTGAATTATGAGACTTGCATTATTTATGTTTAGGGAACATATAGCTGCCTTTCTGTTACTGAAGACAAGTCTCACAAAGGGAATTTTTTGTACAGAAATACTGGGTTGAGAGAAAATAGGTTGCGAAATGTGTGTATGCATTGGTAGTGGATTCATGGAGTTTTTGACAAGTTTTATTATTTTTGCTTAGTATTTTTATGATTGTTTTTCTAGAAACAACAATTCAGTCAGTGAAAGTTTACCCCTTAACAGTAAGTGCAGTTTCAGAGCCTATCAATATTGAAGTGGGGGGTGTACATCAAATTTAATAGCAGAGCACACACAAATTAAGGAAACAGAAATCACAGCTTTGGGAGCATTAACTCAAATCACTGGGAAGAAAAAAGGGCCCTGCCATGCAATATGGGCACAACTTTCACATTACAACTCCAACCTGTGCTAGGAAAAGGATTCATCTCACTTTATCTATCTAAAGACCTTGCTAGCTGTTTAGATACCTTTGTAGACAAGGGTTTTTGAAAAAGAGCACTTCAGAATGAGTGCTAGATGAGGTACCTTATGTCATATGAGATTAATACCACCACCCCATGTAATTTTTTGTAAAACTTTAACTCAGATTGGTTTCACATGAGAATAAATCAATATAAAAATTCATCTTTAAAAACTGAGAGGTTGATATTTACTCTGAAATTGTCCCTTGCAGCATATAAAAAAATATTGAGGGGAAGAAAAACATCACAAACAAGTCTGGCTAACTAAACATTCTGAGCAGAGGAATTTGACCCTCATGGGCAGGCTGAGTATTATTTGGTTTAATTTTAGTATTTACTTTTGTTCACTGAAACCTACTATCTGTCTTTTCCAATCCCCACTGGATTACAGTAGCTGTTTGATACAATGGATTCAATACAGTGAATGAAGTGAATGATAAAAGAAAACATTAATACCGGCCACAGTTCTTGCTGGAACAGACTCTTTGTTGATCCAAAACACAACTTGAGACAGGACTACAGTCATGATGCATGGAATGTATGTCTGAATGAGATAGTAGCCTATTTTCCTTTGAAGATGGAAATAGAGCAGCTGAAGTGAATATTCACCTAAAACAAACAAGCAATGAAAGTAATGAATGAATGGTGTATGTGATGCTGAGCTGTCAAAGACCTTAACGCAGCATACCAAAAACTGTTCTGGCTGGAACGGACTCCTTGTTAATCCAGAAAGACACCTGAGAAAGAATGACTGTCATAATGCATGGAGTATATATCTGTATCATGAAGTAGCCCATCTTCCTTTGCAAATGGAAATAAACTGTCATGATTACATATTCACCTGTTAAAAGACAAGTAGGTCAGCATTATTTTGGCAACATATGAGTAAACATTGGCTGAAACCCAACACGCTATGTTCTGAAGAAAGCACTTACAGGCCTCCTAGTGCATAATAAAAATAAGCTGATTAAGAAAAGGTAAAGTGACCTTATGGAAACAGAGGAGAGTAATATTCATTTTATGTATTGTTTTTGCTGGGGCAGGGAGGCAAGGGGAATTGTATGCTTAAAACGATCTTTTAAGAGACAATGGTTAGATTCTTTTGAAGGATTTGAGTTTTCAAAATGGTACTAGATAATTAGATTAATTTGATTCTATATGACAAAACCCTGTAAATTATTTTCAAGATGTGTTTTATAATGTCAATAGTTCCCACATGGCTACATCTTACCTGTGTTAGATTTAATTGTTTCACTAGATACAGTTTGTCCTATGAGGTCATACTGGAGGAGACTGGAAGACTCCTGTGGTACTTCTACTGAATGCAGGGGTCCTTTTTTCCATGTATAAATTATTTCACTTTTGGGATAAGCGTCTGAGTTACAGAGGGAAAAATTATTATTATTAATTATGTGATTTATATGCAATTGAAAAAATAAGTAGCATGATCCCTTTTGTGGCTTAAATACCCACAGAAAAATGCAACCTGCTCCAGCAAGTTCCTAACCGCATTAATGACAAAATACAAAAAAAAACAGTAAAGAGAATGGCTGAGGTGGGACCTGACAGGCATAAGCTTTTGGTTCTTAATGTGCTATAAAACACATACACTGATTACCACAGATCAACTACACATTTTCAAAATCAATTACTACAGATCAATTAAATATTTGCAAAACTAGAGTAATACAGTAAACGTACCACAGCTTTTATGACTTGTTGACGGACGCACTTTGACTACTAGACGTGTAAGAACAATGAACAATAAAATATGCATCAACAACCACACTTTAGTGAGTAAATCCATGTCCTTATGAATGGTCTGAATCTCAGAGGAGAAAGTAAGTTTCTAGTATAAAAAATATAATTAAAATTTTCAGCTACATGATTAAGTAGTGTCCTGTGATCTCACTTCTGATCTCACATATATGTAGACCAAATGTTATCACCATAAACAACTGAAAGATACTGAAAGATACAGGAAAACTTACAACTTCCAAACTTCAACGGACAAGCATGCCCATCCATAGGGAAGTTCACCAACCGCATTGGACAATCAGCATTAATGGTTAGTCTAGAACACAATATAGTAGATGACCATGAAAAAAAAAAGGTATGCAGGAACATTGCTGAAAGAATCAAAAATAAAGGTCAACCAAAAGCTGAAGAATAGGCTCTCACCTCATTGTGTAAAGAATAGTTCCATTCTGCATAATTCTGAAAAGTTTGTTAGGAGTTGTCATATTATGAGCAATAGACTTTTTTCCATTTCTAAAAAATGTGTCTGGTGTCCAAATTTTACTGACCATTAAATTGTTCAATCTCAAAATTTCAGTTGGCCCACTAAACTTCAGCCTCTCATCAGTCCATGTCTGCCGAAAGAAGACATCCATTGTGTATTCCTATGAAAAATAAATAGGTGGTTGACTTACATGTGGGGGCCAACAATCTCAAGCTGCTGTATATACAGTAACTACCTAACCCACATGTCAATGGCATTTCATGTACTGCTTAAACACTTAATCCTGTTACCATTAAGTAGTTACTAAAAAAAAAAGTCTGTGAAAACATATCCTATTTTCGTATTATATAAAGAATAGTTTACAAATTAATCAGTGAACAGATAATTTGATATGAGTAAGGCAAAAACACCTCATTGTCCTCTCAGATAATAATTTAATTCAAAGGGAGGTCTTAGGAATTACAAATATCTCATTTAATACCCTTTCAAAGTGCAAAAACAAACTATCAATGTTTAATTGCCAGAAATAAAAAGACATGCTTAGGGCCTCTTCTGCAGCTTACTTTGGATATTCACAAAGGATGGACTGAAGTGTGTGAGTCACATCACAGCAGGATTGTAGTGTCAAGCTATATTAATCTAAGTTACTTTTCTTAAGGATTCTTTGCAATATTCCCACAAGCCTTCAAAAAGGAGCTCTCTATAGAAGTTGCTTAGGAAATGGAGTTAACCTTGGCCAGAGGCAAATTTTGAAAGAAGGCAAGGTTATGCCTTCTCTTAGATTGACTGATGAAGAGAAGTAGAAAAACTTTTGGTTGTATCTTGGGGCCCACTGTTCCTTGCCTGCAAATTGGACTGCAAGCTCAGGTGAGCAGGTATTAGAGGAAATGTACAAGGGCGAAAACAGCAAGCGGAGTCAATTTCCAGAATGAGAACAGCAATGCCATTTTCCTGGTGCTGCTGCTGTAATTGATGGAGTTCACCCAGGTGCGCAGCTACCTGAATTTGGGAGCACCCACCATGACAAGGAGCAGCAGCCTCTGAAACGGCACCATTCCCCCACAACTGCTCATTAGGTTGTCTCCTGCCACACTGCCTTCCTGCAAACCTATGTGCCAGGCCGCAGATGTTTACAATCTTTGTCACCAGGTTAAAGAGGCATCTTTAACCTCCCACCCGCACCCTCACCGGGGCCTGGCGCTGCCTTCTGTGCCCAGCCTCGGGCCTGGGCCATGGGCTGCCCCAGCTGACTTTGCTGGGGAAATAGGTATGTGTAGCTGCAGCCAAACTGCTCTGCTGGGCCCTAGAGATTGTCAAGAAGATTAAGCCTCGTAATCTGCTTTAATGACAGTCAACTCAGATGCCACCATAATGAATCCCGGGAAAGGGGAGCAGGGGCGGCAAGCGGGGCCCTTACCATCTCCACGTCGGACACCGGCCCAAAGCTGGTCACGTAGATGTCCGTTTTGACTTCTGTCACGGCGCCTGCGGGACACGGAGTCGAGCTGGGCGCGGAGCGGGACCGGGACCGGCGGGCCGGGCAGCCGCAGCAGCGGGGCCGCCCCGCAGGAGCCGGCGGGCAGGGGGCGGCGCGGCTCGGGAAGGCTCCCTCGGCCGCCCGCCCGCGGGGCTCCACCGCCCCCCGCCCGCCGCCCCGCCGCCCCGCCGCCCCCTCCAGCGGGACGGAGAGCTGCCGCTCGCCCCGCCGCAGCCAGCCCTGTGCGCTCGGGCTCCCCGAGGGGACGGGAGTTTCCCTCTACCTCCGAATCCCGGTCGGAGCCTGTTGTCGTAGCCGTCCAACAGCTTGTCGAGGATCCGAGTGATGTTTTCCGAGTAGAGGTCCCCCGCGTCGCCCTGGCCCCCCAGCGCCTTCTCTATACTGCGAGGGGAGACAAGTCCCGCTGTCAGCCCCCCTCGCCGCCGGCCACACTCGCCTCAGCCCCCCGGCCACACTCGCCTCAGCCCTCCCGCCACACTCGCGCCTGTCGAGGAACCGGCCCGCAGGGGAGAGCGCGGGAAGCGGGTCCGGCCCCCCTCGGCCGCTGCTCCGGGCTGCGGCGGGGCTTGGGGGAGCCTCGGGGGGCGGCGGGGAAGGATCGCTCACCTCACAGCGACGCATACCCAGGCGATGAGCAGAGCCATGCCTCAGGTGTGTGCGAGGACGCTCAGGTGCCCTCCAACCCGTCAGCTGGAGCAAGCGTGGGCGCTCATCCCTCCCCGGCGGCCGGGGGCTCCGCCGGGCGAGGGCAGCGGGCAGCCCGGCTGGCTCGGCCCGGCCCCGCGGCCCTCGGGGCGGGAAGGCGGGGGGTGGCCGCGGCCGTGTCCCTTTGGGATGCGCCACCGCCGTGCAGCCTCGTCTGACCGTTCCAGTGGAGGAATTAGGGTTTGAAGGGACGGTGCACGGTCGGAGAGCAGTGACAATAATCGAATAAGGCATTAGGGGAGATTAAAAGGAAGAAATCCACTGCTAGTTTTGGCATGGAATTAGCAGGGACCCGTTAGGAAATCTGGAAAAGCGCTGGCATCTTGCTGATACAGATTATGTCAGAAATGGCCTCAGCTTTTATTATGTTTATGGTTCACAGGGAGATTATTATGCAGCTTCTGCATCATTAGAACTTCGGAGAAAAAAAAAATAAACACACAAAACCACCCAAACCCTACAGTTTCCAATTGACTGGGTTTTTTGACCTTTCTCAACAGATTACCTTGTGATCGATCCTTCAGCACTGTAGAGAGAGCTTGATATCCATATGTGAACACTGAACGGTAAAAGTTGTTTGGTTCAGGGGTTTGGGTATATATATATTTGTTGTTAATACTAAGCTGTTTTGGCGAGTTACATACACAGATTTCACTCGGACTTTAAACCAGGGCATTACTAGGACTTTTGTTAGAATTGGAGCTCCTTACTTTTAAACCACTGGGATTGTGTATCATTACTAATTTTGTCCTGATAAGTACTGACTGGATCACTACTGTCCCCTCCTTCAGTAAGTGTGTTAATGTAGTCAGCCCTAAAGGAAAGTAAGTTCAGACTGCTCCAGCTTTTTCTGCGACCTTATTACTTCTTACAAAGACAATGAATGGTGCAGCACCTATGTCATTTGGTTATACTGTAAACAAAGCAATTGGGTCAATTTTCTTTCCTCATGGTAATACAGAGGAATAAATAACAAGACCAAAGCAAATTAATTGTTTTCATAAAAATTTGTTCCATAAACCACATTTGCATTACCAGCTTCTAAGCAAATAAAATTAAATAACAAGCAATGGAAAGTAAGTACTTGCATGAAACTAGGAGAGCCACCTATTTATTCAGCAGTAAGACTAGATGAAGTCCAACACTGTGGTTCTGTGTTTAAGTTTTCTGTTTAAGAGGGACTGTGGAGCTACAGAATCAAGAAAATATAAGAATGCAATTAAAAATGCAGGATATTCTCTGTCACTGAGTGCCTTCCCCTGTTGTTGTGGGCAGTAGCATCATGTCATCCGCATAGGTGGGCTGGCTGCACACAGCCAGAGCTCTGGTTCTGCCTTTGAACAGTTGTGAACCCGAATTCCTGAGAGGCTTTGGTGCTCTATGAATACACCAAAGGTGGGATCTCTGTGAATTCACCAGGAGCTAGTAAAGCTCAGAAGTTTTGTTGATAGTTGGAATGCATGAATTTATTCACAGGCAATAGAACTGCCTCTATGAAAAATCAAAGGCTTGTGTGAACTAGTAGGTGCAAAAGTGAAAAGTAGAAAAGGGAAATAAGTAAATCAGAACTTTGTGGGGATTATGTTCTTCTCTCCAGTCCTGATTTCAAACCTACAAGTTTGAAACTTTACCCCATTTTTCAAACATATTTGATCTGACATGTTTGAGGCATTTGTGTGCATCACACTTTTCAGGATTTATAAACTGCATTTAGCATATAAACACCACTAATACCCATTTTTGAAAATATGCTTCCAATAGTATTAAATATGTAAATGCATTTAAAAGTTATTGGGTTGTTTTGTTTGTTTGTTTTTCTGACTGCGTTGGATCACTATATTCACTGCTGAGAGACTTATGTTTTGTGACTTACCTTATGTCTCATCTTGGAATAATATCCTTTTCCTTTTCAAATGAAAGGAAAAAGAAGTCTTGGCAAAATATTAGCAAGAGTATTCTAATTTCATTCACAAAATGTGCAAGAGGAGCAGACTTTTTAAAATTAAGCACATGCCTTGTCCAATCAGCATCCCCCAGCTTAATTGCACACATCCAATTTGTCGTCTTTTAAAAGGTTTATTTTAGCAACTTCTTTTAATAAGCATCTCCTGGGCATTAAAAGCCCAGAGCTACACTGGGCCACCAACCGCTCCTTATTTCCTTTACCTCACTTTGCTTTGTTGTGAATTAGACAAAAACACATTTTCTGTTAATCATAGAATTTACAACTGCATTTTGTTCAATAGCATCCTGTTCCAAATTAGACTCCTATTGTGCAAAAAGGCAAACAGTCTGTTGCATTCACTAAGAGTAAAATAGGAGTCAGAGAAATGGAATATTTTGGGGTTCCCCTGGAATTGAGGGACATTAACACATTACTTTTTGGACCACGTTGGACCTACAGTGCAGCAGCTGCTCTAGGACATCTGTGACGGTCTTACAGATAAACCTCTGTGTAAGCGCAGGGTTTCAGAAATTTGGGTTAAGATATATGCCCATCCATGGAAGCCTCCTTCATAATTATTTAGGCTGAAAAATAGTTGCTTTGTGGAGAAGACAAAGAAAGAAAACAGAGAACAGAAACACTGTAAGAATTTAAATATTCTAGAGTTCACTGTGCAGTTTATCCTCTTCAGTTAAGATAAAGCAAGCTAAAGGGATGATTTGGACAGATAAACAATTCAGTGTTTTCCTTCAAAACAAAAATACAGATCATGACACTTGCCCTCAAACAGCACAGTTGTGTTGAATCCAGCCAACAGTTAAGCAAGGTATAGCAAGCATGTTCAGTTATCCAAGCTTAGTATTGCTACTGTAAGGAGCACACCTCTCAATGCCAGCTTGCACTGCCAAAAAGGATAACTTACAGGAGTTAAAAAGTGAGTTAGCATGGGGTTCTGTGCCACGCAGCTATTCCCTTTTCAGTCCCAGGGCTAGCTTTCATACTGCTGCCACAGCACTGGGCTTGCTCTGTTGTCATACTACTGATGAAATTAATGAATGAGTGCTGTAAATAAAGGAGCACAAGTTGGAAGCTCAATGTGAGTCCAAGTGCAGTGAATCAATAAGTGTTTAGAGCAAATCCATCTTAGTGTAATGGACGTAATGAAGAAGCTAGAGGAAAGCATACATGTACATCAGTTTGAACACTTTCTGGACTGAGTTGTCTAATATGATCTCAGTTCTGAGTCTAGCCTAGCAATTCTTGCACGGCAGCATGGACCTCTGATGGCAAGGCAGGTGACTTGGGCAAGTGGACTGCAGTACTTGAATGAGTCATATCATTCAGTCTGGGATTTGCCAGCAGGTAAATGACATGATAATATTCTTCGCAAGAAATTTGCAGAGGAGAATTAGAAACAGGCAAAAAAACCATCTCAAAGCCATTCAAAATATTAGAGCCTGCCTTCTAAAATCCTACAAGCAACCTTTTCCATGGTAAAAGCAGTAGAAGGGACTTTACTGTCTGTCTCAGAGCTAAATGGTTTCATGAGCTGAAGTGGCCTTTGGATAGGTTGTTTGAATCTCATTAGTCTGAACTTCAGTTAATGTTTCTTTTTGTCGATTTAGGATTTTCAGGAGTGAAACAGATATATTCACTTTCTCAGCAGTTGTGAAATTCTTTGAGCCAAGAAGTGTACTCTCGTGTTTGTTTCCTAATTAGGAAGCGAAATGCTCACACTATCAAAAGCACAAATTCCTTTATCAGAGAAGATCAAACCACCAGGAAATGTTAATGAGCCTGTGGTTATCAGGCCAGTTTGAGAATAAACATAGCTGAGAAAATTATTTGGAAATCATAATTTTGTAAGTGATCTGAGCAAGCTTTATAAAAGAATAGTGATCATGGAGACAAGAAGAGAAGTTTCTTGGGAGACAAAACTCTCATGAGAATAATGAAAATGTTTATCTTAGGAAAGACTTGTCAGCAACATATACTTTGGGCATTTAAGCAAACAAATAATATGGAAATTGTTGAGAAAGTGGTATGAACGGGACAACAGCTTGGAAAAAATGAATGGCCAACTGGGAAGTGTGGTGGCAAGATTACACTTTCCAGCTGCTAATTTTATCACCTTGTAGGATGTCATTAGCACTGTGATGAAAGATGATATTTCTGATTCATTTGGGAATACTCTTGCTGAAAATTAGATGTTTTGCAAAAGCTGAAAAATTCTAAGAAATGTTTGTTTTCTTCTTGAAACTGAGGAATTTTGAAATGAAAATAGATATTCTGACTAAAGTTTCTGTAGCAACTAGCAAGTTAAAATATGACAAATTTGGCATGAAGGCTGCAAGACTGCAATGAAGTGTCTGGTATTTGCAGTTAATCTGATACGTGCTAACTGCTCAGCCCATCACAGAGAAATGTGCCCCCCTCCGCGCCCCCCCCCCCCTTTCTTTTTCCTCGGCATCTACATATTAGATAAGAAGAAATAAGCTTTGTGATATGGATGTCATTACTAAACTAATTGAAGGAACATAGGGAAATTATCTTTAAAAAGTGCCCTTCCATTGTGGAAAAAATTTGGATTCCAAGGTTTGGATTTTTTTCTTTTAATCATTCTGTTTATTTCTGTGGGAAGAAATTAATTTTGTAGGCTATATAAAGCAGAGATACAGGTAAAATAGTTTTATCCTTTACAATTCCATGTAATATGAGATGCATGGACAGATGCTATTCCTTCACGGTCTTCTTTCTGTCACAGGAAAGTGTTTATTCTGTTTACCCTTTCAGTATATTTCCTCTGCCTTCAAAAATCTTCAGGGAGAAAGTATTCACATATCGCTACCTATGCTGCTCACCCCATCCTGCCACTGATAATATTGAGTGCGGATGAGTCATCTGCTCACAGATTGCCTTGTTGGTACCTTGCAACACAGGGAGCTGGCACAGGACAGAGCAGCTCTCAGAACTGAGGGAGCACACCGTGGTAAAGGTGCCTTTGTCCTACTTGTTCTTGTTCTGTACAAAGCTTGACCACAGTGAAAAATTGTTTTCTAACTGAGATGTACCAATTTGAGTTATGCACCTGCAAACACATACAGAAACATACATTCTTATTTTTATATATTAAACGCTTAAATATTTGAGCCTGTATGCATTGCAGATTGAACTCAAGTTTGCTTTTATGTCCAGGAAAATCAAAAGTCCAAACAGACAGAAACCATTACATATTGTTCCAAATCTCAGGTTGATTCTTAGACATCATTCAAAGTGCATTCTAGCATAAACACCAGTAAAGGAAGGAAGCTTGCTTTTTGCAGACCTACTGGGCAGCAAATTAAACAAATTATTCATTAAACATGTTTGAAGGATATGAGACAGACTGCTGTTCCATTGTTAGTACTTGTTCCACCTGCTGTGCCAGTGTGTAAATGACATTTCAAAATACAGATGGAACCAGCTGTGTAGTATATAAATCAATACAAGTATTGTGTGGTTTCTTGTTTTTATTAGAGATTTCTATCAGTCATAATAACGATTAAAACTTTCTGGGAAATGTGAAGCATCCATGAATCACTCTATGGAAGCTGGTGGTTCTCTCTGCCATCTACAAATAACCTAAACCAAACTGAATATGGAGGTGAAACTGCAAAAAAACTGCAGAACAGGCGTGGTAGGAACCACATAGGAGTGAACTCTGTAACTCTTCGGTGTCTCAGTACTTGAAAGACCTTTTCTTTGTTGTTCTGGCATACCAGCTGCCTTTCTGTGTCAGGGAACAAGAGGGCTCTTAGTGGAAGTGATAGCAATACTGTTAACAGGCCATATTGTCCTGTGCTGTGACATGTTTCAGTCACCTTATTTTAAGCACCATCACCAACAGTAGAGCTGATGGCTGAGTGATGATTCTGAAAGTGAGTAAGAGAAGGAATGCTTTAAGGAATGCTTTACTTTTTGAAACCTTGCTGGTTCTCCGGATGATCTCATCTATGTAGTCAGGTTCCCAATTTTCATGCGCTATTTCAGTAGTGTGTGTTTGAAAGACAGACCTGTTTTAAAAGACGATGTTCTCTCATACCTCAGAGATACTATACAGAAGAAAAAATGTGATTTACTAGGTTATGTAACTGTACTCGGTGTTAATCATCCATTATTAATTCATATAGGTAATCTTTACATTCACAAGCCATTCACAAATAAGAGGATTAGGCTTAGCATTTATTTATCAGGAAGAGAATAGTATGCTTTGTCTCAGGACAGACAGTTATATTAGGGGAGAAGCAGGTCCTACTGTATATTTTTCTGTTTTTCTGAATCTTGCATAAACTTCAGCATCTTGACTGTACTGGCAAGTGTCCCAATCCTAATCTAGAAGAAGCAAGTTCTCTGTGACTGTCAGTCAGCACACATTAGTCGGATGATTGTTTGGGTGTTTCCAGCACAGGTGTAAGATACAAGCTGCAGATGAGAAGGAAACCCTCCTCCAGCAACAGCACCTGGGGTAGCAGGCCCTGGCAACTGCAGGTTGACTGCACCTGAATTGGTGTGAAGCTTAGTGAATTCAACTGTGTTAACTAATAGTAATCCCTGTGATTATATAATAGTAACAATGAGAACAATTCTTCCTTTAAGGTTAACAGAAACTGTTTAAGAAGAGAGAGATGGTTTCTAGCCTGGTACTCTTCACATTTCAGGAATCAGTGAGCGCATATTCTTAAGCAGCAAGATTTCTGCTTTTTTGAGGTCAGTCCTTATCTATGTTGTCTAGAGAGAATGCTAAGCCCAAATGCACAGTGGAAAAAAGCCCGGTAAATCCATGCTGGCATTTTATTGGTTGTGGGGTAGTAGATAAATGTGTTTCTATTCAGTCATGTATATGCTAGACTATCGAGATTTTACAGGCAGAGCATAGTCACATTTAGTATCACTGTCTTTGATATAAAGATAAAGCTGCCTGGATAAAATTATGCAAGACTGCATAAGATACAGAAGTTAGAGAAGTGATTCAAGGGATTGTAATGTGCTGGTTAATATTCTCTCCTTGAGCACATTTCCTTAGGAGTAGACATTTACAAACCAACTTAAAGGAACAAAATAACATTTCAGATGCGTATTTAATAAGTCTTTACCAACTGTTACCTAGTGAGGCTTCTTTTGTTGTAAAGACTTAGGGTTAAATTTAATTTAATTTTTCACATCATTTTGGGATAAAGGTAACTTTCTTATAAACCTGCTTCTCAGAAATGGTTATTTCTGTTTGAGTTTTCTTCCAAAAGTATGATTAAAAACCTTCAAGTCATTTTAGACCTGAAGGAATGTGAAATAATGAAATTCTTATTTAATCTTTGGGGTTTTATTGTTTGTTTGCTTTTACACGAGTGAAATACAGCAGAAGCCGGGGGGAGGGGATAAGAGGGGAGAGAGAGCAAGCTTGTTTGCCTCTTACTCAGAGTCTCTTAAACCACTACATTGCCTGGATAAATTCCTATATGTCTAGAGAATTCATATTTTTCTCTCAGAACTCCACAGTTCATTTGGTTTTGGGTTGCATGTCAGCTAACAAACAAATGTAGAAGTGTTAATTTATTGCAGTAGCTCTGAATAAGTTGAATACATATTAGATCCAGAATGTCTTAAATACATATTTTATTATACTAAATACATTAATATTTCACTCTAGAGTGCCTGTGGAACACATTGATAACCAGCATTATCCTCTCTATATACCACTCCTCGAGTGTGATTAGAGATTGGATTTATGTCACTTCCCTGTAGATACTCACCTAAGCACTTTGGTGAAATTAATTCATCTATATTTGTCTCTGTTTTATATGTTCTCCCAGAAACAGTTATATAATTGAAATACATAATTTAATGCCTGAGTTCCAAAGTTATGTGCTTGTATTTTTGTACATTTAAGAACTTGCTATTAGCTGCATACTCAGTTAAAAAGAAAGCAAGTTCCTTGTGTAAGTTTTTTGGCAGTTACAAGTTAAACAATCTTTTAAATATTTCATACTACAGAGCACAACTTATAAGAAATCTGTTAAATACATGAAATGACAAAATTTAATTGTCCCTTTTAGCATTGCAAATAATTTTCATGCAATTGTAACTGTCAAGTTTTTCTCCTCCTTCTTCCCCACCCCCTCCCAGGAAAAAAAAAAAACAGTGGGGAGAGGAAAGAAGTAAGGTTTCTCAAATTATTTCTTGTAGATTATTCGGTAAACCTTCTAAAGACTTCTTATTTTTCTTTGTTCTACAATATTGGAATTTCTTTTACTTCCCATGTTGGAGATTATTTTGTCTGCTTGTATAAAGCACCCATTCTGACATGAATCTTCCCCCTTGTTGACCGCTTAGATAGAGATAAGCTGGTTAAGTGTTCCTTAATTAGGTTCATTCTCAACAGTTGCTTGAAGTTCTTAGGAAGGATTATATGGTTGCATTATAGAAACCAGTAAAATGTATGGTTAATGCTCTGTATTAGTAAAAGAATAAGAAAAATGTTTTATTCTCAACTTTCCTGACATATTAAGAACAATACAAATTGTTGTCACAGATTTTACCTGTGGACCTAATAGCTTTTTCTCCCTCTCTACCTCTGTATTTACCTAAAATGCATATTAATCATAATAGTATTGAAATGTGCTTCTTAGTTTATATCACTCTTCTATTGAAGTATCATCAAAGTTGCAGTATTGTGAAAGATTAACCTTCCAAACATCTTGAAAAATGTAGCTTGTCTTTGTAAATCTCCTTCTGAGGTATTTCATGCTCAAATATTTTGCTTGCCTGTTTGCAAACATTTCAGACTATCAAATGAATCCACTAAACTATTCATTTCTCATACTGTGAAAATCTATATGCCCTTTCTTATGTTACAGTTAAATCACTATGTCTATGTCCAAGGTGCTGCATTTATTTGTTTTCTAACAAATGTTGTTAGGCCTCTCAGCAACGTTTAGTTACTTTGCTGTATACTTCAGTAATGATTGTCCCTAAATGCCTTACTGTGAACAGGAGCTTGCTATCTGAGTCAATTGACATGTATTTGAAGGCTTCAAATAAAGCTTAATATAATACATTTTTAGTACAAAAATTTATATCTAGTTTTGCGCCTTTGACTAAAACAACAGCATGAATTCTGGGGAAAAGAAACTAAACACCATGACACAAAAAAAATGTAAATTATTTTCAGTCAATAAGTACCCTCTTCCAATGGAATTCTGAATAAGAAGATAATTTAGAGATGCAGGTTTATTTTTAAAATTTTATGTGGGATTATTTATATAGAAAATTATGTGAATCAGAAAGGTTATTAGATTGCTCATGTATTTGCTACAGATTTAACCTAAAATATTTTATGATGCATTTCACAGAAAAGCCATATAATCTATTAATATTGTAATGATTTATTTTGTAACAGTCTCACAGTTCTTAAGAATTTTGGATCACATGCCCCTGTTTTACAACAGCATTCAAAATGGTAATTTATTGCAGACTTTTTTCTATCTTCAAAGATTTATGGTACTGTATATACTATTCTTTACTACATTTTTTACAGTGGATAAAATCATATTTCTCAGATTAACATCTTGGAATCAGTAGTTTGTCACTGGTTATAAAATATAGAAACACTAATTAGAATAAGTGCTTTCTAGATATTTATAGCTTTTACTAGAAAGGGGATCTGGCAGGGGCTGAAATGAAAGGCACAGAGAGGGAGAGGGAAAATAGGGAAATTGTTTGCTTCAAAATACTTGCCAGATGTTCTTTGACGTGATATATGGTGAAAGAATAAAATATATTCTAGAATAATTTTATTATAATAGGTACAATACACAGGCTTCTGAAGTTGCTAACGCTTCTATCTTAATGAAAAACTGTTCCTTGCAGTCTTGAAATAGAAAGATACATAAATAAACTGTGTCAAGAGTTGGATTGAAGTAAATTTTTTTAGAGTTCTTCATATGTAGATGATATTCCAGCCTTGTTCATGTTATTTAGTGAACTCTCCTATCTTCTACTGTAATCATCGGGACTTTTGCAAATAAAAAAGCATGGACAGGGATTATGAAATCTCATTTTGAACATTGGTTCTTATCTATAGACTTATGGAGTGAGAGATGTAATACAGTTTTCTTGGTTTTGTTGAACAACATGAAGAGATGGCAGTGAACGCTTCTATGCAGAAAAGCTCTAGACCTCAGGTGCACAGTGACTGAAAGAGCTGGCTTGCTACTTTACTTTGGACCTTGGAGAAAGACAGTCTAAGTCAGCAGTTCCATTATGTCACGTGCAGTGAGACAAATATATTTGCTATGTCTATTTGCAACAGCAAGAAAGGAAGCCCATGCGTTTATTCAAGGCTGCACAGTGTTCATTTGTATAGGGACTAGTTGCAGCATAAACATGGATGCTGTATTTTCCAATCAAGTGAGGCTATAGTTTAGCAGATTTATTAAAATGCTTGCTGTCAAACCTACACTTTCATGGGATGGTGCCTCTCTGTTCTTGGCACATTCATCTCCTTCCACCTCACCATTGATAATTTTACTTTCCATAGTCTCATTCAAACTTGATAATAGTGAAATAACCCATCAACTTAAAATTATATCCATCTGAAAGTATATATTTGGTTCACCTATAAGGTTTCCATTTCCTCTATTGTTTTGGCAGCTTTGTTTTTATTAGATGTTGTACATAGTAGGTAATACATTTTTATATATCCGCACAAATATATAATCTCAGTCAGCTCTACTGCCTTTTCGTATATGTATTAATACATGTGATATATAAGAGACAAAACAGTTTAGGCAGTGGACAAAAAACATTATGTTATAGGACAACTGCAGGAAAAATAACAGTTTAATGGCAGCTATTTTTATCCTCTTTATCCTATTTCCCAGTATAATTATTTCTGGATCAGTGTCCTCCTTTCTGCATGCAAGCTTCTGTGAATATACTAGGGTTTTTTTCCCTTTGCTATAATATATCCTTTTAATTTGTTTTCCCCAATTTTTATAGCTGTCTTTTCTCCATTTCTCACAAAAGCATTCATAGCATTTAAAAAAAAAAATGCTTAATGCTTATATTATTTTGTGAGCACATGATTTCTATTTAGACATGTCAGTCCTTTCTTTCTAACAGTGTTGGTATTTCTAACTGAATATTAATCATGACTTCTCCGTGCACATATTACAGTTGTAAATAATAAGATACAGATGTTATTCCTCTCAGCTTAATCTGTGTCTTGGGTCATAGTGGCCTTAAGGTCCTAACATAAATTTAATTTTCTGAAGTCTGAGTCCTTGAGACTTATATGGGGAGAAAGATACTGATTCCCTTTGAAATACCTTGAGATCAATGGATGAAACTAATGATAGGTGGATGAAAGCTGTTGTATGTAATTTCTAAATTTCTGGTGAGATTGTAATATTGTTTTCTATTTAGCATGTATGGGACCTACACTGGGTAAAGAACAGCTTCTGCTCAAAAAATTTTCAACAGAGAAGGCAATTCCGCTACCTGTATGGTGTATTACTGCGCTTATGTTTTGGGTAATTGTTGCCCAAAGTTTAAGTGAATAGAATTCTCTGCCACCAAATTCTAAACTTCTTCCCAGGTAGCCTTTGCTTTAAAAACAGTGTTTGAACAATGCTACAGCAGTAATATTAGATTACCTGTCTGTTAATTTTTGCCAGCTTTCATTGTGTCCAATGAGTTCTGTCCACCTTTATATGCCAGCTAAATGTAGCGTCTCTGCAGACCCATCATTTTAGGTTTTTGAAGCCTCAGCTGCTTCTGGTTTAGCTTAACTAAACCCCAAAATCTGAAATTATTAGTGATGTCCTTACTTGCGTGTACTAGTCTAATATAATACTTCTGAGTGTGAATCTACAAGCACATCTGTTTAAGCACAAATAAATGCAAGAACACTGATACATTAGAGAGAACTAGCATTATACGTCTTGCCTCGTGAGAAGACTACAGCTGACAAGAGGGTGGGAGTGTCTCATAAAGGCCCAGGTCTTATTAAAAGTTGTTTCCATGTACAACTTTCTATAAAAGTCCACACTTGTGATGAAGGACAAATTATAGTAATAGCCAGATGGAAAAATTCTGTCACTAATAAAATTTCATATTCAAATTTGTGTGTCAAAATAAATACTCCAGAGGAACTCAAGTTTTGTCTTGGCTGCAGAGAACCTCAGGCTTCTCCTTATGAGGAACATCTCATGAACTATGCTTCTGAAGCTTTTCTGTCCCAGGTCCTCAGCCATCACACTATCTGCTAAATACAGAAGCTTGATCTAAGCCTTTGGGCTTCTGTTCTTCCAACAACAGCTCTGGAATAAGTGGCCATTTACCATGTCTTATTGTCTGTGCTCCCATTATCCACACAACAGGAAAGCTCTCTTGGAAGGCAGTGATAAGGCAGAAGTTTTGCAGAGCATGTCCGTGTTTCTAGATTTTGCTGTATATCATAAATTCAAGTGTCAAAATCCATTGCAAAAAAAGCCTTTTGCCTTTTCATAGTCAAGGGTAACAATGATATGCCTTCCTTATCCTTCCTTTCCCACATGAGCCTGTCTTACTGATTTAGATTGTTTAGCTTGCAGAGGTCTGTTGATAACCTTAGTTTCTGCAGTGCCTAGTACAACTGGATCTTGTGGTGCTACTACATGACAGCCTTTATTGATGGGGTAACATTTATATACTGAAGCTTTGAAAATTATTAATCAAATATCTCATGGGAATTGCCAGCTTTCCTTGATAATGTATTTTTAAATCCACTAAATCAGTTAAATTCCAGTCAAAAATTCTTTCTGTGGGAGTATTGTTGAATGTGTCAGTTTCAGCAGCCAAAGACTGCCAAATCATTCCAGTTATCATTGTCTGACAAGTAGCATTTTATCAACAGACAAAAATATTAGTTTTACTAACATATCTTCGCAAGTAAAATATCTTCAAACCTTGGTCCTTTTTGTTCTGATGATTTACTATTATTTCCTAAAAAAATTTAAAACCATGAAGTTGCTTTACTTTTTCCTTTTGCTAATATCATGACGTTTATCCCTTTTCTTTTGGTATATCTGAGATAAGAAAAGGAGCAATATACTTTCATAAAATCATAACATTATTTGAATGGGAAGGGACCTCTGGAGGTCATCTGTTCTAGCCCCATGCTCAAAGAGTGGATCCAGCTCCAAAGCCAAATAAATTTGTTGATAGTCAAATCTACCTCAGTTTTGAGTGTTTCCAAGGATGGAGTTTCACAGCATTTGTTGGTCGTCTGTTCCAATTTTTAACCCATCTTCCTGTGATTTATTTTTTTTTATTCCCATTTATCTAGCTGGAATTTCTGTTCTTGCAGGTTGTATCTGTTCTCTGTTTTCTTTATGTTCTATATTAGCATATTAATACCGTTCACCTGAAAGTAAAGAAACAATCCAAATCTTCTCAATGTACAACACAAAACCTATCTAGAAGTGGGAGGCAAGGTGTGATTTGGGTTCAGTTTTCCTGTATGGCATTAAAAGTTAGTCCTGTGATCAGTGAAGTACTGTTTGTGAAACTTAACCTTCCTCCCCACCTGCTCTGATCTGCCTCATGCGTATTGCTGCTGACAGTCTGCACAAGTTAGTGAAATGCCGGAAAGTGACACTTTGTGAACAGGAAATAATAATAGTCTATGTCACAGAGTGTAATAGAGAATGTCAAACTGTAGATGCAAAAGGGGAAAGGAGGGAATGGGGTGTAAGAACGACAGAGTAGCAATTAGCCTTTTTTAGCTCAAAGTGCTCTATCACGATGCAGTTTCAGAAGTATTCCTATTGAATGTAGTCAGAGTACCTGAGGGAGAGAAAGTATTCTTAGAAACGACATTAATAAAAGAAAACACTGATCTAGCTAGGTTTCGCAATGGTTTTGACAAATACAGATACCTAACAAAACAACGGAGCTTCAACAAAAGTTGAACAGAGGTCGATTGTGATTGCTATACATCTATTTCATTTGTTTTCCTATCTCCATCTACTGGGAGGAGGCTATATTACACAATTGCCTGCAATGACTTGGGGTTACCTACACTTTGAGATTGCTTCAACACTTGGCTAAATTTTCATGTTATGCATCATATTAAGTGACTGTGGTAACAGATTAAGGTAATATGCATGAGAATCAGATATTTTTTCTTGAAAATATGGTTAATAATCCTGTTCTCAGCTTCCTCTGCCCTATGATTCATTGGCGCAAGGTTTTGGAGAGTAGCAATAGAAATGAAATATATTGATTGAGTATTACGGCATCATCAGTTTTTATTAATTTTTGGTCCATAGCACTAAATTAATTGTATTAGTAGTAACGTGCACGTCTTTAAAGCTTTTACAAAAATAGCTAATTCATTGCAATAGCAGTCTGTACAGTTTAACTGTTTGGTTGTGTCTATACCAGCAAATCTTGTGGAATTCCACTGGTAAATTCTCAAAATGTAGAGGCATTAGTGTTTAAAATTGCCTTAATAAAATGTGTATTATTTTCCATACTCTTATCAAAGTTACTTCTTTTATGGCCATTTTATATTTTCACAGATGTGGAAATTTTGGTCATGTTCTCTCATTTCTTTATCCACAATGTGCTGAATTTCTTTTTTGTAAGTAAAGAAGAAAGTGGGGTTTGACATCTTTAGCTCATTGGACCAATAGATATCTACATGACTGTTCTGCAACATTATTGCTGATCACATGTTCTGGAGGTGCTAGAAATTCCTAGCAGGGCAACTGCTGTTCTTGAAGTTTACTTTTTTGATGCTAAGCTAGTAGCCCAATTTGTCTCAGTGCAGAGTACTATTCAAGAAGAATATCTTTATGCTCAGCCTTTACTCTGTGCCATGTTTTACTGAAATATTTTTATCTGAGCAAAAACTATGTATACAAGTATTTGTTCAACCACATGTGAATCCAGTTATCTGACTCAACTCTTGCTTGAACTTCCAGCTTGTTCTTACTTTCATCCAGACATGGTTAAGTGAGTAACTTTTGCTTATTAGGAGACCTGGTCCTGATTTGTTTGTTTAATTGGAACAGAGTCTGAAAATGTTACTACTTCAAGAAGATGATCAAGCTGCTACTTATGTGGGTTTTTTTTCTATCTGAACTATAAGCGAACTTCAGTTTTGATGTGCATTCATGATATGCAAATTCGTTAATTTTGATCCAAACAGTAATAATGATACAATGATATGAAAAAAAAAATATTGGTCTCTAACTATTTTGTGGTTTATGTTTATTTTAACAATCAAGCAAGATGGATGTTACATAAACAGCTGAGATGCAGCAGATTGTCTTAATGTATATGTTTCTTTACATACTTGGCAAGAAAACCCTGGTTTCAACACCACAGAATTCCACGTGCATCATAACTGAGCTTTGAATTCTATTGTATTTCAAGAACTCATAACAAATATTGCAACTTATTTCAGCTGGCCCTAGCCAGATATAAATGAACGGCTACATGTGGAAGTTTTGCAGAGTCTAATTCATGCATGTTATATTGAAAGTCCTACTTAAAAATTTTGATAGCTTGAATTTCTGACTGGGTCAGTCAACAACAGCATCTATGTACATAGCTGAGTTGTATACATTGAGGAAAGTAATTTTATTTTTATCAAATACCTGTCTTTATGCAGGAGTTTCAAAAGAGAATCGTAATAAATATCTGTTGTATATTCCCCATTTCTTCTAGGAGCTATTCAGTATATACTACAGGTGTGGGCAATTTTCTCCCGCTGCAAAACTTGCCCCATCAAAACCTGAATATGCATTTACATAATTCCTAAAATATTGTAGTGTCATTCAGTGCAAAGTCCCAATTCTGTGATTACCTTGCTAGAAACATTTATATAATCTAATAAAAATGTTTTTAGTAAGCTTTTCTGATCTTTTTACTTCTAAATCTTATTACCATCTCTAATTTTTCCAGTAACAAATGGGTCTCTCTAATTTTTCCAGGATCATAGCACAAATAAATCATCCAATTTAATGAAACATTAAACATAGAGCTTAATTGTGGTTCAGTAAAAACATTAGCTGATCTACACTAGAGAGATGATTTGATAATGATTTAACTTGGAATCTGTAGAGTTCTTTTAGGAGCTACCTTGTCTTTTTCAGTACAACTCTATGAAATTAACTGGGGGGCTGGGGGATGCTGTTTGTTTTGCTTGTTTTCTCCTAATCTTTCCAGTTATACAGATGATGATTAGGGCCTAAAATACATACATCTCTTAAATAATACCAATGATGACTGAGGAAGAAAATCGGATATTTTTGAATAGACCTGATAGTGCATAAAACTATGATTAAAACTAAAAAAAGGTTGCAGGTAGGTCTTTAACAGTTGTTGTCTACAGTTATGCCTGTGTATTATGTGCACTTCAGTTCCTTTAAAGACAGTTATTTCTTTCAGCAGACTGATACAAGTATGTTCAATACAGGTGAACATGCTTGCATGTATTAAAGGTAACTGTTTTTTCTCGGCTTCAGTATCTCAGGATTAGGGTCTTTTATGCTTCTTACAAGTGATAAATTTGTCACCTTTGTCAGAATATACAGTTTAGGTACCAAAATTTTCTTGAGGGAAATGAGATGTTTAACGCCTAAAACTGTGTTAATGGGACAAAAGGAGAATTGAAAATTCAGATTAACTTTTTCTTATTTAAAGAACACCTACATTATGTGAGAACACTTAGAATTCAGAAGCCCTTGCAACATAAGGAAATACTCCTAAAAAAATTTGGGTTTTCCTCATTCCTAAAACAGTAACTATTCCACCCATGAGAGAACTTGTTAGGGTAAGAAAGCAAGCAATAGATGTTAGTGTTGCTTTTATTTTGGAACACAATAATATAATCACCAAAATTATCAAAGTTGATTTCTGCTTTGAAATGTCCAAACTGGCAGCTAAAATGATCTGGTTTTCTTGGAGAATATCCAGTCACTTTTAGAAAGGTGTTGCAGCTTAACTCAGTACCCTCAGAAACTCATAATGTGAAGATGTTGAAGCAAACTGCTTCAAGAGGGTGGTGTGCACAAGTTCAGTACTCCTGAATTTTTCTAATAATGTGTGAAAAACCTGTCTGCAGCTTTTCTGTGGTTATGAGAACACTTACAAAATATTATGAAATATTTATCAAGTAATGAACCCTTTAATATGACTTATTCGAGAGAAAGCAGGAAGATGGGAAAAGATTTTAAGAAAAGTTTGAGGTTTTACATTTTGCGTTTCAGAAAGGGTAACTGGCAAACCAAAAATCAAATAAGAGGCTATAATTCTGCTTAATAAGGAATTATGTAGGATATGTGATCTGATTCTCACCTTTCTTTCAGAGTTAATGCAGAAGGTGATAAGATAAATTCTTATTGTCTGCTGTTGTACAGAGAATTTAATCCCAAATTCTTAAGGGGAGGGAAGGAGAAAGGGGGAGGAAGAGAAGAAGAAATCCAGAGAGGTAGTGGAAGATTTTCTTTAATCTATTTTTTTAAAAATGCCATTTATTTTCAGACTAACAATTTAGCCTCCAAATGAAAGAGGTGTTTCCGTACTGTATCACAAAGAAATTAATTACTGGCAAAATATTGTTTAGAGTTATAGAAAAGTTCCCCCTTTTCTTAATGTTTTCATCTGAAACAGAGAGTCGTAGAGGAACTCATCTGCAAACTTATTAGCCCAGTAATACAATAATTTTCCAGGGAATAAGGTTGTTAGAAAGTTCAGTAGTTTATGGCCTGATTTGAAGCCCGTTGAAATGTTTCTCTTTTGAGAATATGGATCAACCCTTGATATATCACATGGAAGTCAATTCCCAAAATTCCCATTTCTTTTCACTGCAAACAAGCTTAAAGCCTTCTGCTTTGTTCCCAAACAAAACAAAACGAAACAGCTTCACTGAGCTTAAGCCTCTGAGTTACAGCCTGGTGAATTGGGAATTTAAGTAAATATTGTACATAATTTTATTTATCAATGTGATAAATTTCCAGGGGTTTATAATTCATAGATTTGCCCTCCAAATTGCATTCATAATGCTACTACATTAAAGGAACTAAAACTGATTAGAATATTTTATATGTAAGGTATGCTATCCTGAACAAAGGACTCTTTCACTCTTAGATCTAGGACACTATTGTGTCTTCAAGTATCCTGAAGGCTAATAGCAATATTTTGAGTATTTTCAGGTTTCAAAAAAAATAATTTACTTAATACATGTTTCTAAATGTTTAAGGGGGTTTTGGATGTGGAAATTAAAATTAAATAACACACATCTCTTAGATGACAGTTAAATGTTTATTAACATTGAGTGCTACCAAATGCTTTGGCCTAAGAGAAGAAAATATTTTCTCTTGTTCAAGATTATTTTACCCCAACTAGAACTGCTGTACAACTGCTAACATGGGATAAGTTCCATAAATCTTACTCAAGGGAGAACTAGCCTTACAGTAATTAAATTGTAATTCTTAACTCTACCATCTTACAAAGGTTTTGTTCAAGATTCCGATTTGATTCTCCTGATGATTACAAAACCTCTAAATTTGTTGATTAGAAAAAAATGAGATGATGCTTCCCTTACTGGTCTATTTTCTTACTTTAGTAATAGAAAAAGGTTTATCAAAAGATGGTTTGTGCACATAGTTATCCTGCCATTATATCTATGACTTGGAGTGTTTAAAAAAAAAAACAAAAACACAACAAAAACCAAAACAGAACAAAAACAAACAAAAAAATGAAGTTCCAGAACTACAATTCCAATTCTTGTATCAATCAACTGGATTGTTGATGTGTTGTCCTTCCCTTCCCCAGTTTGTGGTAACTTGTAAGTATCCAGTTCCAGGTGTGTCACTTCTCCCTGGCATGAGCAAAATGGAGCACATTTGTAAGTTGCTAAAGGTGCTACTTGACTAATGCAGCTCATTAATAGGCTCAACATGTTTATGCAGAGAATTACTAAATTCTTGCTGCAATTATGTCATCACGAGAATATTTGTGGCAAATAATAAGAATGTTTATCTACAACAGTAGATAGGGTTGGGAATGTGAATATGTAGAGACTTCTCCAGTACTCTGGTGCATAAGAGGTTATTTCAAAATCTTCTATTGGAAATGTTCTCATTGCTCCCATTTTTACAGCAGATATCTTTTTCTTGACTTGGGAAAGTTTGACAACAAAGAGTCACATGTGACAGCAAAACTTAATCAGATTTGGTTTTATAAGCTGTAATACAAACACCACTTCCTGGCAGTATTTTGGGTTGGAATTACTTAATTTAGGGAGCACTCAAAACCTGTAAACATTTCTTGTTTCTGTATAGTCATCCTTTTCTCAGATGATGGCCAGGAACTTATTTAGAAGCAGAGATTCCATTAATTTTTGCCAGAAGTATCTCTGGTTGAAAAAGTTGAGTGGAAAAGGCTAGGTTTTTGGATGAATGTGTAGGACCAGAACCTAACTTTCAATAGTTCAGAAACTCAGAAGTTTCAGAGCACACTAGAAATTGCTTCTCTCCCCTTCCCCAAGCAAGAATAAGAAAACCCTTGGAAGAGAAAGCCATACATTTATAACTAGGGTACCCGAAGGGTATGCATTTCGGAATCTGCTTTTATAAAATTAAAACATCTTTTAAAAAAGATTTTTTTAAAAAATGCTAAAAATCCACTTTACTGAGTTCTAAACAGTTTTCTGCCACCTTTTGCTCTTACCTCCTTATAGCAAATTTTATTTTATCAAAAATTAATGGGCAGGTGACTTTGAAAATAAGCAAGCTTGTTAATAGCAACTCATTGCTGTCTTATTTTGCCTGTCTTGCAAGGAGTTTTTCTATGTAACATGCTTGATTCTTTTTTACACCATTTTAGTATGAAGTTTTGGCTCTGAGAGACCACATACATGGTGATGCTGTTTTAGCAGTGTTTCTCCTAGCTTTAGAGCTCCAGCTTTCAAACAAGTTTTCAGTGGTTGGAGACAGCAAGTCCCAATGTAATTGGCCACAGCTGAGTCAGGTAGCACAAGGTGGAGGGTACTGTTAACAGGGGGAATTAAATCCCTTCTGTTGCATCAAATCTGTCTGATAGGAGGACATGACCTTATTTGTTTCTCATTTTACAGTATCTTCTGGTCTGAAGGAGACCTTGAAGTGGGAAGAAGTGAGTGATGGGTATCTAGCCCTTGAAGCAGGGAGGGGAGAATGCAGAAACTGTTCTCCCTGCACATGTGCCATCACCAGTCAGAGCTCCCAGGGCACAGCCTGACAAGGAAGATGCCTTAATACATATTATTTTCTCAAAAAACTGTCTAATAATAACAAAATAACTTTTGTTATTTTTATTAATTTTTATTATTTTTGTTATTGCAAAATGAATCTGAAATAAGAAAATCAGAAGTAAATTACCCTCTATGATATGTGTGTTATGATAATCCCACCTCTTCCTCCTTTTTTGTTTTTTGGTTTTTTTCCCCTCACCCCCTGTGGATATCATTTGGTATAACGTGATCACAAGGAAGCGGTGGTGAAATTAATGTGATCAAATAATTGTAAAAGATATTTTATTTTGAAAGTGGTGAAACTAAATGAAGACTTCATTTTGTACAATGGAGACTATATATTCAAATTTTGAAAATATTCTGGGATTGAATTTGAGAGACATCAGTGGAATATGACCTCCAAGCTGCGAAACACTCTGTACTACTTAGTTCAAACAATGTTTCAAAATGACCCATTGCTTTTTAGTATCTCAAAGCTGGTGTGATTGCTAGACAAAAAGAAAATATCTATAACAGCTAGACATATTGTCCAGCAATGTTGAAGACCAAGAGATTGGCTTACTAAGGGAATATCTGTTTAGATGCTTGGACGGTGCAGTCAGATGTTTAACAGAATTATTTAAAGTCAATTTAGTCAGCAGTATCTACTTCCCACTGAATTTCACTTAGTCACTTCTGTAAATTGCGTATGTACCTTCCACATCTATAGGAACTTTAAGTATCTGGCCCAAAGGCAGCTGAATAGCTGAAATCTGTTAAAACTATGGGCTTATTTCTGTTTTCCACTACTAGAAGATAATCATGTTTAAGGCTAGTCCTCAAATGGCCAAGGTTTCAACCTTGGAGACTGTTGTTGAATGGGGATATTAAAACTGTTTGTGACATTTAGTCAGTGTGACCTGTTAGAAACACCTGTACATATTACTTTTCACTACCATAATTAATTTTGTAAGAAATGTAGCTGCAACTGCAGTATTTTCATCACTTTCCTTTTTTTCTGCTTTCTTTTTCCTCTCATTCGGAGATTAAGCTATTAAATATTCCTGGCTGAAAACCAAATCTATTATTTTGTAAAATTAACAAATCATAAATCTAAGTATAGCTGTTTCCTTGTAGGAACAGGATTTTGTTAATTTTCTAAGTAACAAACTCCTACAGAACAGGAGACAAATTATAGTGTTTGGTGTTGATTTTTATTTATACTAAGCTTTTCTAATTTTAAGCTTACACAGTAGTGTGGACTAGGCACGAGTAAAGCCACCACTGCCGGTGTTTCAATTCTAAAACAAGTATTCAAATCCTTTGGTGGGTTTGTTTAACAGATGACTCATATAACCAACAAAATGGGAAACATATCTTCATATATAACTGTCTGTTATGAAGCCATGTCAGAATACAGAAGGGGAGAATGGACAGGTTTTTTTCTTTCCTAGTCTCAATGGATATTACCATTTGTTTTTCTTGATATTATCTGACTGAATGCCTGGAAGATGGTTCCAAATGCATCATATAATATGTTAAATGTGTGCACAAAATATGCATGGCTTCATAATAAATATAAACCTTCACTCTAAAAGAAGTAGATATGACTGAAGGATAAGATTAGTGAAAGTGCTAGTATGGTCTCAGGCCAATACTATTTATTCTTTTTTTTAAGCATCTATTCTTATAATTAATCAATTCATATAAAACCCAGAAGCCTGTAGCCTACAAAAATATATTCATAATTTAATGTTGAGTTTTTAGGCTAAAGGGTTTTTTAAATTATTAATCATTAAGGGTGTCTGAAGATATAATTTCACATAAAACACAGAATATTGCTGCAATATTATCCACCGCTTGTTGGTACTTGCATTTTAGTAAGGAATTGCTGTTTGCAAGATTATAATGAAAAGGTAACACAGAAATTTGCAAGCAAGTATGCTCGGTAAATACTTGCATGCTTCCCGGTAGGTTTTGGGATAATCTATTCAGGAAGTGAAAGAAATATCAGGTAACCTAAGTGATGTTGCTAAATTAACTGAAGGGTGTAAAGGATGAACGTGTAAAGCAACAACACTTAGTAGTTCATAACTCAGGCAGTACTTTTTGCATACAAATATATAAAAGAATTAAAAGGTGATTAAATAGCTGTGACTTGCAAAAAGATTTTTATTAGAAAGGAATAACAATATATTGGTCACTTGCACATAAATATAGAGTTGTAAATGGTTTACCAATTGCAAGCAAAAGTGTGGAGGAGAGTCTAACAAAAAACCCAGCTGATATACAGAGACAGTGAATGACCTTATTAATTCTGTAAGATGCTATTGGATGCTTACACCCAAAAGCTGTTCTCTTTATTTGTTTTGTTTCTTCCTGTGCTATATTTTTTCTAACAAGAACTGAACAACCATGTATTGGTTTACTAAGTGATTCTGTGGCATTATGAAACATTCTGGACATGGTTATTAATAAGATGACGCTCAACTCTACAGTAACTTTTTATCTAACCCAGATCTTACAGCTTTGCTGCTCTTGTGTTAGCTAATTATTAGAAGGCTGTGGATAAAAGTGAAATTGCTGTAACTTACTGAGTCTAAAATAGGGCTTTCTTTCCCCTATGTGCCCTTATAGAGATGCATTTAAATGAAAACCGAAATGATAAATGGTTAAGAAAAAAGTCAAATGCAGCAAGTTGCACCATCTTTGTTAAGGCAGTTTGCAACATGTCAGGTTTTAATGTCTTCATAGACTTAAATGTTTTGGTGTCTTTGGTACCCAGGGGTTTCTTCTGATATACAAGATGAAATAGAAACACTGTGATGGTTTTCAGAGCAAAAGTTTTGTCCTATCCTTTGCAATCTACAGCACAACTACATATTATGCTAAATCTACAGTAATGAGCTGCTGTACTTTAAAGCTCTGTGGTGATTTGACCAGATGCAAGGAGCTCTAGACTGGTCTATCAGAGGACGCTATTGATCATAGCAACTGCCTATCTGCTAATCTTAACGATTAACAACTTGAGAGGACTGTGTGAAACTTATTTTGGTAGTCTACCAAGAGCAATAAATAAAACTCAGCATTGAAAGAAACTGATTGTAAAGATAGTAGTTCTAGAAGATTTATATTCTGTTCTCAGAGTACAAAGCACAGTATTTCTAATGTATTTATTTTACAGACTTGAAAAATAATTTGACTTATCCTGCATCAGAATGTATGTATAAGAGTTGACATTTTCATAAGGCTCTTGCTGATTGCATGGAAGCAACACACTCCATTCTAGCTAATATAATCTATTTTGGTAACAGACATTTGGGTCAATCTGTTCTCATACAAATTCTTAATAAACACATTATTCCCCCACCCCCCCTGCCCCACCCCGCCCCTTGCAGTCTGAATAGATGGGAAAATGTAAAGCAAATGGGCAAGCTAGAAGAATTGCATCTTTATATTTCCAAGAAATGTTGTTATTGTTTGCTACTATATAGTATAAGGACTATAAAAATAAATCTTGCTTTTTATTGTATTCTACAAAGTTTCAGGGTGCAATTTCGAAACTGTATTTTCTGAGTCAAAGAATAAAAGCTGGTATTTCTGCAGACAGATGGCTAAGCATGTAGTTATCCTGTCTGCATATGCAAACAAAGATTATTGCAGTCTCATTGCCTGCACCTTGCTTTCAAACTTTGGCCTTCATTTTATTTACAGAGCTGTTTATTAAATAATGTAGGAATTTGATTCCACTGTGCCTCTTTTTCACAAGGGTTGTAGAATATAAATGAATTAGGGTTATGTTCTGAAACCATTTTATGGTACAGCAAGATTTAATATGGAGTACATCTAATTAAAATTAGAACTTGATTGCCAACTTCTGGTTTACTCTAATGCTTATATATTTGGTTATCTTCGAGAGTGCTAGCATTAATTTTTTCAATAATTGAAAAGTATTATTGCATTTAAAAATATTTAGCAACTATTAAATCTAATAACTGAACCTATTTGACTAAAATAATTAAAAATCATTTGAGTCTGTAGTGCATTTCAAACTGCTCAGACCAGTCTGTAAGCTTGAAGAGTCAGTTTCACAAGCATCACTAAACAGCTTGTGTCATTCAGCACTTAATAAGAATAAAAGAGAATTAAATGCCTTCATGAAGGATTTCTCTTCATGAGCAAGAAAATTCTAACCACCAAAGAATTGCCCTGTAAGATACGATAATCAGAAAGAAATAGTTCCAGTGACTGGAGTCTGTTGGGTGCGTTTGTGTGTGTATTGGTTTGGGTTGTTGTGGTTTGGGTTTTGTTGTTTGGCTGTGGGGGATTGATCAGTAGGTTTTTTTGTGGAAGGCAGCCTTATAGACAAAGCGGCCTTTTGCTGATACAGAAAGCGTTTCTTTTTTCTGGAGATCAATGATTTGTTTTTTTGAAGAATTCACAAGAAAAACCAAGCCTCGGGAACATATTAGATTCTAGGGAACGCGATGTCTATCCACTATGTGGCTTTGTACACAGAAACAGGACTGACAGTCTCTGATCAGGAAAACTTCAACATCTGAGAAGCTGTGTCAAGATGCTTCTCAAGAAAACCTTCCTGTATTAGAGCCCATTATTGGGTATAAGCTCTTTAAAACAACCATTGAGAAAGGTTCCAGTGTATGTATGCACATTGTTCAGTCGTATTGTCACAGAATCTCTGTATTGCTAAATCCCAGTTTTAAGTCTTTAATTAATAGAAGCTCAGTCTGGTTCTTGGAGATTCATTTTGCCAAGATCACAATTTTTTGAGGTATTTTAATTGAAAGAAACTGGGGCCTGAAATTCTGGTGTCAGCATGAAAGGCAAAAAAACCTCAAACAAAACCCCAAAAAAGCCCCAACGTTTTTTCCCCTTGCATATTCTGCTTTGAATGACAGGATGGGAAGAGAAAAGAGAGAGGAGGGAGAGCTTTTCTAATGAGTAGTTTGACAACTCCTCCTTTACATTGAAATACTATTGCTCTTTTTTGTTGGGGTTGTGCGGTTTTTTTGGCTGACAACTTACAGTTCTAACAAATATCTGTAAAAAATCAGTGTCTTATATTGCATCATAACAAAGGCAGCTCACTTCAGCATGGATCACTGACAAACAAATATCAATTTAATAAAATATTTACAAGGACAAAACAGAGGTGTCCTAATTGTGATAATGAGCTGCTGTTTTCATTTTCTGTGGCTCGCCAGCGAAGGGAGGGGTCCCTACTGTAGTCCATGAGAAGCAGAGCTTCAAGACAGCTACGTAGCCCTCCTGAGTCCCTGAAAGTAGAGGTGCTTATACTGTATACTTCACTGTCTTTTAATTCTGCTTTGTTTTTTGCTACTGGTTTTGTCAATACTGACTTAGTTTTTGTAGCATTTTTATAATATACGATCCAAAGTATTGAAAAAAGTGGAAATGCGGCAGCATTTTTTGTGCCTTTTTTCCCCACTACATGCAGCCCATGTCGGTATCTTTGTTGGTTACCTTGGAAACTATCACCGGGTGAAGTTTGATTGGCTGTATTCTCCAATTGATTATTAAAGTCATGGGCAGTTTCAAGTGGCAGACATCTCATAGGTTGCACAGAGTAAGTAGCACTAAATGATTCACAACTTAAGATTCTTTTATTTTGAAGCAAGCCACATGAAGCGGTACATCTGTAATGCCTTGAAAGTTTGACTGAAATGAGTAATGGATTGAAAATTTCATCTTTTTTGAAGCTACAGTAGTTTCTGGGGCTTCTTTCCCCCTATCCCCACCCACACCCCAACACACACACCCCGTTAACTCTTCATGTGTAGAGCTATTCCTTGATTATATGTTTTTTTCCGGGCGATAACTGCTATGGGACATGCTTCTGGCACTAAAAGGGAGGAGCAAAGGGAATCGGAAAAAAAGCCCCCAAACAACCCCAAAATCTCATACTGAAAACAGGACAGATCTTCCTAAGAAACTATTTACTGTTACAAAATATAATATTACTTTTTGTATTGTAAAAAGAATAGGAGTAGTTAGCATCATTTGAGCTGCTTATATTCTTCCCCTTTTTTATGTCTTAGGAGTTTACATCAGAATTATTTAAAAACCTTTCCTGCTGACATCCGTGACTTCATAAATAATGATAGGCTACAGTCTGATGAATTCAGTATCCTTGATTCTGCTTTGCTTACTTTTTTTTTTCAACAGTATAGGAACACATCTTTTGTTTTCAAACAAAAATTCACTGGTGACTAAGGCCTCTTTATGTCAAATTCTCAGTTACTTTTGAAAAGATGAATTGTATGGCTCAAAGCAAAAAATATTGTCTCAAGAAATTAATCTTGTTTTATCTAAAAGAAATTATATCATCCATAACTTTGATGATAATGTGAAAATGTTGTTGTTCCCTATATATAACACCTATACTTCGGTCTTGCCTTTAGTATCTTATGTTACGTGACCATCACTATTGATCAAAAAAGCTGAATACCTGACCTTAGTGAAGAGTTTGTATCACATTGCAAAGATCTAATGTCCCAGATTACTCTAGGATGCTTATATGATTGTATTAGGAGGAAAGAATGAGCATAAAGTAAAACTACTAGACCATTATCGCTATACTTACCATCTCTATTTTTCAGCTGCTACTTTCTTAGGACCAGCATTTCATTTTGAGTCTTGAATGACGCTGATACTTTTTTGTAATTGTGGACATTTTTTTTCAATTCAGAGACTAACGTATAGATAAAGTACATCTTTACTGTCAGGGTTGAGCACTGAGGTAATTAATAGCAATAGAAGAGGTTGCCCAAGGAGGTTTTGCAGTCTCCACCTTTGTAAGTTTTCAAGACCTGACTGGATAAAGTCCTGAGCTCTCCCTGACATCAGAGCTAACTCTGCTTTTAGCAGGAGACTGGGCTAAATGACTGCTGAAGTCTCCCCCAGCCTGACTTATCCTATTCCATGAACCATCTCCATGATAACTGTGTTTTATTCCCAGCTAGTGTCTATCTGGCTGTAGCTTTTAGCTATTGGTTTCCATCACTCCTTGTCCTGCCGCTAAAGAACTCTGTGGTACTTGGTGTCTCTCTCATTGTGAGTGAATACTTAAATACAAGCAGCAAGCTGCCTCTCAGTCTGTTTCAAGACAAGCAGCTAGACAGACAATTTGTCTGCCCCCTAAGTTATATGCTCCATTTTGCCCTGGACAGGGTAGGGCAAAAATATTTACTTTTTGGTAATGCATATACTGAAGCTGGATGCAGGATTCCCCTTTCAGCATTTTCAGTGATGCCCACGGAAGTTTCCTCTTCCTTCCTTTTTCAAGTTGGTAAAAAATATTCTGAGCAAAGGTCTGAATCAGAAATATTCTGATCAAACAATTTTCTATGCAATTTTATTTATTTTGTGAAAAAGTGATTAGAGGCAAACTCCTGTCTTATTTCTTACAACTTTGCTCATTGATTGGGCAGTCAGATGTTAAGCATAGACAGCCAGACACAGATGTCTGCAGGGCTACTCCAATCTCTTAACTCTGATGTAGCTATATTACTTGTTCTTTTAAAGCAGGAAACCCCAGTAATTTGAGGGCTAACCCTCCAAAGCAATCAGCTATGTTTTTCTGCATGGATGGAATACAGTACTGAATTGTATTCATTTTTGATGCCCTGCAAAAATTAAGTTTATTACGTGTAAGCAATTACCTTAATCAACCAAATTTGTAATCTTTTGAAAGAATAAAATCAAGCTTTTAGTCCAGACCAATTATCTCTGAAATCATGTAGCTGGGAATTAAGTATTTTTTTCTATACTTTAATTTGTCAAACTGTTGCGGCAGCTTTCTGTTATTTTGCCAAGAACTGCAGTTGGGCATCTGGCCTGTGGTTACCTGATTCATCCCTCTTGGCATTTTTAGTATGGGCACAACATTGGCTCTCTTCTAATAAATCATGGAAAACTGGAGAAACTCCAGAAGATTAGAAAATTAACACTAGCAGACAAGAGATCTCCTCTGCCTGCTCTCCTTTAGTACTCTGGGGTTTTTTGTTTGTGTTTTTTCTTCTAGGTTTTCTGATTTTTCTGATGTTTATCCATGGTAAGGTTTTCTTAGCATCCTTCCTAATAATTAATTGTCAACAAATTATTTTTCATCTTCCTCTGCGAAAACTTGTCCTGGGTTTTAGTGTTTTGTTTTGGATTTTTTTTTTTTCATATAAAGCATTATTGGTTTTACTTTTTTTTATTTATCCCTAGTTATTATGCTATGAATTACACCATTTGGTATTGTATATACTACAGGTACTTTTTTCCCCTTTATATGGGGTTTCTACTTTTCATGAAATTACACTAAGTTGTTTAGAAAAGCATGTTAAGGCTGACTGTAGCTAGGAGGTAAAAAACACCTCAAAAATGTATTCCAAATTAAAAATGGCAGAATTGACTTAATCTTAGCAGTCCAACTGTCTGGGAGAGAATCCTAAATTCAAGTTGAGACAGAAGGGATTGAGATGGCTGTATTTCTCATTGAAACATGAAGAACAGAACTTTAATTAGATTTTCTGTATCACTAATCCTAAAATCAAGTTGAGAAATAAGAATAGGCTTAAATATCTTAAGATTTTCTAGGCTAAAAACATTATCTGTACTTTATCTGATCGATTTTTTCCATGCTTCATAACTTCTAATTTATATTAGTTACTTATCTGATTTATTTTTGGGGTT
This sequence comes from Falco rusticolus, assembly GCF_015220075.1. Lineage (NCBI taxonomy): Eukaryota > Metazoa > Chordata > Aves > Falconiformes > Falconidae > Falco > Falco rusticolus. The sequence continues at coordinate 13,759,125 of NC_051194.1, read as the reverse complement.
TTTTTACTAATCCAGTTTCTGTCTTCACCTGATCACTGAAATGAAGTTGTCTCTTTCTAGTACTATCATAAATTTAGAACTTTTAATATTCTGATCTTAAGAAACCTTCGATTTTTTTCAATCTTATTTTTCTAAGTTTTTCATGCTGGCCGATAAATTTCTTTTGAGGGAAAGAGAACTTTCTTAAGCACTGAAGATGGGGGAGTGCTGCTTGTTTGTTCATGTTGAAAGAAATTGGTCAGGATGATTTGTCTCTAAATGACCACCAAAGTCCAGAATACAATCAGTTGCAGTGTTTTCTGTGTTTTGAAAATTGAATAGCGTTTTATTACTTTGACTGCATGAGATCATTGGCCAGTCTTCCACACTGAAGTTCTAACACACTGCTGAGCCCATACATTCCAAAGGGGTGCTGAAGAAATGATTCTTCCTGTTCTGTGGGCTGATTCAGGGATGAACCTTCCTGGGCTTGTTAAAGCATGAAATACACACCTATAACTATGATTTAGAGGTTCTTGCACCCCTGAAACAAGTGATGAATTTCCATCTGCTTACTCATTTAAATAGTTTGTAATCAACGATTTCAATACCGGTAACCAGCATCAATAATACCAATTATATATCTGTTCATTTCCCATCACTGAGAATTTCCAATTTATCTTCCATGTTAACCACTCTTTATTGTGGACATATAAACAAATGAAATATTCTTTCACTTGTTCTTTATTTATATTTGATGCCTTAGTATCTCAGTTACCATAATGTTACACAATACTTTATTGATGATTTTCTAATCCTCTGTTCAGAAAGTTAGCCTTTTTATATATAAAGATTCAGGCTGTTCCATTCACATTCAGTCTTTCTTTCTCATGGAAACCTGATTTAATATTCTACAAATTAATATAATTAGCTTCATACCAACCATCCAACAGTTTCCTTCAATTGTGAGAGCTATGAAAATACTGCTTGCGCTTCCCTGCTCCTCTGCCTCTGATTCCACTGGAAGTAGTCTTCCTATATGTTAAATTTAGCAAGTTGAACAAATACTTTACTTGGTTTGCAGTATTATCTGTATAACCTTTGTTTTCTAAATCTCTAATTTGATGAAGTACTGATGCTTGTGGAGAATTCCCTAATGGTATCTCAAGGACCTGGAATGTTGCTTAGTGCTTTCTCTGGTGGATACTTAAATATTTTAAGTCAGATTCTGATGTGGAGTAGCACCCTCAGGTGTCATTAGTTGGACAGGAGATCTTGGCATACTGCATTAGGGCAGGACCTGCTGCTGCCTGGCTCACTTGCATAGATCTGTTCCGTTCACTCTCTTTCCTGTCCCCTGCACAGTCCCTACACTTGCCTTTGCCACCGGTTCTTGCTCTCTTGGTTCAGTTTTTCTCTAGAAAATGTTGTTTGTGTTCTCTGTTCCTAAGATTTTGTGGTGCCGCTAACTCTGCCCCTGTTGCAGGTAAGACTGGACATACTTTAGTTGAACTACCTGATCTATATTCTTGGCTACCCACTTAAGACCAATTTGTAAAGATGTTTAGGCTCTTAACTCATTTTGAAGACAGTTACATGCCTAAGTATAGTTAAAAACACTCCTGTTTCAGTACCTTATTCATACCTCAAAGATTTACTTGTGAAGGTTAAGCACTAGAGATTTGGGAGGCACTGAAACACATACCCCAGATAGAAAGCTGCAGTGTAACTTTCAAACTGCATGCTTGTTTACTAGATGATTCCATAGGACATTAGGTGCTGCTTGTAGCAACAAGGCCCTATGGGGGTGTGAAGCAGTGAGGATGCAACAATACTTAATAGGTGGTGTTTTGAATATGCAATTAGACTGGGAAATCGTTTCCTGTAACATCTCACCAGTTTACAAAAATGAGCTGACTTAGAACAGTGCTAACTGGCAGGTTATGCCTGACCTTGGTCGTCATCTCCCAGTCTAGTCAGCTGTAAAATCCTCAGCCTGATCATAGTTGTATCAGTTCATATTTGCATCCTAGGAAACATCACTGTGACAAACTGGTAGATACAGAGCAGCTGTAACAGCTGCTGGTGCTTTCAGAATCCAACAACAAAAAACCACCCTGAAACCAGTGAACGTCTATCAATGTTTTCATTGTGTTTAGACTGCTTACAGGCCCAATTCAATGGAACTAAATCTTTGCTGACTGGATTTACAAAAGAAAGGGCAGGGGCCAAACTTGACGATAAGCATTTTTAGGATGCAAACATGCAGTGACTGGCTTCATACAGCAATATTTTTTTCAAGAGGAAATAGGTGAATCAAATTGGAAATACTATTCCTTGTCTATGGGGATTTTGAGATCAAGTACAGTTTTATCTCCCTTTTACCTGAAATTAGGCAAGTTAATTTACTGTGTCATGCTAACTGAAATATATTTCAGATAGTGCAATAGTTCAGTAATTGCTTGCTTCATTTCTTACTTTTCTGATAAGTAAGCCACTCTGAGGCCTGCTTTCAGTTTCTTGTGTCTGTGCCATATATATTTTTCTGGACAGAGTATTATATTTACTATATAAGAAAAATTCACTCCTTTAGACTTTCTAGAAGTAGCTTTCTGTTTGTACTGTTTGTTCTAATTACTATTATTCATGCTCCCAGATAAGCAGTACTGGTCAGGGCATTGTGTGGGGTGTTTTGTTTTTTGTTTTGTTGTTGTTTTGTGGCTTTTTATTTCCCCCGAAGACACACACTCTTGACTGTTAGATTGGTGTTCAGAAGAATATTTGATTCAAATTGTGTAAATACTTATTGACTATATTATTAGAATCTATTAAAACAGATGCAGAAACTTGTTAATAGAATGGACAAAGAATAACTGCTTTTCTGTTTTCCTTTCCAAACTTAGGCTAGTAATAATTCACAGTGGCTTAAAATTCATAGAACTACTTGTGCTTAAGAAATGTCATTAAGTATTTTAATTTGAAATACACAACTTGAAGTAATGGGCAGGCATTGTTTTGTAGGAAAGCTACACAGGTCAAACTTTTCGAAGTTCATATGGCTATTCCGACTGGAATTGGTCTTCTGCTGGATGCTGAGGTGTGGTTTGACGACATCTCTGCCTGACTCGGGCAAGGTCAAACAGTACACAGTGAAAGAATTTAGAAACTTCCTTCAGTCTATTGGTGGATATTCCTGGAGCTCACTGAGAGATCCCACCTGCAGATACCGTATCATACCTTTGTCCATTTCTGCCCTTTTGGGAAGGAGGAAACAAAAAGTGAGGGCAGGCAATGATTGGTTGTTCAAATTTGAATTCTTGCCCCTCTATAAATTTAATAAAATTCCCTGTCAAAAGCTCTCTTATTTGCCTACCAGATCTTCTTTCTGGTCTGGCTAATACAGTTTTTTCTAAAGCAAAAGCTATATTGGCCACCTAGATTTCACACACTGGTTTTTTTTTTAATTTTTTTAATTCTGGGTTCAATTTAAACATGAGAAATTCAGAGCAAATACTTCAGAATTTGACTAATTTTCATGGTTTCATGGTATGCCTACTGTTTTAATGCGGAAATTGTTGTAATTTTGCTACTGTGTTGAAGAATAACTAATGTCTGCTTTAAACTGAACCCAACATTAATGCTACAGATTATTACTACTCTTGAATCTGCTCATTCTCCAAAACATCGGATAGTCTTTGTCATAAAAAAAAATTAAGTGCAGAGTTCCAATGGAAGATGGATTTGTTTACTTTTTTTTTGTCTTGTGCTTAATAAGAAACTGTTAGCAGATTTAAACTTGAATGCTGGAGATTAAGCCTGATGTACTGCATTGAATATTCACAATTAATTGTCAAATATATTTTATTTGTGATAGGATCAAAGTTAAATGTATAAACTTGGAAGATATTCTTAACATATAACACATCAGTTAATGTACTTGCTGTTAATACATGACATCTTTCCATGCATCTTTATTTACCTGAAGTGTTGAAATATCCTCAAAGAGTTGGATGAAAAAAATACTAATTTAGATTCAAAGGGGGCAGTGAACACAACTACAGTGCTCAGTCTATGATAGACTATAGCACAAAGATAATAATGGGCAGATGAGCCACTACTGCTCTGGACTGGCTCACTCAGCAGTCATAGGAGGTTTCCCACTTTGGTTTTTTTTTTTCCAATGCCCTAACAAGGCAGATATACTGCTGTTATAGTTCTACTTTAAGGGCAGGAGAAGAAACAGAGATAAAAATAGGCATGCAGATGGAAACTGTTCCACTTTTCCATATGCTAATAGCAAACTACTAGGCCTCTTAATCATCCCTCTCATTAGTGGCTGCATTTTTGAAATGGTCTCAAAAGGATCTTTAAATTTGAATAGCCAGAAAGAGATCTGCGCAGATAAAATCAAGCAAAATTTTGATGAAGAAAAAAATTAGATGCAAAGTGTTAGTGTTGTCATGGAATAACTGGAATGCAATTTTGAGTGTGCAAATACCTTGCACATAATACAGCATTTTTTTAAATCTTAAAAATGTCCTTAAATACTAATTTCTTTGAACAGTGTGATGGGAAGCCTTTTACATTTTTAAAGGCAATAATTTTCTTAGAATATTTGACTGAAAATTTTGTTACATAGTAAATATTATGTATTGAAGAGAGGACCAGTCTTAAGGCCAGGGACTGATGTCAAAGACAAAAAGTTGAAACACAATATTGGTAACATACAAATGCGATCATGGCATATCAGTGAATACATGTGGCAAAAATGCAATGTGATGCATCTTCAAACCCTGAGTATAGGTGGAGACTTACTGAAAAGCGTGTAATATTCAGCAGATTTATCTGTATATGTACAATAAAAGCCTCGGATTCAAATTTCCAATTGTGCATTTTTCTGAGGAGAAGAAAGCTACTCCTATATATGGGGAAAACAAAACAAAACAAAAAACCCTCCAGCTACACACTTTTGTTGATGCTATCAGTGGTCACTGCGTATTTTGTTATTATATGTTATTTTAGAATAACTAAAGCCTTGTTTGTTTAGAATGTAAGTCAAGATAAATAAAATGTGTTGCATATTACGTGAGGTGTTATGAATATACAATAAGACAGCTCCATTCATCTGTGATTTATAACATGATTGAATTTCTTAAAATGGACATGATGAACTCCTATGAGTTATGATATTATGGCAAGAATCACTGTCAAGTTTTAGCTGGAATTTTCCTTGGAGTCCTTTTATCATGACATGCAATGTCTTAACTTTGGTTTACTTTGCAAAAAGATTTATACTGAGCCTTCTAAAATCTTAACATAGATCCCACCTTATCTACATTGTATGATGTGATAGATTTTGATGGATTCTGTTGAGCACAGTGGAAATAAATCGTATCTACCCAGTGAATATTCACTAGTTCCTGATTTATCTATCTTATTAGCAAATGGACTTTTCTGCTCATATTTTCAAACAGCCATTTGTAAAAAGATTCTGTATTAAAAATGAATTGTTTTGTATTGTAAAAAAATTATATCACATACAGAACATCTATACACACACTTTTTCCCTTTATTTTTTCTGCCCATTGGACTCAATTAAACTTGCTAATTCATAGAACTGGCTTTAAGAGCACTTTTCAGAACTGTTAGTAATTAGGATGTCACTGACTGCAAAAGTTCTGATAAAACACAGCAAAGTATTGTGGGATTCTTGGCTGGGCAAAGCCATAGTAAGCATTAGAACAGTTTGTTTTCCCCAAATTCAAACAGTTTTTAGGAGACCCATGGGGTGTGTAGTTAGAAATCCAGTTTCCCTGAGATGTTGGGAAAAGCATCTCTACTCATCTTAAGTTTAGGAAGCAAAAGACAGCAGACAAACTGAAATTCGTGTTCCTAAAGCCCACAGTAAAGCTATGCAGAACTTGCAGATGTGTATCTATTTTAAATAATTTTAAGAAAGATGTTCTAAGTACTGAAAAAAACCGCTGGTTTCCAATCAACTGACACCTCTTCAGTTGTCAAAGACTTTCTAATAGTAATTGCTAATGTTTCCACTCTTGAATTTGCATTCTTAGTTATCACCTGTAGATGCTAGTTTATTCCTATTTTACCTTTATCCAACCTTACTTCACCTCAACTTGTCTTTCTTCTTCTTAATAATACGTGCATCCCCCTTAAAATATATTTTGAATTTTAAATAAATCACTTATTTCTTCTTCCTTCATCCTGTACCTCCCCCTCTCCTTTTAAGGTGTAGTTCCTCATTCTGTGGCTATTTGGAGAGCCTTTAAAAGCTTCTTTTTAGGAACAAAGCTTCCTACCCAATGTGTTGTACAGCTTACAGAAAGGTATTGAAGATTTACACTATAAATGTCAATTTTAGTATATTATTTAAAATCTGTGACTTACCAGCAGCTTATTAGCTATTTGAGATTTTTAGGCTTCTTCTAGCCTTACAGAAAACAAAACAAAAAAAACGGCAGTATATTACAGTTTTCTTCTAGAAAATTCACTATATATATTTTTTTTAATCTGCATTTAGGCAAACCTCAAGACAGTTATGGTCTCCCTAAATTGATGTCATGCTCTCTTTAAATTTATAATAACTGTTGTCTGTAGTACCTCATCCAAATAAATACTACTACTATGTTTCATGCATCATGGAGCTGACCTCTCGAAGTTTTTAAGCTTTGGTTTTCAGCGCCTTATTCAGGCCGTAGCTTGGAAAGGAATGGGATGTTAGATGGAATCACTCCAGAAAGTAAAAAAACCTGCATCACAATTTTGGAAGTATATATATCTCTGTTGCTAGAATACACTGATCACTTCTGTAAGGGTGTTTTGGTTTTTTGTTTTGTGTTTTTGGGGAGTTTGGTTTTGTTGTGTTTGGGGTTTTTTTAATAAGCAAAGCTTATTCTTAAGGAATTATATGTTTTTAATGTATCGGAATAAATTTGCCAAGAATCAGCAAGTTGTCTTGTGAGTATAGTGACACAGAGGAACACATTTAGAAGACGTATGGTAGAGAAAGCAGGGTTTGCTGCACCCTGGGAGATCTCTTCCTATTTTCCTGCAGTACTTAGCTGACTAGGGCTGTCTTGAATGTGTATTAATTGATTAAGAGACCATTTCCTAATGATGAATTCTATGCTCATTTAGTTTTTCTTGTTTACAAAAATAACACCCTTGAACAGTCAGTATATAATAGTTGCTGGTCTCCACTAAGAGAATTAAAAAACATGCCTTTGTTATTCATGATTCAGTTGTTTTTTGCATAACACACAACTTTCAGCTGAATCAAAGCAAAGAAAATCCGGAAGTGCTTATATTATAACTATCAGTATATATTCTCCCTATAGACATTAAATCGAGAAGATAAAATTAAGATATGACCTAACATAGTATATTTGTATATCCTATATTAATCCTCAACTGCCTGATGTCTTATTTTCAAGAACATTAACACCTGCAAGCAAGGGTGCAATGCATCTTTTGCAGGACCTCCTAGACTGCAGTTACAAGACCAAGCTAACTTTTTAGGCTAGCATGTATTTCAAATAACAGCAGTAAGCTGCAGCATTGCGGAGCTCAGTGTGGTCTGCAAGTGCTTTCTGAGAAGCCTAATTAGTGCATGCTGAGTTTCGTGCTGCTAGAGCTGAGCTCCTGATACCTAGGCTAAAAATAGTTCCACAGGAAGCCCCTCCAAAGATACAGTAGTGTAGATGTGAGGTTTTTTAAAAGTACAAATTCAGAGGCAATGCACTACTTCACTCTTCTCTGAAGGATCAAAACAGGGCTTCAATAGGATAGGTGTAACAAACCTTTTTGTAGCCCACTAAACATTATGGTTTGCCTACTCTTCATTGGAAATCTGTCTGGAATTTTACATCTGGAGGAAGAGTAAGCTGTGGACTGACTCCAAAGCAAGCAGGAACTAAAACAGCATGAGTACTCTACATAATGCATCTAGACATGAATGACGCAAACCAATGGCTTTATTGTATATGTTCTGTGCTTCACGTATAATACTAGTCTATCCACTTTAATGGTCAACATCAGAACTTAAAAGGAATGTGTGAAACTACATGATGCCACTAATTTGGAAGCCCTATGCTATGACGTATGTGAACTACAGTCCAGAATTCATAGCAGGATAAGCAATAGGTATTCCCCTTTGTACTTTTGGCTAGCTATTTTTTCTTGAGAAAGTCTCGAACTTTCACAGGTGCTTCATCTGACTGATGGAGATACTTTGAAGGGATAATATATCTTATTTTTTATCCTACTAATCTTGGCATATTATTTTACTACAATTTTACTATACCTATGAGTCCTTAATTAGAATCTGTATAGTAGACCATATATGTCTCAGTTCAGACCTAACCAGAAAGAATATTCTTATTCTTTGAAGAGCTCTACAGATACCATCTACCAGTTTTCCAAAGAACTCTGAGAAGTCAGAGAAATAGTTCTTTCAAAACCTGGTCTGGTGTATACACACCATGAAGGTATTAACTCTGAGTTTCATAGGTTGACTGATAATGCTTGTTACTGCATTTGTCAGTTCTTTCAAAGCTCTTGGATGGATTCATGTAATTCTCATAACAATTTTATTCCTCTTCTTATTTCACCCACTGCTGTTATAGTTTTTGATATTTTATCTTTGGAAATGCCTCAAAAGCTGCTTTCTACTTCACTTCTGTATATAGGTATCTTGTATTCACTGTGTTTAGAGAACTAAGTAAAGAAGATTGCCTCACTGCAATATAGATCTCTGGGGTTACTGACATCCCACTTGCATTCTGCTAAGCTTCTGAAGTTTGTTTTTTACCATATTATGTTCTTATTTTTGGCAGTTGTATGGGAATTGTAACCTCCCTAGCCAACCATTGTTTAGAATCTTACTTGCTGCCATAATTTGAGTTTCAATCAGAAGAAGTGGCTTGAAGGTCTGCAAACTTTGTATTAAAACCACTTCAGTACCTGACCTGTTCACTTCACTCCTGTTGCTTTGGTGTATAAGAGTTATCAGATCTCTCCCCGACTGTCTAACAGGATGGTGTCCAGGCTGCTTCCTATGAATTTTAATTTTCTTTTCTTTCTACTTCATTGTCTTTCAAACTGCTGTAGCCAACTCATTTAAATAGAATCCGGTCCCCGAATTTCAGTGTGGCAAACTACCGCTTAGTCTGATCTCACAAAACATGTCAAATTTAATTATATTATGTTTTTTTATTTAACAGTTCAATCATACTTACAGGAATTATTTCAGAGAGTTACTTAAGGCAAAGTCACAAATAGCCTGTTCTCTTGCATGCCTGTTCCAAGATGCAATTGTTTATTACTTTCAAAATCGTCTTTCCAATTTACGTTGTAATGTGACATTCAACTCATTTGTAATTGGTATGATGATTGTCCTAACAGATTTTGTTACAGATTGTCCTAATCTCTCTGAAGAACAACAAACACTTTCAACTGTAAGTATTTTACAACCTGGATCATGCTGTATTGTGGACCTATGTAGATTCCGACATATGAATTACACATACAACATTGTTTAGTTAGAGATCTCTCTAAACTGGCCCCAAAAAGACCATCTTAGAATAAGAGTTATCCCTCAGGTGCATAGAACCAGAAGTTTCCTGTACCAATCCAGTGCCCATCTAGCGCAGGTGGAAAAAGGGCAGTAGTGTTGGGGTGGGGAAGACAGACGTAATGCACTTCTCATGTCACATAGATACTGAATCACATATTCAGTGGACTGTGAAAAGACAGTATCAATTGTTGTGACCTTCAAAACATTGTAGTGCTGGATTGGATGCGTACAGTCATCAACAGAGTCATTATCATCAGGGCAATGCAAAGAAGAGTCACAGGACCACAGGTAACATTAATAAGCAATCTTTGACTTGTAACTTGCGTTTTTCTTTCCAAAGCTGCATGGTATATGCATGTTCAACTGTGTCTATACAATGTAAACATGCTACATATTCCCCAATGTTTATACAGACCCTGATTTTTTTATCAACATGTTTATGTATTTGTGTCTTTGTCATTGGCCAAAAATATTTATCTTGATATATTTCAGAAGTGCAAACTTCCTCCCAAACTCTGTGAAGCTTACCTTAAATCTTCTCATCTTTGCAGATTTTGTTATTTATTTGTTGTACTAATGTATTTATTTCAAAAGGTTTTATTATACTATTCACCATTTTTCTGTTCTTATATAGACTGTAGGAATGAGAATTTTTAAATCTTTTTCTTCAAAGAAAGGTAGCGTTACTAATGAGGATATTCAAAACAATGAGATGAGTACTTGCATTCCTTGCAAGAGATAAGTTCATTATAGCAAATAAATTTGTTATGAGAATGTTTGAAGGCGATGAATCAGGAAATGGAAGACAGTTTATTTTTTCCCTCAAAACAAAGTCTGAAGTGAAGAATGGTGAGTCACTTTGATTTGAGGCAGTATAAATTAGAATCATAATAAACTTTTACATTGTAAAAACCTTAAGAAAAAAGAGGTCATTCATGCAGAATTATATGTGGCAGTAATGGACAAATCTCTTGCGCATATGGCATGTTCCCCTGTGGGGCTATGGAGTTATACTGCATTGTCAGAAAACTGATCAGTTCAGAAAAAGAATCGCAAGTGAATGACAGCACCATCCATCAGCCTTGCCCTGAAAAGATAAAAACTCTTATCCCTAGCCTCAACAATAAGTTGTGACAGTGTCAACTGTATCTTTTACTTGATGTGAAATGTCATATTAGGGACTAATGCTGGGAACAAGCTAGTCAAGTTTAAAACAGAAAAAAAAATTAAATGGGACTTAAACTTGAAGAAACTAGCGAAGAAAGTGTTAATTTCTTAACATGTTCAAATGACCCTTGATCCCTTATGTGATGCAAATTATCTATATTTATAAAGTGTAACTGGAGAAATTAAAAGATATTTGAAAGACAGATCCAGCTTTTTTTGAACTTGAACTCTGAGTCACGATGGACATACAGTTTTTTTAGTGTATAGAGTTGGGATTATCAAGCTGCTTTGTGGAAGTTACATAAAGCATATTTAATTTTTCATAGTGAGCTAAGCAGCTGGGTGTAACCAAAGTTAAGCTAAATACATAAATAAAGATGCATTATTATTTTACTATACAGAAAAGGTCTTATTCTAAACTCTTAATTTAGGGTGGGGTTTTTTTGTAATGATGTAAAATTTGTATTTACTCCTGATTTATGCTGGCATGAGATATCCAGAACTGCCATTTTAAGACATAAAATGCAGAGCAGTACTTTGAGTCTGCTGTGTAACATCAAATATGAGTATTACTCAGCTCTTTTTTTTGCCTTTCAGAATAAATTTACAAAGTTAATACCATGATTAGTATTGCTACCCAGAGCTGTTCTGTTTCCAGTGACAGACTCTTGGTCTGACTGGTTAATTCACAATTCTTCAAAGCATTTCTGAAGAAAGTTTTATTGTCCTGTTAAAGATTTCACTGAACTGTCCATGTCTGGAAGAGTGATCCAGCTGTTAAAGTGACCTTATGTTGGCATATGGGGGACAGACACAGTATGTCCCTAGGCATTAGGGAGGAGGTCACCCAAATCACATTCAGAACAGTAATTTACAATCGCTCCAGACCCTCTCTGAGCACCTCCACCTCTGCTTGAGGACTGACCATACCTGTACCAAACTTTGACCTCTCTACAATAAGTCACATCCTTTATTTCAGAAGCTCTAGCTTCTAGAAATATAAGAACCGTAGGATGTTTTCATTTCCATCTAGTACTTCATTTGATAAAAATTACAAAGTAGTTCTTTTTAATATCCCTGAAAATGTGGTACAGACCTGGTACGAAGTCATTCGATAATCGTGGCTCTTGGGCACTCCTCCAGTTTTCTACCGTTTAGCGCTTTGTAAGACGGGCCTTGACATTGCTGTTCCTGAGCTGAATATGGATTTTTCCATTAATTTCAGTAGGAATTGGCTTGGGTGCTTAGCCAGTGTGTGCTTCACCTACCTCATCTGTGAAATTGGCATAATAATATTGTAGAAACTTATTTGCATGAATGAGATCTCTTCCAGATCATAGCTGTTTGTAAATTACCAAGCATGAGCCCAAAATGGGGTGGGAGGAGAGAGAGAGATATACTATCCACAGAAATACTGAGGTATTTTAGAGAGATCCTTGGATACATAGGTGATAAATACTGACGGTATTACTAAGTTTTGTTCTGTATACGGCTCCTTCAGAGGGATTATTCCACAGTTAGTTTATTGTGATTGGGGTGGTTTATTTTGTTGAGTTTGGGTGTTTTTTCCCCCTCTGTCCTGGAATTCTGAATTGTTTTCTCAAGATTATATCGATTTCCTCTAGGACTGATTTGCAACACCTATGTACTTGATACTGAGTTAATTTTACTTTCTGTTTTCAAATTCTAATTTTTGGTTCATTCACTCATCTAGGCTTACCTATTTTACACTGCTTTAGATGTGCTTTGATGCATACGTACCCATAAACCGTTAAGTTGCTTCTTCAGGTGCTCTCTGTGATAAATAGAAACTGTTTTTGCATTTGCTGGACAAGTGCCTTGCCAGCTTGACTGGCCTTTCCATTTCCATGGTACACCATTTAAGTAATAATACCTCTTCTGTAGAGGGTGATGCAGCTGTATAAAAACACTCTCAAGTCAGCAAAACTATTCCATTCAGACTTAGTAATTGCTGCTAAACAGAAACATCTGTCAGTGAAATTTCTGCTTTCTAGCATCTGTAAATAGAGGCAAATCACATGTAAAGCAAGTATTGATTCCATGAAACATTTGGCCTGGATGCTCAAAGTTAGAAAGCAACAGTGAGGGGCAAAATGTGTTACAAAAGATGTATTTATGCTTACTGCACCACTGTGGAACATACCCTCCTTGCTAGGACTAGCTGAGGTTTTAGAGTAACGAGGGAAAAATAGGAACATTGACACAAGCACATTTGGGGTGGGCACACAAGCAGGTGAAAGCTGAGAGGCACTGTGTGTTCTCTGTTCTCCAAGAAGGCTTGAAGTAATGGTACTATACACTTGCAGAAAGCAGTTTCATCTCTCTTTCTAGCACAGCAATAAAAGAATAGCTGTAATCTGTTTTACAGCAAGATACAAACTTGTATTCTCCTAGTTCTTACTGAAAAAAGCATGCTTGAAGAGCAGTGAGAGTATTGCTTACATCCATTGGTAGCACTTCTCCTTTGAGCTCTTTCTATTACAAAGTCATTAACCTGGATCATTGTTTACCAGAAGGTATAAGGAGCTTGTTTGAGTTAGGAAGTGCATTGCATAATACTGGTATCTTTTTAAATAAAAGTGTAAAATATTTTGCCTTATTAAAATAGGATTCACTGATTATGCTTTGGCTGTTGTACTGTGGTCACAGTTGGTTTCTTTGAGGTTTGTTTACTTTTATTAAGATATTTTTCATGTGAAAATACGTTTTACAACTACAAATGGCAAGTTAGATTAAAAGTATCCTGTGACATTTCCTAATTTACAGGAAAAATAAATTTTAAAATATTCAAAAATAAATTCAAATTATTTCACCTGGATCAAAACATGTTTGATAGTTGGTATCACAGAGGTCAGGAGTCTCAGTGATCACTTTTCATTCATCTCCCTTTGTCTAGAGAAAAAACGAATTGATGTAGGAACTGTGTTTAATTTCTGAGATAGAAGGATTATTTCACGTTTTACATGTTAGTTTAAATAAGCAGTAATATTTTTTGAGTCCCTATTAAGTAAATGGCTTCTTCACATTTCATTGTGCCAGGACATAACACTTGCCTTCGCTATTTCTCCTTCTCTCCCCCTTCACTACTTGTTCATATGCCCTGTTAATTTACTTACTTCATTTTCCTGTCTTGGTTCCCACTTCTTTTTTCCCTACTGTTGTCCCCTCACCTGGTCAATGTGGTGGTGATATTGAGGAGGAGTTTTCTGAAGAAGTGGGGTCCTTCCAGCTGAGAAAAATCCAGCTAAAGCTATGCAGGTTTCCATTTTAGTCTTAAAAATTGCATATGGTTATACCAGACCCAAGACTGATGTTTGAAGCTAAATGCCTTTAAAAAGAAAACAATTTTCATTTTTCATCAAATGCTTCCAAACTAACAGTTTTAGGACCCTTAGATTTTATTTATTTTTTTATAGCAGTATTCTGGAATGTATTACCCAATATAAAAAATTTAGGAAACCAACTCTCCATCCAAGAGAGCTTAGAAAGGAAGACCAAATCCTGCAATCAGTTGATGCAGACAAATGCCACTCCATTAATTTAATAACAGGTTTCTGCAATCTGCTTTCAGGGCTGAATGTTATACAAACAGCATGGAAGAGATTTAGACACAGAGTGACATAATCTTGGTGTACGTTTTGTGCTGTCTTTTAAGTGTTTTACTATCCTTACCCTATGTAATCGCTCCTTGTGCCCTGCCCGGCCCTCCTATCAAAGGATGTATATACTGTAGATATCCAAGTGCCAATGTAGCTAAAATTGAGGAATTCAAAAACTGCTGTCTATATAGCTGTTAAACTAATTTATTCCACCACTTTGAAGGAAATAGGGTGCTTTGTGGTGCTTTCACGATTTGATAAGAGGACTGTAGATTGCTTTCTGTCATAATTCTAGGTGCCAGACATTTTGTGTTTCACTCCAGTCCCCACTGAGTTGCTAACAATTGTCTGCAATCAAAGCACTTGTGGATGTCTCACACAACCTTTTGCTTCCCCTTTTTTCTTTTTTTTTAATCTGTAATTCAGTTTCACATTAAAAGACTGTCCTCCATATACATCTAAGATCTGTTGATCCCAAACTACACAAAAGGTTTTTTTGTTAAAAGATATAGCAAGTCTTTGACCCACTAAGTATAGCCTAAGTCATGATCTGGGGTAAGTCTTAGCTATAGGGTCTTTAACCCTGTGGAGATGCCATGCAGTGAGTCACAGAATGAACAAATATGAACTCCAGCAAATAAAGTCCTACATAAGGATGTAAAGAAATAAGAGACTATTGCTTGCCCCTCCCATTTGCCCTTCGCTTGCAATTAAGTGAAATTTATGCTGGATCAAGTGCTATTTGTTTCCTAAGCAACTTATCAGACTCAGTTTATGCGCAATACTGATCATCTCATGTTTTTTTAAGGGCCAAGAGCAGTATAATTGACACATCATACACTGTTGCTTTTGTTGATAGATTTACCACTTTGGCCTCTTTTAGATATAACAGTAGGTGAAGCTAATATGAACCTGTAAATCCCAGATTATCATCACCATGCAGAAGTGAATTCCGTTGCCCATGAAAAGCAGAATCAAGGTACACCTGCATGAATATTTTTTTCTGTGTATGTGATATAATAGGGATCTTTATGCTGACAGGCTGATTGCTAATGTGATGGTGTGTGGTGCATGGGCTGTGACATACTGGATCTGAAGACCTAAAATGACAAGTGAAACCACTTCAGTATACTGAAACTTTGTTCAGGAAATTTCAACAAGGGTTGACTACATTTTGGTTTATTTTACATTAATTTATAGCTTTACAGGAAGTGATAATGGAAATCATGCATCAAAATAAATTCTTCTCTAAATTAGGGAATAAAATCTTACCTGTTACATGGAAACAACTTCACCTGAGTGTTTCTGATACTACTGCATCTTAGTCAAATGCTCAAAAACTCAGGAAACATCACTTTCATAGAACTGTATTTATACCAGCCTGTTGAGGTGCAGTGAAAAGAATTTTCTTTTAAGTGGGATTTTGCCCTTGTTACTTGTGATGCAGGGCTATTGTTCCTGGGCTAGCATAAATCAGCACCTCTTCTGTCTCTATTGATTTGAGTGATTGGATCACTTGAGAACCTATCTTGAAATTCTTATGCTACCTGAAAGCTTATTTTGCACAATCTATACACTTACAGCAAACCATTTGAAAACTACTTTAGAGCAGTTCTCAGTGCATGGCCTAAGATCTCGCTTGTGACAGGAATGTACTGCTATAGTCAAGGGCTGATAAGACAAGCAAAGTATAATGTTGCGTATAGCCCATTTCTTGCACAGTGCCATGTGCTGGTCAGCAAGGATTGTGGGACATCAGAGTTATTTCGGTTTGGGGGGTATTCTTTTGTACGCCTCAAACTTGAAAGCTAGGAATCAAAATAATCTGCAATTGGCATTTAAAATATGAACATCTTTGCTGGCTTCTCTTCAAATTACACTACTTGTAACCTAATTGAGATATTTTTAGAGCTAGAAGTATCATATGCAGCTGGGAACCAGGTTGTTTCCCCATTGTAAAACACCCAAAATCTTAGATAGCAATCCTTAAACATGTTATATGAAGAGTTCTGCATCTTGCCAATACTGGTGTTCACACCAGTTATTTCCTCTCCTTTTCAATCAAACACACAGACACAAGTGAGAAAGAGGGGAACAATTTCTTTGACAAGTTGCTTAAAATAAATGGGAGATTTTGAAGGTGCTGAGAAATTTTGAATGAGGGCGATAGACCCGAACCCTGTGGTCAGAGAAAAAGTGGCACTGTCGAAAATGCATAGCAAAGCATGAAACTATTTACAAAAGGAAAATTACTGTATGACTTTGTACTCTGTGTCAGTACATAATGATGATACCCCACTCACACAGACTTCTTTGGGCACACAGGGCCTGGAGTGGTGGTAAGGAAGTGTTACTGGCATAGACCCATGTAGCTGGTGGTACATGTACAGCTAGCAAAAATAATAAGTTATGCAGATCATCTCAAGCATGGTTCAACAGAGCCTTTCTACTTCCCAAACCCAGTGATAGACGTTAATTTTTGATGCATAATGCACCGTGACATCCATGTGTGTAGAATTTGTTTGAGATGTGCCATTCCTTTTTGCTGGAATAGCCAGACTGAGCAGGTTTCACTACACATGGCACAGTGGTACTTTGGGCCCAGAGCGAGCGTTGCTTGGTTATTAGTGCATACGCCAGATCACAGAACAAATGCTAGATAAGTCATAGCTTGAAACCTTTGGGTGTACTATTCCAACATTCCCAGGGAAATATGGTGCTTTTCTGCCCCTGATTTTATGTTGATATGTAAATCAAAGATCCCTGGGAGTCCAGCACTGAATATTATCAGCCTTCAGCCTCAGGTTCCTCTTGATATCTGGTTCATATTCCAATATAGTAGATGAAACGTTTCTGTGGTATAATGGTAATTAATAGTGGAGACTCAGAAACAGCTCAGAAATCAGGAGTGTCAGATGTAGTCCCAAGTTAGCACTTGCAGGTGAGTTTCACAGTGCAGGATTAAAGTGTTTTACCTTGAGACCTCCTGTTCTTATCATATGATTGCAGAAGGAAAAAAAAAAAAAAAGTGCCTATTATACATGTAAAGTAAAATGATTCACTGCACAGAGTTTCCACCATCTTCCTTCCAGGGCTATATTTCAAGAGGTTTGGCAGTGAAGCAGACTAGCTGTGTGAGAACAGAAACCTCCGCTGGTGAACAGGGAGAGTGGCTCTGTAACATCAGCCATGGAACAGAAAGCTGCAAAGTGAGGCTGTCATTTTAACAAATGCTTAGACGTTTTTTAACTTAGTTGTTTAGGTTTGGTGTTTTGGTGGTTTTTTGTTTTTTTTTTTTTTTTAATACATCGAGGCATTTTTTATTTGTCACAAACATAATCTTGTCTGTTTCATCTAGGAAAGTGTATTTTCTCCCTCTGTGTAATTCTAATTGTTACGTGTGGGAGAAGGTGGTGAAAATATGTCCTGGTGAATTCCCCCCAGCCCCTCAAAAGGCTTCCCCCCCCCCCCCCCTTTTTCTCTTTTCTCCTTTCTCCTGGAAGTGAAAAACAAGCAGATACGTGATCTCAGAGGCACGGTGCGCTGTGCTAAGGCACTGCCGGCGGGGTGAGGGGGGCAGGATTTGTCCCCCGTTGGGAAGGCTGCCGGGGCGCTCCGCTGGCAGGGCGGGGGGGGGGGGGGGGGGGGGCTCCCCTGGCCCCGCTTCAGCGGCAGGTGGATGCTGCGGCGCTCGTCGCGGGGCGTCCCTGCTCCTTAGCGCTCCAGCCAAGGTAGCTGCCGGTCCGTATTAAATGGCTGCCTGCTTTTCGGGGCTGCCGGCTGTTTTACGGTTCTGCTGCTGATTTTTTTCAGCAGCCCTGCCGCTTCTCGGGGGCAGAGCCCCCCCTCCGCCCCGCCGTTCCCCCAGGTGAGGCTTCATCCCAACCGCCTGAACCTCAGCCCTTCCCGAGGGGCCACGGCTACCTCTGCTCCCCGGGCAGCCGCCCCCAGCCCCGCACCCCTCCGGCTGCTCCCGCTTCCAGGCCGCCGTGTGTGGGCTGGGGGCCGCGCACAGCCGGGACCCCCCCCGCTTGCCGCGAAGTGCAGGCGGCGGGGCCGGCCGGGGGCTGCGCGGTGCCCCGCCGTGTGGGACCGAGCTGTGCCGGGCAGCGAACGGGCTCTCCAGCCCGCCTCGCTCGCTGTGCAACACCCTTGTCCCTCCCCCCACGGGGGTTTTCTCCCCCCCCTTCTCCACCCTCCTGCAGCGAGTTAAATATTTCTTTTGTTAATTGACGCCCGAAGTGCTCCCGCTGCCTTCCCCGCACAGCCCGGGCCGGCCGAGGACGTGAGCACGCCCAGATCCGCTGGCTGGAGCAGCACCGATCCGCGGGGCCGAGCGGGTATGTGCGGGAGGAGGAGGAGGAGGAGGTGGTGGTGTAAAAGGAGCCACGGGCGCAAAGCAGATTTGCGAGGAATAATTTAACTCCGGTGTTTGTTATTTTTCGGGGTTTGGGGTTTTTTTTCCTTCTCTCTCTCCTTTCTATCTTTTTTTCTGCTCAGGATTTAAATGTCATTCAAAGCATCCCCAAATCAGCTCGTCTCCGGTTTATTCCGAGGCATTAATTGGATCAGACGCTGCATTTGAAGAGCTCGGGCGTTTTACCCACGAAGGTAAGTGGGCTTACGAACCTGCACCGGGTCTGCATGGTCACCAAAAGCTTGACTGCCTTTCAGGGTGGTGTTTTTTTTCCCCTTCCCCCACCCCCCTGCCCCCAGCCCCGAGGCCAGGCTTAGCTCAACCTGAGGAACTTGCATCCCCGGGTTAATCATCGGTCGATGTATGGACAATGCGCCGGGGGGGAGCGGGGCCGAGGGGGCTCCGCGCCCGCCCCTCCGGCACCGGGAAATGACCCGCGGGAGCCGGCGGCGGCAGCCGCGGACCCCTCAGTCCCCAGCGCCGCTGCCCCTGGAACAGCGCGTGGCAGCACAGTAAGGAAGGAAACAACCTAATCCCCTCTTACAAGAAACTATTCGTCATCATTTTTTTTTTTTTTTTTTCCGTGAGAAATACTGTAGGCGCCCATCTCCCCTCCTCCCCCACCGCCCGCCCCCGTTGCAAGCGCCGGCTCCTCTGCCCGCACCTCGTCTCGTTTCAGGCGCTTCTTTCCAGGGACCAAAAAGTTAAGCTGCCCCCTTTCTTCGCCGCCTGCCCCCGGCACCATACGTGTGCTCTGCATTCCCCTCGTTAACCTATTCCCCCTCCGTCTAGTCCGAGTTCGTCCAGCCCCCGCCCCCCCCTCCCCCCTTAAACTGGGTTGCAAAGCCTCTGTACCCTGCAACTCCTAAAACTTCTCTCCTTGCTGTGATTTATTTTCTAGACTAACAAAAAGGACAACAAAAATATACTCGATACTCCTGTGGATGACTTTTTTTTTTAAATAATGCATTTCCTTCTTCCCCTTTAATTTTTTTTTTTTTTTTTTTTGCAAGGAAATTTGCTCCATCTCCAGCAGCAACCACTGCTCCTTTTGATGTTGTGGTACGCCGTGCGCATGCGCTTCACATTAGAATTACTGCACTGGCCAGAATAAGTTGGATCTCTTCTTCTCTTCACTGAAACCCTAAATCATATCAAAAGCTAAAGGGATGCTGAGAGTCCGGAAAAAGGGTTACTTTGGGATTTGGTCATTCCCTTTGATAATAGCCGTGGTGTGTGCACAGAGGTGAGTGATGAAGGTACCTCTTTTGCTTTACTTTGAATTGCACTGCATGCTGCTGCCGAGAGGAATGTGCAACCAGAGTCTGAGAAATAAGAAATAATGTGGTATTGTTCTTTCTTTTTTTCCTTTAGTGTCAATGACCCTAGTAACATGTCACTGGTAAAAGAGACCGTGGATAGACTGCTGAAGGGCTATGACATTCGCTTGAGGCCAGATTTTGGAGGTAATTTGACTGCTTTTTAATAAGGGAGATGGCTTATGTGGGCTGTGTACGGGGTGTGTGGCTTTTAAACGTGTGGTGGGTGCTGTTGCTTTGGGGTGCGTGTGTGTTGCCATTTTCTCAAGCTGATTCAAAGTTAAGCCCATTGTCGCTCAATTTTCTTAGCACAGGATGCTCTTTAATGCGATCACTTAAACGTCTTGCACGTTTGCAATCGGTCCCTCATCTCGTGTGGGTGCTGATACTTTATTAACCTGTAATTAAGCCCTCGTTTAACTGGTTTTACCGAGATGCAAATCCCTTAAGTTTACCCAACGTTTTGTTCTTCTCAGCCTAATGTGCCTGTGATCACATTTACTATTTTCGAGTACAAGATGTGCTGTTAACCGATACGAAAATGTCATTTAACCCCCTGCGCGCTCCCACGTCCAACTAGTTTGTTCACTCCGGACGCGTCGGCGGTGGGTGTCCCCTTGCCCCCACCCCGCCCCCGGGGCTCGCTGCCCGCCGTCCCCGGGGCTGCCCGGGTGGCAGGGGCGGGGGGGTGGCGTGGGGCCGCGCTCCCCGGCCTGGGGGGCAAGGGGGGGGTGGGGTGCGAGGGACCCCCCGTCCGGCCCCGAGCCGTTGCCAGCACGTGTGTGCGCGTTACATAAAGCCCGGCTACAGCTGGCGGGGGGCGCGCAGGGTGAGCCCAGGGGGGGCGGGGGGCAGCCCGCTTGTGCTGCCTTTGTGGGGGCGGGGGAGGGCAGGTGTGGGGGCGCGCCCTGCCTGCCTCCTGGCTTTGCTTAAACGTGTCGTTTCTACGCGTAGCGCTGCGAACTCCGGTAAGAACGAGTTAACTTCTTCGAGATCACATTGCGGACCATCTTGTCGGTTTGCAGGTCCCCCAGTGGCTGTCGGCATGAACATAGACATTGCCAGTATAGACATGGTCTCAGAAGTCAATATGGTGAGTATTTAGGGTCCGGGGCTGGTCGCTCGCTCCGGGGGTGGATGTCGTTTCCCCCGCCCCTGCCGAGGCGGAGCGGCGCCCACGGGCGTGCGGGGACCCGGCGCGGCCTCCGGCTCCGGGGCGGAGCAGCCGCTTCCTAGAGGGTCGGCCCGGGAGGGTGGGAGTGGGCGGGAGGAGGGTCGTGTCGGCTCCTTCCCCCCCCCCCCCCCCCCGCCACCTCCTCCCCCCGGCGGCGGGACCGGAGAAGGTGGGAGCCCCGGGCCGCCCGCACGGCTGGTCCTGCCGCACCGCTCCCGAGGCGCTGCCCGCCCGCGCCGCCGTGCCGCGAGCAACGACGCCCCCTGCCGGCCGCGGGCCCGCACGGCACCCTGCCGCCACGGGGCCGCGCTGCCGCTCCGCGGGGCGCCGGGGGCGGGGGGGGGGGGGGGGGCATGGCGCGCCCCGGGCCGGCTGCACCGCCGCGTGTGGGGGGGCAGGGGCCGGGGGCGAACGGCTGTAGCCTGCTTCCACGCCTTTCTCGGTCTAATATTCTACAAATATTTTTCCTTTTTGTCCCAGCAGTGCAGTTGCGATTAAAAAAGATAAGAACCAAACGGGTTTTATTTCTGTGTGTATCCAAAGCTCACGTGACATTTTTTTTTAATTTTTTTTTTTTTTTTTTTTACAATTTTGGGTGGTCATGACTGAGTTGAGGATTTTACAAGTTTAATTTTTCAAGATGTTTGTCTTGAACAGACTGTGCTGGGGGGCTGAACTTGTTTGTGGCACAGTATGGCTTCCCGTGTTTGTTTTTGTTACCTGGGAGAGTAACGAAGTGTGGAGAAGCCTCGGATCTATTCTGTAGAAGCTGTTCTTGATTTAGGCTAAACTTTTCTAACATTTGCTTATTTGGAGATAATTTGGTGTCAAGTTCTGAAGTTTTTAACTTACATTTTACTTGGTTAAAGACACAGAATTTGGCCTCATGCTCTCAGGGTTTTATACAAGAAGAATATAAAATAAAGACACCAAAGTATAGTAGCAGACACTGATACAAAATAAATGTTTGTGAATATTTTGATAGAAATTTATTGTTTGAAGCAAACTTTCTATTACTCTTGAAGTTGTAAGGAAAACTCTTTCTAAAGACAGATGTCATTTTAGGGATACTGCTGTAGCTGTAGTGATGCATTTCAAAACAATAGTTTGAAAGTTACCAGTTGTGTTAATATCATTCTACTACTAAAATGTTTTCTTTAATTCCTCAGTGGCATGTTTGGGTTTTCAGGGACACTGCACTGAATGAATTGGCAAATATTTGCTCTCAAACTAGTTGTGTTGTGTGATATACAGGATTTTTTTTTCATGATGTGAAATATAACCCTTGGCCTAATTTGAGGATGACATTACTGGTGGCTGTTCTGTGACACTGGGAGGTCTTGGTGACTGAGAGCTTGATATTGCTTTTTTTTCAAGATACCAAGAAAACTCTGGATAATTTCACCTCAAGCATTACTTGTGAAATATTTCCAAGTGGCTAAACTGGGCTGCCAAACTTTGTTTCACTGAACTTGTAATTTAGTATTCTACCTCCAGGAGCTTTAAGTGCAAAGGAAGAACATTGCAATGTATTTTAAACCTGCTTTTCATGAAAAGAACTATGGGTAGGAGAGATATGGCCATACAAATTAATTCTTAGACAGCCATGAGCAATGTGGGAATGCTGACAGTTTTCTTGATGGAACTGTGATCTACTAGGTCAGTGTTATATCCCTGCATCCCTTCAAAACTGGAAAGTACTGCCAAATGTTTTCCTTTCTTACAAAAAGATTGTGAAGATTCCTGTGAGTCTTATTTTCTCGGTTTCTTTCAATGATTTCTAGAAATTTGGGCTTCAGTTAAGAGTCGGAGCGTATTAGAAGACTGTGATCTCACAAAAACTGTAAAACTGAGTGTTTTTAGTATTCTGTAGTCTGTTTATTTTGTTGTTGAAATGTTTGACCTTTGTGAGAAAAATTTTCAGACTATATGCAGAACTCCAGGGGGAGGGAGGGGAAATGTATAGGCAGTTTTGTCTCCCACGTTTGCCTAAAGCATTTAAGCTCTGGGCTTATTTTACTCTAAGGAGCTGACTATTCTTTAAAACCAGGCATTTATTTTACATAATTTTTTTCACTTACAGTTTCAGAAGAGATTCCAAACCAAGATTACTTTCTTAATCTGCTTAACTTCAAAATGTAACATGCAACAGTTCATTTCACCATGATCTTTGCAACATAACAAGTACTAATGTACCCTGATAGGCCTGGCGTAAGGGAGGAGACATGCAAGCAGACAACAAATAACTTGGAAAAAGTCGAGGCCATGTGTACCTTGCAAATTCACCAGAATTTAAGGTAGAAACCAGGAGGAATGCTATTGAATGCTAGCTGATGCAAAGCCTTCTGAGATAATGAGACGGAGAGAGTCTTCTGAAAGTATGAACCTGTTTTTCTGAGCCATGGGCTGGCTGTTGCTTTGCCTGTAGTCATGGCAAACACCACTGACTTGAGGTAAAGGCAAATTGTTGCCTGGAGTCAGGTATTAACATTAACAGGAGCAAACTTTGGCCTTGAGAGGAAGGCTAAATAATTGTAGTTAAGCTTGAGACAATTAATATTAATTCCAGTGTTAACTTGCCTTAAAATTATTGGTCTTACGTTCCTCTTCCCATCTTGACGCGTTCCATCTACCATATACATTTGTGTTGCTCTGCAGGCAGAAGGCTTGTCTCCAGTGTCAGGAAGTAAATAATAAAGTTTTTACTTTATTGGATGGGAAAATTTAGGGTTGCTGTTATAGAAAGTAACTGTGTGTTTAGGATGTTCAAGAACGTGATTGTTGACTTTGAATTCTTAACGAGGTTCTCAGTACTTCACTTTGTAAGAAACTTAGGGTGTAACAGGCTTTACAGCTATCCAGATATTTCTGGTATGCAACAAAGTTGAAACTGTAAGCTGTTCAATCTTTTGTTGTCAGAAACTTGAACTGGCATTTACCTTGGTTTTAAAAAAAGAGTTTAAAGTACTGGTACTTGCGAACAGAATTCTTTCCAGCTTTAGGGAATGCACCAAATGCATGTGAGAAAAGTGAACTTCAGGCGTGTGTGTTTTTTGACAAGTGCTATGACTATTTGGACTAAATTTTTTGTATTTTGTGAAGAAAAAATATACATTTTATGCAGTACAATAATGATTATGGCTAATCCATTCATCTCTCTGGACCAGGCCCTGCAGTATTGTTGAGTGTGTGCTTTATGTTAATTATACTGTGGCTTTTCTTAAGGTTTCCTTATTCAGGTAAGAATAGAAAACAGACATGGAGAGGTGTGAAAGCTACTAAAGTGGTCTTCCTGGGCTAATAAATTTGATCTTGCGTAAGATTAGATGTATTGCAGGGAGTCTAATGCAGTGTTCTCAAGGTAGTTTCCAGGTGTTTCTTACTGTGCTTGAATTTTCTTCCTAGCCTCCTTTTCCTTAATAATAACCACTCATTGTAAAAATATCTCCAGAGAGCTTAAACAGTAGTTTTGTTTTGTTTTAAATAACCAGTGCTAGCTGGGATGTCACGTTTCCACCTTTTCACCTCCTTAGTTAGTTGTTGGAGTAGACTCCTTGACAACACAGCAACCGAGACTGCCCTCCATTCCTATTTTCTCACCTTTCCTCCCAACAGTTCCTTCATAAACTGATTTAAAAAATAGGTTCAGGTTCGTTAAGAAGTACAGGAATACATTTTCTTCCCTAGACACTACTGAAGATTTTACATAAAATGTTGTACATTTGATCTATCCAGATAAGACATGATAATTTCTGTGGATAATGTCAGCCACGTGGTGGTTTTCTGTGTCTTGGCTTATTCCTATTAAATAGGTCAACATTTCCTTCTCTCCTCCCCCCTGCCCCTTGGTCTGTGACTATTCTGGGATTTTAGTACAGGATGTCTTGAAAAGAGAGAAAAATGTTCTATGGATATATTTTTTACCCAAGAAATATACACTTTTTGAGGTAATGGATTGTAAATTTAATTAAATATAACTCTTCATACTGTGGGTCATTGGGGGTCTGCTAAGAGGAATCTGAACTCTTTATTTAATTTTAAATATTTGCTTGCTTATCATTGTACAGATTTTGGCACTTGGGCTCAGTATGTGTACATGGAGTTAAATAGATACAATAGGTTGGTTTGTTTTAGTGGGAGCCATTAGGGTTGTTTGAATGCTTAATCCTTCCATCAAGTGGGAGCTGGAGAAACAAAAGAGCTGTTATCTATCAGAGAAAGGTTTACTCAATAGTGTATGCCAAGTTTTACACAACAGAACCTAGTAACTTCAAAGCTCTAAAAATAAAAAGAAGCTTTTATTTAGATATTATATTTCACTTCTGTATTTTAGATATGCCAAAGTTGCATAAAATAGTAAAGTATAATACTCATAGATCAGAATATTCTCAGCCTAAAAAAGTACAGGCACAGCTGTAATTTGCTGATAGACCTCTGACTTACACTTGCTTTTGATAATAGAGACCCACTACTGCTTTTCTTAATCGCTCATGTTTTCTTGAGTTATTTTCAGTGGGGGACGTTAACAAAGCCCAAGAGATTCAGGTTTAGATTCTGAAAACAAGGGGAGCTGTGTGGCTACCTCTCAAGTAGCAGCAATTATCCTTATGTGTGAAAAAGGAAGAGATAGCCTGTGATATAAAAAGAAATGGGCGTTAAGTGGTAAGAAAATAAGGCGGAGCTATTCCAAACCAGAAAACTCAGGGGGAAAGCCCTGGTAAAGAAAAATGAAGAGAAAGGAAATCGTAACAAGTGTCCTATATACACTGGTACAGAAAGAGGTGAACAGTACCTTCTTTTGTCGATCCATCCTAGTTGTATGTGTTGCTTTATATGATCCATAGAGAGAATAAGGAAAGGACAGGACTGAGAATGCATTGAAAATGAAATATTAGAAATATTGGGAAGGTGTTGCTTCGCTAATCCTAAATACTTCCTGCTGCTAGAGACTGTTGGTTTTATTATTTCCCCTGTGTCGTAGAGGTATATGCTTCTTCACACAAAATTGCGTTTCTCAGCAGACAGTTTGAATTTGGCTCTTGCCAAATTATTGTGCTCATACACTACTGACTCATACTGAAGTGTCTGCAGAGACTCCTGTGAATGCAGAGCAGGTGATATGCATCTTAGAAGTGACAACTTCTTTTACTGAAAGCCCTGTTTCACCTGTTCCTTTAGTTATTGTCTAGGATAACATCACAAGAGTTTATTTTTGAATAGGAGTAAATAACATTAGTATGGATTTCCAGTTCTTGTTACTACACGTCTCTAATTCAGGCTTTTTCCCTTCTTAGCTTTAAGGTATGTAAAAATAACTAAGAGCTCCTGTGTTCAAGTAGCACGTTTACCCTTGGGGACCAAAGCAAGTTATTCCTACTGGTATGCTACATGTGGATTGAAGTTTTCGTGTTGGTTTTGCAAGAATATTTGCAGCCACAGTAGGAAATGATTTCTCTAGAGTATGTATGCAGGAATGTACTGAGTTTTTAACAACTTTTATAAGCCAGTTCAGAAGCAATAATATATTCTGTATATTTATATATTATGTATCTGGAAGCATGACATAATTGTTATTTCTTTTTAAGGTCCTATAAATGGTTTGTTAATTGGATTGTGCTTCTGTTGTGCTACAGTGTTGCAACAGTTTAATCAGTAGAAAATCTTCTTGTTTTGTTGTTGTTGGTGATTTTTCAAGTGGTCGCTGGCCTTAGCAGACCAAGGGGTGGTTGTCAGTAATTTAAAGAGATTGCCTTGGACGTGATTTGTATATTTGAATTAATAATTATTGCTGCCTTGTTTTTAGAAGGCTTTGACCTATAAATATTTAAGTAATTTGGCTCCTGCCATAGAAGAAAAGATATATTTATCTTTAATATGTTTTATGGGCAATGGCTTGATGCTAAAGCGTGGGAATGAACATGAAGTGTACTTTGTTAGCTCCTACTATAGGCTGCTTTATTTCATAACTACTCCACTGAAAATCACATAAAATCTTTATAGATGAACCATGTATTAGAATGGAAGATTTTTATGTTGTGGCTCTACAAACTTGTTACAAGTTTAAGCTGTTCAAATGGTTGTATTTGTGCTTCTTAGTGTCTCTAAAGTCTGTCAGTGCACCATGACTAAATCCTTATTATTCCTCCCTCCCTTTCTTATCCTCATACCCCATGCAGCCCTCTGCAAGGTTTACAGCAGAGCCTTTAGTATTCAACCATGTTGAAGTACGGTCTTGTAGAGTAATAATTCTTTTATTTTTCTAGAAGTAATCCAGATTCCTTGTAGCCTTTTAGTGGTTAATGCTGTAGGTCTTTGCAAGTGCTTATATGAATTAGGAGAGATTTAGTCCCTTCATTTCAAAGGGAGGTGCTCATCCATGAGGTAATTTTTGAAATGCCTCTTTTAAGTAATGAAAGATAGCATCTTGTTTGTCTTTAGAGTTAACTTTAGAAACAGTCAAATATCTTGAGTTATTAATACTGAAAAATTGGCTATTATGGGTAAATGCAATCTATAATTTAAAAATAAATGAACGTGCATAAATACATTAACGTTGTAGGCATACTGTGGATTGGCAAAAAGAGAGAAGCAGCAGACTTTGTGCTTTATTGTAATTACTCTTACTATGCTTCTACAGGGATTCCCATCCTGCTCATGTTTCTTGACAGCAATGCTATGTACAATGGACACATAGCAGCTAGTGTAACACAAGCGTTGTAGGAATAGAGATATAGTGGGCATATTCACAGCTAGAGTCTGACCTGTCTGAATGCCAGTTTGTGAAGTAGCAATGCTCTCACTTTATAGGTTTTGCCTGTGAAGATCTTTGCATGCAAACTGTCTGGCTAAGTATTTTCAAATTAGCTAATCAGTGCAAAGATTCTCCCAGACTTGGAATTGCATCTACCGAATGTGTTCTTTTTTGTATGAGTTTTGCAAATAAGTATGTAATTCCCAATCAAAATGAAAATGTTCTAAATAAGAAGATATATTTTAACATTCAGGATGTTGACATGTGTGCAACTGAATATAGAATTTGTAGATCATATTTAATGTAGGTTATCACAGCATTTAGAACGTGAGCTCTTCCCATATCCCCAGACTTAAAGAATGAGGGGACTGTGCTATTTCTGTCTATCCTGAGCTGCTTTGTGCATATCTCTGTCAAGGTTAACTCCTATTAATTTTTATTCTGTGAATGCTGACAGAGGGATTCGTTCGTTAGTTTTCAAGTAGTAAGAATTTAACTACATGGGGGGGGAAAGGAACCCTTCTGAGAGATGTATTTTGGGTTTCAAGTGTGTGCTGTTGTAGTAGATGTGGCAGTTCAGAGTATTTCCACTGACGTTCCTATAGGCGAGCCACTGATCCATTGTGATTGTGCTGGAAGACAAGTTGAGCTCTATAAACTTTGAACAAGTAGAAGAAGGAAAAAAATTACAGGGAGTTTGGCCTTGGACAGGGGTGGTACATTAAATTACCCTAATGAAAGCATATTAAAAAAATCCAGCTGCTTGAAGTGAAAAATCCTGGTTCCAGTGCCTGCTGTCTGGACCATTTCTTCTTCCTTTTCTTCTTTAATGAATAGGCATTTCCATTAACTAAGCAACTCTATGAAAATGGATTAAACCCCAGAATTTGCCTTCACAGTTGAGTGTCCTGATTGCTGCTCTTGAATGTCTCCTTCCTGTGCTCATGAGTTTTGAATTCTTTTGCTACATAGCAGCCTGGGTGCCGTGAACCTTTATTCTAGATAGCTTATTAGCCTGTGGTGGTTGTGAGTGGAAGCATTCGAAGTGCAGAGGACCAGGAACAGAGAGGTCTTTCATGTCGCGAGTGAAGCTGTGAAAGGCTGCCAACACAACCTTCTCCTCTGTGCTGGAAATGGTTTGGAATTACAGGAGCCGTGACTTGCTGTTAGGCATGACTTAAACGTACTACATTTCTATTTTTTCATGAGATTTAGATATTGTAAACCTGTCTGAATGGGCTTAAGTGGGAAAAATATGCCTGCCCAACTGGAGCAGCTGTACCCTGTGTCGCAGTGCGGTACAGATCCTCAGGAACCGGGAAACTAAACCGTCAAAGTGGCAGAGACTTGTGAACGCAACTTTTTCCAGAGAAGACTCATCACAGTCAATTTTCTTGAAAAGTTGTTTTAGATTGGTGTAGTGTGAAGGGTCCTAATGTGCAAAATACCCTAAACATTTTGTGTTTGGGTTTTTTTTGTTTGATTGGTTTAGTTATGACCCTTGAGAAAAATGGGCAGAAAGCATGGAGTTAGGTAAAAGTCACGCTAAACCCCTCTGAGATGAGATGGTCTTCCAGAAAAGCTTGTGGGTTTTCATATATTTGGGGTGCCTGAGAAGTGTGACCCCTGCGATTTTGGGTTTTGGAAGTGTTTCTTATTCGACTTCTTCCATTGCATACACCTGTGAAGCAGCCAGGAGTTACTATTGCTTTCAAGGAAATGAAGTAATTTTTTTCTTAGTGAGAACTACCTATTTAAACATGTAATAAGTGTCTGAATAAGATACTGAAGCCTTTTGAAAAGCTATTTACTGCTGTGATACAGAGCCCTTTTGTAAACCTGGTCCTAATTTCTATTGTAGATTAATTTTTTTTTTTATTTTCATGAAAAGTTTAAATTGTTTTTTAATATTTGGAACAGAGATACGTTCTGCTCAACTTGGTAATATCAGTGTTCAACCTTTTTGTTCTCTGTATAGGCCTTTAAAAATATATGTTGTAAAAAAAATAAATACTTTATTGCATCCATTTAGTAAAAGTAGTGACGTATTGTTAATTCTTATGGTTCGTAACGGTAAATGTGTGTTATCATTTGCATAACAGCTGTTACCCAGTAGTCCAGAAGTCATTTTGATCCATTGTGTAACCAATATTTGTAGCTTTTATAAAGTGTATTTTTGAGTTAATAGACTCTGCAGCTCCAACGGAGTTGTAGAGCATTGTGGAATTATTTTTTTTCTTTTTCAAGGACTGCTGACCCAATAGGTTCTGTTGGCTCCCTTGGGGGTGTCAATAACAGTGTTAATCCATGTTTGAGAAGATATGCACTGAAGAAGCAATAAAATTTAAGTAAAAAAAAAAATATCAGTTGGATGGTCCAGTAGACTATGAGATTTAAAATTAAATAATTCAGGAATGTGAGTCTCTTACTATTCCCTATTAAGAAATTATTTATTCTTTTAGATAACTTATAGGGAAGAAGGAAATAGGATTAAACAAATACACATGTTATATTTACAAATGAAAAGCAGCATTTTGCAAATAATTGCATCGTTTCACGAATCATGTGAGTCCAGGAACGATGAAAGAAGCCTTTTAATTTATCTGAAATCTTCCTAAAATTTATATGAATGTTCTATCTGTTGTACTGTCCTGTTGCTCTTTATTCACTGATGTTCTGTGATGCTTTCAGGAATTCCATGCCTAATAGAATTAGAGATGTAATGTTCATATCTTGTAGCATATGCCACCTTTGGTGCTCAGGATGAAATGCTTAACAACCTCAGTAGATACAAAACTGACTTGCAAAATTACTTTTTTCAGTTTTGAAAGAAGCTTTTTAAAGTTGTAAGAACGTTTACCGAGTTAAGCATAGCTGAGACCTTTTGTATCAAATTCCAGTAAAAAATGGGTTATTATAGCTGATTTATAAATTCCCAAAAGATAGATTTATAGTTAAGAGTCTCCTGGCATTTTTGTTACAGTCATTCTTGTTAGTGTAAATGCCTAGAAATGAATACAGTTTTCATTAATCTACTGTTATGTGACACAAGTGACCACTTAGAGAAATCCATAATAATTCTAGTTAATGGCCTGCATTCAAAAGTACCCACGTCTGTGCATAGGCTTTGCAGAATGCTTTGGTGAGCTCAAATCCCACATGAGACTTGTTTTGAAGTCTTAAAACGTGTAAATCTGATGCTGATTTTTCCACTGAGGCTATTTCTGCCCTGTTTTCACAGAAGATTTGTTAGTACTAAAATGACTTGAACTGCAATACGAAATGGCTCCTCTGATGTCTTGGATGTTCAATGTGAATGGGGATGGGGTAGGAGTCTACAAAATAGTGGCTGTACAATAGGTGCTCTTTTGGAGTGAACAGATGTACTTGGTAGGTTTTATTGGCCAGAAAGTTGTAGGACCTTGTTGGCAGCTTTGATTTAAGGACATTTAAAAGCTGACGAGTCCTAACATGGGAAGAGTGTACTTTTTTACTCGTAGTCTTTAGCCTGTACCGTAACCAAATCATTGGTGAGGCAGCATAAGAATGCTCATGTGGTTCCTACCAGGGCCAGACTTTGCCTGCTGGTAAAGGGAAGACGTAAGTTTACATAAATAACTTTCTGGCATTCATTTTACTTTAAGTGAATAAAAATGAATCTTTTTGTTCTGAATCATAAAATCATCTTTGGTAAGGTAGATGGGTAATGCAAAATCTTAAGTGTAGAATTAAATTTTAATTAACTTTTTAATTGAGTTGACTTTTTGAGAACATGATGATGTATGAACTTTTGATATGGCATTTGACATTTTAGAGATAGACATCTATGCCACAATAATGTGCTGACTAGATAACAGTTTCATTAAAGCATGAAGGTAGCAGTCATTTAGTAAAGATTCAGAATGAAGGATTTCAACCATAATTGCTACTCTGGCATATGAAAAGGGTTTGGTTTAATCAGTTTTATGGGGAAACAATTGTTTCTGCAAGGAAGTATTTAATATTTTATGTAACTTCAATTATCTCTTGAGTTAAACTTTTTGAAAACAAAAATTGCATATGTGTTTCCTCCTTAAGTAATACAGACCAAAGAAAGTTTTCAAGTGGAACATGTAGTACTGGTCAGATTATATTGGAAAAAGCATAATTTTTTTTAAATGGCTATCATATCATTATAGTTAAATAACGTATTGACTGCAATATACACAACATTTTTATCTTTGTAGGTGTTAGGAACCAAACTGTTATTTAGATAGAGAGATTAATATTTCCACTTGTCTCGGGGTCTGTCTAGTGAGATAACACAGCCTTTGGGGGTTGGTGGGTTTTTTCCTTTTTTTTTTTTTTTTTTTTTTTCCTTTTCTGCCCATATTCTGCTGTGCCCTTCTTGACAATGACATGCAACCACCCTTCTCACATCACCAACCATCTTAGAAGTGAATCTCTGTTTGCTTGTGGTCGTTTGTAATGCAGTAGTAAAATTGCTGTTTGGCTTTTGAAAATTGTTTCTCAGAGTTCTGTTTGAGGAGCATTTGCTGTCAAAACAAACACATTGATGTTTGGCTGGTGTGGAGCCTGCGTCTACCTCTGCCACTTTGAAATTTACTATTCAGAACTGTAGGATTTAGTATGAGGAGTTATGTGTTGAAGCCACAGCATCGAGATTCAGGTCAAATATTAGTCAAAATTTTTAGTAGTACAAATACTGGAGGGACTGAGATGTTAGTCTTAAAGAATCACTGTGATTATCTCGGAAAGGTTGTGGGTCTAGTTGATCCTACCTTGGGAGAAAAGGAAGGAGTGAGAAACACAAAACAGGAGTTTTGCATGATTTCATTATAGTTAGCATTCTAAACAATATTGTTTATTTTAAATGATATCTTAAATGGGAAGGAACTGGTAGGCTTTATTGCATAATTAAGGAGTTAGCCAATATCTGCATTTCATTAAGTAATGGGGAACTGAATATTAAATAGATTTTTTTTTGATTAATACTATGAATGCGCTGTTAATACATAAATTAATTCTGTTTCATAGCTCAGATGATAAACGGCACACTGCTTACTCAAGCTTGAAATCAGACTGTTTTCCACAAATTGAAAAATAATTTTATCTGATGGGCAAATCAGGAAAACAGTGTTGTAATATATAAACAAAACAGCCAAACTGAATTATTTTGTATGATTCAGATTTTTACCTTAAATTTTGATCTTTTACCTCAAGATCTTTCTGCTTCTACAACATACTCCTTAACCTTTCTTTACCTTTATTATTACTTTTAAGATAAGGAAAATTACAGTAGAGCTTAAGTTATTATAGCCATTTAAAAAAATAAATAACAGAGATTCTCCTCTGTGTAGACATACAGCAAAATCACATTTCTTTGATCGTCGCCTTTTATTTCCTTAGGCCTAGTAAGAAACCAGGTGACAAGGAGGAAAACTTGGTTTGAGAAGGTAGAAATGAAAAATCTTGTACAAGAGGACCTGAGAGGAATAAGCACATATGGAAGTAGGTCTGGTCCTATAGTATAGCATCGTGGAGTTTTATGCTCATTTAGGAAGATAAACTTTTTTTTACATTTCTGATAGTTGTGATATTCAGGTATGTAAGCTGATCAAAAGCAGTAAGAGTAATTCCAGCAGTTAAGTGGCAGTATTTACATGCATTAAATGGTCTGATTTAGTTATGGTGGTACATAGGGTATTATATCATAATAAATTACTTTGCACAGCCTAAACACTTTTTTGCATTCGTGAACCTGGAAAAACTCAATTATTTTATGTTTTTATGTACTGTTATCATCAAGGTAGTG
Organism: Falco rusticolus; assembly: GCF_015220075.1. Taxonomy (NCBI): domain Eukaryota; kingdom Metazoa; phylum Chordata; class Aves; order Falconiformes; family Falconidae; genus Falco; species Falco rusticolus. The sequence goes on along the minus strand of NC_051194.1, from coordinate 13,725,288 downwards.
GTGTTTTGTTGTGTTTCTATGTGGTTGTATTAGATTGCTAGGTAAGGCCTAGAAGTCATTTTTTTGACAACAGAAAACCTATATTGTGGGCTGAAATCAGAGAGAGAGTAATTACGCTCCTGAAAGTTATTCCTCTCTTTTTTTTTTTATTTAACTGATTTATTTTAAACTATTGAGTTTAGTATCTAAATATAAGGGGTGATGATTATCTAAAGTATCTAAAGGGGTGATATCTAAAGTATCTAAATTGAGGGGTGAATGTTATTTCAGTCTAGTATTTTTACCAGACGTTGTGGTCAGTACATTAGGGAAGACCTTCGCATATGTTATTAATGTGTATGCTATACGTTATAATTTCAGCCTTACTTTCAGTATGTGCTTGAGATGTCCAGCGCATCTCTCGCCAGAGTATATCTGTGCTACAGTTGAATGATTCTGGTGCTTCTCAGGCAAGTATCATGAATATAGGGCCAGCATTGTTAAACGCCTACTGATTTTACCAATCATATTCTGCAAGATTGCTCTTTTCTGAGAACCTTGTTGAAATACACAGATAGTGGTTATTTGGAAGAATCACTTCATGGGTCCTTATTTTTATGAAATAATAAAGTGGCTTTGAACCGGAGGGGTTCTAGTTGGAGTGTCCCATGGGTTGAATTCACTGAGATAAGAAATCTAAGGGTGGCTTTTTCTTTCTTTCTTTCTTTCTTTTTTTATTTTTTTTTTTTTTGAGTTAATATTAATATTGAGTATGTTTTTCTGGGGGAAAGATGCTTGCCTTGAAATGTATGGGGTTTGTGTTGATTAGTATTTGTGGCTGGGCTTTCTGGGATCCATCATTATTTCTTTTGCAGAGTGCTGGCATGGAGTTTTTGCTGTTTTGTTGTTGGTTGTGGTTTGTTTGGGCTTTTTTTGTTTGTTTTTTTTAATGGTAGTGTCAGCGTAAGCACTTTTCTAAGGAATGTTCCTTGGCTAGCATTGAGTGTGTTGAGACTAATATTCAGGAGGGAAGACAAGGGTATATGTAAAATTGGGGTTTTTTTTGACCAGTTTAAGGAGGGGGCAGTCTGTAAGGCAAGACTGTTCAAGGAACTGGCAATTCAGTCTATGAATCACAGTGCATCTGGTCAGCTATTGCGGACAGAAAGGCTTCTTTGCCACTGTTGAAGTTAATTACAGTCTGTAAATGGTGGCTTGCACAGTGGTGTGTTGAAGATAGTCTTGTTTCTGGAATCTTCTTACATCTTATCTACTTATGTTTCAGGAGAAGGTTAATTTAGATTGTCTTCTGTGTTGCTACTGATCTTCAGGTTTTAGTGCAATATATACATGTATTTCATTAGGGCCACCCATTTCTAGATTTTTGAGTTACTCTTATTCTTCAATAATAAATTGAGAATATATTTTTCATGGAGCCTTTAAATATATTTATGAAACTTTGATTTTAGAATGGGAAGTTAAAACATTATGTAAATGAGACCTCATGTTGAAATCTGAGTGAAAATAGAGTTACTCAGCATCCAGACAAGATTTTGGTAGATAATGGAAGTTGATACCTCATTTGCAAATAGTTCTGTGCACAGTGTTCCAAAGAACTTGAAATATTGTATAAAGAATGCTTACTTATATTTGATATCTTCCATTTTGATATATTTAGATACTAAACTTTAGCATATAGGAACATACAGTGAGATAAGATACTTGAACCTACCTGCTCTGGGTTTGGAAGCCCATTTTCTAAATTTATTTACGATCACTTGTATTTGGTAAGGATAACACAACATCAGTTCTACCAACAGAACAGAATCCTAGGTGAAGTCATAACCAAATATTTACAAGATGCACTCAGGTAAAACCTGAGATTGTAGAGAGAATGAGGTATTATTAGTGTGAATTAACAGCAGGCTACTAATCAGACAGACTTGTGAAAGAAAGTAAATTATATGAACTAGCTGAACGCACAAATAAACACAAATTGTAGTCACAAACCTTGAAAGTCTTTATTAGTGTCAATAGATTCAGGTATGTGTAAGATACCTTTAAAATGCAAGGCTAACCTTAGTTTTTAAGTGTTTTGTCCTGCCTGGGAGAGAACTAAATTACTCAGGTTTGCTTGCAAGGAGACATGGTTGGTTTGTCTTTGTTTAGTTTTTGAAGAAAGGCAATACTAAAAGTCATTAAAACATGGAGGAAAAAATGTTCTGTAAAAGATGATTGGCTTGCATGAAATCACTGACAAAGCAGCATAGAAAAGATCCCAATGCATGCAAAAGACAGGCAGAAGGTTTAAACTACTGTCAAGAGTATTGTGGAAGGTCAAGGATCTCTTTTAAGGCTCACTGAAATCTTTCAATGAGTCATTTATAAATAAGTTTTATGAAAAGTATAACATTAGTGTTTTGTGGCTTTTATTTTTTTACCCAATATGTCACAGAAGCATAACAGAAAAGAGAAATGGGCAAAAAATTCTGAGGCATCACACTTGTGTGATTTCCATTAAGCATCGTCTTTCTGTCCCACAGTGGCGAACTCCTTTGTGTCTCCCTATTTCCCCTGTTGGGGTATTCCAAGATACTGTTCATATAGGACGAAGCGTGGAGGCAAAATCTGGTTGCTGTCTGTGAAGGCATTTTGCTTTCCTGCCATGCAAGAAGCAGGATCTAGGGGCTAAGCTGGCATGTTCAAGGAAGATCTGGACAAGGACAGATTTATTTTTTTTGAATTTTTTTTTTTTTAACTACCAGACATAAACAACCTTTGACTACCCTGGTAAGAAGCTGTGAATGGTAAAATCTTGGGGTCGCTGTTCATGAGTGTAGCAAGTGTCACTTATTAGGGAGTACTTAGTTTTGCAATTTCTGCGCCTATGGGTTGGCAGTTGTAGAAAGTGTTTTTGAATGCAGCTTTCCATCTACTGATTTTTGTCTTCTGGGGGAAGGATGTAAGCCTAGTATCAGGGCAGAGCTTCACATACGTTTATCTTTGCACCAAAAGCTGAACCCACTTTGGAGACGGTGTGATAATCGGGGCCTTTTCTGTACTCCTTCTCCAGAGTCTGCAGTTATTTGATCTGTGGGGCTTTTATTGCTGGTACTGTTAAGATAAGCTTTCCTTCTGAGGTGGATTCCCACTCAGGAATCCAAAGGTGGGTGAGGAGCAACAAATTGCTTTGTTCTGCACATAAGGTCTGGGAGAAGGATAACGATGGGAAGAAGAGTGTCTGTTTATACAGAGGAAAAGACAGAAAAAGGGGTTAGGAACTAAGTGGGTGCATCTCCGAGTGCAGGGAGGCAGAAGAGAAGAACATATTGGCTTCCGAATTTTCAGCCTGGGGATGCAGACTGCCCTGCCACGAAACTGGAAACTGATGAGGTGGTAGTGAAAGGAAGCAATTGTCCACTTTCAGACTTTCTGTTTCTTTTAGAACTTACTCCAAATAACTGAATGGTCATCAAGATGAGTAACAAACCACAGTAGTTTAACCTTTTGTAATGGAAGGTAAAGTTACATGATGGTTCCTGTCGCTTGTCCCGGGATCCAGGGCTAAGTTCAAAAATGAACATCATGGTGCTATCAGGTACTGTGAAAACAGGGTCTCTTCAATCCCGTGGTCATCTGTCCTTGATCACTGAATTCTGGACCAATTGATTTTAAAAAGTGAAGTTTTAGAGACATCAAAAGAGAGCCGTAGTAAAAGCAGCAATAAATTAATAGAGGATGAATACAATAAGAAGCTTTTAATTACATTTGTCCTAAATGTTGATGTGTTGATGCATCTTCCAAACTCAAAATAGAGACAAGATAGTGTGTATAATGTATGTCTATATATTTGTAGGCTGGAGAAACTAGTATCGTTCCAAAGATCTAAAAAAGAATGTCAGCGTATGTGGTTATGTGACGAGCTCCTTTGGTAAAGATGGATATGTAATATGTCATTTTGTAATAGGAGAAACCACATGCTGTTACCGTTGCTGTTTGGGCTACATAAATAGAATATATACTTGATTTTTTTCCTCACATTCCTTTTTAAAGTAAAAGATAATTGAATGTTTAAATGAGAAAGGAGAAGGCAGATTATGGACAGAATTTTGTAAATCAGCATTTCTGTATTTTAAGTCTTTTTTTTTATGTAGGTCTTATGGGTCTTTAAAGAGAAAAATATACAGCTTAATTTTAAATGTACTGCTTCTTACTGACAACTTTCATCTTATGTTAAAGCACCCTTAACAGGTTCATCAACCTACTCTTGAATTGTCAGTAATATCAAATCTATGAAATGCGTAGTTGGTTTTGAATTTGAAACATTAACTTGTTGTGTAATGCCTGCTGTATAACCAGAGGCTTATTAAAATATTTAGCCTAAAAAGGTACATCTGAGATTTTATTTTAATTAGTATATACTACTCTTCTAGTCTGCCCCTGTTTTGCATGAAGAGACATGACATCTGCTTGAGAAGTGTGACCTTTAAAAAAAAGGGGTTTTTCCTTGTGCAATAGTCCAGTTGTAAGCTTCCCCCCTCTTGACTGTTCTCAGGTGCTACTGTATCCTTTTACTCTAGGATGGTAAAACAGAACATAATTTTTTCCTTCCCTGCTCCCCAGGCTCTAGGTTGGCTCCATGTTATGGCAGGCAGCACATCTGGGAGCCCGTTCTCCATTTGAAAACAGCCCTTTTTTCTTACTGATTATAGGATGAATCTAGGGAAGGGTAGTCTCCTGAGATAAAGTCAGTCCTTGTGACCTTTATGCCCTTCATGAATTTCTTGTCATAATTTTTTTTACTTGCACTTTAACTGCAGCAATGTTGGATAATACAGGTGTGCAAATAATGCATGTATGAAAGCTGAAATGCATTCGTGGACTTCTTTGTATTGAACATCAGCTGAAGTGCAAACCTCTCCTCATCATAGCTGATCTATTTCTCCACTGTTTCATCTTGTTCTTTCTGTTTGTTCATTGATTTCTGTCAGTTTGGCCTGACACTGCGGTGCTTGTTTCTCTCTCTTCCCCTTGTATGCATGCATAACAGTTCCCATTCATTCAGTTCTCCAGGTCTGTTACATTTATTCTGGCTGATAAGGTAAAATGGTTGAGCATCAATGGTTCAGCAAGCCTAAGCATATTTACAAACAAAAAATGGGAAGTTGAATTCATCATGTGTAAATGTCTGACTATTGGCCTTGATCTAGCTGGCACTGCTGTTATGACGCTGATTGCAGCAATAATGGCAACTTGAGTGCTTACCGAGACAGAAAAAGAAATTCTCTGTTCTGTCCTCACATCTTCATTCGCTGAGGACACATATCCTTTAAGACGTAAACATGTGCTAGAAGCTACAAAGCTAGTAAGTGTTTTGGTGAAGTGTCCTTTCAACGGTCCTGGCTACAGTCTGCAAAACTGAGTGTAGTTAGGAGGTGGGGGAGTTTTCCTTTGTAACTAATGGTAATGTCATAAACAGGGTTATGTTTTGAGTTGTAAGTGGCAGATTAGACAACCATCAAGAAAGAAAACCTGCTTTCCAGCAAATACTCTCAGTGATAAAGAACCTTAGGAGAGAAAGATAGAAACAATTCTGCCTATATATCATATTTTATGCAGAATATTTTTTCCAAATTTCCCTTGAGGCATCAGCTGTTCTCTGAACATCCAAGAGGTTCGTTGTGCTTCTGATGAGCTTCCCACACATTCTCACCCACACTACTTTGCTGTGGCATCTTAATGTAATTTTAAAATACTGGCGAAAGAAGCGTTTTGTTTATAATGCAGAAATAAAAATCTTGAGAGGGGAAAGAATGTCTTTGTATGTTATTTTAGCAGATCACAGCTGACTCATGAGTAGCAAATATGAAATAAAATAATTACTGCATTTAAAATACACAATTCCCAAGTTAAGGATTTGTTTAAGAAGTAGTTTGATTATAGTCATCAGACTTCATAGACTTTTTTCATATATGGTTGGTATTATTTTTAGAAGGTTTGCCCTGATGCAAAGTATTACATTTAGAATATATAACCGTATAACAATTTGTAAAACTAGATATAACTGGTGCTTTAAATAATTGAGTGTGCTAAATTGAACAGTGGCCAGGTACACTGGAGGCCGAGTGGTAAGATGGAAAACTTCCTTTCTCTGGGTGGAAAGAAAAATGCTATGATATAATTTGCATGGGAACTTGTAGTCAACCCTTGTCATTTACTGCCCTTGTGGTGGCCTGATGTAGGAAGTTCCTAGAAAAAAACAGAAATACATATGTTACTGTCACCACTGCAGGCAAGCACTCATGCAAGTTATCATGTGCACCAAAATAAAAATTTTCAAGATTACTGAACTTACACCGAGTAGTCTCTTGGAACTGCAAGGTGCAAACAATTACTCCTTGAGAGGTCAGTGAAGCTTCATCCAGTTTCTTCTGGGGAAAAGGTGTTGATTTTAGAGTGCAAGCCTGATCTTGGTGGCACAATGTAAAAAATGTCTTAAAAAATAATAAAATGTACCAGTTGTATATGGAAATCACTGGCAGTGTATGAATAGCAATGGGAGAAAAAATAATTATATCAGATATGAGTAGAGGTAGTGCTCTGTCAAACCACTCCTATACATTTCTAGACAAAAATCAGTCTAGTTTTACATTTGCTATTTATTACTACTCCAGACAAACAAAATACCTCCGTCTTTTGTTGGCTACTGGGATTTTGATCAAACTAGGGTGGTCTTGAGATATTTGAACTTAAATCTCCCATGAATATCTAGACAAAAGAATGCTTAAATTTGAATTAAGATTGAATTCAATTTACGTAGAAGTTGACTTCAGTTTTTAATTTTTGCTTGACAGTGTCATGAGTTTCTTCACCTGTGGCATAGTAAGAGCTTCCAAATTAGGGGGTACGTAGTGCCACAGTTGCTGTTTGTTTTGCAGTAGCAGCTACCAGCCCTTGTAATGACCACACTGCAATAAGGACAGAGATCTTGTGCTCGAAGGAGATGAACTGCAATTTTTGCTCCAGAGTAGTAACCAACAGTCTGGTTCCCCTGCTATCTGAAAGGCTTCTCAAAAGATTTGGTTTAAAAGGTGTATGAAAGCTGCTACAAAAAGCAAGAGAAACATTGTGCATCTGTCGCCAAATGCAGCATTTTACTGAAGCTTACCGGTGAGGAAAGAGTTGCCAGAACCTGTAGTAGTATAGTGCAAACTTGCAAACTATCCACTGTAGAAACATCTAGCTAGAGCGGCCAAATTGTATCCCACTTGGATTGTGTTGCTGTATTTTAAAAGCAAAAAAGAAAACAAACAACCGGCCTAGAAAAAACACTTGTTTTCCGGTAACCTTAGAACATGAGTAAAGCTATGACTTATGGGCAGGATTTTATTGATGTGTGTTAGGTTTGGTTGTTTTTTTTGGGTTCAGTGGTTTTTTTTTTTCTGCTTCTGTATGTATACTCACAATATTAAGACAACCTGAGACCTAAATAAACTGGTGTAAAAAGCAATGGTGTAATAAGGGAATTAAGGTTTTGATTAATTCCTTCTATCTGAAGACCTGAAAGGTCATTTTTAATGAACTCGAGCATGTTGTTAAACTTTGGAACTCTCTTGAGTGAGACTGATATTACGGTAATTTGTTGTTTACCAGATTCAAATGCATCCATTTCAGATCTGGCATACTAAATACTGGTTGACCTTCTGCAGCTGGCTAAGGTGGGAGAGGATGGTGGTATTTTGTTTCCTTTCGTTGTAGCTTACATCTACTTACAAGAAAGAATTGGAGAGAGAATGAAGCTAATTACTGTGAATGGGCATTCTGTAATGTCTGTTGCCTTTTTTTTTTTTTTTAATATGATGGCAATTGCTTACATTACCTTAACATACGATGAAAACTTAAAAAATATTAGAAAGACATGGATTTCAGGAAGGCATCTCAATCCTACCAAACTGTTACCAATCCTATTTTATGGAATGCTGAATTAGCATCTTGGTTAGACTTTTGGCAACGTGACTATGTTAATCATCCGATAGTAGTAAGCTTGTGTGTGAGCAGACTTCTCTGACAAGGGAACTACACTATCCCTTGTGCCTGGGCTTGCAGGATGCTACTTACATATCGTTTAAGTGATGTGGAATAATGGTGCTTTTTACCTCTGTACACCTCTGACACAACATTTTACAGAAGTGGCTACATTATAAATGAGACTTCAAATTCGTGGTTGCATACCATTATTAATGACTTGAGAAAATTTTCACTTCCTTCAGTGCCTAAGTTACAGGAATTAATGATAACAAATATTTTTCTTCTAAAGATATTGATTGCTAATTCACAGCTGGAATTTACATAGATCTTTATTCACAAAGGTAAGAACAGTTGCCATATTGCTGCTTCAAATGAAGTCTTCACCAGCAGAAAGGAATTGCTATGTTGGGCTGTTTTTCCTTGTGTTTTCTAACTATAAAACTCCATAGCAGGCTTGTTCCTGAAGCCATCTGCATTAGTATGTCCAGAGAAGATAAAGTAACATACTAGTCTTTATAAGTGAGCATAACTTGGCAAAAATGAAAATAATTCTTCTTAAGGAAACACCCTTTTAAGCAAAGGCAGTTCTAAAACATCTGTGCTGTAACACATTGAGACTAATAATTATGCTTGTCTCCTGTTTATAGGCATCCAACTGTGGAGGCACATTCAAAATGTTTTTTTAAGACCTGGTTTTGAGAGAGTAGTAATTATTCACCTTCCTATGAGTTTTTTTTACTTCCTCTGTTTTCAGCCTAAACATTGTCTAATAGCAAAAGGGTAATGGTTTCTCTGAAGGTGATCAAGAGTAGCAGAAGGAAAGGAGGTTTAAAGTGAACAGGTGGAACACGGGTAAGCCAATTGTTCAAGTGTATCAGCAGTATCAGTTTTCCATAGTTGTTACCTCTATGAAAATAATCTTTTAAAAATGACACAGGCAAAATAAAATAACCAGCATATTATCTTTTCTGTACTGTTGCTAATGTTTTTCTTTATACTCGTTTTTTTCCCTGTCCTCTCCTTGCTTTGTTGCCTTCCTGTGTTTACTGGTAGTGATAATTCATAACAAACCTTTCGCATCATTCAGACCCGCAAGGATACTAATTTAAAAGTGGCATTCCTTCTGTTACCATCGCTAAGATTTTATAGGTATACTATTCAGTATTCCTCTCTTCTACAGGAAAAGGTTACGCTGTTATTCCATGGCAAACCAAAATGGGCTGCAGTTCTCCCAGGAATCCATCTGCTTGACAGTGACACACTAAATCCTCAGTATGATCCCTTTGCCTGGTCCTCCGTGCATTGCTGTTATTAGTCTGCATTTCTTTACATTTGTGTGGTGTCTTTTATCTCTTTGACTTTTGGTTCCCTCTTACCTATACTCTTCTGAATTAGGGTGTGGCAATAGCAGCAGATGACTTAATGTTATTTATGGTTAAGCATTAGGAGGGAACTGTTGGTTTGTTTTCTTGTTTGGGTGTTGGTTTTCTTGTTTGTTTTGCTTTGGGTTTTGTGTTGGTTTTTGTGTTGTTGTTTTTTTTCAACCCAAGTATTTTTCTGGGGGTAATTTTATTTATTATTATGGGAAACATTTCCCTATGAATACATATATTCTTTGTAGTAAATACTGTTACAGTAGAGGCATTTTAACTTACGAAAGCTCAAGACTCAATGCCTTCCTCTTTAGGCATCTGGAGGCTGCACAGTCTGGCTTCATATGCCCCTTTTTTGATTAGAACTCAAGTTTTTCATTCGGATGCCAAACTGACAGGTATAACATTCTTCAGACAGTATATAAGACCTTTACCTCTATGTGTGTTTATCCATGAGCTTTGACTTGTTGATTATTTTAAAAGATTTGAAATAACTTCTGTAGTGACTGCCTTTAAAAACTCGTCGCTTACTGATGACAGGCATGGAGTGGTAGTTGGGCTAGAACTTTAGTATGTTTGGAAGTTAATCACTCTAAAATATCATTGAGTACCAAGTCCAGGTAAATGCTGCCTTTTTCTGTTTATGACACTTCTAATGCATGCATTTCTCTCTCTTCTATGTAGATAAAGTTCGATATAATTTTTATCAAATACACACTGTTTATGCTATCAGTTTTTCATTTGCTCCTTTATAAACCTTCCTTTAGAAGGATGTCAGTGTGTGGCCTAGAGAAGAAGGAAATATGGCTAGAATACAGCATGCAGTCCTCTGGGCTGACAGAATAAGCTCTGAAGGATGATTTAAGTGCATCATATATTGGAGCATCTCAGCACTGTCATGGGGTTCCTCTCAGTTCCGTAAAAAAAATAAAATAAAAAATCCTCCTTTCAACATAGGAGCCGAACTCCAGTTTCCTTTAGCCATATTCCTGCTGTCAATCCTGTGTAGTTTGAATGGCAAATTAAATGAGCTGTCTAGTTAATTTTAAATGTCTAATTATGAAATTCTGTCTTGGCTCTAGGCTGTTTGTAGCACAGAGGGAATCAGTAACGTAATACTTGTTTTGCTAACCAAAAAGTAGTGACAGTAGCACTTAGGTTAGAGGCTACTGTGAGTCGTCTTTAGTCAGTATTCACAGGAGAAGAGATGATGTACTAAGTACTAATAATATGTAATTATTTGTTAATAGTTTCTTCCGCCATAGTTAACCCATTTTTCTTAATAACTGGTTTTATTTGTTTTCATTAATGCTTCCAAAACCTTTATTACTGAACAAAACCAGTGAAACAAAAATGTAGGATAAGAGCATTAAGAAAGAATGTGAACAAAACTTCTGTACTCCTGTCCCTATCCAGTGCTCTAAGAATTTTAATGGGCTGCCCATTCATACTGCCTGTAAGAAAGCAAATCCAGCACCAAACAATATGAGAACATCTGGAAGGCAAGTTAAATATCTAGGTCAACAAATGATGGTTAAGTTGTTGCTTAAAATGGTACAAGTTAAAGAGAGTGATTGAGTCTTACTTCTGCAGGATTATCTTAGTTGTACTTTTTTTGTTGTCGTCCAGTGATTTAATTTATCTTTCAAGTTGCTGGGAGGACATAATTTTCAGCTTCAGCAGCTTTCCACGTGCCGTTATCCTATGGCTAAGGTAACTTTATTAGTCTTGTTAACAATGTGCATTGGAAAGTATGATCGCAACAAACTTTGTCACGTGGGAGCAAGGTATCTTGAGAGACACTTGTAGTCAAGGATAATGTGCCTTTGATGTCTGAGTACTATTTCTCCAGAGGAGAGAGTTTTTAGTTAAATTTTCATAAAACTTTGAATATGAGATGCTTAAATCCTTCATACCTGTAACAGACTTTTTCTTCAGTGCAGTCGGGGGTTATTCTCACGGTAGTAGAAGGCAAGTCAGAGTGGTCTAAAAGGCAGGTATAAATGTCTTTGGAGTACTTTACAACCTAATACATTTACACATATAGTATGAAAAGAGAAATGGTGGAGTGAGGGAATTCAGTCAAGTAATAATGGACATGTAAAAGTAATCTGACAAATGTGGCAGTCTTCTCATGTCAATATCCTACAGTTGTACAGTTTAGGCAAATGCTAAGTCATTTTTAGGAGGCTATTTAAGAGTTAATGTACTTATTAAAATTGAAGTGAATATGGGTAAAAGGAATGTAGTTGCCTGCAGTAGAATCTTATCTGCTTTTCTGTAAGTATATTGAAAAATGCATTGCTATTATCTTAGTTTTATCCCCCGAGTAGAAGTTATGGCTGTGCTTTTAAAGTAATTCCAGTTTGGGTTTTAGGGCACTTTAATCATGTATACACACACCATAAGTAGGCCTTTAGAGCCAGTGCATTCTGATGGGGAGAGAATATGTGCAGGAACATAGATAAGAAAATCGGAACTACAAAATGTTTCTTAGAGCTGTGCACTATAGCTGTCCTCACATTGAGAAGTACCTCACTTGATGTAAAATCCTATTTATGCGAGTACACTTTTTTTCAGAATTCTATCCATTTCTGATTTCAAGGTATAGCATGTATGCCTTATTGCTGTTTTATATGTTAATAATCCATAACATTTTCACTGAGCTAAGGAATGTGTTTGAGTATTTTCTGGACAACCGATTATCTTCTTTAACTGCGATGTAAAAATGATTGCATAGCTGTGTATGTCCATATGAGCATATATTTTAATATGTAGAAAGCAACGCAAGAAATGTAGTAGACCTCCACTGCTGACTCACCTAAAAAAAAAAAAAAAAAGATAGGTCATTCTTTAAGCATTCATGAACTATTAGAAAGAAGCCTCCTGATTTTTTTTTTATTATTTTTTGTAATGGTAAATAAGAAAAAAAACCCTCAACAAAACAAAAATTGCTAAGGCGAATAGAACAAGCTAAAATTTATAACCAGCTAATGGCATGTGCGTTGTTTAGGGCAATGTGCAGCTGACAAGAGGTGTGATGACAGACAGCAGACAATTTCTGTTAATAGTCCACAGGAAGTTGAAACTGAAGGAAATAATATTTGGCTTCTGTATTATGGAAACCTCAGTATAACATACGTAGAAATAAGTTCTCACACTCCAAACCTCTTCTGGGTCTTTTGAGTTGTCAGATAATTCAAAATTTGTACTCCTGATGATATTGTCATTCTCCCTGGGAACTGAGTTGTTTTTGTCAATCCATGCTTTAAGTCCCATGATTTCTGAGGGACCAAGAGCTGTGCGGCGTCCTTATGGCATGTGCTGGAGATGATGGGAACTGGGCTTCCTAGGAATTACTTCTCACCTCTCAGGGCAGCATACTCTTAGTAATGGACAGCCCTGCGAGACCACAGTCCACTTCTCAGCATCAGTGTTGACTTGTTCCATTTCATTAATACAAGATTTTCTACCCTGAAGACTATTTATTTCCACACTTCATTTTCATAACGTCTCAACAGAAATATTGTCTAAGAAATAAGAATGAAAACGGATTAGTCCAAAACCTGTGAAATACTAATTTTAGAGCAGCAGCCATTACCTTTTATGTCAATCATCAGTGTCACTTGGCTGATGTTTCGTAGCCAGGAAACTGCTTTGTTTCTTAATTCCACTCTTACTTTTATGACATTCAGTAATTCAAGTAAACAAAGAGCTAAAGAAGCAAATTAAGTTGAACAAAAGAAACGAAAACTAGGAACATAATTTTCTTGCTGTGAGCAATGTGTAACTGATTCTTGATGTGATGAGAGTAAGGGGAGAGATCTCAGTTTTCGCTTTGCGGTCCATTTGCCTTATGTATTAATGTTAATATTAATAATTTTTCTTACTGGCCATATCAACTGTGGTTGCGATAATATCAACATATTATCTTTCTGTCCTTGTGCTTTGTTTTATTTGGGCATTTTGGGGATGAGGATTTTTTTTCAAGGTACTGAATGCGAAGCTCTTCCTTGTTGGGAAAATTCCACCTTTTCCTCTCTGGCTGTACGTTGGGGTTTTTTTTATTAAATTGGAGGTGTATAGGAGGAATGAAGACATTTTTGGTAGAGTATGAAGCATGTGCAGTTTGGCCGTACTCTAAAGCAAGGTTCTGGTTCTCCATTTGTTCTTGCTACCCCTTAGTCAACCTTTCTGAAAAACAAGGAGTTGGCTTTTTGCTTTAAACTTCTGACTTAGGCTTCTTCTGCAGCTCACCCGTCTTTGCTACCCCACCCCTCTGATGGGCCTGCTACCTGGTGACTGCCCTCTCCTATTTGCAGGTGCTTCTGTTTGCTTTCCTGCATCTTCTTTGTTTCTCACTCATGGCTTCTCACACCTTTGCATAGCTAGTTTGTTAAGGATTTTCTGACGGGCGGAAAAAGGTGATTTCATAAGCATGTGTGTTTTACAATCTGCAGGGTTCTTCTCAGAAGCAGAATGAGTATCTGTGTCTACCTGCCATGTTCTGAACCTTGTTGCATAAACTGCACATTGAGACAAAAGACAAAATGTTGATTTTAAAATGTAAAATATCTTTATTTTCTACTGAGGGAAAGTAATTTCTGGAACATTCTGTTGTGCACATAGTTGCATGTGTTCCTGTCTGTGAGTTTACATTTTAATTCAGGTGCACTAAGTTATGTAGAAAGTCACCTGGCTAATCCTGAAAAGTGAAAAATGGCACCGAGGAGGTCGGTTTAAAGAAGTAGTTTGAACGAGGCAGTGGGACCTCTTTTAGAAGATACAGATGGGTACAAATGAGGACCACAACATGAGAGAGAGGGCAGGCAGGTGGCATATAGGGAGCCAGCCAGAACTGATGACTTTGTTCAGTGGAGAAAGCCAGCTGTAAGCGAAAAGAGCAGCATTTCTGTTGTTTGAGATGAAAGTCTGTGTGAGTATGCAGCTTTGGGAACTCTGAACAGTTGAACGTTGTAATCTTCAACGGAGTTTTTGAAGGCAGAGACCATTCCTTCGTTATGTGTTTGGCCAGTGCCAAACGTATTGGAGCTTTAATTTGTTGCCAGAGCTTTGGAGTGCTAACCATAGGCAACAGCAGTAAATCTGAGGCAAGTGGTCTTCAGGAAAAAGCATGGATACAACTGTAAGGATAAAGCCGTTAATTACAGGCAAATTTATTTTCAGACCTAACTTTATATATCACAATTTAACTTGTAATATTAAGGTGTTTAAATATAAGAGAAACATTTAAATGTAGTCATTGGTAATCGCAGCAGGGAATACAAAGAGGCATTAGGTTACTAGAAGCTGGGAGGTGACAAATGCAAGTCACCTTGCTGTAAGATTCCCAGTGGCTATGTAAAAATGAGTGGATCTATGCAGGTGGCACTTCAGGAGGTATGAAACAAAAAAAAAGAGAAGGTGAACAAGAAAAAAAAAATTATATTTGATGAAGTCTTTTGGTAAAGGGATGAAGAATTCATATTGAGGAAGAGCATAGCAATTTTCCCAGTGTTTCTGAAGTAGAGGAAGAACAAAACTATGTCAAATTTCTGTTTAAAAGATTTGGCACTCTAATATCACCGAAGTGAAATCTATGATTGGCTATTTACACAAGCTTATCTACCATTCATTTTCACAACGTTTATGACACTTCTATATTTCATAATAATTTTTTTTTGGACGTGTGGAAGCAATTATTATTTTTTTTTCTTGCCTAGCCCAAAGCTGGGTAGTTTGGCAGTGTTAGCTCTGGTCTTTCCATATTTGCTCAGAAAGGAATGTGTTTTTGTGCAACTATTTACGTTCTTCTTACTGTAATATTCTTTCTTCTCTCATGTCAAATCTTAAGGCAGGCTAAGTTGCTGCTTTTCTGGGGGAACATTTAGGTTACAAATTTTAGAAGAATCATTATGCTTCTTCCTTGCTTTTGGAGGCATTTGAGATGCGTTAAATAACAATAGTTACAAATCCAAAGCCTCGGGTAGAAGTAAACCAATTTTTTCGTATTAGTAGCAATAAAGATGCTTACGTTTGCTTCCCTCCTTTCTGTATCACCATACCTTTCTCCCACAGTCAACAGGGTGAGAAGCTCATAATGACTTTTACTGGCATCCCTGAGACGACTCTGTGGTAGAAATAATTACAATGGGGAAAATCTGTTTTATCTCACTCAGTTTTTGTTTGTTTTTAAAGTGCAGTAGTTCATGTAATAAATGCCATGAGACTGCTTATGGGAGGCCTTGCTCACAGGGCAGAGAAAGATTCAGGAAGACAAATGTCCTGTCAAGCCAAAGCAGCACCCATTAGCCACACAAGAATGGTCAAGATAGAGAAGTTTGGACCTCAAGAGCTACTTTAGTGCTATTTTGAAAAGGTCTGGGGTTTGGGTTGATTTGCTTGGTTTTTAAATTAGTCATATGGTGGGCACTTCGACCCATTTCAGAGCACATTTGCAGTTATGTTAACTAGGGTGAAAATTAGGTGATCAGTGGGTCCTTTAGCAGTATCTGTGTTAGCGTCTGGTTTGGCAAAGAACAAAAGCATGTCGTTCAGAGATTTGCATCTTCCTCCGAAGATTCCATTAGAAGGAAAGATTAACTGAAAGACTAATACTTGTTAGGTAAAAAAACCGTTGACCACTTCTTCCGTAAATACTTGAGGAGTATGCTTGTTGAGTAATACTGTTTGGTTATGCATTGCTTTAGAGATAATTGACTTTTGGAGATAGCTTTTAAGGGTGTTACAGAAATAATTCTCACTTTTCATGAATTACTGGGGACTCAAATGTACTTGTCTATTCATCTGCATAGATTCTCAGTGGCCAAACTATCATGTGTATGCTATATACTAATTTCACACCTAATCTGATACATGAAGAATCTGAACAGTCTTTTGCACTCTGAAAGACACATCTGTAACATGATGGGAGTTTGGGGGAATGATCAGAAACAATCAAAACAAAACAAGGAAACATCTGTGGTTTCTGAGCAGTTTTAGCAGAGGGGGGGCATTTGAATTGGTGGTACTGCAACTTCCCTGTGTTAAGGGTCTATTCTGGTTCATTATCCTTCTCTATTTTACACTTGTAAGTTCATTGGCATTGAATTTAAGATTAAATGAGCCTATTAATGACTGCAGAAATATGGTCACCAATTTAATTTTAAGTGTCCTTTTCTATTCCCCACCCCACCCCCGCTTTGCTATATGGCAATGCACAAGTTTATACATTTGGAGTTTATGATAATACCTCATTAATATATATCACCATGTTTTAATATTAAACACTTGACATTGCCTCTGCACCTTTCTTGACCATTACATACAGCTAATACTGTGGTATTTCTTTCTGTAATATACTAGTAATATCACTTAAACATTTCTGCAGCAATGACAGGTTTTGAGTTGTTCTTATTGTAAGTGCTTTGGACTTTTTATAATGCATGAGACAGAAAAATGAAAAAAGGTGTTGTGTTCCACTTTTGGAAAAATGAGCAAGTTTTATTCTCATCAATGTTCCCTTCTCATCAGAACAAATATGTGTAAGAAAATAATTCTGGTAAGCTTTGCCTTAGTTACTTGCAGTCATGCAAGTAGTAATATTATGATAGGTCTGTAAACAAAAGAATTTTCCTTTCCTCTCTCAGTATTATTCATATATTTAATATCATCAGGTTTCTATCTGCTTTGGTGTTATGTGCACAATGACTTTTTTAAAAAAGAAAGAGGCAGACCTGCAAGTAAAAGTGTACTTTATGCATGGATTATGATCTGAACCATCTGAAATGTTTTTGTGAGAACCCTAGCAGGGTGCTTTGCTCTGTAACAATGTTTAACAATGTTATCAATTGGTGATGGCCAACTGGGATGACCTGATAGTGGGAAGAAAAAAATTAGACAGCAGTGGAATTATAAGGGCAAAGGGATACAATGAAAAATGCTTCTTTCCCCATTTTCTTTCTTGTTTTCACATAGATCTTTATTGTACTGAATTATAATAGAGCTGTTTAGCTTGTTTTAATTAATTCTGTTTTATTCCTTTGGTATTCATATGTCAAAAATACTAAGGTCACAGAACCTATCAGGATAATAAGTACATTTAAAAAACCAATACCATTACATGTAGGCTGTGGATGCCTCTCTTCTGTACCAAGTAGCTTTTTGGTTTACAGTAGGGTCATGATACCTTTTAATTAAAGGAAACTGTGTTATTATCTTGCTTAAAGCAGCATAAGTTTTTAGACAGCAAATGATGATAAAATGTCTGCACATTTGGGATTTTTATGTATATTTCGTTTAGTTGTGGAAAGCATAGTGATGTGTTGGGGTTATTGCTGATGCATACCTTGTAATGTGGAATGGAAAAAGATCCATATTTTTCAGTCTTCATTGAAAAGAGTATGTCAGTTTTCAAATGAAATATTTGAATGTGTTACTACTGATTATATAGAACATAGCTCTGCTAAATACTGGGGAACCAAAAAGGGCATATATCCTTAAAATGTAAATTCTTAAATTATTATCTTGCCCTGTGATTATTATTATTATCAGTACAGGTAAGCTGCTGGTCAGACAGGGTTTTTTAGGAGTGCCATTTGCCTTGTAGTTGGCTAAGGTTTTATTGGGTCCACATTAACACTTTTTTCTTAATTTAGTCAGGAGAACATGGATTGATTATAGGTACGCAGTTCTCTCACTGCAAGTGTGACATCTTCAGAAAGTTATCTTTATTGCAGGACTGTTCCACCTTTGCTGTGTGAGTTGTCTGTGGTTTGGGGTTGTTTTGGGAATTTTTTTTGTTTTTCTTAGAACAGAATCTGAAGATTCTGATCAGGATGTTAGGGCTACAGCCCTAATCTATTATGCATATGTATTACTAATGACTTAGGAACTTGTCATAAAATTTCTGGCTTGCACCACGTGCAAAATTTAATGCAGAAGTAGAAATTCTTACTTTCTTGTAAGATCATTTAGATTTCACAAAATTATCTTTTCAGAATTTTGCACTTCCTTAGTGTTTATTAAGCTCTAGCATTAGTTATGCAGTATTTATCAAAAGATAATCAGGTCAGCTTTTTATGAAGCAGGCAAAAATTACCAAGGAAAATTGCACATGGCATTCTGGAAGCAAAAAAGGCAGTTAGACAATGGTTTTGCAATTAAAAAAAGATGTTACCAGCTGTTTTATGGATTGGTCACTGGGGCTCTAATGTGGGATAATTAACTCCACCTTACATAAGGTAAATTATGCTTTCATTCTTCGGGTGCTGCTAATGAAAGGCCCTTTAGGAAAACATAGAATGAACTGTAGGATCAATTTCTAAGTCTGTCGGGTGCTGTTTACTTTAGCTACCACATTACCTTATGCCACAGGGAGTATAAGGAAGCAAATAACAATCCTTTATTCAGACATACATAAACACAAATATGCAGCACATGCAGCCTGAGTCTACCTTCACAGCATTAATGGTTTCTTAGTGTCTGCTGAGATATGTTTAAGAATCTATAGATTTCTCATCAAACTGCAGTAAATTTTGCTATGTCCAAGTCTTCTAATAATAAACACTTCCTCCAGCAAGAATATATAGCTTAACTTACAGAATGTCTTAAGTGGTTTGTTCCTACAAAAGAAGTCTGCAGAAGGCAGAGGTGTTTCACAGAGGTTTAGTGCCCAAATCGCTGGATGATCACTAGACCATCAAACGAGCAAAGATGACTGCACAGAAAAGAGTGTAAAAATGCCCTGGGCCTAGCCTGCCCTCCCAGACTGAAAATTAAGAAAGAGCAAAAAAGGTCAAGGTTATATGCTTTGGAATTCCTTAAGAGGAATGTTTGAAGCTTTTATGTCACATTGGCTTTACATGCTATGGTTTCCTGGTCTGAACTGGATGGGTGCTGATGACCTAAGTTACCTCTGAGTTACTGATGTATGTGGGTGGTTTTACTCGTGACAGATCCAGTGCTTTTATTTATTCTGAAAGCTCCCTGAGAAATTACTCATAATTCAGATATAAATTGAAAGAAAAAATAGTGCGTTAAATAGAGTTCTGAGAGATACAATAAAACTTGAAGTTTCCAAAAGGAACCATGTAAAGTATATAGTAACATCTACTTTTAAACATGAAATCTGTGAAAGTAGAGGTAGCTGGATGACATTTGCACTAGGCAAAACAAAATACTGGAAGCAAGCTTAAAAGTTCAACACTTTCATGAAGTTTTTACTGTAGAGCTCCTCTGTTTGTTGTTGAAAGTAACATGATTATTGTTAGAACCCCCTTGTTTATTTTCTCAGTGAAACCCCCTTGTTTATTTTCCCCGTGATTGTATATGTGCTTTACTTTGGATATTGCATGTGTTTCAAGCTCCAAAATTTCAAGATATTTTTGTTAGTTAAAATGTGAAATGGATCTTTTGTCGTGCCTTTGTTCTCAAGCGCCTGCTCTCTGAGTTACAGGCAAGTTTAATTTTTTGCTACATTCAGCTGGACCACAGGGGAATCCTTGCTTTAATTAGTAAATTGCTTTTCAGTTATATTTTTCCATAAACTAATCATAGTTGAATCTGTGTTGCACTGTGGTGCTTATCCACTCTGTCAAGTCTGTGTTGGGAAACCAGCTCACCAGCTGCGAAGGAAAGAAACCAGCCAGTGGATGGTACGTTCTTAAATCTGGAGATGCTTATTCAGCACTGAAATACCAGGCTGTGAATTGATGCACAGAATGTTTCAGCTTCTTCGGCTTGCGTCTTCCTGGTACTGGAAACTCTGCAAAGCTTCTTGGCCACAGCTGCATCTCCGGTGTGCAAGCCACCGTATGTCTCAGGAGAGATGCTGCAGCCCCCTCACCTGCGTGCCCTGAGGCAGCTGCTAGCACTGAGCAAACCTTCACTAGCAGTCATCTCTGCAATGAGAGTCAGGTTCCTGCTGCTGCTGCTGAGGGTCCTAGCTCCTACAGCTCTGGGCTCCCCGATGGGTTTCTGTTTTAACATGAAGCATCTTTGCACTGTCTTCAGATGCTGTCTAAGCACGTATGTCTTCAACAGCATTACCCAGCCGTTAGGGTGATTTCCTTGCTGCTGTTGCTGAGCCAGAACTTTGCAGTAGTTCTGTCTGCTGTTGTTGTATGGTCTTGGTAAGAGCTATGGACAGGCACCAAGGCACTCGCCAACAAGCTCTGCCATCATAGTTCTCTTCTTTTACACTAGGTCACCCAAACAGGCCATCCCAGAAATCTCTGTCCACCTAAAGAAAACGGAAAACATGAAGATACAACCAATCTGTGGACATGTGAAACCTTGCTCAAATCATCTACTTTTCCCTCAGGTGAAGAAGGATTGCAGGGCCTTTTCAAGGAGTAGCTTGTTCATCTCAGTGCAGAAATTCATAAAATAAATGTTTTTAAAGTAGTGATTGAGTCAGGCTGCTGAAACTTTGAACAAATCTCAGAGTTATGACCCCTCTGAGGCCCCTGCTGTGCAGGAGTGGTGCAGGAGCAATGAGCCAAAGGCAAAGAGCAGTCTGCCGCCTTTAGCTACCTGAAATCTTTGAAATATGATGCCCACATGTCCTCCATGCCCTTTTTCTTGGCATACAGCATACCTCGTTCTGCAGGTTGAAAGGACACCAGCCCTTCATGCTGCTGGCAAAAACACACCCAAGTTTTTATGTGGTAGTGAACAGTTACAAACCCAAGTAGAAAAACGTACCTCTCCTTTAAGGTAAATATTTTTCCATTTCTGCTTCTGGTCGTTCTGCTAAGCTGTACTGTAAGGTGGGGCAAGTCTTAGTTTATCTACCTACAAAATGGCCATAAAAATACATATCTAATGTTCTTTGAGACTTGGCTGAGGTTTATATGCTTGGATTAAATTTTGCAAATGTTGCAGGGTTCTTCTGTAGGGGGTCAGTTCAAACGCTGCAAGTTCAGAGCATCACATTTGGGCAACTGTTGCTCTGTTGCAATAGCAGGTATCCAATCAAACGACTGAATCAACATATCCTATTCAGTATAATAGAAACGTCATTTGTAGTAGAATATTATCATAGGATTAATGTCCCTTGCTTTGCAAACAAATGGCTTAGCTGTGCCTTGGCATTTAATAGCAGCAGGAGACCATTATCTTCTAACAATGCACTATTTCATTGACATTATCTCTTAAATAACACAGTATTAGAGAAAGAAATTGTCTAGGTGTGTTTCCTTCTACACAGAAAACAAAATGTAAATGTAAAGTTTATATTAGTTCATGCAGCTAATTTCTGTTGGTCTGTGTGTTTCTTTCATTCGGATAGGATTGTGAGCAGGGGCAGTTCTTGAACTGTTCTATTGATAGGAAACATTTAAGATTTTCATATGGTTTGAACAAAATGAAGAAGGGCAATTTTTTTTCCTGATTTTTTTTTTGGGGGGGAGGGGGAGCGGATAATCTTAGAACTTTAATTGGAAAACTATGCAAGCTAACCACCTACTTTTTTGGAAGACAGATTGTGTTATGTGGTTGGCTGGTTTTGTTGGCCTTTTGGTGCTTTTTTTGGTTTGTGGACTTCAGCCACGCTAACAGGAAAGCTTTTGGTGGAGGTGTCGTTCATTACGACACCAGATCCTGGATTCTGCCATGTGTTATATGATACAATCATGCCACTTTCTGCAGTCATTTTCTTGGCTATTTGTCTCTATCTTTCACTAAACTCAAAGTGGTCAGTGCAAAATCATCTACCAGAGGGTTGTGGGTTCGTTGTTTTGTTTGTGTTTTTTTTTTTTTTTGTGTGTGTTTTGTTGTTGTTTTTGTGTTTTTTTTTTTTTTAAAAAAAAAAAAAAAATTCAGGGACTCAATCGCTCTGCCTGTTCCATGGCAGAAATTGTATTTGACTCTGGAGATCTCTGTAGCATGACCATATTAAAAGCCACCATTTGTATTCTTTTATTCCTGTACTTGCCTCATTGCCATTTTCCTTCCCTGAATTTGCAAATAATGTGGTTTGCTTTTATGGATCTAATATCGTTAAATGTCCTGTTACTTTTGTATTTTGCCCAGGAGTGGGGGATCCTTAGCTAGTTGCAGATAACTTTGCTTGGCATAATAAAGTCACATCTTTAAGGAACAGGCATGCAGAACATCAGATGTTAAGTCTGCAATACAGCCAGTAAAATCCATATGTGAAAGTCTGGAAGCAGTCTGCCAAAGGGAGGTACCAAAGTGATTTCTGAAGGCTTATTATGCTTCTATTAAAGGTTGTTGTTCATGTATAACAATGACAGCTGTTGCTTTCAAAGTGGTCTTTTACTGAGTTTTATGCGTGATGTATGGTTCTCTTTCATAGGAGACACAACAGGATATTTTTTGCAAGTTGTTTTAACTGAAATTTTGAAAGTTGCATTTAAGTTGCTTCAGATTTTTGCTAGACTCCTGACTTTCTGTTCTACACTGTAGTTGGATATTTTCTCAGTTTTGTTAGACTGATTTTAAATATATAGTGTGGGATATTGTAAGCTGGGTTTGGATAACCTGTTCAGTTAGAGGCAGTCATTGAAATCCTGTTTTATGGGAAGAAAGGAAAAATAACATGAGATTATGTAGGTGAATGGATCACTGCAAGAGCCAATAAAAATAAAAATGTGAACAGCTAATTAAAATTAATATGGAGAAACATCCAGACATCTGTGTGTGTGGAGGAATTGCTTAATATACTTGAACTCCTCCAGGTAGAAATGTAAGCAGAGTCATGGTTTGCTTTCCCTAGATATTCAAGACTGCTACAGTTGCTTTGTCACAAGAAAATTTCAGCAACTTATATTTGATATATGTGCTCCACTTAAATACGTTCAATGTATAACAACATTATTCTTGATCTAAAACTGTAGATAGAAAGTGCTGTCTTGCAGAACCAGAAATTAATGAATTTTGGAGGCTTTTACAGACAAGTAATTTGCTTTTAGACATGTATATCTAGATGTTCCTTTTACACATTTGAAAAGGCTTTCTGGCTCTAAGTATATCAAAAGTTTTGCGTTTCACATTGCATTCTTTTCAATTTACTGAGCCCTTGATTCTACCTGTTGTGGAACTGCAGTGCGTTATGGTATATAGGCTATGTTGTTGCTTTGACTTTTGATATGAAATGCCTGTTGCTTGTATTGCTGCACGCTAATACTGACCATCACAGAAAAGAAGGGAGGACTTTTCACGGTTTTCCTTAGGGCTGTTACCTTTAGAGGTTTTCCCAGAGGCTGTGTTCTTCCCTATTCATAAGATAATTTTGTGCAACATAGAGGCAGAGTAAAAGACTGGGAAATTTTTTAAGCAGCTGAACAGGTGAACCTAACTGTTGTAATGAGCCTATTGGACTGGGTGTGCAGTAATGTGGAACAAGACCAGAGTCAAAGCTCCTCTGCTCAGACTCACTGCTCTGCCTGTTTGGCTGCAGATTCTTGCAAATTTATATTGGGTTTGTACGTTTCTACAAGAGATTTTAAAATATCTGTGGTAAAACTAGCAATGCTGGGTCTCTGATTTCTATATTAACAACTAAACAGATGGACACTTTATAAATACTTAAGCTAAGAATAATCCTGTAATCTATAGCCCTGGCTGGAAGACAGAAAAGTGAATTGGAGAAATCCAAGGGAATCAAAGTCAACATACCTTTTTCTTTGAAATCCAGATGAGAGTAATTCTCAAAAGATTGTCAGGGGCTATGTAATAAACACTAGCGACCTTTATGGGAGGAAAATGTGGTATGTTTAGATAGTATGAAAATACAAACTGAAAGGCTGCTTAACCCCCCAAAAATAGGTCTACCATGCTCAGGTTAACTAGGTGGACATGAAGGAAACCATATCAGTGTTTCAAAGTAGTGCATGAAGATAGAGAAACAGTATCTAAGACCAAATCAAAAGCAAAAATGTGGGTTTTTGTCAAGCGTTTTTCATAGGTGTGAAGCTATCATTTTTTTCAGTGTTGTTTTTATGTATCAGTGAATATATTGCCAGTACTGAGGGATTTAAGTAGGTATATTTTTCTACAGTTAACACTGTTTGGTGTAAAAGGATGCAAAAATTATTACTGTTTGAAGAAGCAAAAGATTTCTGTTATCTTTTCTAAATGTCAGTGTTTGAACATCATCTTCACGGTTCTCGTACATCATGGTGGGACCAAGAGGTATTGAAGTCCAATCCTTAGGGTAACCTGTCTCATCTAACAGGGTGGTCTAACAGGAAGGAAATGTTCTTAGGCCAGTGTGTTTTCTTCAATTTGAGAACAGAATCAGAAAGATCTGTAGAGGAAAATAAGACCACTGTTATAATTCGTGCAGGTTAATATAGCTCTGTGTCATGGCATGAGATTTCAATAATAAAACGGAGGGAAATACGAAGGTACTTAAAAATTCTTCTTTTACAAATTACAAAATTAAAATTTTGTCTCGGGATTCTCCCTTCTAGTTTTTAACCCAAAGTACGAGTGGCTGGCTATTTTGAAGCAAAATAGTGACAGAAGTTACCATTTTGTCATTTATATTCTGTCTCCAAACAACACTGAAGAGCTTATTGGTCCTATTGTATTATCAGTAATCAATTTAAATGGCCAGTGTGGAAGAGGAAGCCCAATATGCAGACTACCTTTACAGATCTTTTTAATTATCTCTGAACAGTTAATAGAGGTTAGGGACTAATTTATTCAATTTCTCAGTTAAACCTCCTGTATGTGACATGATTAACATATTTCATAAATACCACTGCATAGTAATAATGGTTATGAGTGATTCATAGTGTGACCTGGAAGAGTATGTGCTATGAAGAGACAGTAACACTTAGCTGTGTATTTTAAACCAAAAGTTTTGTGGAAGAATTTAGATGTGCTTTACTACATTATTAGCTCCAGGTATAATTTTAATTTTACCTCGAGATTGACATAGTATATGCATATGCATTTGCATGCACACAACTTTAGCACAAGTTAAATGATACCTTAACTCAAGTTGTCCGCTATGTCAAAAGTTCTAGGTTAAAGTACAAATACTGTTGATGCTAGAATGAAAAGGCACCTGTTTGCTGCTGAAAGACCGCAACAAGCCGCTCAAGTCTTATTCTGCACCATCCTCTCCTACTACAGCAAGGCTGGCTTCTGCGCTGCATGGGCACGATGTGTGTTAGTGTTAGAGTGAAGGGAACCCTTGGCTGCGTAGTGAAAGTGCTGGCCTATTTACTATGAACAAATAACAACATGGAAGGAACATCTGTAAGGTAGCTGCATTTTTCATGACATGACATTAGGAAAATAATGAAAAGAAGTTAATCTGTACTTTTAATTATTCCTGGTACTTTAAATGTTTAGGTATATATGAAAATGTTCACTTAAATATATTTGAAGTCATATACGACCATTTAAGTGTGGATAAGATCATTGGCTTTCATTTCCATTTTCTCTAGAGAAAATGGAGAGAAAATGAAATGGCTTTCATTTCCATTTTTCTCTAGAGAAAATTCTCTAGTAGATGGAGACTTAAAGCCTTTCCTCAGGGTTGCCTATAACTAAGTGAGGTAACTTCACCACCAATCTCATGTACTTACATCCATGCACTTAAATCCCATTTATCCTTTCACACTTTCTGTTGAGCTGAGTTTAGGAAGTGCATTAGCATTTTGTGACAGTGTAAAGTACCCTTAAAACTGAAAATTAATTGAATTATTGTGATCTATGACGTTTCTGATAGTGCCCTGGATTCTTGAGGTAGGAAGCTAAAACAAGTCACTGAAGCTCAGAAGGGAACAATTTTTGCCCTTTTTCTTCTTTCTGAGTTTATTTCCTTTTCTCTTTTTGATTAGGGGTCTCAATCAAGATAATTCTTGGCTGGTTATGTGATGGCACATTGTCCTAAGAAGAACATTTTTCCATAAACATTTGTTCCATAAGTAATTTTAACTAATGTCAAATACTTATGAATCATCCTCTTATCACTTACAAAAAAGAACTTTTAGTCTTCCATCTGCTTCTCTTTAATTTTCAGCTTTATTACACATGCAATTACAATTTTCCTCTTCTAAATAATTTACTACACAGTTCATTTCACATAGAAGGTAAATGAATAAAAATTTGTTTTCTTTAGCGTTAGCCTGTCTGTTTTCTGTGTGTGGCTGGCAGCCAGGAATATTAGAATTCAACATCCAAATTTTTAAAGTGTGAGTTTTAATGTTAGTCATAGGTAATATGTATGGGTATTGTGTAAATTATCTAATGGTTAAAATCTGTATCCTCTTTTGCCTGATTTTACCCCTTCATTTCATTGTCTGTTTTGTTCTAAGCAAAATGGATAGTTGCAGTGAACTAAGATGAATCTAAAAAGTTGATACTGTGCTACAAATAAGCACGAACTAATGAATACACTGAGGTTGCCTTATCGGCTATAAAGTTCCTGTGAGCGCTCCCCCTCAACTCCCCCCCCCACCCCCCCCCCCCAAAAAAAAAAACAAAAACAAAAACAAAAAAAAAAAACCCAAAAAAACCCCACCTCCCAAAAAAAACCAACAACCCCCAAAAACCACCCAACAAACCAACAAAAACCCAACCCAACACCTGACACTTTCAGGAGTAGAAAAACGTTTTCTTACCAAATCCAGACTGTGACATCTGGAAAGGGTTAAGAAGGTATTTAGGAGCTAGCAGCAGATTATACTAACAGTGCTTGATTTAAGGTTCTTTCATTTTGTTTGAAACATCTGACATTGGGGGGGAGGGGGAAGAGGAACACAAAACTTTCTTGATGAACTTCTCAGGAGTCATGTCCTGATTTTAAAATTGCAGTTGATAGAACAATTTTTTAATCTGTCATGTAATCTTAGAGGGTGCTTTATATATTCTGGTAGATTGTCTAAGTAACAGATTAGATCTAAGTCACTGAGTTGGCAGTTGATGTATTGCCACGTTCCAAAGCCATGAAAACCCATGTCTTGTACTACTAAAGCATCATGGTGTCCTTAAGAAATAGCCTCAGTAATTCAGTACTTCTGTGTTGTTGTAACTTCATGGGCTTGGAAGGGGAGGATAAAAATTAACTAAACTGATGTGATATGATCATAGAAGTTGAGGTCTGTCGTATAGAGTTGTATGTTTTGATTAAGGCATCCCAAGTTATTTACAATTATGCATCTTGATATATCAGAGTGCAGAGATAATTTTTTTCTTGTTCAGAAAAAAAAAATGGAGATGCTTATAGCAGTATTGTTTTTTTTCTTTTTAACCCTCTTGTGTTCCTTTGACTCATTAACGGAATCACATTCATGTAAGGACTTAGAATAAACTTATACTAGGGAATAAAAAAGATATTTAGTGTTTATTTAACTGTTTAATGGTCAGATTTTTCATACAGTGTGACAGCAACACAAATAAAACACAAGTGAAATAAAGTCACTAGAAAGGAATAGGGTACGTGAAGGTTTTCCTTGCACCCAGATCTAGAGAAATAAGGATCTAAACAATAACTCAGAATCAAATAAATGGATTTTTCTTAAGATTCCATAAGTGGCTCACGTGTCACTAGTTCAGGAAAGCTCAGAATTGTAACTGTCTGCATTAATAGCCCATAGAATTCAGTTTTTTTCAAAGGCCTATACTGAAGTTCGGCCATGGTTTCACTGGGACCAGCCTTATGTGAAATTTTGTGCCTAAAATCTGTGGGCTCTCATGAAAATGCAAAACCAAACTATTTTGCCCGTGACTTTACCTGGTTTGGGTTTATATTTTTAAAACAATTCTTGGTATTGATTTGGTCAAGTGCTCAAAGCATCTTTGAAAAGCGCTGAAGGATACACTTAGTTTTAAGCACTGAACATTTTCCTCGGGAGAGGCACTTCTGTGAGGTATTAGGTATGTATTTGCCTTCCGTTCATGCAAACTTTGCTGTAATTAACTTCAGATTTTTCTTTTCTTCCCATTTTATCTGAAGAGTCTTTCATTCTCTCAGATTCTGAGAGCATCTTCAGTTGTAATTTTTCCATGCTGAACAGCTCAAACAAGCAGATATTAAGATTCATATTTCAGTGATCTCCTAAATAAGTGTTTGACAGTGCATGCAGCATAACTGTAATTCATTAATTATGAACTGCTATAGATAATCGTGTTATGCCATAGGCCAGTTGAGGTCTAGCTTGACTTTTTAAATACTGCAGAGATGAGGAGATGATTTAAGAGGAGTACTTAATTGTAATATTTGGTGACACTAATAACAAGTTGTCTAATACAAGATCATAAGCAATTAATTTAGGGCATACTTGTCTCAAAATGTTCATAGATCTGCTCAGGTTGGAAGGGACCTTGAAAGATAAATATCTTTGCGTCTATTCCCTGTTCTTTCCTCTCCACCCCTGCTGAAAAAAAAACCTCAAAATTTTGTGACAGTTTTGTAGATAAAACCATGAGTTAGAAGATGAGTCTCTGTCCCTGAATTCCCAGTGTTTTCATTAGAGGTACCAGTGCAATTGCAATCTATTCCAAACATCCACAGTATACTGTAGTAAAGAACAGGGCTTTGGTACAGGTAGTAAAGTGAGATGTATGAATGCATTTCATGCATGAATTAACCAGCTACTAACTAGTAGATTTCAAATCGATGTGTTCTGCTTGCCGACTACCGTGTAGTGTGCTCAGGCAGAAATACTGTATAAAGCACGGGAGGTCGTGGAGCTACTTGAGATTTTGCATGTCCAACACCCGCTAAAACCATGCACTTACTGCGGTGACTTAAAGTGTGATAATTTGAGAGAAAAACCAAAACACTTCAGCTAATGTCTTTTTGAACCTGGTAAGACTGAAATATTAAACAAAATCTTTATGGTGAAAGTACAAAATGAATTCAGAAACGCAGCATTACAAATTCATCAAGACAGAACAAGCTGCTGGGAGATGGGCCATTATTTTCAGGACAATCTCAGTGGAGTCAACATGGAGCTTTCTGATTAATTTGTGTGTGTGTCTGTGTGCTTGAATTGTTAAAAATGGATATTCTCAATAACGTGTGTGTGTTCAAACGTATATACACTTTGCATGTATTATGGAACTGTATAACTGTATGGAATTCAGCATGTGTTATGGAACTGTAATTTGTACACTGTGATGGGAGTTTATTTGGCAAGGGAGAGCAGTGAACATGTGTATGAGCTTTAGTGACAATTAGGGGTTTTGCTTATCTGGTTTTAAATTTTGAAAAGAGGCAGACAGAAACACAGATCAAAGAGGAGGTTGTTTTTATTGTGGAAACACAAACATTTTGCTGAAAAAAAATACTTTCAAACTTACTGTTTTAAAATTTAATGCATTTGGGGGAAAATACCACTTTTCTTGATGAAGGTATTTGTGTGGCATTTAATGGCAAAGTATCCTGTGGATCAGTCTGTGACAACTGTCATGAAAACTGCTATACAGGGGCAGAGTATATAAAGTATGGTACTCTCCCACCCTGCCTTGAAGAGCTCTTTAAGAATTAGTTTCAGATCACTGCTTTGCATTTGTCTTCAATATTCCAGCAGTAGGACTGCAAAGTATGTTTGACATCTCCTGACTATCAGAAGGGAAGTTCCTAATAGCTTTTTTGTAAATTCAGGGCTTGAAATTCCTTTGGCAAGTAATCTGGTAAATGAAAACATGTTTTGCGTAAGTTTTGGAAAATATCTGATGATTTCCACTCCTGGAAATTTAGTGTTTGTTTCTGATCCCTGGATTCGTTTGTTTTCCACATCTTTATTATATTAGATTTCTGAAAGAGTTTGCAATGTAAAAATTGAGAGGGATTAAGTAGGAATGTGTTCTTGAGACTTCTTTCTAATGGAACATGTTCACTTGGTCAACTTTGATCTTTTCCAGATACATGAAGATGTGAGAATGATGATGCAATTCCACATGTCAAAAAAAGGAAGCAAATGCATTGCTTTCTGTTATGTGCAAAATGACTACTGCTCTTGCAAGCTCTGGATTATTGTCCTTTCGGGGTGAAGGAAAAACCAGAACTCTTGCTCTCAGTTCTTTCATAGAGTTCATGGTTTCCTGGGCATTTTGTCTCCCAGAAATTTTAATAAATATCGAGT
Organism: Falco rusticolus; assembly: GCF_015220075.1. Taxonomy (NCBI): domain Eukaryota; kingdom Metazoa; phylum Chordata; class Aves; order Falconiformes; family Falconidae; genus Falco; species Falco rusticolus. The sequence goes on along the minus strand of NC_051194.1, from coordinate 13,694,834 downwards.
AAAGTAGAGAGAAGGCAGGAAAGATTGCGTCCAGACCGCTGGTTTTGGTGCCCAGATGGACAGAACAATGTAAAACCAAAAGTCCCGAGAAGTTGTGTAAATGCCTTCCAATAACAGCAGCTGGAGGGAAGTGCTGTGTAAGTTGAAAGTTCACTCTGTGCAAGATCTGAAAATTGCTTAAAAACCATCCGTGTTTTCAGAAGATGCTGCTGAATCAAACTAATTTAAAGTATGATTATAATGAAGCTGATTAATTTAAAACAGGATCTATTTTTCTGAAATAGTTTCCTGGTGCAATTATATCTGCATTTCTGAAAAAGGATCAGAGTCTGGGACCAGTAATAACTTCTTTTATTTCCACAACAAGCAGGCTGACGGAAAAAGATGTATCCTTATTTTGTTAAAATATGCTGGATTTGTATTAATTCCAAGTAAGAGATACTTTTAATGCCATTGCCGTTAACCATTTACCTTTCATGCCTTGAAAAAAGGCAAGCTTCTATCTTGTTCTTGATGTTTCCAGCTGTCAGAGCAATCACTTCCATTTGGTAACTGAAGTACAAGCCTGACTTCAGCGCTGGGAGAAACAGTGAACCACAAGGAAGGAGAGAAATTTTGAAGGTGGTTGAGATGAGACATTTAATCTAGCTGGAGACAGACAACTAACTAAATCCATTCAGTAACGAAGGATGCTAGATAATTCTCAGAAATATACTCCAAGAAGAGAAAACAAAAATTAAGTTACAAGTGTAATGACATTAAATTAATAGGTCTTGATGACAGGATAGCTTGTCTGACAAAGTGCAGTCAGGATTGTTTACAAAGTAACTATTAATCATTGTGAAAATGGAAATGAATTATTTAAATGCATAAAAAGTTATCTGGTAGAGATAGGAAGCCATGAAGGTTAAGATTAAAACACAGGGAGAACAACCAAAAAAAAAATTGTCAAAAAATATACTGTATAGGAACAGGGAATAGTTTCATGAGAAGTAAAGTTGGTGACAATTGAAGAGCACAGGAAATATTGAACAATATATAAGTTCTAAAACTCAATGGTAAATGTACCCTGTCAATTGATATGGCTGAAATAGTTGTGAAACTAAAGAGTGGAGGCAATTACTGGGCAAATGACACAAAACAGGCTAAACAGAATAGATAGAAGCAGTTGTGTGCAATGGCTCCAAATATCAGACAACAGTGATTTTAAATCAAACTTAAATTAAATGGCAGTCATTCCTAGATTAGGGTAACCACCCTGATTTTTCCTTTTTGAGGCACAGGGAAGTAAATTTATTTCTAAATGCAAATATACATTTCATTGTTATTAAAATGTTGTCCTAATCCATATAGACAGAAAAAAAAAATTTCAAGGCCTTCAAGAGCAGGTTGGATAGAGCCTTGAGAAACTTGATCTGACCTCACAACTGCTCTGCTGCTGAGCTGGAGGTTCCACAAGAAACCTCCTGAGGTCTCTTCTAGCCTGAGTTTTCCTATGACCCTATGAAAATATTAATACAGTATTGTCCTGGAAGATCTTTCCAGTGTTAATCTTCTGTTGATTTCTTGCAGATAAAATATGCAGGCTGATTGTGGAAAACTAGGGATAATTTGCTGTTGGGGGCATTGCAGCTGTTCTTTGCCATAAAGTTTTCTGTATGTGTTAAGGAAAATACACCAGTGTAGTAAAGGCACTCAGAATGGAAATTCTTCCCTATGAGATACTCCAATAGGCTTTGGCTTTGCTGAACCATGAACGATTTAAAGTATCATTAATACAGGTGCAATGACTGTTAAAGATGCAAAATTTTTCCGCCTAAATTTTTTTTAGATATTTCTCCCTACAAAATTAATTGATGAATTTCTTTTATTCATCTTATTACATCACTTATTCTCTTGGAAGTGTCTCTGCTGAGTGTGTTCTCTTTGCCGAAGTGTTGGGCTGTCATGCAAATTGGAATTTTTACCAGCTTCCACAGGCTTGTCATCACTATGAAGGAAACGATATGTACTTATTTAAAATTGTCCTTTTACTTCAGTGCTGGCAGTTCTCTGCTGTGCACGACATTCTTGAGAGGATCAGCCTGTCACGTCTTGGGATATGGGGAGAAGAGTGTTTAAAATACAGGAAAAGGCCTGTGGGACATGGCACTATTTTTTTTTTTTTTTTCCATTTTTTTTTTCTCCATCCTCACACTCTTCGCTGTTCAAGCCCCATGAAACCCATACATAAGGTTACAGGACTCAAGAGACTACTGGCTGGGGAAGGCTAAACCAAGGTGTTTGGTCTACCCCCCCAAGATTTACATGTAAACAGGGAAGAAATATATTAGTCTGAAGGGCAGCGTGTAGCCTCTTGTGTGTTAGACCATGATATATAAATGCTTACAGGAATGTATCTGTGGGAGATTTGTACTCTCCAGAGAACATTGCTGCTTTCAGGACATCAGTTTGTCACTGACGGATTAATGAACCGTTTTGAAGAACTTCTTGGAATCAGCAGGCCAGAGAGACTAAGTGTTGCAGGATCTGTGGTGACAGCGTTCAATAGAAGTGAACTGGGGCTGGTGCTTTGGCTGGGAGCGCAGAGTGCTGGTAAAAATAACCAGCGGGTTGCAGTTGCCCAGAACCATTTCCATGTGTGTTTCCAAAGTGGGTGCGCTTGGGAAAAGCAGGTGAGGTGTCTGGGCTTTCCATCCAACCTGTGTTACTTTTCTTACTTCAAGAAAAAAAAACCAAACAGAAAAATACCAAGAAAGATGGCATAGAAACCTAACTTGATTAGTAGTAGCGTGTGAAAAAATGCAGAGACAGAGGGAGAAGGACTGCGAGTTTTTTTGGAAGAAAAATAGAGCAAAAATAAAGTCAGGGTATGGCATGCACATACCTGTCTGGTTTTGTCCTCTACATTTCTGTGAACTAGCAGCAGCTTTGGACACCATAATAAGCTAAAGAAAACAATTAGTCTGATTTTATTTCAGTTACACAGTACATTACTAAAGGAAATGTTATGTATCCTGTTGTTTTTATAATTCTGAGATAAGCTCTAAATTGTAGAGGAAATGTTTTAGGCTTTTTAAATAATTTTTTTCCTCAAACTCACTTTCTTGTTCTCACTGTCTTTCTCTTAGGCCAGCATTTTCAGTGAGATTGTTGTTTAATGAATGTAAACATTGCTTTGTGAGCTGATCTTAAAATTTGCTTTAAATTTGTAATTTCTTATTAGTTATATCCTTCATATTTTTGAAACGTTACAAATACGATATCCACAATTGTCTTGACAGAACTCTATAATAACTGAATATATATCTTTCTAAAGGATATTCCAAGAGCAGAAAATGTGACAGCTTTCAGTGTCAAGAAGCACTGAGGAAAGCCATCATTTTGTGAATTAATAACTTATCTGTATTATATTATCAGACACTTTGTTTAGGGCAACATTTTGAAAAATGCTGTGCTCTGATTTTGTCCAGTTTTCCAATGCTAATACAATAGGGTTTTCTTGTCTGCTGAGTATTGACAATTTTGAAAAAAAATATAGGCTTAATCAGTAATTTCACTCTGGTGCCTCCTAAAATCTTTCTGACTGAATACTTTAATCTGAGCTTCTCAGCTCATTCTACTTTGTTGTCTTTAAAACGGAGGTGAGGTTTAGTAATTCTGTAATGCTGAAACTGCCAAAAACATTGCCTTAGTATTGATTAATATTTATACTTCTTTTTTTAAGAATGTTATACCTGCCGTAAGGCTATCTAAGTTGTCTTTGGCTCTCTCAATCAAAAGAGCATTTTCACATAGGTTAATTAGGTTTTATCTTAATCTCACAGATCATAAGTGAACAAAAATTAATAGTGTTCTCATCTGTGAAAGAATTCATAGGAGAAAAATCTTGAAGGCCAGAAAATGTATCTGAAAACCACCTGAAAGTGTTTTGGTGTTCTGTGTTACAGAGGGAAAATGACTTAGATGTGAAAAACAGAGGGTAGCAGTAATATCAGAACAGAACAGCAGAATAGAATAATTACTTGAGCATATTTAGGAAAATAAAGAATATACATATTATATATGCTTTCTTTATTGTGTCTGTTGTGGAAGTTACTTTGCAGAAAGTTCTCCATTGCTGAGGAGACAGCTAACTTTTTACCTGAAAGGAAATACTAGCAAAATAATCTTGCTTTAGTAAAACAAACTGAATATAGCAAAGTAAATTCCTTTGCCTATAACAATGATCCAATAAAATATTCCTATAGTATTTTTCTTTTTCGAGAAGTGCATCCTCAGGCAACCCAATTACATGGGCTCACAGGAGGGACATATTTTTGTCAGAACACTGCATTTCTCAACAGCACAAAGTGTACAAATACTGTCTGAAGCTCAGATAATAAACTTTTTGTCAGCTATTTCTCTTAACTTTTTAATATTAAAATTAAATGTATATTTCTTCACTGAGATAACTTTGTGCCTTGTTTTAGTATTTCTGAAAGGAGAAATGTGGCATCCCTGATAATGTAGCTCTGGGAGTGTTACTATGGTTTTTTGTAAGTGTTTAGAGTGCTCCTGTTACTTCATCACTCAGCGCAGCTCAGAGGTTCACTAGCACCACAGAACATGAACGTGCTACCATCTCTTTGCAAGACTGAAGAAGCAGAAGTGACTGCCTAGTGAGATAAATTGGAAATTTGCTTGCGGTTTAGCCTGGACTCTAGGGATTTACTGGTACAGAAACATTTGAAAGTTTAGATGTGGCACTGAGGATGCTCTGCTTACAGCCCTTCAGGTTTGAATTCTTGAGGCTGAAATATTGTGAAATGCTGATAATTGTCGGTAGTTCTGAGAAGATGAACACCTGATGTGTGAGGTTAAGTAAGGTGATATGGGACTCAGTGTCAGCAGGCTATATGTTAAAGGGAAGAACTGTAACTGTTTGTGAGGTTTAACAGGGTTTGTAATGGGCAGCCAAATTCTGTTGCAGCCTCATCTTTCAACAAACTGTGTGTACTGTAAATAACCAACCTGTTCTAGTAGTTAAATGCTGAGTGCATCTCAAGCTGTTTTATTCTCATTAAGTCTCAGTTTCTATTGGACCAGAGTCTTCAGTTGGGAATTTAGGAATTGCTATGGATCCTTTTAGATAGGAAAAGGCAGACAGAGCTAGCTAGCATAATAACAGGCGTATCAATGGCACTTTTGGTATTGCAGTCTCCTTGCCTTGATAGAGCAACATCTCTATGATCAAAGGAAGCAAGGCTGTATTTAAAAATTAATAAATTCTGGGAATATTTATTCATTTCAATATTTCCCTTGTAAAATCTTGCAAAATGTTTATCTTAAGTATTACATGCTTTAAGTGAGCACCTATTAATTTTATTATTAATTTTATAAGTTGTTTGGATTTTTTTTATTATATTTAAAAATTATTTACAGTGTTACAGAGCAGCATTAACTTGGCAATTCTTTTAGTTTCTAAATGTATTCTTAAGGCTTTATTTACATATTAGCCACTTGGGAAACTATAAGGCATCAGGAAGAGCAACAGTCATCCAGATGTTATGCTAGTTTAGTTCTGCACCTAAGCACAGCCTGAGTTCTCATGTTTCAGCCAGGTTTAATAACGCTATCAATTACTATATTTTTATCCTGGATATTTTTTTTTTTAAATCTCACTAAAAGTATCAGTAAGACATGCAAGTGTCTGGTAGCTGTTTCTAGTGTTTTGCGTTTGAACCTCTTCTGCAAAAGAGTAGTTTAGACCACCATCTGCTTTCATCAGACTTTTCAATTGGATCTCCAGTTCTGCTTAATCACTGATTTATTTCCACTGGATTTTAGAAGTTATGATTTATTTTTTTTGTTCTTTAGTATTTTCAATAATAGTTTTTACTCTTTTGCAATACTATTAATAATGGGTTACAATAAAGGAAGTCTAGTAATAAAACCAATATAAATATGATTTCTGTAGTAGCTATTTACCTTTCTGAAGAACCTGTATAAATGTACAGCTGCCTACGAAATGATCTCTGAACTCAGAATTATTCTCTCCTTCTCTGAAACAGCTTGTGATATATAAGTGAAGTAAAAATTCAAAATTCAAATGTAAATAAATTTTTTTTGATATTTCTTGTGCGTTAAAATATTTTATCCTACTTCAAAGACATGACTGAGTAATACTTCTAGTACATAATTTTGTCTGAGGCAGAAAAATACGGTTTCCATAACTTTTCTTTAAAGTGAGCATAGTTTGCGTTTATTCATCTTAATTCGCATTGTTCATTTGAGAATCCTACAACACTGTATAAAGTGGACTAGATCCTTTCAAAAGAGAAAAAAAATCTGAAGATATCAAGATACGTGACTCTCTTAAGCAAGTAGCAGTTAGATTACATTTTCAGTTCAAGTTCACTTTCATCAGTCTTCCTCCTATTATCAAGAGAGCAAATCAGGGAAAGCCAAAAGACATGAGGCAGATGCTTTTTCACTGGAATGACACGCAGATTGCTGGCTCGGTAAAAGTGCAGTATCATGGTTCAGTCTGGGTGACTTGCTGGAAATTAAAATCTAGTGTCACAGTGTCTTGCTAAACTAATTGACATTACAGGAAACATATCGGCCATAACTGCCTTATTTCATTTTAGTGCATGAAATATAGTGACACTGAATTGCAATGCAATATATAAATCACTGTGTAGAAACAATATAAATATTGGCTACTGTCAGTAGTGCTAAGGAGACACAAATTCATGTCGCTGAATGGTAAGCAGTCTCTTACTACAGATTTCATACGCTCGGTAAGAAGGAGTTTTATGCCTAGGAGTTAAGCTCTGCTGACAGGCTTCCGTACGCAAGTCTCTTGCTCGATTGCACGGTACTGTGTTTTTCTGAGAACTGTTGTAGGAGATAAACAGCCATCTTTGCTTATTTGTTCAGCTGGGAAATGAGTATAGCTGATGAATAATTCTGGGATAGTTGCTGCCGAATAAATGGTAAGCTTATTTGTTGGGATCTTTTCCTTTCTGCAAAGATCGTAGAGGTTAGGTCGTACAATTCCCATCAAGAAAAACTACTTGGTAAGTTTTAGGGCACACAATTAACTGGCAAGTAAGACTCAATAGATCAAGAGAGTTCAACTCTGTGTAAGGTTCTTGATGTCATTGTAATTTTTTTTTTTAGTAAAGATTTACAGAATGTGAAAAAGACTTTTTTTGAAAGGGACTATGACAGATATTATTTTGACAAGTCTTTGCTGTTACCCATTTTTTTTTTTTTTCAATGTTCATTCTACTTTTATGTGAGTCACTTTGTGGTGTCTTCCAGTGTTAACAGGGCTGGCTTTTTATGTTAATTTTGTTGATGTGAGTGTGAGATAGGTAATTATGAATCAAATGTGTTGTAGTTGTTGGTGTTAAACAGAATGAGGATTGAAATAAGCACTCAGGGAAAAACATTGCTCGTGAAGGAAATTCACTGAAGCTCTGAAAGTGCTTTGTTTTGGGTTGTTTTATGTACAATTCAGTTAGTGAAACATATTTGTGTGCTTCCTGTTGTAAAAACTGTGCACATCAGTCATAATGTCATGTGAGTCTGAGGAGGGTGTAGCATTAAAATTTGCTCCTTTCTTAAGTATATAATAGCTGTTAATATATTACAATACATTTTGCAGTGTAGATGTATACTTTTAATAATTTACTTATTGGCAGTTTTACATATGTCATCAACAGACAGCTTTTTAAATGTATGTGGTAAGTATAATATTCAGGCAAAATCTTCAGCTTCAAGCATTTTCAGAAGGAAATTACTTTGCTTTAAAAACACTGCACTGGGAAACGTAGTAAAGTGTTTTTACTAGTTAGGAATAACCAAGAAAGTGATGAGAAGTGGACGAAAGCCAAAGCACAAAGGAGTTATCCATTCATTACTGATGAGTAGAGATAAATAGCTTCTTCATTTCCATGCTGTTGTGTTGTATTGATGGTATACAGAATGTTTCCTCTATTTTTTTTCCTCCAAAGTTTCCTGTTTTCATTACTTCTGAAGTGTTTCAGTAGCCCTGTTATATTCCAGTTAACAGAAGTGTTGCTATACATTTTTAAGCTGTACTGTGAAACTGTATTTTAAATATTTTTCTCACATTGGACCTTACCCGCATGCTTTGAAAAAATTTACATCAGGCCCAGTCTTTTGACTCCCACTGTCACTGTTGAATGTTCATGAAATTTATTTCCTTTTTTGGAATTTCCTTCCCTTTTCCAATATTAAAAGACAACCAGCAATATACATTTCAGTTATTGGCCTATGGTGGGTTTGGCTAAGGTATGTATTCCTATCTTTTTTTAAAACTAGTACTAGGCCCAAACTGGCATTTCTTTTTTGGCTTAAGAATACTTTTATTTGAGAGTATTAATGAAATGAGAGAATATAAATAAGAGTGCCAGTTATCAGATTTGATGCTTTCCTGCATAGTATCTTCCCTTGGCTCTTTGAAGCTGATGGTCAGTAACTGGCAACTTGGCTGGCTGTAACAACTCTGTCAACTAAATTTAAGTTTAAATCACTTAACGTATTTACATTTAAAAGTGTTTGCAGAGAACCACCACACAAAAATAACGTTCAGGATAAAATTTACTCATAAATATGCAAATACTAATAAAACTATTCATTTTTTTTTGCTCTTATGAGAGAATTTGCATTAAGCTTAACTTTGTCTCATATTTGCTGCTCTTCTGTTCATTGTGTGAAATAAGAAGAAAACTGGGAAGAAAAGAGATCTTTTTGATCATGATAGAATAGGAGTAACCATCTATTTTCTGTGGCCTAAATTTCTGTGTCTGGACAGAATAAAAAAGTTTTTTAAATTTAAAATTATGTGAAGAGTGGAATAATGATGAAAACTATACAAATGATAGTATGTGTGTATTGCAGAAAATACAGTATTTGCCTATTTATATTCTAGGTTTTGCTTATGAGTTTGTCTATACTAAATATATATAGACTAAATATAGATAGTAAAATTTTGTACAGCATTTCAAGCTTCATGTTCTCACGGTAACTGATGAACCTATTTAGTTCTATTTGTACAATGTGTCTCTGTATGCCTGTATTGTAAATAGCCTCTACCTTTGTAGTTTATGCCTGTGTAATGGTATACACTGACATAGTCATCATGAGGTTTGGTTTCCTATTTCTTTCAACTCATTGTAATTATTGCCTTGTACTAGGCTTTTTAAATTAATTCACTCCCGTTTCACCTTTATAGTTACACTAAGCTTCTAACAATCTCATCCTATGAATGTAGTCGGATACTAAGGCTCTAACAAATCAAAATCATCTTGTAACTAGCCACTTCTACTCCTCTACTTCTTTTGTGTGTTTGTCTTCCTAAGGAGACAAGTTATTTGCATGTTTGTTTTGATGTTTATCCTTAGAATAGAGGGGGATTTCTGTATTTAATGAGAATTTAACAGACTTTTTTCTTGTGTGTGTCTACTAGATGAGCATGTTCTTAATCACAAAGTGTAAAGTGTCTTGGGATACTTGAGTGACCTTTGGTACCTGCATGTAGTTTTTTTGAATTACTATTTCATTTGGAATGTTAAAAACAGATGTCTCCCTCCTTTCCAAGGAATGAATGTGACAAGTTTTCCTTTTTTTCTGACTAATCACTTTATATTTTGCAATATGTAGCTTGGAACACATTTATTTTTAATAATAATTTTAAAGAAGGCTGCCTAAATTTGAAAGATTGTGAGGGTTTTATAAAGATTATTTAAGGTGTCCTATTCTGACCATCAGAAACTTCAGTCACATCTGAAAACTAGGGCCAACAGATGACAAATAACTTCTAGTTGGAACACCAGCTCTGCTTCTGGAACACAGTGTGTTTGATTCTGAACTCCAGCCTGGTGACTTGGCTTCTCTTTCAGCTATACCAGTGCTCCAGTTTTACAGTTTTACGTAATTCATTTTTATGCACTGAACCATGCATGTTTAGTGTTCTTCCTCCTCTTCTTTTCCTCTTTTACCGAGGTGTAAAGAGGGAAGCATGATCTCTCTATATATGTTATATGTGAATACACATAGATTATTCCTTAGTATAGGAATAAAATTCAACATTCCAAGGATAATAAGGGAGCAATTGCTGTAGCTCATCTGCTTTATGTTGTATATATTGGTATAATGAGGACTAACACATTTTCTTACTGGCAATATATTACTGAACATTTTCTGGTATCTGGTTATGAATCAAATACTGCAGAACAGTGATGAAGCATAACAGTACAATTCTTCAGATGTAGGTGGAATGTTCTTGAAAGCAGACTGTCACCCTCATCCCGAGGGGGTGGGGAGAGGAAGAGATTTCAGATCATAAAAACTGATCAGATCAGAATAGTTACCAGGTAAATATATTTGGCAGCGAAATAATTGGAAAAACTTCCTTGGTTTTTGCCTGCTTGTAACTGTGAGTTTGGTGAATGTTGGAGGCACCCTACGGAAGCTGAGCAGCGTGTGTGCACGGGCTGGGTGTGCACGCTTCCAGTAGCGACTGCGGCGCAGGGCTGAAGGCACAGCAAGTGAGGATGATTAACCTTTAACAATTGCAAATAGGAGGAAAACTGAAGGGACAGCATTACCATTCTGGCTTTGTGTTGACAAGGAAGAAATGTCATAACTATTCTTGACAGAAACAGATATTTCTCCCTGCTTCAGTGAAAACTGAAGGGGCAATTTGAAGCTCGTGTATGTGGGCTCTTCTGGGGGAAGGTGCATAAAAAATTAAAAGTGTTTCCACCATGGAAACACATACCTCTGTAAAAAAACATTTTATACTGATTCATCTGAGCATGCACTGTTGTGCAGAAGAGGCAGGGTCAATGAGTTTCCAAGTGCTGTGTCATTACTCAGAGAACTGCTGGAATAGCCATGGTTGTCACAGCCTCTCCCTAATGCCTGTTTTTAAGGGTGGACAGCATACATGTTAAAGTAAGTAATTACGCCAACCCAATTTATACATAAAAAGCTTCATAATAAATAAAATAAAAATAGTCTTCTGGATGCTCAGAAATTGGTAATGAAAGTTATATCAGATTTCGATTTTTCTTTTCAATTCGCCATTAACACTGGCTTCAATTCACATCATTTAACCGGAGGCGTTTCCCTGATGTGCGTAGGTTAGGACTGATCGCCCTCGATGTTCTAAAATCAGTGGGGGAAGATGTGTCTCCAGGACCTGAAGTTAAGTAGGATGAATCCCACCTCTGCATAGCAGTGGAAGAAAGTTTGCGTGCCTGTTTTCCCATTCGTTTGTTGTTTATCAAGTCCATGGCTATCCTGTGTAAAGATAACATCTAGAAATTTAAAAGTTACTTTTTCTTTAAAGTAAATTTTAGTGATTTCTTACAGAGGCATTTTTGTAGACTTTTTTTTTTTTAAGTTTAGTCTGTGAGACTGCAAAATAAGAAACTTTTGTATTTTTTGTCCTGTATATTGTTTATGTGTCAATTACAGTTTGGGGTTTTAAAATGAAAATGCTTGTAAACTACAAATGTGGCAAGTGCTTTTTAACATATTTGAGCAGGAAGATAAATGTTTCTTTGCCAACTGTAATAAAAACATAGTTTCAATAGTGGGCTCCTCCTTTAAAATACAAAAGTGGCTAACGAGAACTAGTACTGCAATTTATGCAGTAAAATGTTCATATCTTGCATGCTTTTTTTTTTTGTTACGCACTGCTAGAAATCAGTTTGTGACATGTAGTCACCACAGTTCATTAGTTAGGTGGCCTTCCTTCTTTCCAAGTGCCTCAGACTGATGCATGGATACAGATTTTCATACTCTGACATGGCCAGGTCCTGGAGTCGCTGATAATCGAAGCAGGTTTTGTTGACTTTTTGTTGAAAGCTGTCTTTTGTACGCTAAAAGTTCTCACTATTTAATGAAGTCCATGATAAATACAAATTGTAAATAATAGTCTGAGGCCTGCTTTATGACTTCTCTAGAGAAAGCAAAACAAAATATTTGTTTTAGAATATTCCTCCTTTTGGTATTCCTTCAGTATCATTTTACAGCCCTTGACTTTGTGGTCTGTGATCAAATATACAGCTCCTTTGTGAATTATTTATGGAGGTGTTTTTTATATAAGCTAATATATAATGAATATTCTGTCTTTGTATAACAGTCTTACAAAAAAATAATAATTTGTAATTGTAGCGTTCTCTAAATCACCAAAAGATAAAAATATGTCTAAAGTATTGTACATTAGTGGCCTGCATCAAGACAAAGCAAGCCTCATAATACTGCAAATATTTACCCAGATGCTTCATTGTGCTCTCTGAATTGTTCCATTGAAGTAACCAGAGTTACTTCATCTGTAAAATTAAGTAGACGACTAAGACTTGGCAGCATAGAAACCTCAGAGACTTCCCATTGATTTCAGTGCCCAGGGGAAAGTTAACAGACTTTGAAGAGATTTTAATTTAGAGAAGTGTTTGGGTGGTAGCAGCAACTCCAGAGATACAAGACCTGATCTAGAGCTCTGTGAATGCAGAGGAGACCATGAGATCAAATGCAGATCTATGAATATTCCTGTTTCCTAGAACTCCCAGGCTTGTGAAGTGCTACAGAAATTTCAGACTGTTAAACATCTACAAATTTTTTTACATTTTATTTTTAAATATTGAAATGAGAACTCCCAAGTCATTCATAAAATGTAAATACCCCATCTTTTCTGTATTCTCATTTCTGTTATTAAGTATACACAAGATGTTCTGTACTGCAAAAGTAAATAAATCTACTTATGGAAATTCTGAACAGAAATGTTTGCCTTTAGGAACAGTTGCAATGAATAAATATGTATTTGCATTATTGTTTTTTTGCATATGTATGCTGTCTGTTTCAATGCAAACATTTTTTTTTTGTTTGTTTTTATAATCACAGGACTATACCTTGACAATGTACTTTCAGCAAGCATGGAGGGATAAGAGACTATCGTATAATGTAATACCTCTAAACCTTACTCTGGACAACAGAGTAGCTGATCAGCTGTGGGTTCCTGATACCTATTTTCTGAATGACAAGAAGTCATTTGTACATGGTGTCACTGTGAAGAACAGAATGATCCGTTTGCATCCAGATGGGACAGTCCTTTATGGACTCAGGTCAGTATGAACCATTTCTAAATCTTCTTTTATTTTTAGTCTTTTAATCATGCCTTCAAATTAAAACCCATTCTTTGCCTTTTTTGATGTTATCCTTTTATTGCTGTACTCTGTATAACTGATGATATTCCAGAAACAATTTTAAGTATTCTAAGAATGGATAAACATGTTTTTTAATATAAATTTTGGAGAGAAACTACAATTTTTAGTACAATTCAGACACTTGTAATAAAAACAGATAGGACTGTAAAATTATTTTAAATACATATAATGGATTAAAAGCCAGTTTTAGAGCTCCTTCCTTGAAGGAACTGAAAAAAACACAAAATGAGGATTAGAGGAAAAAAGGGAAAATGTGTGTGATGGCTGAATTGATAGTTTAACTAAAATATATTTAAAGTTTTTTTTGATTGAATATTCAGTTGGCTTGTGTTCTACCCAAATGAATCAGTTTCCTGATTTTTTCACTATGATGAGGTGTATGACTAGAAATATTTTTCAGCCTGATATTGTTATTGTGTATAACTCTGTGGAGAGTGGTGAATGAAGAAGTCAACAGAACAACTTCATTCATGAGAAGTTCTGAAAACTGCAGGGAAATGTCTGTTTAGTGATGTTTATAGAAAAAAAAAATTACAAAGTGATTTAAATGTATTCCTGCAAAAGATGACTGACTTAATATGGTATGAGTAGTTAACAAAGAAAGAAAGCATTGACTGGCTTCAAAAAAAGAAAATCTGCAGAACTTAAATCTAGAATGTCTCATATTTTCATATTGCGAACAATATATAATAATAGTTTCAGGGAAGTTAAATCTCAAAATATTTGTTACTGTATTGTTTTTCACTGTCAGTGAGACTGTCCTATCGTCTGCCTATAACTATCTTGTCAAGAAGCATGCACTTTTAACTTGGATGTTTTCTACACAGCTGTACAGGAAAGCAACACGGTGTTATGTATTTAGTTCTGTCACTTGAACAAATGTGGACCATGAAGTTTGTATCTAATTAAGCCATTTATTACAAGTCACTGATATGGATGCCTTTAGTTTTGATACTGCGCTTGAACATGCAGGTGTTTCTGGAAATCCTTACCATGAACTACTTGGATTAAGAGGCAGCTGAGCAAATGTAACTACTCTGGATATACATTAACGTGTTTCTCTGTAGAGGCTTTTGTTTAGAACATGGATACCTAAATTCCAACTCAAATGTCCTAAGCTCTTTTAGGACTTCAGGCTTAACACTTTTGGCATTGAACTTCAACTTTCACACCCAAACCAGAATAGTTCCAGGGTGATTAAGTTTAACCAGTCACTTGTGCCAGGAAGTGCCTTTCTCAGGACAGGCGGCTTCTAGTTCTTGGGTAGAAACCGTTCTCCTTGAGATGGAGAGAGACTAGACCAGTGCTGCCACCACTGTGCTGGAGTCAGACTTCACACGCCTCCTGTCTGGATCATCCCTGGACTCTTCAGTCACTGCCAGCTGGTGATTCATCTCCAGAAAAGGGGAATGAAAAATGTGAAAATGTTAACTTAGCAGGTACTTCATGATTTTGAGTCACTCCCCTATATGTGCAAGATGCTGATTTCATCCTTCTTTGTAGAACCTAGAACATCTTCCACTTGGTGGAAAAGATCTGGGCTTTTCCTGGCTCCTTAGTTTCCTCTGTTCCTTCCTTCCTATTTCAGGAATAACATTGTCTCTTATGGCTGATGTTATTTTACTACTTAAAAAGTAAAGGAAGGAAAAAAAAGGGCTGCAATACCTGCTAAAAGAAATAAAATTAACTAGCTACATCTGGTACACAGCAAAAGCATCACCATGGTAGAAAAGTATGCAAGTGAATTTAAGAGCAGCAGCATGCCAGTCATTACAAAACATGAGACCAGGTAGAAATTTTGTTAGAATGTGCAAAAATAATATCCCACCCCCCCCAACTGAAACAGAGTATTTCATTGTTAGATCTGTAGCACGGACCAGATACTCTCTTATGAACTGCAGAGAAACATTTTGCCATATATAACTAAATGGAATTAATTTTGATTTACAGATTCTGCTCTTTTGTGCTGTTTGTTATATTTACCAATTTCTATTGCGTTTAGTTGTGTTTTCTGTGTGAGATCAGTTCAGGCTTTGGCACTATGGCTGGGAGCAAGTCTGGAGGGGTTTTTATTTATTTTCAATTTAAGACTCTGAAATAGTCATGTTTGTTTTTCAGAACAAATAATGAAATATAGGTTTATTTTTTTTCCATAATACTGACTTCTTATCACTACTTGTGACAAGTAATTTTCATTCTGACTGCTTAACAAGCCATAATAAATTCTATTTTTGAAAGTGGTAAAGTCACTAGAGCTCACAAAAAACTGTTCTGTTGGAGAATCAAAGAAAGATTTTTTTTTTAAAAAAAAAATTTTGAAGCTGTAAAGCCATTAATGAAAAATATTTTTTTTTAAGGTTTAGTGGTTTTGTTTGATTTTAATTCCCAAAGAAATAAGGTATTGATAGCTTTAAAACAATTGGCAACTAAAAGCTTAGGTTTACTTTCTGTGCTTTTAAAAAATCTGGGTTTCATTATTTTTAAGACCGTTTACTCTTTTTTTATATATACTTAAGATAATTTTTGTCTCAAAATGCTTTGCATAAAATACTCTGGACTAGTACAAGAATGAGCTTAGTTGTCTTTTTTTTAGCTGATTTGGTGTGGTAGTGCTTTATTGTCTTGGGTAAAACAATTCCTCCTTTTCCTTGAGTGTATGTAGCAAATCTTTTATGATGTGATAAAGTGAAATCTTGTGTATTTTTTACTTAAAGCTGTTTAATGTAATTAGATGAAGCTTCATTAATGCTTTGATCCTTTATTTCCCAGAGGTTTTTTTCAATACTTGCAGTCACAATATGGTATCCAGATGGTTCTGGAATAATTTCTGTATGTTGTATCTATCGTAGAACTTACGCACAGCCCAAAGTAAAGGCTTTTTTAGAAGAGTTGGGTTTTTTTTCCCAAGGTCAAGAATTTCAGAGCAGAGAAATAAGTTTCTAGTATTCCAGTATACCTAGCAATCTTGTATCTGTGATTATCAGTTCTTCCAGCCCTTTTAAGACTCTGTTTGGTATGTTTCAAGTGTCCTCTTTGCCCTGTGAGCTGGCACGAGATGAATGATGGGTGTGAATGCTGCCTTCATTCCCTTGTGTGAAAGGAATTGTACGCTGAGGGCAGCAGCAAGACAACTGTCACCCTGTATTCCCCCTACCCGTCACACAAGGTTAGGGGCTGCAGCTGTCATGGGTGCTACTGCAACTATGTACTGGAACAGCAAAGAGGGGAAGGACACCTCTTGTTTCTTGGAGAGGTAGTGTGTTCTGGTATAGAGGCTATGCAACGTGAACGGAAACCTAATAGATGAGGACATGGCAAGAAAAGGTCCACCTTTTGACCATAGGATATTCATAAAGTCCACTTTGTTTTCTAGTTCAAGGTTGACCAAATAGCTTCTAATCCTGGGATGACTGTCAGACTAAAGTTAGCAGCTACTATTAGAAATAAAAAAAAATCTATTCTTACTTGCATGGAAATGGGGACCTAGCAATGCCAGTTTAATAATAAAAAGGTTTTTTCATTGTTGTACCTTATGCTATACTAAAACCTGTGGGGGTTATTTGCTGCATTTAGAAAGATGCACTTCAGAGTGGATACAGCTGGATAGGTCACCATATAGCTCTTCCCCTCTTATGTAAATTCACACACACTCTACCCTGAGTGTTGGAGGAAACAAAACCCTAATTGTTCTTCAAGTCAAAAAGAGAAAATTATGGTTAAGGGTTTTTCTCTAGCTTTTGTGACATATTCAAGCTAAAAAGAAAAAGAAAACATTTAAAGGCACAATAGGTAATGGGTTTGGATGAATAATTTTTCTTTGGTCTCAGTTATTTGGAGTTTGTTGTAGAGAAATCTTGACAGCATCTGTGTACATTTATGTTTGTAATATATATGTATCAATGTTACACTGTTTGGGCCAGAACATGTTGCAAAGGCCATACTATTATGATTTTGAAAAGCATTATGTCTGTTTCTAGCTTTATCTTTTCCAGTTTGTAAGGTTTCTGTCTGCTTGTCCTTCTCAGGAAGCAGCCTGTTTCCAAGGAGGGCTGCAGAGGGGATTGCCAAGGGCAAGGAACAAACCCGAATATCAATATAGGTCTGTCATAGCTGGACAATTACCCTCAAAACCCCCTTCTTATATGTCCTAATTATTAATGACCTGCAGACAAATTTTTGTGATGAAATATAGAAGGTCCTACCTCCTCCTCCTCCTCCTCTTTAGACTCACCTGAACAGGTCTCAGAAAGGCTTTCTGGCTAAAATGTCTTTCAAACGCTGGGGTGGATGGGGCAAATACACATGCTGGTAACGCAACAGAATGATGTGACTGACCATACTCTGCTTTTGCCTTCAGTGGACCATGTGGCAATTGATGGTATGATCCTACTGTTAAGGCTTCGGTTTTACAGCTTTAAATAGCTTTAACTATTTATTTTATCTAAAATTAATTCAAATTTAATGTGATTTACTGTCCACAGTAGTGATATACTTAATGCCTGCTTAGTATTAGTTTCCATATCTTAAATGCTTGCTTAATATTAATGTCTACATATCATTTAAAAAACAAGTGTACCCTATTACTGCTCTGAAAATCACTACTTTTATGGCTTCATTAATTTACTTTAGCTTATTCTTGCAGTGGCATGTTCCTACTTTGAGTTTCATTCTACTAGATTGAGATTCCTTTAAGTGTCAGTCTTAAATTTTTACTTTTGCCTCTCCATACATCTATATATAAATGCGTGTGTAAGTGTACACTCATGCATGCACACACGCATACCTACACACGTTTCTGTGAATTTGGTTTCGTTTACTTTGATTGCTGTAACCAAATTCATTGAACTGCAAGTGATCTTACTACCAAAATGGTAACATATAAATGTAACTGTCCCATTCTTTTATGCCCCTATAATTTAATTTCCAGTTCGGATATAGCAAGTGGTGATCCCTTAACATGGTTCTTTCTGTTTGTCCTAACAGAAGCCATACCTGGTATGCATGTCGGATCTCATTAGATTTAACATTGTGAAGGGAAATTTCAGGAAGGATCAGGAGACAGTTTTGGAGACACCTGGTTTATGCTTTCACTGAAAGGGTGGAGGGAGACAAAAATGGCTAATAACAAATGTAGATTTATATGTGGTAGTTACCATGTCCTCGTAGCCTGCCTTATTCACTGCTACAGGGCATTAGTTAGGGGCATGACTGAATTGTGACCAATTTTTTTACACGGAACATGATATACTGGTTACTTTTATGTTTAGAGGTTTGGGGTTTTTTTATTTCTCAGAGATCGCTGACAGCTGTTCATGTTAAGGGAAAACGCTTTTTTCTGCATTCCAGTTGCAGTATGATATTTACAAATATGCTTGAACTTCCTTATTTTCAGTTTAAAAAAATGTTTTATTTCATATTTTTTTTCATATTCCATCTGGCACGAAAATTCTTCTTTGCTGCCAAGCCCAGGACATTCAGTAGAAGATATACTTAAATCACTAAAATGGTAGAAAATTGCAGCATGTAGTTTTAGAATGAAGAGTCATTACAGGGAAAATTACTATCTGTTGGTAGTTAAGATGACTTCCAACAGGATATTAGTGATTCGACAATGTATATGGAAAAATAGACTTAGGGGACCATGATTCAAATCTAAGATAAGAATCACTTTTCAGTCGGTTGAGCAAAGTTTGAATAAGATATGCAGCCAGAACTCAGGAAAAAAGGTAACGGCTTTAACTGAATTTCTATACGTTAAAATACCTGGTTTATATAATACACGTAGCAGAAATAGTTGCTATGGTAGATAAGATTTGTTGTTTCTTAAATTTATTTTTATATATCTAGGTGTATATTTAAAAAAAAAAATAAAATTCTCTGACTTTCAACATGAAATCTGTTCTAAAATGCAGACAGAAAATTAAGCTGCCTTCTGGTTTATTCTGTGTAATCCTGAGGAGGAATCGCTTCTCTGATTTTCGCAGCCTGTGGAAGCACTGGAAGTTTTCTAAGTTTTTTTTCTAGGGTTGGAATGCAAGATTTGAAACGGGTGATGAGCAAGACGCTTCTGTTTGCCAATCTGGATTTGGTACTTTTTGTGTAACTTTCATAGGGTGGTTTTCTGGAACTCACCTCTTTGCCAAAAGAGAGCACTTGGGTGTTGTGTGTCAGAATAAGGAGGAGACTAAGTTTACAATACTAGGATTAAATGTAGTTGAAGTGGCTGAAGACAAAGACGTTTCATGTGGTTTTGCGCCATTAGCAGGCTGGGTTTAGAGATATTTGCTCTCATATATGCTTCTAACGGTGCTAACAAGTGGACTCTTGACAGTGGCTTAGTCACTGAGGACTGATTAATTGCATGACAAAGAGCATTGTGTACTTCTGTATCTGTTCATACACCGGGTTTATGCTTTTTGTAACTGAAGCTTGTAGGCATTTTTTTGCTGAAAAATAGAATATACACAGAACTTTTGTCAGGGGCCACATCCTGTGAGATGATGACATTTCTGTTCTTTTTAGCCAAAAGAAAACCAAAAGAACTCTAGAACAGAGTAGTTTTGTCAGAAATGAAAGACTTGTCCCATTTGAAGGCCCAACGGTTTTATCTGCCAATATTTAATGCATTGCCAACTATAAGTTTTCAGCCCAACCAGCAATAATTCTGAACTGTTTGACTGATAAAACCTAACAATCTCCTGTGAATAAGAGAATTGTGTACATGACGGTCTTGCTTGGTCCTCTCTTTATTTCTTGCTACCAGCATTGAGTCACATGAATTCAAAATAGTTCTGGATGCCTGGATTTTGTGTTGTCTCAGCTGTGCCTTCTGCTGTCTGCTCACTCAGTTTCAGCTGCTTGGAAATTTTCACTGTTGCAAGTAAAATAGATTCTCCCACGCTTCCCTCTGATAAAATAGCCCTGGGCATTTTTGTTGTATTAATAGACTTGTTCAGCAATTGAACTTCTTATATACAGCTTATCATCTACAAAATCTGATGGACAGTTTAAAAAGTAATTGCCTTTCTAAATGCCTTTAGTTCTCTGAAGATACTATTTGAGAGGTGAATTGTTTATGCCAGACATCCTTCAGTAAATCAATGTTTATTTTGATGTTTATTTTGCTGCTTTGGGGTACTACTTTCTTTCTGCCCTTCCCTGTGATAAGGCTTATTTTTTTATTAAGATCCTAAGCATAATTTGGAGGTAAATTTCCATTTTTCAGTTTCAGGACAATACGATCATTTGTGCTAGCTGGAATTAGAATTATATCTTTAGACTGCACATAAGATTTGAAATATCCTTTTAATTCCCAAACTTCCTCTGCAAGAAAGAGATAGAGACCCCTGTCCTACCTCTTTTGCTACAAAAGTGTATTTCCAGATGGTGGACAGAAGTTGTTTAAAGACTTTTAATGCCCTTTCATCGAAGGAAAAACTCTCTCGAAAATAGAGCATTTTAATCTTTCTCAGTTTGGGGATTTCAGAAGGGATCAAAAGGACCTGGCCTTTTCTGGAGGTGTAGGGGAAGATTTTATTTTAGATACTGTATTCCTGATCATGGTAACTAACCAGGGTCTGGAGTTTCTGGTTCTGTCTGTAAACTTTGGGCATATCTTCATGAGGGTCCTGAAAGTGTCATGCCAGGGACATCAAATCACCACTAAAATCATAATGTGAATTTGTGGGCCAAAAATTTACATGTTAAACTCTACTTTGAAAAATATGTTAAGCATCGTAGACATCAGGCACTTTTACTCTCTGTCCTAGTGATTTTTGCCCAGTGGAGAGACACGTCATGCGATGACGCAGAACTTCAGATTGAAAATGTTTACTTGAATGTGAAGTTTCAGAAGTTTGTCTTAAAATAAGAAATAATTGATATGGCTTTCTGTTGCCCCAGTTAAACATACAAGTTTTCTTAATTTTGGATATCACTTTTTGTTGTTCTTTTTATCTCATGTAAATATACGACACTAAATTTCTTGATAGGACACTAAGAGCATATACAAACATTGCAAAGAGTAACTAAAAAGTAATTTGAGTAAGACTTGTTTGAACGTGAGAATCTCAGTACTGTGAACAAGTGTTTCCATTATGTTAACTGGGTAATTTTTTTTGTGCTAGTGCTCATGCTCATAGGTGCCATTACTGAACTTGCAACACTTGCTAAAATTAATTCACAGTCTGACATGCAGTTGTTTAGTTTTGCACAAGAAATGAGGTGAACTGGATTTCTATTTCTAAATTGTCAAGGCTGTTGAGAGTACACATGCATATTTATAAGAACCTTTAAATCTTGCATGCAGGTGTTCAAAGCAGGAACTTTTTGAAAACGGGCAGAAATAAATGCAAATGTAGTAAAACATTGGCTCAAATTGAAGTCACGTAACTGTTGTGAAGTCTTGAAAAACATTGAACTACCTGTGAAGAATACTGTACAATTATATAGAATTTTGAGTACAAAGCATCGCCTGCATTAACAAGGAAGCATTACAACCCCAGCCTCATGATTTGGAAATCCTAGGGCAGGAAAGTCAGATACTAGCTCTTGTCTTGCACAATGAATATAACATAAGGAAAGGATTTGAATCCTAGCGTGTTGCTTAAGTGAATGAATTGTTGTTTTAACCAAAGAAGGTATGGGCCAAATTCTAGTTTCCTTACTTGTGCAAATGGTTTCTTCAAAAGTCTCAAGGAATTCAGCACGGAGATAGTACTACTGTTATTTCTGATGATATATAAACTGAAGACCCAGACTTTTTGTGACACGAAACAAATCATACAGCTCTTCTGTCTCAGTTATTCCATTTATTAAATTGGAATTCTAAAACCTACCTTTCACAGGGGGGTTGTGAAAATTAATTAATTAGTTTGTAAAGTGCTTTGAACCCATAAACCACTACCTGAGTGTCAAACATTATTATGAAGAATTACAAAATGCCAGCCTTCATACGCACCTTGGGATTGCTGTTTTATGGATACAAATCTGTTCCATTCTCCTTAGAATCACATTGTTCCACTTTTCCTCCATAGCATGCCATTCACAAAATGAGCCAATTTTAGGAAAGATGCAATTTTTGGAATAAAAAGGAGATCACTGACTGTCATAGGTATCTTTTTCAATTAAGGACTTGTAGATTAAAGATGCATTTTGATGTGGGATTTCGAATGGTATTGTTTCAGAACACCTCCATCTACAGCAGGAGGGAGGGTAGTTGGATTTTAAATACTTCCCCTGTCTGAAAGAAAACAAAGATATCTTTCTACTTGAGTTCCTTTATTAGATCTTAAGAATGCGATAAGTATTCAAGAGGGTCTTTTGCTTTTATTTTATATGAAGTGGTTGTTAAATCATTAGTATGTGAATAATTAATTCAATTAACCTTAATAAGAAAAAAGCCTTAAGTCACAGCAATCTTTTCCATTAAAAGCCCTATTATCCAAGATTATTACATTGCAATGAAGTGAACAAAATTCAGAGTTTTATTGCCTAACAGACAAACTGTGGCATTTACTCTATATTAGCAAGAAAAACTCCATCAGCTATAGAACCATGTAATGGTTTAAATTGCTCCAAGGGTATTGCACATTCCAAAACCAAATAGAGGTCATCAAACATTTAATCTTGATTTATTTTATTTATTTATTAATTTAAATATTAATATAATTTAGAATTACAGCAGTCTATCTTATTTCCCTTCTGTAATGTCTTCTATCATATCGCTTTTGCTGGTAGTTGGTGATGCTGACAATGCAAATTTTCATATAGCAGTCATACATAAAATCTCAGAATGCTCTGATCAAGACTCAGCTAATGAGATGGATGTTAAATGTGTGTATACATGGATATGCTTAAATACGAGATATATATATATATTTGATATATAAATGTGGTGCATGTATATATGTATAAACTTCTACTTGCACACATTTTTTTGCCTAAAATTGGTAAAATATGAGCTGGATCTCCTAAGTAGGGGCAGGGTCGGAGAGCTTTATGAGTTAAATTTTAAGGCCTTACATGTGCAAGAAAACTAAATATGATGATAGCACTAATAATGCATCTTCTATTTCACCTGTTTCTGTAGGTCACAAATAGTCACTTTCTAGTTGTGATTGTACTTTCTTTTACACTTCTATGAACATTACTGTTAGGCATTTTTGAATGCTATTTCTCAAATGAAAGGAAGATTTTTTTTTTTTTTTTTTTTTCTTCTAGCAGTTGTTTTATCTGAAGGTGCAACTAGTTGGGGTTATTTTTCATTCCAGTTAAATACCTAGTTTTAGTGATCTGAATGCACTTTCTGTGAAGAGAATAGCTGATTTGTTCACTCACTGTTTTATCATACTTTGTTATTGAGCTTTAAAAAATGGTGAAATGGTTGCTGAGAAATAACAATTACCTAAACTCCTAAAATCTAATATTTTCCCAATGTATCCTGGGTCTATTTTCTATTTCTTTGTTCCGCTGAAAATTTAAATTTCTTATGGTCCTCAATGTGCAAAGCAGCTGAGGAGCTATTTTCTTGGAACAATATTCAGTCCTGCTTAGGAGAGAAACTAAGATAAGTAACAAAAAATTCTGTCAAATTGTGCTTCCAGAGAAGTTCTCCTGACTCTAGAGATGTGTGTAAACATCTGCAGAAAAGCACTTTTAAGCTGTGCTTATCACTGATCTTTAGGCTATAATGCAGTCGTTTGCATTAGCCATTCAGTGAATAGCTTTGTGTAAGAAAGCAATACTTTTTTTTTTTTTTTCCACCTTGGTTTTTTTTTTTCTTTCTGAATAGGCATCCTTAGAATGCTCCCTGCTTCTGCTAGTCTAGAACCATGTCATTTTAGGGAGTGAGAACAGAAGAAGTTTGGAAAACTATTCTTTTAAATTCACTTGATTTTAATATGCCATCTGTATGAGCAGATGGGAAAAATGTCTCAGGGCCAGGAGGAGACTGTGAGATCAAATCACAAGGAAAGAACTACATGAAGACATGTTCCTAGTGTCAGAATAAAAAGGACCTTTAACAATTACCTCAATGACATGACCCAGAGACTGGTCCCTCAGAAACTGCTGTCTCCATTGCAGAAGGTATTTCAGGGGGCTGTGATCACTGCCATGTAGATCCCCATGGCACGTAGTCTGTGGACACTCTCATTTCTGGTCAACTGCCAGAAAAGAACAAATATTCACGTCTCTAAATTATTCTCATATGTGAACTGTAAATCCACTTTCAGCACTGCATGGGGAGGGTATGCCAGAGGGCCTTATCTTCCTCAGCTTCTGAACTGATGAATCATTGTTTCTCTGTCTTCACGTAGTACGATACATCATTCTTGAGAACAATCTTTTTTTTAAAAAAAATTTCCCTTATCCACTAGGCAGGCCATCTTATCATAGAAGGATGTCAGATTCGTCAAGAAGGACCTGCATTTCATAGCCCCTCACTGGCTGGGCCTGATCCCCTGGTTGCCCTGGATGTGCCACGTGATGGCATCAAGATGATCCGCTCCATAACCTTCCCCGGCACCGAGGTCAGGCTGACAGGGCTGTAGGTGCCCAGATCCTCCTTGCAGCCCTTCTTGTAGATGGGCGTCACATTTGCTGACCCCCAGTCTGCTGGGACCCCCCCAGTTAGCCAGGGCCGCTGACAAACGATGGGAAGTGCCTCGGTGAGCCCTTGTGCCAGCTCCCTCAGTGTCCTCGGGAGGATCCCATCCAGCCCCAGAGACCTGTGTGTGCCTGAGTGGTGCAGCAGGGCACTGACCATTTCTCCTTCTCATTCTGCTCCCCATCCCTGTCTTCCAGCTCAGGGGGCTGGGGACCCAGGGAAGGATTAGTCTCACTATTAAAGACTCAGACAAAGGTGGCATTAAGTATCTCAGGCTTTTCCCCAGCCTTTGTCACTATGTTTCCCCTCCTATCCTGTAAAGGGCGGAGATTTTCCTTAGCTCTCCTTTTGTTTCTAAGGTATCTGTAAAAACATTTTTTTATTGTCTTTTACGGCAGTGGCCTGGTTAAGTTCTGCTTGGGCTTTAACCCATCAGATTTTCTTCCTGCCCAACCTCACAACATCCTTGTAGTCCTCCAGAGTTCCCTGCCCCTTCTTCCAAAAGTGGTAAACTCTCCTTCCCTTGAGTTCCAGCCCAAGCTCTCTGCTCAGCCAGGCTGGTCTTCCCCGCCGGCTCATCTGTCGGCACAAGGGGACAGCCTGCTCCTGCGCCTTGAAGACCTCCTGCTTGAAGACTGTCCAGCCTTGCCGGAGCCCTTGGCCCTTCAGGGCTGCCTGCCCAGGGACCCTGTCAGCCAGGCTCCGCAACAGCCCAGTCTGCCCTCCACAAGTCCAAGGGGGCAGTTCTGCTGACCTCCCTCCTTCTCCGAGAATGGAAAACTCCATCATTTTGTGATCGCTGTGCCTGAGGTGGCCTCCAGCCATCACATCACCCCCCAGCCCTTCTCCGCTCACAAACAGCAGCTCCAGCGGGCGCCGTCCCTGGCTGGCTCCCCCGCCAGCCGTGTCAGGCAGTTCTCTTCCACATGCTCCGGGAACCCCCGGACTGTTCCCTCTCTGCTGTGCTGTAGTTCCAGAGACATCTGGCAAGTTGAAGTCTCCTGCAAGAACAAGGGCTGGCAACTGTGAGACTTCTCCCAGCTGCTTCTAGAATATTTCGCCCACCTCTTCACCCTGGCTGGGCGGTCTGTATCAGACTGCCACTGCCTCACCTGCCTTGCTGGCCCTCCGCCTGGTTCTTACCCCATCGTCACCATCGTACAGTCCCTAACACAGAGGACTACCCTGCCACCTCGCCATCCTTGCCTATCCCTTCTGAAGAGTACACAGCCATCCATTGCAGTGCTCCAGATGTGCAAGTCATCCCACCATGTTTCCATGATGGTGACTATGTCATAGTTTTCCTGCTGCACAGCGGCTTCCAGCTCCTCTTGTTTATTGCCCAAACAAATAGTTACAGCATATAAGTATGTTTTCACTTACCGACAAGAGTCTCTCTCTTGGGACTATTTTAAACCTCTGACATTTAAAAGGATTTGCTCTGACAATTTCTCTTGGAAAGTGAAAGGCATGTAAAAGCATATGAACTTTTTGTGTGAAAAATCTTACTTTTCCTAAAGCCTTCTGTAGGGTTGTAAGGCCACTGGGGATTATAAAGCTAACACTTGTTTCCAGTTAGAAAATGCAAAGATAGACCTTAACAAGCACTGTGAGACTAAGTTAGTTTTACTGTAGAAGGTGTTGTATGCCAGTGTTTTGCCTGTGTAAAGTGCTTATAGGAAATTTATTCAATATGTATTGAAAAATGTTATGGCACGTTCTCTTCAGTGTCAGAATGAAAGAAAAACCAAGAGATGAGTAGCCATTGGGGAAACACTTTGAGATCTCAGTCTCATTTGCATTAACTGAAACTGATGCAGTATGGTTAGGACCAAGTGTTCTAGCATTTATTTTGCAGATTTCTCTCTCATGAACCATAACTTTTCTAAAGCACTTTAGTGTTTTATTTCTGTCAATCCTGAACCTATCCCCATTTGGAGATCTCTGGGTAAACATCAGAAACGTGGGAGCTAGAAGAAAGTTCTTTATCATGATATTGCCATCCACAAATTCTGTCCCCTTTTTTGTCATTTGCTATTTGTGACTGTCTTTGTCATGCCAATTTTTACAGCAGTTGTTGTTGTTGGAATGCTAGCAAAAATTAACAATAATTGGTCTTTGTGCATTTTTTTCTTTGAAATCAAACCCCAAGATGTGTGTTTTAGAATAATAGCTATGTACCTTAACAAGGCAATATATGTGAATACTGTATAGGAAGAAACACCCCAACAGAATTCTGAATGCTTCTGCTTAGGTTGGAGAGCAACATTAATTTACCGTGATCATAAGGCTTCTCACAATCTGCTCCATGGATATTTTTACCAAAATATTACAGATTTCAGGCAATGAAAACCACATGGAAGGAGTTTAGAAATCCCCTGAACTCAGATGACTACATAATGTTTGTACGTAGTCATCTGAGGTGGTAAATTATTTTTAGACCTTGCTGATAAGCTCTATCCCTTCAGTGAGGGATCATCATCTGTGTTTTCATCTTATCATTCTCTCCCTAGAAGATGGCTCCTATCTGCTCCATTCTGTATGTAAAAGGCAGAGATGACAATCAGTGCACAAGATGAGGAACAAGACAATGGAAAGGAGGCACATACTGAATATTCATCCCTTTCTCCTTTTATTATTAATTATATACATTAAAAGCTTATTTCATAATTACATCCCAGACTACATTTTATTCTTGGCTAACAACCGAGAATAAAGCACTGTGCATCTTTAAACATTAGTCTGTGGGCTGTTTCTACAAGAGGGTCTCTGAAGCACATATAATTCTAATGTACAAATACTATATTATGGTTGAATGCCTTTGCATATTTGATGGTGTTAGTGTTGCTGGAGAAATGGCACATATGACAGAGAGGCAATGTTTTTGTTGCTGTTGGATTTTTAAAGTGGTAATGGAATAGCCATAAGAAAGACATGGCATTAGTCATTTTCATACCACTTCGGTACACCTTTGAGAAAACACATTCGAGAGCTGAAATATTTATCCAAAAAAATTGCGTAATGGCATTGCAGGAAACAAAAATTCCTGCCCCTGCCTCCAACCAAACTGAATATTATTATTTCCTTTTGAAGGAAAAGATACTGAAGAGAGACTCTTCTGTGCTTCTGATGCAGGATGTTTATATGTCGTAGAGAAGACACAGTATAATTTCAGGGAAATTATTTGCATGTCATTAAGACTGAAGGAAACTGACAAACTGTTGGATGCTGTTGTTCAGGCAGGTGATGTCAGTTTGCAGTGATAGATGAATTTAATAAAACAAATACATAAAACTTAACCTGTTTCTGAAGGTTCCTGAAGTCTTTTCCAGGTACCTGTCCTGCAGGATTCAGTTACGATGTTTTAAAAATATTTAGTTAACTTAAAAAACCCACCCAAACCAAACCACTGAAAAATCCGAGGAGGCATGAGTACATGTTATAGTTCCAGAAGAGCTAAAAATCCCATTGTTTGACAGGATGAAGATCATCTTACATAAAGATTAGGAAGAAACCTTTCCCCTGCACTGATGGTTCTGTAGGAACCCTTTGATGCTGCAGGTGGGGTCCCACTTGTGTAAATCAACAGCAACTGCAGTTTGCTGTTTCAGTCTGACTTGCTATCATCTCTTTTCTGCTCCTCTTTTGATTTAACTGTACAGACCCAAAGCTTATAATGCATTTACGTATGATGGCACTCTTTCTTTTGTTATATTAAGCACATTAATACCACAGCATCAGATTCTGAGATATCCCTACACATAATGGGTTTTGATGGCTTTAGAAATAATTAATGTGGTTTTTTGGTTGTTCAGTATTTTGAGATTTTTTTGGTGGTGTTTTTTTGTTGGTTTTTTTTTTTTTCCTCTCTCTGTTAATATTTTGTTTCCACAAGTACCGAAGATGTTTTTCATGTATTTTTAGGAGATAAACTCCTTTTCCAGCTGTCTTATCTGGTCACATCTTATCTGCTTCAGCTCATTTAATTTTCATTAAGTTTTATCTTTTCTTTTTATTTCAATACAGCTTTAATTTCAATACAATCTATGTCTGTGATCTGTGGGACTGCCGCAAAAATATGCTGTGTCCTGATCATAGAAATGTTGGTAAGACTGAATAAAGGCACTGAGACTGTTTGCAGTGGGAATACTACTCCACAGAACTGAACAGAAGAAAATGGGCATGGAGGGTAATACTTGTTTAATGTCAAGAATTAAAGTAAATAGTAAGTGTTACAGCTGCTATTCATTATAGCTGTTACAGAATCTTATTAGTAATTTGCTCAGAGGAAGGTATAGATATTAGATGAATATAAAGCAATTAGGAAATACATGATTACTGCAATGCCTGAGCTATATAGCTTTAACAAGGGAAAGGTAATTATGACTTATGAAAGAAAAAAAAAAAGCATTGATGAAGTAGTTTCTCCCACTTAGATTTCTTTTTTTATTAAGTTGCATTTGTCAGTGCATTAGGGAGCAAAAACAGCTTTTAGTTTTGCTTTAAGTACTGGACCAGTAGATTAAATTTTGTCTTATGTTCCTGATGGCCAAGCTGGTAAACCTAAAGAGTTTGCTGGGCCTGAGCAAATATCTGAGTATCACTACTATATTTCTGAATTTTCCACCCCTGCAAAATGAGGTGGGAATGTGGCAAACTTACTACTGTGCTTGTGGCAGAAAACTAGAAGTTTTTATAGAAATAATGTATCTGCACACTTGCAGACTTCTTAAATTCCATTTGAAAGAAATGACCAGAAAATGAGGGTTCATTGGTGTTCACTAGTTTGGACAGGGATGAGCAAGTGAAAAGTTTTATTCCTCACAGTTATTTGTTGTTTAGCAGTTCTTACCAGCCCTGGAAAATACGATGTTCAAAGTGCTGTTTAAAAGACATTGTTAGTTCAGGCTTAGTGTGACAAATAATCTTTTGTCCTCCATGCTGAAAGTGGGATATCAGTTAAAAGAACAGCATGTCAGCTCTGCATCAGAGGATTTACCTACTAAAAAAGTTTTAGTGAAGCCATTTTGTACCCAGGAACATGGAGAGCTTTCATTTAGATGAACAAGTGCCTCTCAGTGTTGGCAAAAAGGGTCAATGTTTGCAAAAGCGTTCCCCTTCCTCTTCCCCTTTTGAGCATTACTTTTGTGTTCTATTCAATATTGAGGAGTAATGAAAATAAACTGTGTAGGTAAGTTGAGATCTGCGGCTGGCAGTGTGAGAGGTTTCCCCTGACCCCGATTTGTAATTGATCAAATATATTCTTAGCACTGACAAAGTTCTCCCGCTTCCTTGTGTTTGCTTGGAAAATGCATTATCCTCTCCCCGTCTGGCTTTGCTTAACTCTCCTGTTCTTCCTCATCACTGTGTGCTCATCCAGGCTTTCAGTCCAGCAGTTTCCTAATGTAAAGTGTGCACAATCTCTAAATCTCTTAGATAAGCCAGTTGTGGTTTTGTGGTCAGTTTTTCATTCAATTACAGACCTTGTTTATCCCCTGAGTCATCATTTTCTGCTAAAACTTGCAATGTGCTCTATTTTCTTTTCCTCCTTATTGTAAAAATTGATTGACTTGGGGGGTGGGGGGTGGTGGAGGTGGGGGGAGGTGGGAGGGTTGCCTTAGATTAATGGCATTAGATTGTCAGTTTATCTTGATGTCATGCTTCTGCTTACTAACTACTCCTTCAAAATGCATCGTTTTCATCCAACTCCAGTGGGACCATTTTTAGAGTATTGTTTTGGAGCCACTGTGACAGCTTCAGTAAATGGTGAGTTTTAATTCGTTTGTCTAATGAAGATTAGGATCTTGGCTAATGACTACATAGTCATAAGTGATGATGCTTTTCCCTCCTACTCCCTCGTTGCTTAGAACATATATTAATTGTGCAGATGGTAGTGACTTAGCTATGTGATAGTTCGCTTTCCATCTCCTCCTCTCGTGACATTTACACCATGCAAAGAGGGTGTATTGCTATCTCCTTATTTATGAAGATTTATGATTCATCACCTGCCTTTTAAATCAAATACTAAGATTATATCTTGTTGCTAAGAGGCAGAATTAGGATGTGTGCTTTCTTCTTTTAAGCACACCTGTGCCAAGCTTTGCCTGAAACCTTCAAGCAAATCACACCCAGAAGCACTGAATTTTCATCTTTGTTCCTACTGACAGCGTGTGAAACTTGCAGTGCCTGTTTTATGTGGGTAACTATAAATCATTCCTTATGCATTCAAAAGATTCACAGACTTTTCTGTCTGTAACCTAGCCAAAACTGAAGTCAAAATTTAGAAGTATTCAATACAAACATTTTTTGGAATTACTAGAATTCAAATATGATTTGTATGTGACAGATGGAAAGTAAATACTTTTACTGCTTTTTTTTAATTGTTTTGCTTCTCTCTCCCCCCCCCCCCCCCCCATTTATTTGTTCTTATGGTTTGCAAGAAACAACAACAGGGAAAGATTATTTAGGCACAACAAATAAAGACAATTCCTTAAATTTTCACATCACCTTTGATATCATCTGTCTGTCATGGCCCTCCTGCTCACCAGATTGTCTACTATTGCTTCTTTCTCAGAATAGTATTGCCATTTCTATGTTTCTGCATTTTCTGGGTTTGTTCTTCACAAAACTCACAGATTTTTATATATATTTTACTCATAATTTAAAGGCTTGTTTACTTTTGAGTGTCACTCTTGGGTCCCTTATCATTATTTGTAAATACTAGGGCAATTGGATTTAGTCTTCATGCATTATTTTGCTCTTCCTTTGTTTAGGAAAGATCCTGTGTTGCAGGTACGAGCCAGGAAAGTTCAGGATTACTTTTTAAAAGTTATTTTTTCAAACTGAGTGAATAGTTCTTTTCCTGACAGTGAGGGTTCTACCTCTGGTGTCTCCTTATCAAGTCTATACATTGTCTATGGCAATACCTGGATTAATACCTCTGTACTTGAAGCTGCTTGCAAAGGGAGGGGGCAAGGGGGTAAGGAGCCTCTGGGTTACAGCAAAGTGATGCTGAGAGAGGGAAAGAGAAAGAGGAGGGGATGTGAGGGCTGTATTTGGCAAGTGTCAAGGTTCCTGGGATACATATGGTCAGAAATGTGAATGGAGAAGTGACTTAAGGAGTAGAAAGGACCTGAAAAGAACTTGTTTTTCCTACAAAGCAGATTTGTAGGCTTGCACCTAGTGCAGGGTTTCTGTTACCTGACACAGAAGATGTAAAGGCTTTGCATAATGTGTAGTTTGCCCTCTGACGTGCTGGTATTCTGAATTTAGGAGGCT
This sequence comes from Falco rusticolus, assembly GCF_015220075.1. Taxonomy (NCBI): domain Eukaryota; kingdom Metazoa; phylum Chordata; class Aves; order Falconiformes; family Falconidae; genus Falco; species Falco rusticolus. The sequence continues at coordinate 13,662,698 of NC_051194.1, read as the reverse complement.
GTCTGCTATTCCATGAAGTTACTAAGACCTTGGTAAGGCACTGCAGTCATGATCGAACCAGTTGACTAGAAACTTAATTTGAGTAAATGAAAAGCTAAGACAGATCCATTGTACCACAAACATATTTGGTTGCTTTCAGCGTTGTAAATTTGAGATTGTAGGCTGCTGAAAATTCTGAAAAGTACAGCAGTTTTGAGCAAGCTGGTTATTACCTCATTGTCTGTATCTTTGGGAAGTGGATTGCAATATAAGCAGTATCCACCTAACTTCTGAAGGCCTGTTTCCTTTGTGCAGTACTGACGTTCATATCATTAATCTTCTCATTTGTCAGCTTGGAGGAACACCAGGGGAAACACATTCAACCTTAAACAAGAAAGTTATTAAACTGTTGACATTATTTGCTAAATTTCTGGTCTATAGTTAGAAATGAGATTTACCACCTATAAGAGAGATTTTGCAGAGTCACTAGCTCTAGTTTTAGGTTAAATGAACATATGTAATGCATGACAGAAGTGAGGAATTCTGGTCAGTACTTGAAATATCTGAAAGTAGTTTATAAGTGAAATTCTGAAATGTTATGACAAGTAAAAAACCCAACAAACCCAAACAAAAAAACAAACAGATGGATATTTTTCCCTGTGCAGCATTAATACGGCTAGATACTTGGGAATACGTATTGTGAAATTAATACTGTGAAATGAGAAGAACGATGCGACTGGGATACAGAACTATCTCACTCATTCAAGATGTGGCAGAGAGAATTTTCACGTACCTTCCCATACTTCTCACTTGAGAAACCTGCTTGCCCATAAAAGTGTGGCTGTTTCATTATACAACATTCTCTCTTACATCCCCACACTGCAGGCAGCACTGACTTGACGTCCACATCCCTGCTAAGACTTTTCTGTTGAGTTGTTATTTTTAAAAGGCTCTTCAAGCATCTTTCCCATAAGTATTATGCCTCGTAGAGGGAGTAGGGCAAACTATTATTTTCCTTGTACGCTAAGGAAATTAAAAGGTGTTCTTGCCAGGTGGTTAGTAGAAACCGTCATGTCCTTTAACATCATTTGGTATCAGATAATAACGTTGACATGCAGACATTCGTAGTGTGAAAAATAATGTTTACAAAAGATGCTCAGTGCTCTTCACAGTGAAGATTCCCCTGATGAACACCAAATCTGACGTAGGGGAACAAACTCAAGCTCTTGAGTTTTGAATTCCTCTTTTATAAATGTGAATCCTAGGAAATGTTTGTTTTGCTGCTGGGAGGTCCCTCCTCTAAAGCCTGTTGAACAGGCTCATTTTGTGACAAGTCCGTGTTTTGCCAAAGGGCTGTGGCTGGCTGGCCCTTGCTCCCACACCTGGGCCCAGGAGGGGGTAAGGATACATGAAAGAGGTAATAGACTCACTGCTGTGCCTCTGGGATGTCTCTGTGCTGAACCTGCGAGCCAAGTGATGCTTTCACCTTGTGGGTTTAGGCCAGTGTTTTCAGTCACCGCAAAGTACCTGTGCATTTAATCAAGTAAATGCCTTTTGGATGCTCTGAGTTTAATTTACTGAGTTTCAGCATGTGTTGTCCTATTGTTTATGTATAAAAGACTTCTAAGTAAAGCATGGGCATAATTTTAGATTGTTTTTTTTAAAAAAAGGAAAAAAAGAAGAAGGAAAAAGATGCATTTTCCTATAGCAAAATGATTAATTTTAAAAAAAATTCCTGAATACAGGGAATGGCTTCAGGAGAGGTCCCACATCTCAGATAAGCGTTTATATTCTCAGCAAATGTATATTTGCTGTATTCAGAGTAGGACTGATATTTTTCAGTTGACTCTTCATCTGCCTCCAATGTGAACTAGTTATAACTTGTTTCTTGGAGAAAAGAAGGTCTCGTGCATAGCCAAGGTAACATGAAAAGCACTGGAGGACGTGTTTTCTAAATTAAATTATAAAAATACACAATACGAAGAAATCCTTCATATATAGCCTACGTATTGATTCAACTTTCACTGCAGCAAGAGTTGTTAAAATGCATTTCTGGATAAACAAAACGTTGAAAGCGATGCCCACTGTCTGCATAAGTATATGGAAAGCAGAGACCTGATTAAACTGTGATTAGAATCAGTTGAACTTTTCTGATTCTCTTTGAGAGTCAGGTCATACACTATCTGATAACGGCATTGTGTACAGAATCATCTCAGGCTGCTTGGCAGGTCAGAGTCAAGTATCTTCCAAATCTAATAGCTTTATTGATCAAAAATGCAAATAACTGTCTACAGAAACTGATGGATCTTACTAGCATTAAAATGGAAAAGAAGGGACCTTGTAAGATTACTTAAGCTTCTCTTAGTGGAAATTTTACTTATTAAAAAACATATTCTGCAGCAAAACATGGTAACTAGGAGGAAACTCCCCCCCCCCCTTTTTTTTTTTCCAACATATGGATTAGCATTTTAGCCCCTGATATCTAGTTACTGAGAAGTTTCAAAGGTATTATTTCAGAAACAGGAGAGGACCAAGTGAATATCAAAAAGCAGCCTCTATGCAGCTTTTCTATTTAGATTTCTGATGTTCAGAGTTTTAGATAGCTTATCAAGCTTTCAGTTGTCCTTGCCAGTATGATGCAGCTAGTATGTCAGAATTTTTTGGAGTGTTTTCCCTGTTTCTGTTTGAAACAAAGTTATTAACGTTCTGAAATGAAGATGAGGAAAAGAAAAGTTATAACTGAGCATCCTAACTCTGGCACAGGAGGAGATGTAGACCTTCGGAAATGGTGTGGATTTCAGCAGGACAGCTGGAGTTACGTTAGTATAGTTAGATGCCTGTTAATTCCAGTTGTAAAGTTTGATTCATTGTTAAAGAAAAACAATCAACAAACCTGTATGCTTCTCTCATGCATCCAATAAACACTTAACTAAAGCCGAATTGGTCTGAGATGCAGATACTGATTTGGAAATGTTAAAAGGGAACATGGCTTCCTATTTTTAAAATAATATTGCTGCTACTTTTATAATATATTAAATTAATAAGTATATTTGATGTCTAAAAGAGACCAGGTATGAGATGGAGGATTGATGGTGTAAGCCTAACACAATAGATGAGAAGAGCACTGAGGCCTGGCATGATATCTGGAATGTGATAGAAGGCAGTTTTAAGTAATGTATTTTTTCATTGTCAAAATAATAATAAAAAAATCTACTGGCTTAGGTATCATGTTAGTAGACTTATGTGTCAGGGAAAGAAAAGAGGGAGTATGATCAGTAATAGCTGCAATCCACAGATGTCTGCTTGCAGATTAGCCTGGGTAGGAAAAATATCAATGTTTAAGAATAAAATGTTCATATTTTGTTTGTCAGACCTCTCCTAAAGCATTGATATGAATAAGAAGGATCTTCTTCCTTTCCTTTCCCAACTCCCTGTTGTAGCATTTTATACAAAAAAATCATCTGTGTGTCTCTTTTTCTGTCTCCCTCCCCCGCAGGAGCCTTACCTAAAGTCAATTGACATTAATAAGAATCTGCCATTTGAAACCTGTATGCTATGAATTAAGCCTAAAAATACCTGCTAAATCTTATTCATTGTCCTCAGTTAAATACGGTTCACAAGGAAGTAGTTTGTTTGGATGGGGTATGTCACGTCACTCCAATGCAAATAGATGATTTATTAAAGGCAGCTTAAACAGCCCCAGATCTGGCTGTTAATTGGGGTGGAGAGGCGCCACTGACACCCTGGGCGTATGGGGCTCAGGTGAACGGTGAAGTTCTGTAGCTTTATATCCCTAGGGATTAGTTCTTGATGTGTACGTATAGGATGCTTTACGTAGTCTGTATCTTTTTCATTTGTGCTCTATAGGCAGTACTTTAATACAAATCATGGTTAGTAAAAACTGGAATAAATTGTAGCTAATTTGAAGAACTCTGGTAGCCATTTTAAGTGAGCAATTTCTCTTCTGTAATTTTAAAATATTGTTCTGGAATGGAAAAAACATGCTAGTATAATATGGTTTTTCATATTTGCATACTCTGTATCTGTATTTTATTATACATCTCTGTCAGGCATGGCATCTTATTTACTCAGTACAGGATTTGATGTGCTGTTTGGCATACATGTAGCTTAGGTAGCTTGGAAGAGTAAATACAAGCACCAATATTAATTGATGGATAATACATATTTTAAAAAATATGAAATAAAAGTCTATTCTACAGAAGAAATGCTGTGATGTGCTTAATACAATCAAACCAAATCTTCCAGAAAGAAAAACGTTACTGAAACAAAACAAGGCAATTCCAACCGAATCAGTCCTCCTTTGCTTGGTAACGCTGCCTCTTGCCCGCTTGCCAGTGCAGCGTCAGCCTTTTTCTGCAGGCCACGGCAAGCACGTGATTAGAAGTGGTTCCTGTGAAAAGTTAAAAGCCAGAAAGTAGTTGGAAGTAGTCTATTATTAGCTATACCGGACTAAAGAATTTGATTGTTGAATCTTAATTGAGGTTGTGCCACTGAAAGAATTCATTTTGCCTTAAAAAATCTCCTCAGCCTATCCCTCTGCAGTTTTGTGAGGTTTCGCTACCTGATGCTGGTGATGCACTTGAATCCACAGGGCTTGCAGGCCTGTATTTGTACAAGTAGACTAGCGTGAAGTACTTGCTATATGGTGCATGATTAACGTCAGTATCAAACCTAGATTTTATTATCAGTATATTGTCTGGGGATTTTCCCCTATTTTTGGTATCTAATTTCTTTGAGTTCTTTCGACCCTTTACATTTCTCCCTGTTCTAGGGAAAAAACTTTCTCACTCATGAAGGATAAACTTGCTACTGTTCAGTAATAACTGGTCTAGGTATGTGACAATCACTGCAGAAAAAAGCATTAAATCCTTCCCCCAAGGAATTATCTGTAATTTCACAGTGCCCCTTTTAATTCTACAAGACATTATGTATTATGTCATTTGTGCCACTCTAGTATCTTGAAATAGGCCCTTGGTACTTCTGTGCCTGCTCTCTTCAGTGCAGCAGTTAACAGGTTTGGAAACTGGCCAGTGGTACTTTTGTATGCAGTTGCATGATGTACTGACATCAGAGCTGTTAAAAAAAACAAAAACAAAAAAGTGATTAAATCAGTTTAATTAGTTTCTTTTTTTTTTCCCCAGCCAAATGATGGTAACTTTTTTGCCATAAAAACTAACAGCTAAAAAAACTTGAGATAAGATGATAGATTTATTTTTAATGTACGACTTACATGAATTAGTAAATCAAATAGCATAAAGGAATTAGATAAAAATGGTAAAAAGTAAGATTCTAAGGAATAAAGTTATACATCAGTGATAGGTATTAACTGGGGTCTCATGGCATTAATATTTTGGTCAGCTTTTGTTGTTTATGTTATATCTATAAATTGACTTAGGTGATGCAGCAATGAAGTACAGTTCATGAATTATTGATTATAAACATCTATGTAAAATGAAGGATAACAAACTAAGTTCTACTTCTCAGTCACTGAAACCCAATTCTTGTTAGCCTGTTTGGCAGGGATTGAAAATAGTATTTGGCTGCAAAAAAAGGGAAAATACAACTGCAGGGAGAAGCCCTACAAATCAGAAACAGCATGCATCAACGAAAGATGATTAAGGAGCATATATTATGTTGTTATATATATTTGTGTGTGTGTGAATGTATTTGTGTTGCTGATTGTTCATGATGCATATGAACACAAAAGGAAATCAGTAGTGTTTTTTGGTAGGGCTGCTCAGTTGTGAACTTGATTGAATTGCTGTAAATGTTTCAAAGGTATTTTTATTTTCTTTTTTTACAATCATGCTTTCGTATACTTTGAGACCCACTGTATATAGCAAGACAGGTACTTCCAAGGAGTCCTTAAAAATAGGGTTCCCATTTTCCTTTGGTTTTGGGTTGAATTTGAGTCCTGAAAGATGTGGTTTTGAAAATACCAAATCACAAATCTTGCAATGAAAAGTGAGGGGCAGGAGAGAGGGGGAGGCAGGATTCTCATTACAAGTGTAGTTTTATTTGTTTATTTGGTTTTAAAATCTTGTACACAGCCCCTGGAGATGCTGATCAGATGAGGATACTGAAACATGCTTACAATTAGTATTGCATGTGTTGATACTGTAAAGACAAGATTAATAGCAGTATAGACAGTCTCAACCTAACTGAAATATAATTTCCCTTTATTTTACTCGTATGCAGTACTGAGCCCTGCAAAATCTGTCACAGACTTCACAATCTAGTACATGGACTTCTCAACCCCCACCCCTTATTGCCACACGAGGGTGAAGCATTACTACCTACTAACTACAGACAGCAGTCATTCAGTAAAATTAAAAGGGAAATGATACATTAGTGTCCATGGGCTTATCTAGCCAATGGTTGTGTTAATGTATTAGCAAACTAGGTGTAAAGTATGAGGGCAGTACTTCAGGTAGCCGATATTGCAGTGATATTTGAAAAGCTGTCAGTAGGGTGGAATTATGCATTTGGATATGTGTCTTTTACTGCTCCCTAAATACCAAAGTGAAGCTGAAATGTTTATTTTCAAAAAAAGAGATATTGATCTTATGACAGTATTCAATTACAAGAATATTTGGTTTATTGTATTGGAATATTACAGTAGATTTAATCAGCTTGTTCAATAGTGGTAAAAAAAGTGGCAGTTTCTCATTCTCTTTTTTGCTTGTTGCATTGTGTGAGCTTAGAGGCAGGACGAAGGGAGAGGGAAGATGGGGACAGCAGAGATTCTAGCTACGTCAACGTGAGGGCCTCGCTGACACGCTTAGCTACTGCCTCTGCTTTCAGCTCTCATCAGAAATAAAATAAAAACAAAAATATTTTGTATAGCTGCTCGATAGTGGCTGACCTCTCTCAGGTAGAGAATGAAAGAGGTATGTCTTACCAGAAGTGAGGAGGTCTGTTTTGCAGAAGCACTTAAAGGGATGCGGAGCGCATTACAGCTGCCGGCGGTAACTGCAGTGGTGGGTGGGATGGGGGAGGATGAGTTCCCTTGTGACACAGGCGGTCTGTGGCTCTTAGTATGCTGACAGATCCCAAAATTCTGTTTTCTGAATCTGGGCATCTGGTGAATGGCAGTTTGTTTTTTAGACCTATTCAGGGAGACAGGAATGGGACGTCATCCCCTTTGTCATCAGTAAAAGCAAAACAGAAAAAAATAATATCTAAATTTGTTTTAAGACTTGGTTCTAGACAGAGGCAGCCTAGAGTAAAGAAAGCTATCTGGAAAGTTTATGTAAATGGGGCACTAGATTCCTCAAAGGCACCAGTGTTAGCACACAATGGTTGCAGTTCTACTCGGAGGAGGATTTTTTCCCTTACCTGTTCTCTTTCACGGTGAGCAAATCCCCTGTGGGTGTAGGTACCCCTCACTTTGACATGCTACTGCAAAAGCATCTCCTGCGTTTTGGGGAATGTCTACAGACAGGAAGGTGATTAAATACTTCATTCTTGGCCGTGGTGAAGTTCTCTTGAAGAGTGAAGAGGAAAGAAATTATGTTTGTGAGCTTTTTTTGCTAGAATTAGAAAGGTATAGATTACATTGTTTGATGGAAGTAAATGGACTAATTGAAATCCTACAGTCACGTAGGCAGTGCAACTATCCTTGCATTCCAGTTGGAGTGCATGAAAATGTCTTATCATCATTGAATTAATAAGTAATAACTTGTGTCTGTTACTCTACTGTGCTTTACAGTTTGCCTTTATTCTGACTGTTCACTGTGTCCCTGTTTGGTTGCTTTTAAGGCATGACTGCTGCTTTAGGACAGGGACAGTTTGTTTTACTTTTGTCTCAGAATTTTGTAAGAGTTAGAATTTTATGGGTTACTGCTTTTGTTGTAGAGGTTCTTGAAAGAAATTTAATAATTTCAGGTCTGCACTAGAGGGGGTTTCCTGACTTTTTTCCACATTTTTTGATCTGAGAGTAATTCTGCTTATGAAGAATCCACTTAAATTTATTATTTCTATTGACATTTCCCTGTGGAAAATGAGCCTTCTTATTCTGACTCACAAAAGCCAGAGGAATAGGAGCTTTGTGCTCTTATCTTACTTCTGTAAGAAATACTAAATAAGCTGCAATCATAAAACTGAATGTGCCTTTTCCACTGAAGATTGTTTTGACTTTCACATTAATTTTTAACTTGGGTAGAACTTCCTTTCTCCAGAATGGTGAAAATACCTTCCACTCAGATGTCTCCCTGAATAGGCAAGTAATTGGTAACATTCTTGGTGGCGTTTTGTGAGAAGGGATTTTGCAGGATTGACTGTGTCACAGAAAGTATAAATTAAGAACGAGATAAAGCAGTGAACGAAGTTTCTGCTTCAGCTCATCGTTGTGAGCACAAGTTCTTCATTAACAGAGGAAGGTTTGGGAGATGCAGGTAGTGCAAACACCACCACCGTCTGCCTTGAAGGCAGCTCCCACAAGGAGCTGTGTCCAGCAGGTGCTGGAGGTGGATTACTGCAGACGTTTCATGGGTGGGGAGAAGAGTTGCACTCTGTTTTCCAAGGCTCACATGACTGAACGTTCAGACACAGCCTCCTGAGGGAAACGAGATGCTGTGCTTCCAAAGATGAGAGTTGCACTACATGGTGATAGCATTACTGTAGTTGTCTCTCTCTTAAGGCATAAAAAGGTAGCCCATGGGCAAAGTGCATGCTATTTTACTATGACAATCTGTACTTCCTTATCTCTATGTTTTTAGCAGCAGTGTTATCTGCACAATTTGTGCTTTGAAGCAGTGCGGATTTTGTGGAGAAGAGATTCCCTTTTCCCCCTAGCTTTTCAATTATTTAATTAAACATTGTATCTTTATCATCCTGGATTAAAAAATGTTACTATAGGGTATGTTTACATATATACATATGTATACATATTCATATACGTATACATACATTCACCAGAACTAAGCACCAATTATTTTTGGGCACTGAGAATTGATTAAAAAGCCACCAAATCCATGTGTCTCCTCCCAAAGTTCTAGCTTTCTTCCATACTTTAAGAGAATCTGTATTAAATATAATGTAATATCAGAATTGTAAATTAGCTATTTTTAAAGAGAATGCAATAAATTTTAATCTTCTTATACTCTCATGTATATAAGATTGAATTACTAGAACACCACCCCCGAAAAGGTTGTGAGAAAGGTGTTATAGATGTTCTGAAATGCATTTGGTTATACAGTTTTTTCTAAGAAATTTATAAGTTATAAACTTTTTTGCCTGTTGAAGAGGACACAACTGGTTTAAAGATGTTCTGTATATTGATTTATTTGTAGAATGTAACACGTCTTGGGTGATACAGATATAAATTTTTAAGAGAAAGAAGCTGAAATAATGCACTTTTTATTTCAATGCTGACATTATCTGAGTGAACTAGACATGCAACTTTCACAACCATAAGAAGGAACATATTTAGATAAAAATTTGAAAGTAAAGTGATGGTCATACAGCACAAGGGCTATGTATAGAGTGGAGGAGATGTACTAGTTCTTTATTCCAAAGTTGGTTGTTACATAGTGAGTCACTCAGCCATCATGCCTGTAATGTTTCATTGTTCTGTGAGTCCTGTAGTGGTTTAGCATTCTCCCTTTTATTTATTTTTATTTCTTTTGAAAGGGAGAAATGAAGTGAATGCTGAAAGACAAGGATACATTTCCCAGTGATAAAATATTAAAATTATGAAGTGCTCCTCTGAGCATTACTGCCATAGCTGCTGCATTGTGTTATCTTCTTGAGGAGCACATAGTACTTCAGAGAAAGGCTCGAGTAACTTCAATCTAAAGCTGAGGTTATTGTACCAGAAGATTTTATTGCAGAGTGATGTGTGCCTTTTGCAGGGATTAAATTATGAACATGATGTCATGGCTGAGTTTTGGATGCAGTGACAGGGTAATAGGTAATGCTATCTAATTTAAAGAACAATTTAGAAAGCTACATGCTGAAAGATACAGCAGAAAATTGCACATCGTTGTATGGAAATCTGCAGCAAAATTCTGGTTCTTCTGAGTCAGAATTCCTGTACCATAAAATAACAGCCAAATTCTTCAGTTTTCCATTACTCTTCCCAGCTGGTATGCAAACGGCACAGCAGGCTATCCTTCAGCAGAGAAATGCAGAGTTTCTTGCCAAGAAAGATCAGAAGCGTATATGTTTCAGTTTCCTCTTAACAATCTTGGATGCTTCTTTTACCAGCAATATAAACACCACCACCAACTTAACTACGGAAGTTTTTTCCTATCTTGTATTACATTTAGAAAATGCTTTAACATCATATCCTTCTTATTCTTAACTTGTTTTATGCTTGTGCCTTCTAGCTTTAACAAATACACTTAGTGCTTTCAGAGAGTACCTAGCTATTCAAGGTTTGCACACAACAGAGACAAGGGGAAAATATCTACATGTCATGAGATAGTGAGTCCCAGATGGAGTAAGAAAAATGAGCCAAGGTGGAACTTAGGTTGGAATACTCAGACAATGTTGAGAAGTGGTATTAGAAGAGAAGCATATTGCAGATTCTGGGTAGCCTGAGCATATAATTTCATCTTAAACTGAGGCATCAACTTCAACAAAACAATTGCACTTTTTTTCCCCACTATAAAAGTACACTGAGAAACTCCATATGCAGTTTACAGTTCAAAGCATATAGCAGTCAATAGCTGAATGTTCAGATTTAATGATGGACTTGTAGAAACGTCACTATTTTTTATGTTTTGCTAAAGCCAGCTCTTAAGCTTCCCTTGCATGATCATAGGTTATCTTTCATGTGAATAAGCAGAAGGAGGAAGAATTCAATGAACTCTATAATTAGCAATCAATCTATTTTAATTTAAAAGTAGATCTCTTAGTATGTCTAACAACCTTGACACATATGTCTAAATCCAATATTATTGTTCAAGAGAGAGATTTATCACGTTCCAGTTTTGTTCCAAGATTTCCACGTATTTGAAATTGGCTCTGATGGCTGCTGCTGCCACGGATGTTTCCAGCTGTGGCACAGCAGGACTGTTTCCAAGAATTAGGAGTGAACGGTGGGTTTAGCTGCAGATAGGCGCAGTCTGTTATACTTTGGTGTCCTTACAAGCTCTTTGGATTGCTCCTGATGCTGTTAATGGGGAGTCATAGTCTACCTTCACATATGCAAATCTGATGCAGAATCTCACATTGCTTTCAACAGGATGTATGTGCATACATTTAAAGAAAGAATTATTTGTATTTTCCCAGGCTTCAGCTCTGTCTTTGACTCAAAAGGATCACCATCTGTCAGTGCTAGAGTTAAGAGTGTTATGTAGTTCTTATACTACCACTCTTCTCAGAGGAGCCATCTGAAATTGTCACCTTCTTGCTCATCTTTTCTGTTGTGTATGTAATCCTGTAATTATAGGTCAGGGCTGCTTCCTTCCGGAGCAGACATAAGTTTCTGTTGCTGCTTATTCCCCATAGCTTTGCAGAGCCACTGCAGCTCCAAGAGGGAATTAGATTCTGTCCATCTCCACCTCTCATTAGCATTGTTCTCCTGTCTTTCAGAGAGGTTTTTTCTTCACTGGTGACGTCAGAACTGTTTAAGTTGCTATTTTGAATTTCACATCCCACTTGAACTTGTCAGAAGAGCAAAATCTATGGGATCTTGAAAAACTGTCCCTTACACATCACTGAAAAGTAACAAATATTAGCACTGCTGGGATAGTATTTGTTATGGATATTATTTTCTGTATCACTTTAAGTTTGGAAGTGTTATAAAAAACTGCATTATGGCCTTTAGCTTTGGCCTGTGGAAGGAATAGTGCCAATTTCCAGCTCTCATTTGAATCATAGAACCTCCACAAAAGTTTGGAGACAAGGGCAGTTTTTCAGCTTTCTCAGAAAAAATAGTTTACCTGAATTATTTTAAATTATTGACAGCAAACCTTACTTTCCCTGCAAGTTAGTTGTGGTGCAGGTTTCTTTGCACTGTAGCTATGCTTGTTTTGATACATGAGGTTTTCTTGAGGTCTACTTCATAATACATTATTTAGTCAGTTTAGTGCTTCAGGGTTTGCCTTTTTTCCTCTTTGTGTGCTCCATAGTCGGTCTACATTCAACACACAGACCATAAAAGAAAAAGCTGAGGACTGGTTTGCATTATTAGGAATCGTAACATAAAGTACCACAAGGCTTCTCTTGCTTTAGCAGGAGATGGAAAGATTAGTCTATGAGACATTTCATACGGTTTCATTTCATACGGTGTGTCTGTGAGAGCACGATGGTTCTGTTATCATCCCTAATGACGATAATGCATCGAGTTACACTGGGGGTTTGGAAAAGCTTTCACTTTTTCATTGTTTGTTCTCAAGGTTACATTATGCAAAATACAGCGTTGTATTTTGTGCGCTAGTCCAGGCTGTATAAAAATATTTTAAATCTTTTTATGAAAACTGAAGTAGCTCTGCTCTGGGGAAGGGGCTTTAGGCCTGTTTCAAGTATTCCTTGTTGCTATAATGAATTGCTGTTTCCTCCTCTGCCTGAAAAGTCATGACTTTGAAGTACTCTGAGGTGGTGATTCTTGTATGTTCTTGCATTGGTAATTTGGTTTAGCTATTCACCATGAATTGCAAACCACTGAGAAATTATCAAGAGGTAGTTTGTTGTTTAAATAATTTTGAAGATGAAAGAGAAAAGTCAGGGTAAAATTATGAGGGAGGTACAAAGAGAAAAGGACAGAAGTCTTATTTAATTTCAGTGGATTTGCATTATGGATAAGAATGAACAAGCGAGTTGAATTAAATACATTATTCAAAACTGCTGTTTTGGCTTGATTAAAACTCCTCTCTACCAATCATTTTCATTACTGTGCCACTTTTTTGTCTTTACTTTCTGAAGCGGTAAGGCACTGTGTCTTTTAATGATTCGATAATGTTGCCTACAGAGCTTTTATCCTAGCTGGCTGCAGCCTTCAGCCCCTTTTGTGGTATTTGTTGCACCCAGGTATCCTGCTGAAGCTATATCAGAATTGTGAGCGTCCAGCTCCACCATAAGGATGAACAGACACTTTGCTGGGGGTAACACAGGCATGGGAGTGTCTGTGTTGGAGCCCCTGGTCTGGTAGACTCTGGTAGGAAGAATGTGTGTAGTGAGGAGGAAGGTATTAAAAAACTTAGGTCAACCAGGCTAGTATTTACCGCGAATCTTTTGTGCACTTAAATCTTGGCTGTAAATCTATGCTCCTGTCTCTTCTCTTTGTGAACAACTGAAATTCTTCTAAAACTCATTACTATAATAGACACATAGATATGGGAATACTGAGGTATTAAACAAAGCAAACCACAAACCTCTTCAGCAGAAAACACAACTAAACAAAAAACATGAGCTGTAATTTTCTTCTGGTCTCACTCCAGCTTTCCTGACGTTTTCCCTGAAATAATCAATCTGACATTGATACTGGAATAGAGCAATTTCTTTTGGTTTTCCTCTAGATTTTTAAATAAGGAACCAATTATGAGCTGCTGAGAGGATTTTTAACAATATATGCTGCTGCTTGCTCCCTTTGCATTTGCTATCAACAAACATGTATTCCTGAGCAGTTTGGTTTATTAAAAGCTGGAAGACTTCCATTGAGGGGAGCCAAAGGATTCTTTTCCCCTGCTTTTTTCTACTCCAGGAAGCTTCCTTTTGAAGCATCTGTGGTGATCCACACTCGTTGAAAACAATGTATTTTCAAAAGCAGTTCTGTGAGTACCCACGTAGTGATTGAAGAGAAACTTAGTGGCAAAAGGTGTTTCTTTTCTCTGAAAGCCCAATACATATGAATGGTCAAAATGTAAAATTGAGGGATCTTGCCTAGACTGACGAGAAAGAGGTCGGAGTTACTATGTGTTTATATTAATAACTTGCCCCTACTTTTTTTCTCTTTTCTTTTAATTTACAGGGATATTTTTTCTTCTTCTTTTTTTCTGGAAATGACAGTAAAGTGTTGTTAGGACAGTAAGGATACTAATGAAAAGATTGTATAGCTTCAACGCTTCTGAAGTACCTTGCAGAAGGAATTGCTGGAGTCAATGTTGAGTGAATTTTGAGCCTCTCAGGCAACTGCAGTTTTCTGCTTCTCACAAGCTCTTATTAGGTATTTAAGGAGAAAAAAAATGAGGTCCATCAAATGAAAGAGCTCTTTGTTTGTCAGGCTGAAGAATTTAAAAGAAGTTTTTAAAATAGTTATAGAACAGTCTAAATACCTACTATGAAACCCTCAAACAGGGGGACAGGATTTTGAGAAGAAAACTGTTGGTCATATGGTCTGTCACGAATACCCTGGAACGATGTAGCAGCTGATCCTGCCAGGTCAGACGGTGCCTGCATGTCCTGTAGGCACTCCGTCTATCCACTTGGGTCCCATTTTGGATGCACACCCACATCATCTTGGGTTTGATGATTTGAGCTAAATCATTTGGTCAGCCTTCAGCCTGAACAAAACTCGTACAGTGGGCTGCTGTGCAATGCTCTCATTTTTCTACTTGGTGTGGAAGCAGATTCCCCAGATGCAGTTGGCCGGTCAGCTGTACTTAACACACAGGAGAAAATCTTTGTTTCTCTGAGGAGTCAATATAAACCACCAGGCTCTAGTAGCTGTAGGAGAAGGGCTCTTGCCAGGTACAGGGGGAAGAAAGTCTAGAAACCTCTCTGCATCTGCACTACATCCATACCTGGCCCTACGTGGAGTATATGCAGGACATACTAATTTGAGTGTTGGCAGGTTCCAAATGGTAATATTTTTTAATTACTAAAGGGTTATATAGCATGCTCTCAGGGTGGTGGAGGGGAGGGAGGATTAAGAATTGGTTTTTGTCTACACGTTAAGAAGACTTGATGAGAACACAGTTAATAAAATGCTACTGAGAATTGTGCCTTGGTCATATTCCGCTCAGGGTCACATACCATCATGAGGTCTATCAGCAAAAGATTTATTGATGGTACAGATGTTTCTGTCAATGTCTAAGAGGCACACCTGACATATTAACGTTAGGAGGTTCGGTGAAATCTGGAGGCGCAAATATGGTCTAAATGTTTTGTGAAAAGGGTCCTGGAAATCCTCACTTTCTAACATGAAGATAAAATAATACTTCATTTACAAAGCACTATTAAACAGAAGAAAGAAGAATTAACTTTCATTAACGGATTGGTGTATTAACCCAGGATGTGAAGTATGTGTCTTTCTCTGTTCCTCTTTAGGCCTCCTCTGCCACCTTTCTTTGAGCCTTTCTTTTTTGGCTTGAAGTCCTCCACTATAAAATGAAGGAAATACTGCTATCCTACTTCATATTTAATTTTGTCAGGATAAATTGGTTGATGATTATTAAAGCTTACAGTACTGTGATAATGGCACGTAAAGGGGAAGCTCTCTGCTCGCCCACCAGACTGGTATAACCTTCTCAGAACAGCATTAGTTACAAGTAAGCAGCAGACACGGTATTTCAGCAAAAATAGGCAAGAGCATCAGTTGTGTAGAAACACATTTCTTGTCTTTCAGCTGTGTGCGATCAAGGAAAGATTTGAACCAGACACATGAACCAGCTTTTCTGTTTCCTTCCTAGAATTACCACAACAGCTGCTTGTATGATGGACCTACGGAGATATCCGCTGGATGAGCAGAACTGCACACTGGAGATTGAAAGCTGTAAGTACTTCTGCAAATCCTACTTATTCTGTGGTCAACTGTTTCAGAGTTTTTATTTCTGTCCTCTTTTTTATTTATTTTTTTTAACATGCTACTAACCTAGTTGTCTTTCTGTCTGACGACATTTAGATCCTTGTAAACACATGCAAAAAAAAAGCTTTCCAGATGGATTAGTAATTTGTGGCACAGGATTAGCAAAAGTTATTCTGTGTTTTGATGGACAATTTACAGCTTTAAATGTCTCGTTCAAATGCCTTGTTGGAGTTCATGTGATGAGCATGAGGATTATTATCAGTTCTTTATCCTCCTTTACTGCTGAATTGTGTGACAGCTTGTTTCCATTTATAAATGACAGCAAAAGGTTAGAATTGTCCTTGAAATAGGTGTTTTGTGGTTTTTTTTTCCTAACCCCTCTGCTGTAGTTAAACTTTCAGCTTATGCAACGCTGTCTGTTATATATCTCCTGATTTAATGGCTGGTGTCTCTATCAAACTTTCTATGTAGATAAAACTTGTGAAATAAATTTTAGGTATCTTTTCAGTGAAAAATCTTTAGGGAATCTAAGTACATCAGAGAAAAAAAAAATTCATGATCACTGTTACAAAGACAATATTGTAAGCACGCATTATTTGGCACTCTAAGACAGTATCAGCACTCTCAAGATAAATCTCCTTTTTCAGGAGAACCATAGGTAACTCAGCTGGGGTGTATTAAGTTGACTGGCAAGAAAAATGGAAATTAATGGCATGAAAGTATGTATATTTTTTAAGGAACTTCTGTATTATAAAAGATTATGTGGGATTTCTGTGTGCACTGAAGTACAAAATGACAGTAGCTTGTGCTACAGTCTGCTAAGAACTTGCTACAGCTGAGCTTCCTTCTCCTGTTCCAGAAACCATTTAAAAATATGCTTTACATTTGTGCCCAGGTTTCATTCATTTTAGTGTAATTTAAAGATATGCCAAAATCCTTTCCTGAATTAAACTTGTGACACTGCTGTCTGAAATAATTTACATGCATAAAGTAAACAAAATGAGTCCTTATCATTAAGGTTCACCCCTCTTGTATGCTGAAATACACAAGCAGCAAATGTGGTGATGGACTTCACTCTTTTGAGAATGAATGAAATCTTGGGTCTGGGTTTTTGTGTTTCTTTTTTTTTCCCAGTTCGTAATAGAATCTCTGTTGATAACACTTGATTCAAAATTTCATACCTGCAGCCTTTTAGCAGTACAGGAGGCTGATTTTAATGTGCGAGCTACTGGTAAAACTGTATTCAGGTTTATAGAGATTTTTATTGATAAGGTGGTTTGCTATGCTGGAGTCTTTTAATTGTTGTTGTAGCACAGCCCTGAATATTTTTTTTTTCCTGATTGTGTGTGTAAGGTAGAAAGCTGGAGAGTCAGGGGGCATCCTTTCTCTCTATTTACAGCATTGTTTAAACAACCAGCAATGTCTTGCTATGTCTGCATTGCTGAAATGCCTGAGTCTTCTTGGGATTCACAAGCTAGATAGCCCCTGCCTTGTCATGCTTGCAGGACCCACTCTGGGAAATATTGCCAGGAAATACTTCCTAGGTCAGTCCTTATAAAAAACTGAAAATTAAATTATGTTCCTGCTTTTCAATGAGAGCACTTGTTCTTATTCAGGCTTAGAATGTGGGACCTCTAGGTTGAAATTTCCCTTTCATCTAATGTGAGGTTTGAAGCCAGATCTGTTATTGTTCAAGAAGCAGGCCTTGAAAACAGGGCAACGAGCTTTCAAAATTGTTGTTCCGCTTACTATGAAGAACACAGTACTCGTTGTGTCATAGAAAGGGTAGGAGTTAATTTACCATAGTGGTTAGTAGCTTGTAGGAGAGCTCCTTTGTGGATGTATTAGCTCTGTTGTAGCATCACAAAAGTAAAATGGATTTAAATCAGAATACTGTATGTAGCCTATCTTTCTTGGCGGTAACAAAGGCCATTAAAGAATGTGCATAGAAGTAATACTTGAACTGTGTTTCGAAGCACTTGAATTCTGCTTTAGAAAATTATTGCTCTTTATATATGTCATTCTGTTCAGGTAAAACTCCTGAGTCTGTCTAATCTTTATGAATCACTTCACAGAAAAATGCTGCTAGGCAGATAGGTAGAGTGAATGAGATTGAAAGTGAATTTCTAAGTTGTTCAATGCAGATACTCAAGTCGTAATCGCTTCCTTCAACTTATTAAGCTGCGTGCTAAAAGTAGGTTGGTTCCTTGCCCTGCTGATCCTGTTGGATGTCTGTTTCACCACAGCGCTCTTGTGATGGTTAGAAATTCTCTAAATTCTACCCCAAGTGTTTTCATGGCCATGAAGGCATAAAATTATACTTGCTGCTTGTGTCAACAATTTTCTTTTTTTTTTTTTTTTTGCTTTTCTTTTCTTTTTTTTTTTTTTTTTTTAGTTCAATGTATTCCCCAGCCTTGCTGGGACCTTCGTAATATGTTTAAAGAAAGCAGTCCTAGTTTCTTGTAGGCTTCATTTCAGGAAACTGAATATGCCAGTCTCTTCTAGCTTTCCCATACAAGAGTATGTTAAGAGAAATGAAGAACTAGCTAATGCTAGTTCTTCATTAGGAATAACTAATACCATAAACAGTATCCCAGATGAAATCTTTAGTAAACTATAGCATTAATGCTGCCCTTTTTCCAAGAGTCATCTTTTGCCTGCCTTCACAACTGCATAACTTTCTCAGATAATACTCTTTCCTGGAACAGTACAGCAAAGTCTTCGCCTTCCTCACTCATTTTCCAGCAGTGGATTCTAGCTTTCAGGAGTTGTGTGGTGGTGGTTTGTTTTTTTTGTTTTTTTTTTTTGTTTTTTTTTGGTTTTTTTTTGTTTCTTTTGCATAGTACTAAGAATACATGACTTGACATTTCGTAACACTCTTCATTCACATAAATCAATGTTCTTAATATTGCTACTGTCCTCAAGGTTATCCATTCTTGCTATATTTGTTCTGATCATCCTTTGTCTTAACAGTGCTTGCAGATTTTATTTCAGTAGAAATTTCATTAACATACAAATACCAAAGAATATTAATGCCAAGAAGGAAGACCTTTGCTTATAATAATTCTCTGTGCTGAGCATGATCTATACTTGCAGTGCAATAGAATTTCCTGCAAACCTTTTATATATCTTCGCTAATTGTTCTCAGATAGCCCTATATCAAATGTTATAATAAAGCCTAGATTAGGTACACTTCATTTAAAAAAGGAGCTGTTGTCTAGCCAGATCCTTTGAGTTAAGTAATGATAGATTTTTATCCCATTTCCATACATGTTGCCGTTTCCTGTATTCTTCTAGTCTTTCTGAGCTTCTTCCTTCCTTTCCCCGTCTCATTCTGTTACTGATGCCGGAGTTGATTGGCTTTTAGCAGCCTGGGTTACTGTTCTCTATGTGTCATTGTATTTACTGAAAGGTGACCACTATCAAATTTTTGTTAGTCTAGGTTTACATAAATCTAGATTAATTTTCAAGATAAATTAGACATTATGGTGAAAAAGTGTTGTATGTAAAATATAAAAAATGAAATTGGAGAGCTGGTATCCTCTATTAAGATACAAGAGACAGCATTTTTCCTACTTCAATTTAAGGCAGTATTAATGAGATTAGATGCTGAAAGTGTAAGAGAGGACTATTCCTTATTAGTTTAAAGAGTATCAGTTCTGAGAACAGAAATCCTTTTTTTTTTTTTTTTTTTTTTTCCCATGTATAGCTAGTTACAGCCCTGATCATTTTTTGCTTTGCTCATCCTTAAAGGGCAGAATTGTGTTGAATGCTCAGTGTTGCGATGATGCTTCTAAACCTGTAGGCCATCTTTTCCAAGGGCATCTAATCTGAGCTATTCTACTTCTCTTTTTTTTTTATTTCCCAACACGCTCAATAGCAGGGTTATAACACCAGAGGGAAATCAGTTTTCCTGCGTATTCAGTTCTTAGTTTCCCAACTTGCAGGCAACAGAGAGCTTTTTCCTTTTCAGTTGAATATTGACTTGACTCAGTAAAATGCCTCTCCTTTCTGCTCCCTGCCTCTGCCACTGCAGTATGCATTGCTGAGTTTCTGATGATGCTGTAGAATAATTTTATTTCTCTGCTGTTTCCTGCCTCTCTGGAGTTGTAACTGTTGAAAGGAATATCCTAGCTAATCAACCACAAGACTAGTGGGAGCTCAAAGGCAAATGTGCAGGGGAGTTTGAAGAATACATCATATTCAAACAAATAAAATATTGTATTGCACACCCTCTAGCATAACAGAGAAAAATGACTGTGATTATTTTCAATATTTCTAAGTGTAATCATTCAAGATTCATCTGGTACATTTGGATCTTTGTCCCGTTCAATTATGTGGTGTCACATAAAGACAAAAATTTACTTTAGTTCCTTCTTTTCTCATTTCTTAATGTGTTTGGCATAGCTGTATTTGTCATACTGAGGTATAATTCAGAAACTCCCTGCCTTGTGACAGTGACTTTTTTATTCCCCCCCCCCCCCCCCCCCATTTCTTTGTTGCAGTGGAACAAACAAGAACACACTGAGTTTCTCCTTAGAAGCATATTCTCAGAAACATTTTCCATAGTGTATTAAAGATGTGGCGTTCAAACCAGCGCATCAGGGCATGCGGTCTGAAGCCTCAGCAAACAGGCAGCTTGTCACTCGGCTGCACTGACCAGGGAAAAAGGGCAGAGTCAGAACAGCATGCACAGACGGGGAGGAAGGTCTGCTTTGCTGATGAATGAGAAATAATTGTTTGCAGGATGTTTCATTTATATAACAGCCTGGGGTGTTTGGATCAGAAATCATTAGATTTTTTTGTTGGTGGTGGTTTTTTTTGTTTCATGACAAAAAAGTCACAGAAGCACACTAAGATAAGGTAAATCTTCCATTTGATAACAAAATCTAGAAAAAGCCAGAAAGAACAGAGGCGAGCAAATGTCGTTCCTCCCAGTGGCAGTGCAGCCCAGTATCAAACGCTTTCTAATCAGATCATCTGAAAGCTCATCAACAAGAGAAACAGAAATCATCTTTGTGTGCTCAAGGTGACTTCACAAGTGCGTTTAAGGCACTGAAAAGAAATCAAAGATACCTTTTGCTGGAGCCTTGAGTACTTTGCAGATGGCTGCTCTGGCCATCGATCAAAGCTATAATCAGGTCACCCAGGACAAATGGTAGAACTCCAGGAGTGCCCAGGCGAGGCTTTTCTGGGTTAGAGGCAAACGTGCTTGATGCCAGGCAAGAGACTCTGCTGAGCCCCAGGGAGTGGGGTGTTCAGCACAGGAGAATACCATGGGAATGTGTCACTTCCAAGAATTGCACAGTAAGTGGAAAGCTAAATACATGACTTTTGGGCCACTGAAGGTTAGAATCTTAATAGTGGTTCATTTTTTTAATATTTTCTTTTTCTTTCCATTAGCATATGTCCTGTCCCCTTTGTCCCTTTAGCTAAGTCTGTTTCGCATAGTGGCCCTCGTAGAGGAAGGACGTTCCTCTGTCAGTGGATGTTGACCTTATCAAAGTGCCTCTTCTTCCTCCTTGTTCATCATCTATATGCTTGTATATCTTATTTTGGATTCTGTGACAATCCAACCCGTACAGCACGTTGTGGGGGGGAGGATGTAGCTGCTCGTTTAACAGGCATTGATGAATTCCACCCCTGTACCCACATTCTGTCCGTTTCAGCAACATCAGCTTATAATGTGGCTTCTCTGGGACAGGTACTTCGTTCTTGATTTGTCCTTAGTGATTTCATCTCAAGTATGTCAAGAAAAGAAGAGGCCTAATTTCAGTGGCATAATGCACGCTGGCAATGAACAGGAAATCCTTGACTCCTCTTCAGTGTGTAGATAGGATGATTTGGTAAGAGCTAAAAAAACCCCAACAGTAGATGATTCTTCTGGCTAGTCTGAAATGGGGAAGGAAATTGAGACTCTCAGCACATATGATCAGGGTGGGTTGTGTACAAGCGAACCAGCGTTTGTAAGGTTTTTGTAACAGACACCCCCCACTCCTCCCCTCAGCTGGGGACTTCGGTAAGGCTTTTGGGCTGGAACTCAAGTAGCATCCAAGTATATTACCCTACAGGTAGGCAAGAAGGAAGTATATTTCTTATTTTCTTTATATCAGTGCATCTTTGCAGCAATCTGCGTCTTGGAAGGTCTCATAACACAAGACGATGTACTGTTTGCAAATGAGCAAAGAATTATACGGAAGTTCTGCAACAGCTTCTTAATGCTTTGAAGCAACCTAGAGTTAAATTTAAAAGGAAATCCAAGATACTATTTTCCAATCTTTGTTTATCAGCACCAGACAATATAGGGAATGTAGATTTTCATAGAGAAATTCATAGCTTGAAGCTCTTTTTTTTTTTTTTTTTAATCATTCTAGTTGAATATGGAGAATATATAGAATCATAAAATTGCAAATGGTTTTAAAACCTCTAAACCATTTTGCCTTTTATATCCAGTCTGAGCTAGGGTGCATCTGTCCTTATTATACGTAACCCTGCCTTTTATCAAGGGATTATTGGAAACAAAAAGGGCCCACTTCAAAGGGTCCATATTCAGAAAGCACCATTTTCATTTGTCTAAAGGTTTGGGGAAAACCTAAATGTCCATGAAGGCATCTTTGATGCTGTAGAAAGATGCACTCCAAAAGCAAAGAATATGTTTCTAAAAAATACCCTGATGATCTTATATGCAATAAATTGTGGAAGTGTGGAAAGCTGATGGGCTGGAGCTTTACAGTGCAGTTTCAAAAAGGTATGAATTTTATGAGTTAAATATTCACTTTTCTTTTTTTAACACTAAACTGATTAGTAGGATTTCTGTTATAGCTTCTCATAATTTATGCAAATATTTTTCTGTAGGTCTAGTATTCTTTTCAAGCTCCTTGTAATTGGTAATTCCTTTGAAAAAAAGAAGTATTTGTGTTATTGGAAAGGACATCTATGATACTGTTATGTATCTTAGGTCTGTGTAGGATGCGATCTGAGATTATAGTTTATTTTTATTATTGTCCTTGTAGTACTTATGTTCTTCTTTGAAGTTTGCTGTACTTAAAAAGGTTTAAAGCCTTGATTCATTCAGTAGGCAATTTCGGCAGAATCTTTGTTGTATTTGGAGTCTACAAGTAATATTCATTGTTCTGCCAAGTTCTCCTATTTTGCTTTAGGCACAAGCGGGATTGCTTTTAGCTGTGTAGTAGCTTGCTCACCTGTGATTTTTCACCTGCTGCCTGGTGCTTCTCACTGTTGGACTCAATCATTATTAACTGTAGAGTCACGGTTGAAACTACGTAGATCTCCCAAAGGGACAGAAAAAATAGGCTCAGTGCTGGTGTGCATTGTCTCCCTGCCAAGGAGAGGTCGCGTTGCATCAGAGGCTGTTGCTGGTAATAAGTAGCCATTGTTTTGAAGTGGTGATACCAGCAATTTTCTGATCACTGGGTTGCGGTGGCACTACTTCTTCAGTTTAGCCCATTGACACATTAATTTGTCATACATTTTTTCTGTTATTGTGACAGCTGTAGGTTATGTTGCAGCTTTTATGGACTCTTGTGAGGTTTGTTTGCATTGGATTCATAAGAGCTAACATACCTGACTTTGCAGTGGGGTGAGAGAATAACCCTTTGCCACCTCCTTTTTTTTAACCTACAAACCCATTATTGACATACAGGGTCTGGCTTCTCTGTAATGCATGGCTTCCTTGGGTTGCCAAGTTTAATGCTAAACAAAGGTTTATTCAAGATTTAGTGAAATGAGCTAAATAACAAAGCGCTATCTTTAAATAATGCATTTACTCCAACCTCTGTCAAAAACACTTGTACGTGGCAGTTGTCTCACTTGCAGATAAAATGGTGATGCAAAATTCCTACATTATTTTTTGTGGAAGAGTGAAATGTTTCAGCATTCATATGCAGTGCTAAGTCTGCTTCCAGTTTTCAAGCTTTTTTTAGTTTGGATGTGTCCAGTTTATGACCTGAGAATATCCCATCAGGCCTTCTGTGAGGAGCAAACTTCAAATGTATTTTAGTCTAAGCTTTTTAAAAAGCACCAGACAATCTCTATTTTTTTGACAATATATATTGAGTTTTATTCAATTAAATCCATGTCTCATTACAAGGGTAAAACACTTCATGGCAATTTATCTAATTTCCTGTACATACCAGGAGACTCTGAATATAGGAATTTCTATATTAATAAATAAATAATCCGTGGTGGTTTCTTTCCCCACGTCCACGTAACTTGACGTTTTACTTCATTCAGATATTAAGAGAAATACTCCTTCACTTTGCAATTCCTATACACTATGGATTTCAGAGGAGAAAAAGCTAAAATTGTTTTTCCTTTGAGGACGTAAAACCAGCCTTTCTTTTCTCAAGGAAAAACAGAATTACTGAGTGAACTTACTGTGCCCAAATCTTAGTTCTAAAGTTGTCTTTTGAAAGTAGGTCAAAATGAGAGGAGGGATTTAAAACAAAAGAGAAACTTTTAAAAGTTACGTTCTTTTAATTTTTTTTTTTACATTGTTGTAAGTGATGGAAGTAACACTGAAAGCTGATAATGGCTTATCATCCATAGTATCATTTTACTTCAGTAAAATTTTATTTTTCAAAATGTAAGAATTTCTTCGACATGGTACAGCTTTTATGAAATAGCAATATTTGTCAGCTGCTGGAATTGCTTGACCTCGGGTCTTATGCTTTAGAGGCCAACAAAGCCTGATTTTCTCACAGTGATCACATACCTGTGGAAAGAATTGAAATATGTTTCTACAGTCATTTGATTTCCAAAGATAGTTTTTTGTGGGGGTTGAGTTTTTTTCAGCATCTCTCTCACTGTTTTACAGGAAATAAGTATCAATTCATTTTCATTGTGAGACAGCCAAATATATTCCATTGATTCACCTTTTACCCATTGATCAAATTATATGCAGTTCCTGATGTCATTTGAAGACAAAGAACCGAAGAGCAGTCAGTTGAGAAACTCATCAAGATGTAGCTGATGGTCAAAACCCATTTGTTTGATGGTTCTCCCCCAAGGGAATAGTTCAAATTGTTAGGCCTTTTATCTTGAAAAATAGTTTATTAACTATTTATCTCAAATGTTAAGGGCCAAGACAAACAACTGCCTGGATACCTTAGCTTTTGGCATTTAAATAATAAGCAGGACTATATGTGGCTTCAGGTGCTCTTTTGCTCGTCAGGATGTTTCAGCAAGGAGAAGTATTTTTCTTGGGTAACTGTAATGGTCCTTCATTCATCAAATCAGATTACATGCATTTAAAGAGTTTATTTATTCATTTATTTATTTTAGATGAGTGTAAAAAAACATCTATGAACAGGAAGGCAGTTGTTTGAGTCTGTTTTCAGTCTGATCTGTGTTTACATTTGGCCACTGATAACAGCAATTCCAATAGTTATGCTAACGCTGAGTTACTTCTGTGGGGGAAGGACTAGAAAATGCACGTTTGAGTCATCATAAAACTGTGGGTTCAGCTGAAATTTGACAAGCAGTTTTGGCTTGCTTACAAAACAACAACCACCACCAAAACAGGATGGACTCATACCCGACACTGGGTGACAGGGTCCCTCCCTTCTTTCCCCACTGACAGCAGGCAGAGACGTGGTGTCAGATGTAGCAATGTTCATTCAGGTTCCTCCTCTGTTTGATGAGAATTGAATTTGCTACTTGAAATGCAAGCCACATGACCAGACTTGCAGTGTGCTCTGTTAGGGATCACTTTCCATTGGTAACCGTTCCATTTAGCCTAACTTTCTAGAGCTTTTCAATCTCTCAAAAGTGAGCTTAACCCACCTCGCTGGCTCCTGTTAAAAAGAAGATATATTTGTGTTCTCCAGCAGAGTTGTTTGGTTTTGGTTGGGGTTTTTTTTGTTTGTTTGTGTGTTTTTGTTTTGTTTTTTCCAAACTCTGAATTTCCTTTACTTTTCTTGCTGATGCTCAAATGCAAAATATTTCATTTTTGGTCACTGAATGGGAAAACAAAGTCATCATTTTTGTTTCAGCAAATAGGAGCCAGAGGGAATAAGATATTTTTTTCTTTTGATTTTGACATTGGTTTGGGGTAGAAGAAGGGTTGACTTTTCAAGCAGAGAAGCCTGGGAAACATTATTTTACTTTGGAATAACAGAGAAGAAATTGAACTAGCAGAAGCATTGGCAAAGTTGAAGATCACTATCTTTTCACTCCTTTGATTGTTATAATGCATGTTTCTAATGATGAGAGCTCTGTGAAACAAAGTTAGTTTTGTTCAGTTGCTCATGTTATTTGGTGCTGGTAGCTCAGACTGTCCAAATTCCACCTGTGTCTAGAAAATGTAAGCTACTTTCTGTTTCTGGATGCAGTCCTGTTTTCCTATGTCTTAAACCTCTATGTTGAGTTCAGAGTCAATATTGCTTACAACAGTAGTAATTAATTTAAAAAAAAATCAGTTACAGTATTATCCAACTGTTGGCAATGTTAGGGGAATTAGCTGTCATCTTCTAGAAGTCTAATGCTACTAAAATTGATGTGAGAAAATGCAATTGCAAATTTGCCGAGGCATTGCATTTGTGTGCAAGTCATGAAAGGATTGCTACACAAGAAAATTTTCCTAGTTTTAGAAATACTCCAGATACATATGCCACTCATAGTATTCAATATGTATTTGACACACGGTCCCAGAGTATTTGGAAGGAAATTCAGGAGTTGTATTTCTTATGTATGAAAAATTGTAACTCTTGGGTAACTTTTCTCATGATGTGCATTTGTTGTGAGTCAAAATTAAATGCAAATAATACTGTTATTACTCTAAGTATCCACAAAATATATGTTTTATGAAAGAACATTTATAAAGGAAGGGATATCTAAGTAGTTTAGAGAAATTGTAAAGATCATAGTCTTCATTTGTGTTACGTTATATTTATAAAAGGTTGTTATTTTGTTGTTGTTCTTATATGATAATTTAGGTGTGTTGCTTTCTATGTAGGGGAAGAGAAGTCACCAAGTAGATTATGAATATGTGCTTATATTTCAAGGCATACTTGAAGAATAATTCAGGATGGAAGGGACCTCTGGAGTTCTGTAGTCTAACCAGCCCAAAAGAGGGTCAGCTCTGTGGTCAGACCAGATTGCTCAGGGCTTTGTCCAGTCTGGTCTTGGAAACCTCCAAGGATGGGGAGTGCAAAACCTCCCTAGGCAATCTGTTTCAGTCCTCCTAACAGCGAAGAAGTTTTGTTGCAATGTGGAAAGGGGCCGTGTGTATCTGGTTTATCCTTTCCTGGCATGCTGCATCTGCCTTGGAAATCAGTATTTACTGTTACTAAGCTGAAATAGGATGCAAGTGCTGTGCAACCTCTATTGTAAAAAAATTACGTCATATAGCTGAATGACAATATCATGAGAATGCTCACATTTAATTAGTATATTGTACAAGTAGCCCTGTAATTTGGCAAAGGCAACTTTGAGTTAAAGAGTTAAACTATGTATCTTTCCTTCCATTTATGATCTGCCGTGCTATAATCTGATCCATATCTCTTGACTCAGTTACACACATAATATTGCCACCATATAGACTGAAGTGTCTCTATACCTCGTCATTCTCAATCTCTTGTTAAGATTTAAAAGCTCTCAAAGTAAGGATCCTTTTCCCCTGGATAATGATCTAAGGATTTTCATTATGTTTGGCTCGGTAACATCTTTCTTGTTCTACAGATCTAACAAGCAATCCTCTGTGTTCTGTAACTGTGCAATGTGTAAGTTGTCTTGGAGTGCAGGTATGAATAGTCAGCTTTATAGGAATGCATTGGAAATGTATTCATTTAGGTTACAGCTTTGGAACTTGTGGTATGTCATATTTCTCTACTCTTCAATTGCAGCGCAATCCACTACTTACCTCTTCTGCCGTACAAGCTTGTCTCATCTTGTGAATGATGTGTAACCATAGCCAGAATTTGAGATATTGCCTCAGCCCAGGCAATGATCTTGCATAACAGGGGAGCATAATGGAAACAGCAAGGAGTTGATGCAAGGCAGCATTCAGCCATATGTCTAAGAACATCCCTTTCCACTTTGACATTATGTGTACAGGTACCGTGCTCTAGAGAAGACTTATGCAACATTGGAAATAGCAACTTGTAATGCCAGTAGTC
This sequence comes from Falco rusticolus, assembly GCF_015220075.1. NCBI lineage: Eukaryota > Metazoa > Chordata > Aves > Falconiformes > Falconidae > Falco > Falco rusticolus. Next base: position 13,634,867 of record NC_051194.1, on the reverse strand, counting down.
TGCAACTGTCGTGAATAGAATCCAGTGCTGTGCTGAATCCAGGTGCTTTATCGATGTGTGAAAGATTATTATCCAAGTATTTCATGCTTTTTGCATAACCCCATACAACAATTTTCTGGTAAAATCACCACTTTTATCCTGCTTTCTGAAATAGTTTATTGATGATCAACTTATATTAGAAGTCACTATGTGTTCAATAACAAAGCTTTGTTCAAGGGGAAGACCTGTTGTGGGCTGCTATGAGAACTGGTTTCATAAAAGCAGAGCAGCCACGTGCATCTTGCTGTGTGAGAGCTCATCTGAGCACATGAAGGGCTTTTCAAGAAAACAGGAATTTCTTTCTTCTGACCACGGCCTGGAATGGTCAAGTCCCTTCAATGTTTGCTTCTGGAAGGCTGTTCTGACCAACCTGAGTGATACTGAAATGCAGGTAAGTTACATTTTTATTTCTGAATTTTGCTTTTATTCCTTTGGGTTTTTTGTGTCTGGATATTTGTAACCTGTTACCTGAGACATGTTCCAGCACTGTTTTGGGGAAATTCTGTAGAGGGGCAAAGAAAACAACAGTAGATTATTCTTTTTCTTTTTACCTATGGTCCCTCTCTATCTTATTTTCTTTGCAGAGCCAAAATGAGTAATATGAACAGTGACTCTCCATTCAGTCAGAATTATTGTCCTGGGGATGGTATCCATGCCAAGGAACTTCTCGTTTTCCACATGCATCAAAGTGCTGGAAGTGCAATGCATTTATACTGTAAGTTGCTTATCTTGCTGTAGCATACTTGGTGTTGGTGATGCTGTGCATATGTACCAACTAGAGTATTATTTTCCTTTCAGGTTTCAAGAATATTCTGCAGGTCCAGAAAGAGTCAGTCTTATTAGGTAAATCCATGATACTTTTCTCCTGCAAAACCTACCTAAGTTCCTATCAAAATTTGTTCTCTTGCTGTCCAAGAATTAATTTTTACTTATCTCTATTTTTATTCATTTATGGGAAGATGGGATTAAAGAAGTGGGTTTTACATTTTGTCATGAAGGCAGAAAAACCTATACCTCATTGTGTCCAAAATTTGCACTTTACCCTATCATGTGCTCTGTACAGCATGGCCTTCTCTTTTTCTTTTACAGTGACTCTTCGTGTGCCGCTGATAATACTGCGGAATTGATTGTATGGGTCTGGGAAACTTACTTTCATTATAAAATTCCAAGGTCTTTGCTAAATGTGTTAGCTTTCTTAAAGAAATAAACCAGCATTTTTAACTGTTGTATCTGTGTGTTTCATTATCAGTATAAAAGAATTGTGAACACAGGAAAACATGGGAAATTTTTGAAGTCTGCTGAGAGAAGATGACTGCAAGGTTGGAATGCCTGGCAGCTGATTTTTCTGTTTTTAAATACAGAAAATGTAAAAAATTATAGATAAAAATTGTTTTATATATAAAAAATTTTTCAGAAAATATTTTGGATGGGAGATCTTGAAAGTGATGCAAATATAAGTAGATTTGTACTGTGCACATTCCTGTCAATTTGTGCTGCTCAGTGATGCATGTACAGACTTTTAGTCACCTTTTTTTTGAAGACACATCTTTTTGCAACTGAACAGTGGGCTCCTATTTGCACATATTTACATATGTTTATTGGCCTTGAAACTGTGCTCAGGGACGCTTTGTTCTGTGGCTGGGTGCCAACTTGCTTTTGACTTTACTGAATTAAAAAAAAGATATTTGATAAATTGGGTCATTATGCCTGTTACAAATGGTATGGCTGTAATTTTACCAAACATCAGATTATAAATACATTGATGTAATTATTGTTTAAGGATGATTTTTTTAGTTTTAATGGCCATATATGAACAGGCATCTTAACATGTTCTCATATTTTAAAATAGATCTTAAAATGACTTGCTTTTACCGGGAGCTCTCTAGCCTGATTAAAACTTGAGCTTTGGCCTTCTGGGAACACTGAATCAGCATTCAAAATTGGAGCCAGGGTGCTTCATCTGCACCTCTGTTACAGCCGTATCCCAGCCAAGGGTATGTTTTGACTGTCTTATGACCAGTGACAGCCAGCCCGATTCTGCTGCCGTTCCATTTTGCACTTGTTCTGGTTTTGTCCATAAGCAATCTTTCATATTTTTAATCCGCCATTTCCATCAAAGTTCTGAAACAATACAGCCCTGAGGTAGGGTGTTGTAAATACAAATAGCAGTTTCACAGGGATCCTGTACAACAATCTCTCACAGTAGTGTTGTAAACTCAAATTAAGGGCTTATTATGTTAAAATATTTTCAATGTGATCTTTTCTACTTTTAAAAGACCATTAGTAAGGCTTGTCAGCAATTTACTGTGGAGATAGAAGGGAACAGAAGAATTGGATTCCTGACACTTGAGGACTGGTTGAATTGTATCTTCTATACCATGTTAGTCAAACAAGTTTTATGACACTTGATCCCTTGCTGAGACAAAGCCCCAGCTCAGCCTTTAAAAAAATCTCCTCGTAGACATAGACAATGCTTACAAATATTAGGATTCCCACTTTTATTTGGACTATTCAGAATATATTCACTCTAGGTTGGTGTATCTGTAGGCCAAGAATGTGGTCAGGGTTGATTGCCTGAGCTTTTGCAGTGGGAGGAAAATAATTTTAACAGATGAGTTTGAAATTGAAAACTAAATGTTTTATTTCAGATTCCAGTGTTTTAGGTGACTCAGATAACTGCTTGGAAAACTTGATGTCAATGACATTCAGCAGTAAGGCAAAGAAAAGAAATCATCCAACAAAAGAGGACAGAAGGAGGCCTTTACAGATGCAATGTTAAAAGAACTTTGGCATATCCTGACATGATGAAGAAATAAATGATGTTTCACCAATTGATTTCAGTGAAAGCAAGATCAGAGAGTTTCTCAGATTCTCTGAAAGGTCCAACCAACGCATAAAAAGTATTCCCTGAAGCATTTTTTAAAAAAATACTCCAATACTGGTTCTGTCTTAACCACTGTCCCATGATACAGAGAGATCTTGCTAAATAAAGTCTAGAGATGACAATGAAATAAAGACTTTTAGCTTAATCTAAATAATATTTAACAACTTTATAAGAAAGGTTAGAGTCTGTAGCGGTGTTGTTGTAGGAAAAAAACTGTAGATGCTCTTTAAAGTTAATCTCTTGAATTGTTGTCATAGTACTACTTTTTAGAGGAAAAATTAACCATGTAGGTTCCTGAAACATGTTGTAGTTTCATCAGCACAGATGAACAGGAACGGTTAATTTGCACTGTTCTCTACAGAAGCACATATGGGAAGATCGCTGTTAATTTTGTCTTTTTTACACCTGACACTCAGCAAAACCAAGTTTGAGTCACAAACTAATTCTGAAGGTGAAATACTGTTGGGGGGAGGGAGCATGTGTGGTTCTGAGAATTACTGGTTTCAAAGGTGGAGTACCGAGACAAGGTACGTATCAGACACAGGCTTTGAAACGTAAAACTTTTTGCGTGTTTCATCTTGGAAGCAGAGGAAATCAGCTGTAATATCTCTCTTGGTCAGTATACTTAATGAAAGCCCACTATTAAATGTCCAGAGAGATATTCTCTCTGGCAACAAACCAGAGAAGAGCTGGGCACACGATGTGGGTATATGTTTTTTCATGGACTCCGTCATGGTAAAAACAATACTTTCATCTGAATGTTCTTGGTTGATTTGAGAGGATGCCTATGAGATTAGGAAAACATCGTTAGTCTCATCATATGGCAGTACTCAAGGGTCTCGTTGGAGCTTAGTACTGGGTTCAGTAACGTCAGTGTAGTACTTTGTTCAAATCTGGTTGCGGACATAGGGCACCATTAGTATCTGGTTTACTACCTTTAGCATGAAGTGACCTTAGCCTTGAATTCAGGTAAGATTTGATGACAGTAAATGTTACAAGAAGAGATGTGCTGGAATTTATCATCGTGTTTCTTCTTTTTGAGACACAGTACTAGTTTGATTAACCGGCGTGTGGCAGTCTGACTTCTTTAAGGGCAGATGCCTGCTGTCGAGCTTTCTGTGCTGTTAGTGGTCAGACAGAATCAGCCATAGTCTCACTTTTGCTCACTCTTTAGTGCATAAACTCACTGGTTCACAGAATGAGCATGAAGATGATGCTGTAAAGTCGGTGGCTAGATACAGCAAAACTTACTTAGCTAAATAAAAAAAAAAAAAGTGCTTTTTTGTATTGTTGTACCTGTGAGATATTATCCAATGAAACAGTGCCATATTCTAAGCAGCTTTTCGGTCTCTGCTTTATAAAGAGTACTGTACTTTTTTTTTCTTTTTTTTTTCTTTTTTTTTTCTTCTGGATATGAGATCTGCTGTTGGAATAACTTTGTTGTAAGGGCTGGTGCACTTGTCTTTCCTGCTGGAGCATAAGTCAGCATCTGGCACCAAGTTGAGCTCCTGTGACCATTTCTGTAAGTTTGTTTCTTCTTGGAATAGAAAAGCGTTATCTTGAATTAGCACTGGATATTAATGTGGCTGCTCTGGAGATGAGAAAGATCTCAGGTTATATAGAAACAATGTAATTTTATGATATCACTTGCTTTTAGTGGGAAAATACCTTGATGTTGAATGCAGCATGTTTTTCTTAAATACAGTGATTTAGGCAACGTAGAGCAGCTGCTTGTTTTGTGTGTTTTGGTTTTGAGTTTCCCTTCAGGGTTCTGGATGATTGTGGAAAGTATTTTAGCCAGGAGGTAGAGCAAAGCTCACTAGGGAGACTCCAGCTGGGACTGAAAACACAGCACTGTTGTTTCCACATGTTCATGAGTTAACACATGAGGCCACTTGATCAGCCAAAAATGAGCTCAGTCTGTTAAAAAGGAGATAATACCTTGGTTTAGGTGCTGTTATTAAGGACGTACCATTGTGTTATGACAAATATGTCTCCAAATTTCCTGATCTGCTTATGAATATTGGCTATTCCGTGAATGTCTGACCTTTGAAGAAGTAAGCTCAGCTCTCAGCTCGAGCACTACCATCCGTGGTGAGTTATTCAGAATAGATTACAAACTGCTTTGAAAGGAAGGATAAATGTAAGCCTTAAGTAATTATGAGGATGATGAGTAGGCAAGCCTTTTAGTTAGATCTTTCCTTATCTAAATTGTTTTGCCAGTCATGATAAAAATATCAAAGTATGCAGTAAAAATATCTGAGCAAAATATCAGAATCAGTTGCACTGATTAGCAGATAGCATGCATCTGTTCCTGCAGACTTGGAGGAGGGCAGATGAGCTGATGTGGAGCTCTGTGTGCTTTAACCTGGACTATTTTCAGACCCTTGGTTATCTTAGTATCTGTCCACTGCATTGCAGCTGTCTGCAAAAAGAAGTATCTGGCAGTAGTTTGGTGTTATTTTCTGCAGTGCATTCCACAATGTATGTGGAACTTGTTCTGATTTTGCTTGTGATGGGAACAGCTGATGCCAGTGTAGTTTCCTGGTCAATACGGACAGAGAAGTTCATGGCAAAAAGAGACGCAGAGCCCTTACCATTAAAATCTGTGTAAATAAAAGCTGACTAAAAGCCATCACCATTTAAAGATAGAGAAAATAAGATGTTCTCATCTAAAGACACCACTGTTGCAAATGGAACACATAGTCTGGAAGTGTGTGTACTTCTTTTGACCTGAATGTTGCTGTTGTCTTGTAATACATGTTATTGTTGATGTGTGGTGATACCCAGAGCCTTTAGTAAATGCATTTGTAGTCCAGATTATTGTATGAGAATGGGAAAATGTCATCAGTGCACTGGGTTTTACCGGCAGAAGCATTCTGCTGTCATCAGTGGGATAGAGTGGCTAAATGCGATTTTTACTGTTCAGAGAGGAATTTGTGCAATCTCTTCTTGATGGCTAATGTTAGATGCCAAAGTTGCGAGGTTAGTCTGCTCTGAGTTGCCATCTGGACAGGGCAGGTTTTGGTGCTTCCTATCATCTTCAAGGGGGACCTGTCTCCTGTGCCTGCCTCTCTGAGTAGTCTCCTACCTTTGGCATCAGTGTATGCACCGCCAGGTCCTTCTTAACTGGCGTTTCTAAACTGATCACCATAACCACGTTTGACCATACAGCATTACAATTAAGGGAAGACAAACAAAAAATAAGTACTAATTTTGAAACCATTTTGTCTCTTTTTCAGAATAAATGTAACAATTTAGTTAAACATATTTAAATATAATGTAAGTTCTCTTTATTTGTGTCTTTATTTTTGATAGGGAATTACTGGGTATTATTTACTGAGTGTCTGCAGCTCAATTACATATTGTTGCATTTTAAGTCGTTCAAGTTAATGCAAAAAGACCTTGGGATGTGTATGATTGGGTAGATACCTCAGGAATTTCTGTTTTGCAAGGATAGATACGCTGACTTATGAAAGCATGATTGTGCTTCCATAAATCTTGCTAATGGTTTAATATTTCATCTATAGGACAGGGTTATTGTTCATTCTTCATCCATTTTTTACCTATCTGTATGCTCTGTATGACTTCTCTGAAAATTAATGATAGTAAAGAATGGGGGAGGGGGGCGGGGGGTGGGGTAAGTTCTGTAACTTTGAGGGTATTTTAAGAAACAAAAGGTGGCCTATTGGAGATGATTCCTGACATGGTATTCCCTTTTCTGAACATGAAGAAAAGGTAGCATCTTCCAAAAAACTAGCCCAGCCAGTTCCAATATTATGTATGCTTGGTGTTGATGATGTAAATTTGCTAGAAGTAAATATAAGAAGGTAAGTTATATATAAAATGGAGAGTTTTTTCAACCAGAATTAAAAATACAAGTTTTCTGTTTCCCCTTTGGAATATTTGAGGAGAAAAAAGGGTCGTGAGGCAGGTTGTGTGAACAAGAGGAGAGCCCTGTGTCAGCAGTACTGTCATAATTTGTTTGTAACAGGGAGGAATTTCACTCCATCAGTTTTTGTCTTACACTTAATGCTTCATTGCTGTGCTCTTTACACACAGAAGAAGCTTTTTAGGATCTTACTGCGGGTTATGGAGCTTCCCTGCTTCAGTGGCCCACAGGAGGTTCCCCTCCACTGTAGCTGTTGTTTTTTTCTCTGGTCCCAAGTTTAGTTTTTAAATTCAGTTTTCATTCTTACTCTTTTTACATGGTCAGTCTTAATTCTTCCATCTCTTCTATTAAAGTATTCCCAAAGCACCAGCCTTAGGACCTCAGATTTTCTGAGAATATCCATTCTTGTTTCTTAATCTTCAATCTACAAATAACTTGACCACTGTTGTGTTTTTTATATATATAAAAGAAGGCTGTGGTTATCATAGGCCTCTTGAGCAATGGGCAAAGTCTTGCATGTGTCTGTAAAATTCTGCTCATTCTTAAAGCATCTGGAGTTTTTCAAAGCTCCACAGAGTCCACATTCTTGTGAACTTACAGCCTAATAATTTGGTAATAAACCCCACAGTGTCAGGACGGTAGCCTAGCACCCGCTTAGCAGTTCTTATCTATTGTAAACCAGATTGACTATTCACGGGTTCCTATGTCACTTCTAGACATGCTGATTACTTAAAATCCTTGTGATCTGTGTCATGACCGCAGCCATGTTAAATGGCCTGTGAGGTATGGCCATTTGACCAAACCTGAAGCTTTTTCTTGGGGCATTTTCCTAAAATGTTGTCTGCCTATAGAAAATTGGTAAGTTGCCTTATTGGTCATAAAAGCTATTCTAGGCTCTTTGGATTTTTTTGATTGACCTTGTCTTTTTCTACTTTGTTTTCTGTCACCATTTTCCTTTGTAGGACTAAATGCATACGTGTGCTTCCCTCTGTGCCTCTGTTAAGTGGATTAGTAATGCCTGCCCTGCTCAGAAAAGATATTTCTAGTTTTTTCCTTACTGTGTTTAACAGTAAGACCTGCTCAGTGGCACTGGCGCAGGTATGAAGAGTTGATGCAGTCAGTCTGCGCGTCTACCCTGCCGCGTTGTGGGGAGTGGAATCTCTCTCACTATTGATGGTTTCACGCTGAACCTACTGTTTTGGTTTCCTGAGTTCGTGTGTCAGAATCAACAAGGGATTGCTCTCCTTATTCTAAACCTTCTTTGCTAAAACAGGCACAGAGTATTTGCAAAGCTGGCAGCACGGTGAGACCTTGTAGCCTCTGCTGCCAACTGAGGAGCCCTCGGGGCTGCTGCCAGCACAGTGGCACTGTTAGAGGCACAGTCTCCACTGAAAAAATCGCCTCTAGGCAGTCACAGCAAGAGCTGGAAATGTTAATGTTTTTAAATGAGCAACAGAATTATTTGCCCAGTTATTATATTTAAAACTAAAGTCTGCAAAGCTGGGCAGCTGTATATATCTTCCCACCCCCCACCCCTGCCCCCATGCAAATATTTCCCATTTGTGTCTTTTCATTTTGAACCTAAGTGGGTCCCATGTGGTGGTGCCTGGACCATTTCTGAACAGCAGAGTAGTTAGCTGGAGGCAGTGTGTGTCCTATATTTTTACATTAATAAGGATTCCTGACGTTGTATTAAATGACGTTTTACAAACAAGGTAGGGAAACGCAGATTAGAGAAAACCACATTTGGAAAATAACATGAAGAACATGATTGTTGAGTTTACTGGAAGGAAACAATTTTGAATCAAGTCCATCTTCAGTGCTTTCATTTAGTGATCTAAAAATTATGAAACTTGCCTAAACATTTGAGTAGCTTAAAAGGATAGAGTTAGGTTTTAAAGGTTCTCGTCTAGCTAGAGAGGTGGTCTGAAAAAAATGAAAGTGCAAATTTTACACCTAAGAATGGCACCTCAGTTCAGGGAGATAGGTAGATAACAGTCCAGGTACAGGTGTGGGAATCAAAACAAAATAAAACCCAACAACCCTGGGGAGAGATCATGGATTGCAATGTGATACTCATTTCTCACCTGCATGATGTGACAATGGTAAGACTGACATCAAAGTCTCTAAATAGAACTTTTATTTGTAAAATAACAGAAGTAATTCTTCCATTCTATTCCACAGTGGCGAGTACTCGGTGGTGAGGCTATGTCCTTCCCAGGGCTGCACCTCAAGGAAGGTTTGTGTCAATAGAGACTATTAGAGAATATCTAAGAGATAGCAATGAAGTTAAACCAAGACCTGGAAAACGTGACTTAGAGGAAAGATTGAATGGGCGTTGTTCTGGTAAAGAGAAAGCTAAGGAAGAGATAGGATTACACAAAATGTACCGCAAAGAGGAAGAGGATAATTTGTTCTCTAGTGTTGGCTAGTACAAGAAGTAATGAGCTTAAACTGCAACAGTGGAAGTTCAAAGTGAAGGTGGTGGGAATGGGAAAATGTAATGCTAACCACAGTGAGATGCAAGGATAGACTGTGGCTCTTTCACCCGCTGTAGCCCACCCGTAGGATGGCTTTTAAGACAAGCAAAAAAACCGTTTGACAGGAACTGTGAAGACAGCTGCCCCTGACCTTGCAGATACAATGGCAGATGGGTACACTGGCATGAAATTATCATGGTATAAATACTTGATTAAAAACCAAAAGTAAGGCTTGACAAACAGTTCAAGAAGTTGACATCTTACTGAAGGACTACATTTGCATTTCCCTCCTACCAGTCTGAAGCAGAGCTAGGATAAGTAACTGTAACCTGTAGCATTGCTTTGCTCCCCTCTGCTCTTTGACATTCTCCTCTCCCTTTTCAGATCTCAAAAGGGTAAAAGTTGTTTTATTTTCTAGTAGAAAGTCATCTACGCTTTCTCCATGTGATGGTGTACAGTTCTTCTTGGGATGCATACAAGGATCAGTAAACAACAAGTATATTGCTGTTCGTATCAGGTAGTATTTAAGTAGGCATAAAGACAACACCTTTCATTATTTGCAGCTGCAGAACAGGGTGAGCTTTATAGGCTCTGACTATAAATTTGTGTTGGGTCTTCCTCTATGATAGCCATGGGAAGTAGGTGTCATGTCTCAGTTACCTTGCATGTGTAATTTCTGCGCTATGAAAATATCTTAAAAGACAGAGAATGGATACTAGTGGTTGTGGTTTTGGGGTTGGGGTTGGGGTTTTTTGTAAGCGAGAAATTACTACCTGCAGACATGATCTGGCTTCGGTACTGTGTGTGTTTTATTCATTGTTTCTGTTGCTTATGACAGTGAAACAAAAAGCCCATAAAAACATGTGAAGTTACAATCCAGGAAATGCAGCGTGTTGGCAGGCTGTTGTTTACTGTCCTCTGGAGTGAACGGTGGCATTGCTGGCTTTTGAGCAATTTCAGTTTGTCGGTATTCCTGGCTTCTGGGTGTTTGTAAAATTGGCAATGTTCTGGGTTGCTATTTAGGAGCTAACATATTTCTGAACCCTGTTTTGCTTCCGGTGTTTTGCTCTGGAAATCAGGTTTTTTCCTTTTATGTTCTTTTAGTTTCCTCTGATATTACTGTTTAATAGACATCATTTTTCTGGGAATCAGGTATTAGTTATAGCTTGTCCTAATATCCCAAAGTAGACCAGTGTAAAGAAGAAGTGGTGGTGTGATGGTTCCACTTCTCTTTACAGAGCGGACTCAGCAGGGGAGGCAATGCCATGCTTTATCATTTAAAGATGCCATATTGCAGCAAGTATTTCCAGGACTTTTCAGATGAACGTGTAGGAACAAAACGGAAATCTAGTTTTGGATTATGCCATGTGGTTTCTCATTATCCGTGGTTTCAGATCTGGGAGTCATTTTTCTTAACCTAAAGTTTTTCAAGAAAAAATTTCAGCCTTCAGCAAGAAGACAGAATAATACAATTTCTTCAAACGTGGATATTCCAGGAGTCTCCCTTGCCAGTGTACTTGCATAATATGTGATCTGTGGTCTATGCCCAGAAAGCAGAAAGAGACTGTCAGTTTTCTGTCTTCAAACATCATCATTTTATTCCTCTCTGCTATGTGTGGTACTATGTCCTGCTCCTTAGTTATAAGGAGTTGTCTTTCCTGTGATGTACCTTAGCAGGTTTCTGTTATGACAGGGAAAGGTAGTGATGGTATATTTAAACAGTCAATGAGTTTCATATTATTAGCATATTCTATCTGAACAGATTGTGATAAAGGTAACAAAACGTGGAAGCAAAGTCACAAGTGTATAAAATGAAGTATTATACAGCTTAGTATTTTTACAACAATATGCAGTATTGGTGCAAAATATTTTTGTTGCTGAAAGACATAAATCAAAGAGCAGCATTTACTGTGTTGTAACATATGCTTATGCTTGGCAAAAGTAGTAGCAGAAAGCATGTCAGACAACAGTGCTTAGAGTATTAAAGTTTTAACAAAATGTCAGAGAAAACTGGAAACTGGTTAATCCACAGAAATCTGTCATAAAGGTTGTACTGTAAGGTGGTTTCGACATGAATTCTAGTGACATATGGGAGCTTAAAATATAATCTAATGATATATCTCTATTGGTGAGATGTTTATGTAACACGATTGCAACAGAGATGTCTTTTCTTGTTAATTTATTAGGATAATGAAAGTTGCAGTCCTTTTAGAACAATGCAAAGAACAAGTTTTACTCAAGAAGCCTCAGTGCTGGAAAGAAAACTTTCTTTTTCCTCCATATACGTTTATGAAAAGAGAAATGATGCATCTAGTTTGGAGTATGCTGAGGACTGGCAGCCTGCTGTCTGGAAATCTGTGTTGCTGCTGTCTTCTGTTATCATGGATTGCTGCTCGGGGCATGAGCGTGTGTAGCCCAGCAAAGAGACATGATAGAGATGCAATATCAACCATCGAATTGACTTGCTGAAGTGGAAAACAAAACTTCGTTCAGAGGAAGCTCTGAGGGAAAGAATTCCATAGTGCAGTAATCAAGTGAAGGTTTTTTCCAGTGGAACTGGAATTTAAAAGGCTCTTGTCTATAAGGGTGAAGAAAAATCCTGAACTTATTTCAACACATTGCAATTTATAAACTAGGGGGTTGATTACTGTGCTACTCGGTTTTATAGAAATGCTATTACATGGAAAGAATATTTGAGTCACAGTGAGTTTCTAATAGTTCTTATTGGCCCTAAGTGTAAATATTTTTCTGTGTTATGGAAGGTTTGTAAATTCAGCTGTTTTTCCAATGAATGTGATTTTTAATGTGACAAGCTGTAACGTATCAGTAATGCCCCATAAAAGTGTATCTGATTTTGTTAAAATCCCACATGTGATGCAGTTAAAATACTTTATAGCATACTTTATGTCAGTGGCTGTGCTTACACTGATTAATTAATCACTGGGACAGGAGAGCAGAAATGTCTTAAACGTTTTTTTTCTCACAAGATTGTGCTAATGTTGTGGTGGAGGACCTTTGCTGCGGTAGCTGCCTCAGCAAAGCAGCGTTGGTGCACATGAAGAGGCATCCCCCGGCAGGTCTCCTGGGTGAGCAGCTGTAAAGCAGAGCAGAGGGGTGGCATGTCCCAGCCATCTGGGTGCTCTCTGGGGAGGCAGGACAGCTGTTGCGCTGCAGCGTGTGCTCCGGCACCTGGGAAACATCAGCGCCCAAGGGGGAAAGTTGTCGTCGGTCTGATGCTGTTAGGGCGAGGAGTTGGAAGTCTTCACAGATGATCAGGTGCTCCTGATTCTGATTGCTCTTAGAGCTGTCTAAATAGACATATTCCAACCTCTTTTCAAAAGTTATGTTTTTGCATTTCATAATTACTTTAAATACGTTACAGGAGGACTGAGGAAGTACAATCCTTTGTATTGGTTGCTATGGAAGAATAGTTCCATTGAATAAGGATGACAGGTATTACTGCCTATGTATTCAGGTCACATTTGTCCTGAGTGATTTTCTGGATACCCTGGAAGGTATATGCACCTGAATATTACACTTCTTTCATGTATTCTTACTTTTTTCTCGCTCTCTCTCTTTTTTAAACTAATGGTAGCAGGAAAGAAATAAATGCACAGTTTTGTAGATTTGGTAATATGAAAGGACAAGGTTGCAACAAAGGATATCCATGTACACCATTACTTGTAGTTGTTGGAATATTTTCTGTATCTGAGAGAAGAAAGCGCTGTTGGCTTTGTGTGGTAGGGAGAGTCGTGTGGGGAAAATGCCGTGATTGCCTTACTACAGGCTGTGTTGTAGTATGAGTATGCGGTACGGTGAATTAAGGTAATGAAGTCCAGCTACAGGGATCTACTGCTGGATTTAGGATTCTCCATGTTATATTCCTCCTGTACTTTGGAGAAGAGAGCTGTTTGAAGATATGAGTCCTTTTAATGTAGTTCAGGAATGTGCCAGCAGCATACCCTATATATCGGGGCATCTGTGATGCTTTACATTTCTTGAGACCATAAGTGTCCACAGTTTATAGTAGTTATAAAAATGGCATGGTGTCACAGGGAAATTGAACATATTGTTTCATGACTATGGTTTCTCTGCGGCTGCACAATATTTCTTGCCTCTTTTTTTCCTTATAATAGGAGACTAATATTAAAAGCAATTATAACTTTCAGTTCAGGAGAGTGTCATTTTGCTTTGTGATTCTGCTGAACTCTTCCAGATGCTGAAAGCGATAACAAAGCAGCTTCAGGGTAGCATTCATCTGATGAGTTAGGGTTTAGCTCACCCAAGGATAATGATCTAAAAGTCAGGCATGCAGCTAAATAAACTGTTGGGTCTCCTTGTATTGCCAAGGGAAAGTTGTATATCTGCCAGAAATCAGATCATCACACCTGTCTTAAGAGGGGATAAATACACTTCTGGAGGTTGTTAATTCCTCCCAGTTTCTGCAGATGGAGCCTAGTTGTCTAGTCTCAGTCTCAAGATTAGGAATCTGAAGTTAGGGATCCTAAACCTGTCTCTAGCCCAAATTGCACTGGTGATATCCACAGAATTGTCGGTATGTTAGTTTTGTGGTTTTGCATTATCAACATTTAATGTGTATTCTCTCTTGTTTCTTTTGCTGGTGAAAATGTCCTCAGCTCCTCAGTTGCTGTGTCTATGGAATGTGTGCCTGATACCCAAACAGCAACTCTATAATCTGGACAACTGACCATGGGTCTTAATGCTTGCCCATGAGTACCCATCTTTTATATAAATATATAATTGAATTGAATCCTAAGAGGTTTCAATCATGGTACTTTATTCAAGATGAGAATGGTTTCTGGTTAGGTGTGAACATGATTTGAAAGAATGTACTACTTCTGTCATCTTATACTGCAGGAAAAAACCCTCTCTAATAAGTATTTATATCTCTAGGTTGTCTCAGAGAAAATGTCTTAATTCCCAAGTTATCTTTAGAATGATGGGTCATCAAGGCTAGAGGAGCTAATACCATAACAATGGAAGCAAGGCTTAGTGTCTCTTAACACTGTATGCACTTTCCCCTTGATATTTTTTTAATTTCCAGGCTATCAAACACAGCCCATCACACACCACTGTTTCTTACGTGTTGAGCAGAGCCTTTGCAGCTCACTCCTGTGTGGTTACAAGCCAACCTGGTGACTTGCCATGCTGGTGTGAGTGGTATTGCTTTGGCTAAATTTGTATCTTGTAGATGAAATTGGTGACTAAATGCTAATTGATACGAGTAGAATTATTACAAGGAAAAGGAGCAGGAAATGTCAAACATCTCAGGTGCGTAACCCACTTCACAGTGGTGCACATTGGCACCAGCCCCTGGAGACTGTGCCTGATGGAAGGTCCCATGTAATGGGTGCTGCTGTAAGGTGTAAGAGAAGGTGAGTTTCTTTTTGTGGATTGGGTCACCAGTTTTTGTTACTAGGCTGGCAGATCTTGTAACTTTCAAAGAAAACTCATTTATGAGAGTTGCGTCTCAGTAAGGGTGAGCGTCTTGTGTGGGACTGCACCAGACTGGGAAACAGATCTTTGATTCCACCTTTACTGCTAATTTGGTCACTTCTGTGACCTGTGGTGACATCTCTCTGTGCTACAGTTTCTTTTTCTACTAATGTTTCTCTGGCTAACAAACCCAGTGTAAGAGTGGAAACTGTTGTAATGTAGAACGATTTGTTTGTTAGTAGTATAGAACATTAGGAAGAAGCTTCTTATAGTAAGAGAAGTAAAGCTGAAATATAATGTAGATTCTAATAGAGAAGGGTACTAATGTGGAGTAACTATTGAAGTCCATTGTGTTTTCAGGTTATCAGCAATAATTGCTATCATCATTATGCCCTTTACATCTAATTACCTCTTTATATAAAGCTGTTTCCATAAAGCTTTTTCTCTTCTTTCACATAATGTTTTATGATTCAGGCATCTAATGATTCCTCAAGAGCAAGCACGCCATATACAGATTGGTCCCATTAGTGCAAACCACATAATAAGATAATACCATAGTCTGTTACACATTAATTTTTCAATGATTTTTTCTTGCCTTTCTTACAGATTCCAAGCAGAAATTGATAGTATTAGGCAGTATATGAGTACACTAATCTCGTTTGTGTCTCCCTGAAAATTACTATCTATATGCTGTCCTGCTTGAACACAATTTAGAGATTATATTTTGGTAATTTCCTTAAAAAGTGCTTTTTATATCCTATCAGTATTTACATATAACACTAAAAAAAGAGGAAATTGGTATTATTTATCCATGTATTTTCAAAGAAAGTGAATTATTTCAGGTAATCAACAGATTTTCAATGTCAACAAGATTTGAAAAATAGAGCAGGTATCTTGAAATCCAGGGGATTAAATGCATTTCATCTGATTGCACTTATATAACATATGCATGAATTCCTGATTTAGTCTCCTTTCTCTATTTCTTTGACTCTATGCTTTTGTTTTTTCCCTTACAAAACAGAGAAATACTATGAATTTAGCTCGTTACGAGAGTGTAATTTTCAGAAGCCAGCCTCCTTCTATCTGAAATGGTTCAGTTGGCGTGTTTTATTTTTTTGCTGCAGAGGAAATTGGCATTGACTGAAACCAAACACTTTGAATATTGAGGGCATTTGCACATAAGAATGCGAGTGCAATGAGGAGAAAAAAAAATGTTACTTTAGTGGCACAACCAATCTTCAACAAGGACATCAAATTTTATATCTTTTAAAACTGTAGAGTATCAAGTATGAGAATAAAAGTTTGTCAGAGGAAACAGGTGTTCCTTTGTAGAACTTTAAAAAAGCCACCAAAAAATCCCCAAACAGAGACAGAATAAGCCATGTTGCACATGCTATTAATAGCAGCAGAGCTCAAGTAGACATGAGGAGCTGGAATTTTTCAGTGACGAACCATCAGGTCAGAGTTTTCAGCAAAACTTCAGTAACAGGGTCATGCTGGTTCAGATGATGCAATTATTTTGTCATGTTTGCAACCAGCCAGGGCTTTCATCTGGTTGGTAGGATGGATTTGAGAGCTGTTTGTTGGGGCTTTGTTTGTTTTTTTATTGAGATTTGTTTTTTTTTTCCTTTTTCTGTAGTGTAAACTTTGACAGCAGGGGTGAGAGGTCGGGAAAATTCAGGACTAAAGATATAGGAGGAGATAAGATGCTGTGTGAGGTATTCTGTTTGACACTGGGTTACAAATTTGAATGATGAGATTATGCTACTACCTACATTTTTCATGGCACATGCAGAGCGTATTTAGTTCAGATCAGTGATACTTAAATACAATTTCAGAGAAAGGCTAGATTTGGTATAGCTGGCTGCTTCACCGTGTGAAAGCCACAGGCGTTAAGAGTCGCAAGAGTAAAGGCAAAAGGACGAGGGTGCTGATCAGCATAGCTGTATCGTGAATCAATCCATTTTTTATTGCTTTAATATGTGATGGATAAAGCCAAAGTAATGTCTGCAAGCATATTCCTTGCACATTTTTCAATTTTCTTACAGCTGCTTTGCCCCATTTCAGTTATAAACCTTTTCTTATTAAGAGAATTCATTATTCGGAGGAAGAAGGAACAATATTATGTGAAAAAATAATGTGTTAAAATAACTTCTCAGCATTGCATATTGATCAAAGCTGTCTAAATGCCAATGAGGTAGGACTTCTTCTCCAATCTTCAGTAACAGCTGATCCAGCTTAGCGGTGGTTATTCCTAGACAGAAGAAAAACAGTTGGGATTAGTACTCTTCGCTTTTAATTGAGTTTGTGGGTTTTTTTCAAACACATCATTAGGACTGGAGGGGAGAGGTGTGAGTGTAGGGGAATCTTGATTTCTTAGTGACTGCAAATTCTTTTAATGTATTTCTGTGGTTCGTTACACCTTAAGAAAACAAGAGGAATTTGTAAATACTTTTGGGAAAAAAATGTATATGTAAGTTGAAATCCATTACATTTGTCTGTGTTAAAGATATGTAGAGTATATATATCTACATATATGTATATAAAGTAAGATGAGGTAGCATTTTTGTTTCTTCTAAAGCATCAGTTGCCTATTTGAAGTACCAGATGAATGATACCTGTACTAAAACAGACATCTAGTTTATAGTTGTGAACGTTAACGTACAGAAGATCAGCGGAAGAGGTGGAAGGGCTGTCTTTAAAGGCTCAGCTATAAAGTAGTGCCTTGTATCTAAATCAAGTCGAGAGTGATCTCTGTGTGTGACTTGGAATGTTCTTTTGTGTTCCCACAGAAACATCTATTTGCTGTTTAGACAATTGACCAGCCAAAGTGAACTACTTGCAGATTGTGTTAGCATTTTGCTACTGTTGCTATGTGCAATTAAAAGCACAAAATTCACTTACAGGTAGCATCAACACCGGCCATCTTTCAACAAAGACAGGAAGCGTGAAACAAACACATAATTTATTAAAATAAGAAAGATTTAACTAGATGAGAGAGAATTTTCCAGGAATTTTGATTTTATATTCATTGAACATAGATGAAAGGAAATTTAGAGTGTGTTCTTATCTTTCCCCTTGAAGTTGCTTCTAGCTTAAAAATACTATTTATATATTATATGTTTCTCTCTGGTTATGCCTGTATGAATCTGTAGCTACGCTTCGATCATTACACAGTGAAATGTGTGAATGATTTCACGTGACCTTGAGTCCCAGCCTAAGGAGCATGTGTCTTCCATGGCACCTACATATGTTCCCAGCCATGTTAACTCCCAGAACAGAGAGGGGTGCTGCACACACCAGAATTTCTCATATCTGTTACAGAGAGTAATCTTAGTCTTGTTTTACTATCACAGCACTTGTGACCCAGGTGGCTACGGAGTGGGAGCACAGTGGAAAGGATAACTATAGTGATCAGCATCACATGGACTTAAATCTGCTGCTGTGGGAGACAAGGCAATAATGGAAAGTGGAGATTCAAGTCTGTGCTGGAACTCTTTAGCCATTGTGCCTTCTGTCAGACAGATTTGGAGCAAACTTGGATTCAAAATTGCAACTTGCAAAAGAGGGCAACTGCAACAGACAAATGGAAAATAAGCATAGAGAGCAGCTTTTCAGAATAAGGACTGTCAGTGCTAGATACTTGTCTTTACTCAAAGCCTGACGGTGCTTCACTCATTATTCCTTCATTGCTTTTGTATTTTAGATGGAGGATATGCTCTCACTGTGACTGATGGGGAGTGCAAAGGTTTCAGGGTGGGATCATTGTCCTAGGGACTGTGCTTCACAGATTGTACCCCGCAGAGCCTTTGAGATACTGTCTCAGCACCTGTTTGTCAGAAGTTCCTTAGCAATTAAGCTTTTAGAACTGAAACTCCCTTTAAGGTATCTTAAGTCACTTTTTATTCTCCTAAAAATGTTTATTTCTACATCTTGCAGAGATTTAAAAGCAGTGCTGTTGTGGGAAGAATTAAAATACCTGATTGGTACAGATGCCGGGTTATGATTGATGCTAGGTGCACACACAGGAATTGAGTCATTTCTTTAATCAACAGCTCACAGCCACTTTCCAGTAGATAATTAATGTCACTTGCTGACTGGGAGCTGAGCTAGGGTAACCAAATGCTCTAGGTAAGAAGTGGGTGGGAAGAAAATGCACAGTGCAGAAACAAGTAGCATTAACACAGCAGACATCATGCCCTGGAGAATTTCCTGCCAGTGTGAAAGCAACTTTACAAAAGCAAACATGTTTACAAAATACATCAGATTTATTAAAGCTGTATGTATTTAATAAATCGACTACAGAAAATACAGTACGTTCTATTGTTTTGGTGGGTTTATGAGGTGGACTTGCAAAACATTCTTGTTTTCACTCAAGATCATCTATACCAGTGATGGCTTGTATTCCACCCAAACTAGATATGTTACTCCAAATATTTTCCTCTATTGCTGCCTGTTTGTTTGTGTTCTTTCTCATTGCATTATTTCTCCCTATTTATACCACCAAGGAAAGCGGTTACGAAAATTATTATTGTTAGTGTCATACTGTAGAGAGTAGGGCAAAGATGTGCCATAGACAGGCTTGTCCATAGTCACTCTTACTCCACTTTGACACTGTGTGCACCTTTTCCCATTAAAATGTCAGACCATAATGCATTCTGCATAAATTTGTATATGGCAATGCCAGATAGTTTGACATCTTCAGTATCCTTTTGTTTGCTAGGAGAATATAAAGCACCTCAAGTGTTCTCAGTGCACTGAATAATTATGAAACTTTTCCCTACAGATGTTCACTGAATTGTCACTGTCATGATTAATATGTGGCACTTTGTACGTTTCAGTTGAAGGATTAAATACTTCTGTCCTTCCTCTTGATACGCAGTATGATCATCCTTTTCTGTTTCAATAGCGCTATTCTGTGCAATGAAAACATTTTAGTTAAAACAGCTGGTTTAACTAAATGTTACCTAGTACCAGATGTTTCTCCCTTTCTACTTTTCCAAAAAAGAGAGGTTAGTAATCTGGCAATGCCACGTTCACCGTAGACAGCTGAACTGGTCACATAATTTCTCTTTTCTTTTTTTTTTTATTTTTTTTATTTTTTTTATCTTTCAATATATATATATTTTATACTAAAACCTTAATTTGTAGCAGTTGATTTGGGGGATCACTAATATATAGACTTAATTCACAGTTTCCCAAATCACAAAAAAAAATAATAAAAAAAAATTGCTTTTCAATACAAGTAATTGTAATTGTAAGAAATACAGAACATACACCTTAATTTGATGATGAAAAGTTATATTTTCAATATTAAGTTAAAAACGTTAAATGAGATTTAAAGTAATGGTGTTCCATATTTCTGTTGTTCAAAGGACAGCCTCAAGGCGAAGACGAACATTTTTGAAATGCTCTTTGCATTTTCACTTAGAAAGACATTGCCAGAATTTCTAAGTGAGGTTTTCAAAATTATTTTCTCTCATTATTTATGTAATAATCAAAGCTCAAAGCTTTAATCTTGATGCTGTATTTGTCCTGCACTGCAGCTACATGTGGATTTACTAACAGTAGGGTTCATTAATGCTGGGTTTCTGATATCTGTTCCTTTCCTTTCATCATTAATAGGATAGGATTTTAACTCAGAAGTATAATGCTGATGGATATAATGAATGGCTTAATCAGGGACTTCATCTTTTCATCAGTGAGGCAGTTGAGTGACTTGCTGTTAATGCTAATGAAGTTGCCAGTGGATGTAGAGGAAAAACATTAACTGCAATCATTTGAGATAGTGGGGTTGAATTTGGATTTTGATTCACAATGTTGGTTACTGTAACAACTTACCCCATATAGACACAATGCTCTTACTAGACTTTGCAAGATATCACTTCCAGAATTGTGAACGAAGTGTATGGTTCTGTGGACATATCAAAGCAAATACCAACATTCTCCTAGGCAAGTAAAAAAAAAAAAAAAAAAAAAAAAAAAAAAAAGAAAAAAAGAACATGGAGAAGATTCAGTTTGTGATTTGTTTCAGTTCATAGTATTTCTACTGTTGGGGACACTTCAAAAATTAGTGGTCTGTATTTCAGGAGGTGTTCTAATGATACCTGTAAGTAAATCAATGTTCTCATTCCAAATTCGGGCATGCAAAAGAAAAATAGTGGGATTTAAGAAGATCTAAGCTCAAGTCAACTTTAAAGGTGCAATGGAACTGAGTCATCTTGGTTCTGCACACACTGCTGAGAAGGCGCTCTTACCCATCCTCTCAGGTAGGAGAAAGCCCATTTCATTCACTGACCACCCTCCCTGCCTGTTTGACCCTGTTTTCTGCCAAAGGGAACAGGACCTCAGGATGGTTCACACCACCTCCTTGCCCACTTGCCATGTGGTGCAGGCACAGCCGCTGCATCCCTATGGCCACTCAACAGCTTGTAGGAAGCACTGTAGCTCTTCACTGAGAGAGGGTAAAAGGTGCTAATAAGTAGGACTTACACTGCGTGCAGAAATATGAAAATAAGTGTATTTCTGTGTTCCAACAGTATTGCTTGGGTTGGATGAGGAGTTTGGAATGAGTCAGAGACTCCGGTAAGCAGCACTGGTAACAGAAAGCAGTGCTGCTCCCAGGCTGAGGGAAACAAGGATCCACACGCGACTAGAGGAGCTGTCTAGCAAGTGTAACATAAATTATGACCCAAATGTTTGTTACTACAGATTCCTTGTCACTTTACACTTCAGAACAGGTGTTAGCCGCAGTCTCCTGGCAAAATTGTATCTTTGCTAATTAAATTCTGCCCTGCTAAATTCCCCCTGAAATTTTAATTGGATTTTGTATTCCTCACTGTATGCCACAAATTGTTGTGTGAGGCTGCTTTGTGCTATTAAATGGATGCACTTAATTGGTAGGTGACTTACCCCTTACCCCCTAATACAGTATCTTATCATTTGTGAAGTGATTTAAAATTTATTAATGCTGGTAAGTCATTCTTGGTTTCCTCCAGTCTTCTCAAGTGACTTTATTTGGCTAAAAACTGTGTTAGAGAATAGTCTCAAAGGAATGTACAGATAGAACTGTAAAGTGTTTCCTTCTTCAAAAAAAAACCCCAACAAACCCAGACCCCAACTTCATCCATGCTGAGAATTGATTTAAAAAAGAGAGTGGGGTATAAAGACTGATTGTAAAATGAACTAAGCTGAAACGTTGTTCTCATGAGGCAGACGTGTTTTGGAAGTACGCTACCAAAAATTGTCTGTTCTCTGTGCTTTAGACTGTTCACAAGTCAGCAGTTCATAGCGTACCATGGTTTGATTTGCGCATACCTTAAATATATGCTTGAACTGGATTTAGTTAATAATAAAGCAATAAAGACTTTATAGTCTACTAAAGCTGAAGTTAAGGCAGACAGCTTGAAATAGCATTTCCCCGCCCCCCTTCTTTTTCCTAATATGCTTCTAATTAATTTTCCTTTTTAAGAAAGACCTTTTTTGTTGCAAGACTTTTTTTTTTTCCCCTTTTCCAAGTTCATTTTTACTGTTGCCTTCCTGTAATTTAAGTGCTAAATTACTTCTTGTCTTTCTAAACTGGGATTATTTTTCCCTTAATAATTCCATTCTTAATATGATTGAGTTTCTAATGCTGTCTAGTGTTGCCATGATGGTAAAAGCAACTTGAAAACAAGTACCCATTGTAAGCCTGACATTCTTTCTGATCACCTTTCTGGGCTGAAAAATGTCTGTTGGCAGATCCTTAACAGGTGGAGACCCTCATGACTCTACTGACAATCAACACCATCTGAGCATCTGCCCTGGATTGCTGTCTTCTCTCAGGAAAAAAAAATATCTTGCTGCAGTTTCTGAGTTACCAATGGCTCTGAAATATTGCCATATGGTAACTCTGCAGAACACAGATGATGTAAGTGCAACTTCTGGTATGTCTGCTCATGGTAAAACAGCACACGCGTGAAAGATTATTCTCAACAATCAGTAAAAATTCGTTATCAAAGAAGGTCTCATTCCTGAATAGGCAGCTCAGATATAAGACCTCAGGATTTTTTCCATTATCAAGTACAACAAATAAGGCTGTTTGGTGATTTTCTTTTTTCCTGATATTCATTGTTATTTATATGGGATCTTTCTTGATATACTTTATATTCAAGTTATGTAGCAAATGTCTGTAGCTAGATTTATGTTTGTATGCATAGTTTTATGCATTAGATTCAGTTTCATACCCTGCTCTTTAGAGTGGTTAAACACTTCAAAATCTGGATATTTAAAAGAAATATAGCATATTTTTACATGTGTTTTCAGAAGTAAATATCTCCATTTCTTTTTTTTTTCCTATGTTCTGCTGTTTTTTAATTGATTGATTGCTAGTTTGCCAATAGGCTCTTTAACTGTTTGTGTTATGATAATTCCAGATCTTCAACTATTGACCTTATTCCAAGTGCACTGATTAAAGAAAATGTTAATGATATAGTGCTATTTTCCTTATTTAATGATGCATCAAATAGTTATAATGAACAGGGTCGTGAATACATTTGGGTTAGTGAGGAGGACAACGGTTTGATCAGTGCACCATAGATTTTTATTTTATTTATTCTAATTAAGCTGGCAGACGGCCTCCTATGTATATGATTTCATCCAAAACGCAAGCAAGCAAGCAAAACTTGGAAGGAAAGTTAAGTTTAATTTGCCATTCACTTGGCATTGGCATTTAATATCAGGCCCTTTCCCCCACTTTGTCCTAGCGAGTGTTCTGCAGATATTGATCTATTTTATAATTGTGGTTCTGATACCAGAATTTTTTTTGTGTGTTTGGGTGCTTTTTTTTTTTTTTTTTTTGTATGGGTGATCTCCACCTATATGTACGGTGACGCTGCAGGGAGAGTTTGGCTTGTGCTCAAGGATGTGCAGAAACCAAGCACACAGCTTAAAGCTCAGCGGTGCATCCTTTGAGAGCGCTGCTCCTCATCATCCTGCTCCTGGGCTTCTGGTATTTACTTGTGACCACAGGAATATGGGTGCTTTGTTTTTTCTGGGGTTGAGGATAACTCTCTCCTTTATGTTCACATGCATTTATATCGATGGTGCTTCTTAGTGCAGCATTTACTGTTGTTAATGGCCAGTCAGTTCCAGCACAGTTAAGTCTAGCCTGTGTGGTCCTCCAGAAAGACCTGTTTTCTTCAGCCCTTTCATTTTTGTTTTTGTAGGTATCTTTACTGACAATTTTTAAACAGCAGTGCATTGTCATGAGTTTGTAGATCTAGATGGGTTTTGGTTTCCTTGATGAAGAAAAAGTGTGCTATTTCTTCCCCTTTGTCTCAGCAACACTTTTTGTTTTAATGACTCTTAGTACTTTGCAAAGCAAGAATCAGACTCAGTCAGTGTTTCTGTACGAGTGCTTGGTACAGGGGAGCTAGTGAAGTATTTCTCAGCCATTTCGCCACTGTACACACAAGTTGGATGTAATTACAGACCTTGTACCCAGGAAAACATTGTGTTTGTGGTCTTCCCACTCATCTAACAGCTCCATGAGATGTCTGGGTCAAAGTGGCTGCTAAAAGCCACTTGGGCCACTTTAGCTCTTCAGTGTTCCCACTTCTATCTTGTGACTAAAAGACATGGTAAAACTCTTACTGAGCGAGACCAGTATGTTCAACTCAGTGCCTCCCAAAGACAGGTGTTATGTATTCCATTTCTTCTTTGCCTTTCATTCTCAGCTTTGGACAAATAGTTACCTTATACAATAGAAGTAATAAATATTTCCTAATAAATACTACAGCATATATGTACTTGTAACATAAACTGACTGCAGCAGTAATTTGAATATTATACAAAGTTGGGAGCACCACAGATATCACAATGGATTAATAAACACGTTGACAAGGTGGCTGTTAGACACCTGTGGCACTGATGTGCTCTTGAGCCATGACAACCTCCTGGAGGCCAAGGATGCTACAGAGGAGGGGAGGAATCCAATTTTCATGTTTATGGTAACAGGGCTCACTGTGCTTTCAACTTCTTGCTTCAACACAGAAACAATGTGTTCCCTGCAAGTAATGATTTTCTGATTCATGAATCCCACAGACACATACAGGGAAACACTTTTCAAAGGAAGGACAAGGTTAGACAATAGGAATATAAATGTAGGTACTGACACTTGCAGTGCAAATAAGCCTTGGGTTGTAAGGGTGTGCTAGGAATGTCACTGTACGAGGAAGAAAGCAGTTTAAATAAGGAACACACAAACACAGGTGTGGAATACTGTAGGCTCATGTGAAAATACTGTCAAATTGCTTGGGGTTTTTGTTTGGGTTTCTGTGGTAGTTTGGAACAGAATTTGAGTCATAATTCCTTCAAGAATGAAGCTGTGCAGTTGTGTCGGAAAAATACAGTGATTATGAAGTACTAATAATAGCACTTTCCGTTGCTGCACTGTGTAATATACATTGTTGTATTATTCATGTGTTTTTCCCTCAGTTTTTTTGAAGAAGGGTATTTATTTCAAAGGCACGAGAGAGGTGCAGTCCACATGGGGCTCTCAGCATCAAGATGTAGCGCTTTAACTTTTTTATTTGAGGCTGATTCCCTTTTATGTGTGTTAAAATATTGTACTGGATTCTTTTTAATGAACATTTACATGCAGATATCCTGCTTTTCCAGCCCAAGAGGCAACCTTATGTAAAACATATTTGCATATTGACACAGTTACGATACTAGAGCTAGAGGAAAACAGAAAAAAAGTCAACAGAGTGTGTTAAAATCTACTTGCAGGGAAAAGTTCCTTTAAGAGTTGTCATTATCTTGTCTCAGTCACATCTACCTTAAAAATAGGCATAGGCTCGAACAATGACTGGAGTTGCTATTCAGAAGAAAAATGAATTTCTGAAAAGTTACAGACCATTTTCCTAGCTTGAAAACCTCTGAAATGTGAGATGTGGTGATGAAGTTGTCTTGGTATGGTCCCTGGGAATGTCAGTGCAAACAGAGGGTAATAGAGGACACCAAGTAAACCAGGATATTGCCTACGTAGCTGGATTTAACATGGGTTTGTGGTACGTAACAGCCAGAACTTTAAACTGGACTAGACTAAGTGAATTCTTCCAGGGAGGAAAATGTGAAAGGAGGTTGTTTCTGCCTCAGATTTCACAGAAGGTAGCTGCTTAACAGCATGTCTGGGGCTCTTCAGGGTTACAGTCTTGTGTGCCAATTAAATGCAGAGAGCCAAAGTAGATTTCTTTCTCCTTCTGTGGCCTTGTCCCATCTCCTAAAACACTTCCACGTCCTGCTACCTTGTGCATACCTATCCATAGCCATTAGCATCTCGTTAACCCACCAAGTAACTTTTCTTTGTATACCATTTCTACAACCTGGAGGGTTCAGTGTCAAAAGAATTTATTCTCGCCTCTTTCAGCATCCTAGGAAAGTAGCTGGGATACTGCCAATAAACCTGTGCTGTCTTTTCTGATATAGGTGTTACAACAGAATTTCCTACAGAAAAGTCCTCTGAGCCTTGAGGCACACAGCTCCCACTGAAATATTTTGAGAAGGCAGCAATGTGATTTCTGATCCCAACCAGGCTGTGTGAAGGGCATCTAGGAGCATTACAGGTCTATTGCAATTTTTAGGAAATATTGATGTAGTTCTAACAATATAATGAACATTCCTATAAACTTAATTCACATGGTACTGTATAAACAGTTTTGCACAGCAGAGGTGCATGTAGTTATCTTTGAAAAAGCTTTTAGAAGACAGAGGACTTATCCAGCTAGGAAATGATCTTTATATATGGGTGACTTTAGAAAGAGTAATCATTATAACTTAGTCATTACTAAAAGAAAATTAATGTTTACAGGCTCAGATAAGTGTCCAAAACCAACCTTAATTCTACATATGTAAAAACATGTGTTGTTTTTAATGTTCTAATGGTGTTAGCTGTTATCAATTACAGGTTTTAGCATATTGTTGTTGGACAGTCGATGAGAGCAATGTTCCTATTCTTTCATAACCAGATCTTTATCCAAAAGTAGAAGTGTTTTAGGTACTATGGTGTCCTGAACACTACAAGTGAAGACAGAATAATATTCCAGAACATTGCCTCACGCTGCGTTGCAAGCTAACATATCTTAATGAATAAATATTTTTCTAAATTGAACAAATGGCACAGGCACCAGGCAGCAGGGTTTTCTTCTACAAATTACATTTTTCTCCTTGTGGCCTTGGATTTTTAATACAGCTATGGAATAATTAAGCAGAGTGGAGTATTAATGCAGTTTTATAAATAATGTTAAGGTTGCCAGATGTTGTTCATTTTTCCTCTTTTTTTTGTAATGTACATCAGCATTCAAAATGTAGGCTGATAGTGGGTAGTGGGGAACTTAGATATGTAAGACCAAATGTTGCAAGGTATTAAAAATTGAGCTTATGTAGATGATGCTTTACTGATTCATTTGTTTGGATATACCCCTCACTTCTATTTCTAATTATGAAAAGACCAACTCTTAAATCAGATAAAAAGGCAAAAATCCAACGTATACAGTCTTCCAATGAAGTCTTCCCTTAAGTAAGAAAATTGGGAGATTTATTTACCTGTTAGAAAACAATATTCAGTGTCTGATCCCCTTCATCATTTCCAGACCATATATAATTGTATTGGACACCAATTTTCCTCTGCATGAAAGTTTAGGGATCAGCTCAAAACACGAGGAAGAGTACCAGTTACAGTGATGAAATCAATGGTAGGGTGCAAATCTAAGTATTTCTTTTCCCCAGATGATCTTTATCCTTAATAAAGGGTGGGAGGAGAAAATAATTTGTCATTTACACCCGCACAGTGTGGATGTACATTTTACTATAAAATTTCTGTTCCTAGAAATATGGCTTACTCAAGAGTAGAAGACAGTTGCTAATAATTGTTTTCAAACATCAGAAACAGTCTTCAGTTTTATGCAAAAAGTTGGGGTTTAAGGCATTTCCATCAGAAAAACCTACCTTTTTGGAATAGTGTTGAGAAATTCAGTATATATTTGCATGAAAGTACAAAAAAGTTCTTCCCTCTGCACCCAAGCTGGATCTTCAATATTATGCAAAGATAATAGTACTTTCAAATTGAATCATTGCTTATATATATGCCTCATTTAAAAACCACGGAATAGCTCTTATATTTGATTCTTTTGTTGACAAGACTACTCATGCAAAATTTACTCTATTTTTATCTATTTTGCAAGTATATCCTTATTAATACGATATTTCCTCAAATCTGCGAGTTAGGTACTGCCAAATTAATTTCCTAGAATCATTTGGGTTAGAAAAGACCTTTGGGGTCATCAAGGCCAACCGTTAACCCTGGAGTTCCAAGCCCATCACTAAACCATGTTGCCAAGCACCACATGTATGTGGTTTTAAAACACTTCCAGGGATGGTGATTCCACCACCTCCCTGGGCAGTCTGTTCCAGTGCTTGACCACCCTTTCAGTGAAGAAATGTTTCCTAATATCCCGTCTAAACCTCCCCTGGTGCAACTTGAGGCCGTTTCCTCTTGTCCTGTCACTTGTTACCTGGAGAAGAGACCGACCCCCGCCTGCCTACAGCCCCTGTCAGGCAGCTGTGGGGAGCGATAAGGTCCCCCCGGAGCCTTCTCCAGACTAAACCCCCCCAGTTCCCCCCGCCGCCCCTCCCAGCACTTGTGCCCCAGCCCCTTCCCCAGCCCCTGGACACGTGCAGGTACAGGCAGGCACGAGAGACTTTGCTGAGTGAAGACTAAGCAGAGGCTGGAAAAGGCTGATTAGGTATAAAATATTGGCAGGTCTTCAAAATTTGTTTGGGTGAGGAAATGTACTGTCAACAGAATAAGAAGGCCAGGACGATCATGTAGGACTTGAATGATGTTGTTTACTGCCTCAGGTATTTGTGGCTTCCTTCCACTCATTCAGAACAGCTCTGACTTCTCATGGGTGATGTTGCCCTTACTATGTTCAATCATATTATCTATTTTTTATGGGCTGCTTGCGCAAAAAAACATACTACAGACATTTTAAAAGTTCTATAAAGTTGATAGTATTTCTTTTAATACTATACATGTTTAACTATTCAGTCCCTTAGGAAATAAGTTAACAGAACGCTGCACAAATCCACTTGGAAGTATCACAGTCAAACAGAGCTCTTGCTCCCCTGTTCATTTCTGGATTTTATTTAATGATCCAATTGATATTTAAGAGATACATGATTCATTGACTGAATTTTGTTCAGGTGAAAATTTTTAGCCCTGTGTATGAAATATGTGCACTTGATTATCATCCTTTCTGCACTGGAGGTTTTGGGGTACGGTAGAAGGTTCAAGCTGGCCCTAAGTGGTCTTGGCATTCTGAATTAGTCCATCAGTGTGTACCACGGTTTGGCTTCCTGGGAGATGGGCTTCGTTTTTTGTCAAGGTTAAAACTTGTGAGCTGAATGAAACAAACATTTTTCTATAAGCAATTTTTGATGCCAAAACAGGGTGTTGAAGGTATTTATTATTTTTATTTAACTTTGACTTGATTTCATTGACTTAAGCATGGAAGAAAATAGTTATGAATGATGAAGTAATGTTTTCTTAGGTCTTGAAACATAGTAAATACTTTATATTTTCACTTTGTAGATTACTCTGATAAAAAAAAAAGTCCATTGCCTGCTTATATGTGATTGCACTTGTCTTTTCAAAATGGTTATTTTCATTTTGTGATTTAATGGTGTTGAAATAGATCACTTAAGAATTGATGTATTCGTTTTTATCATATTTAAATCAGTTGCAGTTCACATTTAAATAGCAATTTGTTATTTCTGCCTAAATGTTGCTTTCCTCAGCAACGACTGATATCATCCTCAAAGTTATATATTGCAATTTCCTATTGCATCTTTGAACATCTACTCTTATAAAAAGGGACAGTAGATTTCTTGGTCCTTCTGTATAGCTGATAATCAAATTGAGACTCAAGAAAATATACCATTATCCTGGGCTTCTTAATATTCATCTTCCTGGTATTCTACCATAGTCTACTTTTAATTGCAAATTAAACTAAGATATTTCCCCCACCCCCTAAAAAGTCTCTTACATATAAGACAGATTTGTCATGTGTAATCTAGTTACTTATGTGTTCAAAACCTCCTTTTTATGTGATATGTTTAATGGGGAGTCATTAAACTTTACTGCAGAATTCTAATGTATTCTAATCTGCTTTATTAAATTTACAGATTGAGGATTATTTTTTTCTTTATAGTTTTACTATGAAAGTGAGAAATAAGTATGTTTAGCACTATCTTTATGTTGTCAGTAGTCACTTCCCATGTTTTCTTAACATAATATTTCCTCAATGTCACCCATGCTTCACTAAAATCCCCTTCAAGGATGATCCAGATTTAATCAATGCACAAGACTGACATGTCGTTGCTAGCCTTACCCTCAGAAGAAGTCCCCTGTAAGTGGGTTAGATAATATAAACTGTGGCAGAGCTATGGGGTAGGATGTTTCTAGGTGCTGTATGAAATGTGCATGGTTATCTAACATTACTTGTTTGCCTACAGAAATCAGAAAAGGAATTTCAGTAGTGATGGAAATCTGTGAACTTTACATATTTAAATAAGTAACACTGGACCAGATGTATTATACGTTATCGTGTTCTTGGGTATGCTTAATACATAAACCTGTCATTTGGTCTGCACGAACACCAAGCCCAAATGAGTGATGGGGAGCAGGACTAAAAGATGAAGAGCGTTCTTGCACATGATTTGAGAATTCCCACAGAGCTGGGAAAGTTCTGAACCCCAAGCTACAAAGAAAGTGCCAGTGGGTCGCACTGCAGAGACTAGCACTGGACGGTGCGGTGCCCATTTGTTGCTGGAGACTCAGAAAGCATATACTCAGTTCTGACAGTATGGCACCCGCTTTGGGCTAATTAGGCATCGTTAGCTTCATATCACCAGGCACCACTGTGCTGTGTATGCTCATTTCTGTTATGTGAAGGACACTTAGACTTGCAGGATCCTCCACGGTGTTGAATCCGATAACTTTTTAGATCATTCATAGTGTTGGGAGTAACTGAGCTTATGGAAGCAGAAAGATTGCAAGAAATTGCCAAGTTCTAGGAGCTAGAAGGCTTTTGAATATTATTGCACTGGTACAGTTCTGTCTGTTTCTGATCTCTCTTTCTTTTCCTGGAGGTATAGTAACATTGGAAGTTTACTTGTGAAAGCATTTTGCAGCAAGTGCTCTAAAGTACAAATGATTTTGGTTGAAATTGTTAGAAAAAAAAGGGCAATGCCAGGACCCTTTTTCTGTAAGTTACTACGCTTACCGTAAGCAAGACTCAGCCTGAAGTGCCTACATGAAAATTAAACTTGGTTCTGCTAATGCCAGGAAGAGCCCGGGATTCGTTCTGTAATATCACTTGTCCATCAAAACACCTTCTTTTAATAGCTGCATACTGTCCTACAGTAATTACAGAGTCACATTTCCTTCTTCCCTTTTTTCTTCTCCCCAGCCCACTCTCTCCAATAAGGAACTGTTTGTACAACTTCAAGATGGTTGTTTTTTGAGAATGTTACCAATATAATCTAAAAGTCAAGTGAGTTTCACTTTAGTCAGAAAATAGTACATCTTCTTTTGTATCCTAATCCTCAGACCCATAGGGGGAAAAGTCCTTGAAGTGAAATGTAAAAAGAATTTTAATGTTTTATGCAGAAAGACAGAATTTGGAGGGGGAGGGGGGTGAGAAAGAGGAGAGAGAAACAAGTACAATGTGCTTTTTCCAGTTTCTCTGATGTCAAATGTGTTCAGCAGTACACAAACTCTGACTTTCCTTCTCCTCTCCGTATCACTCCATTGATTTCAGTGTATGGTGAAGATGCCTGCAAATACAAAGAAACACTACTAACTTATACTTTCTGGCTATGTTTTTGAATGAATAAGTGGATGGTGAAGAATGAAGTGATGCAGTGAACCGAGTTTGAGTGTTCTGAAGGGGTTTGGAATTTCAAAATAAGCTTTGCATGTTACTTACGATTTTGTAGTCATTTTGCTGTGTGCTCTGTGCAAAAGCAAAACTGCTGAATAAATTCCTGGAAAAGAAGAAGGTGGTAGTTCTATGTTTAAGAATAAATAAAATGCATAGATATTGCTACTAAAGATGTTCCATGGTCTGTTATATAAACAGGATTAGCCATTTATTTAATATTTCTGTATAGTACTCATCTCATGCTGCAGGGCCTGTAGGTGTCAAGTTCCTCAATATAGTCTGATAGTCTATGACCTGCATTTAAACAAAGTAATATGTTTTAAGACTGTCAACTAAGCATACTTTGTATATGCTTAAGCCAAACATTGTCTGGTATAGATATCATCCATCAGTTCTCTCCATTTTGTTTTGGGAAGCTACTGTACTGTGAATAGCTAGGCAAAGAAAATCCAATTGATAGCAACAGAGATGTGAGAGATTAAGTAGCTTGGTACTCACTCCCTACTTATGAGACCATAGATTTTTGTATATTGTAAAGTAATTTTGTGATGTTTTTTTCCAAAATGCCATGTGTACAATGCAACTGTGTTATTTTCCAGAATGTATATGCTATTCTTCTTGTGAATGGTTGCTTCATAATAGTATTGAATTCCAGAACCGGCCGCAAGGTGAGTTTTCATGTGTTTTGTATTGGTGAGCAAAAGACAGGTACCTCAGGTGACCAGAAAGACTGCATGATGCCAGCTTTTCTGAGCTTCCACACCTGCTGAGCAAAAGTGTTGAAGTGTCTAAATTGTGCTCCATCATACTTCCATGCTGACAACGTCCAGAATCGCTGATAGAAGATGTAACTAGAGGAACACCTTTTTTTGGATAAGCTTGAGTGGACAGGGATAGGATTAAGACAGCTCCCAACCGGATCCTCACTGTTAGCACTGGAGTGGTACTCCCTCGCTCAGGTGTAACGCTGGATGTATGCACGCGCTGCTCAGTGCTGTTCCAGCCACATGGCCAGTTTGCTGATGGTTCAGAGCAGAGTGAGGTGAGTGAATGGCCTCAGGATCCTCTCTGATTTAGCCACATTTTCACTGTTCTGCATGTTTGTCATTTATTTTTTTCCCCACAAAACAACAAACACCTTATCTTTAGTGTCCAGGTGCTACCATAGTAGTAGTAATATAGACAACTAGAATTCCTACACGGTGTGCACACTGAAGAAGTGTATGTGTATCTATGTATCAATCTAAAATATAGCCCAACTGCTGTGTACAAACAAAAGTGTTGTGAGGAAGTGAATCCTACTGATAAATCCTGAGTTCTTTAGAAATGTTGGCTTCTTTTTTCCATTGTGCGGTGTTTCTGATAACTGTCTTGTGTCTAAACACTCTCATGCTCAGACAGTAATGCTACAACTTTCATTTTAGGTTGTTTGCATTTAAAGAGTTTTCAAATTTTGACTTTTTTTAAACAGACTGGAAAAAAAATAGGCATTTTTAGTTGGTTCTGTGAAAAGGGGGTTATTTTATGTTCTTCTAGCTGTTTGTTTTTCTTCTACACTGCTTCATCATTTGTAGTTCCTTGAAGTACAGGCGATGATAAACTCCCTGTCCATGCTAATGTCCATGCTAGTGGAGAATGCTTTCCTTCTCTCCAGATTGGTGCCATATTACCAGGACAATGTATTGATTTGGTTGACTGCCAACGTGTGATGCATGACAGAAATGAGAAATTGAACTTTCTGAATGTGAAGTAAATGGTGCTGCTGATGATATATAAATGATTTGGGAAAAAGCAATCAATCAGATTCTCTGTACTGGTAGTAGTGCTACGTACAATTCAATATATACTAAAACTACAGTTCTTTTACAGTCTAAATCAAATAGTTCTGTGCTAAACAGGTTCTCGCAAAAACGACTTGCACGATTTTTCGTTTTAGTATGCTTAACTTTCTACATTACTGATGTGTGATCTGATAATTTAGCAACATTGAGTTGATGTTCATTAACTCTGCCTTTTTCTTGTCAAGTGTCACAGGTTATTCTTTCTAGACTGATTATTACTATTTTAATTTGGTTGGTCTTTAAATAAGTTTAACTTGTAAGTAGAGTTGTTTTCAGTCCCAGATACCTGTAGATGGAGTTTATTATAGACACTGGTAGTTGGACTTTGGTATCTGTAAAACATCCACTAGAGACAGAAGTAGGTCTGTTGTCTCTTCTGGCAGATGCTTTGCAGGTATTAGACTTATATCCAGTTATCTTTGGGTACTTCAGCAACACAAAACAGGACTCGTGCTGGTGACTATAATCTTTTCTCTCCTCTGTGTTATGAAATGAATGGGATAATTCATCCATCTTGGAAAGAGAGAGAAGTATTTTAATGAAAGCTTGAAGAGACTTCCTGAAATTCTTCTCATCAATACTTGCTAACAAATCTTGTCATTCGGTGCCCAAACCTCAGCTTAGCACTTCCCCCGTGTAAGTACCTTAAGCAGCAGGGAGCTCCATGCGGTCTCCCAGAAGCAGCCCCACCACTGCACATTTTGGAATCTTCAGTTTGAGCTTTGGGGTTGGATTTTTGAAGGAGTTCAGCTCTCCTCCAGAAGTAGTTGTCGATACTTGCTTATTATTAAGGCTGTGAGAATACACAGAGAAGCTGAACCACATCTTCCTGGTCGAGGGCAGCGCTGAAGCAGTTGGCAGTCTGCTGGAACATAAACCCCGGAGTTCTCCTGTGTGAACCCTGCTATGATTAGGTGGCTGATGGCCAAACTGCGTATGGGCAGTTGGGCAGAAAAGTTCTAACAGATGTTCTAAAAAATAAACTAAAATAAAGAGCCATTTGGGCTTTTTATAAACACATTTTCTCTTACGTAAAAAAGTGGGATTTTTTTCTTGCTATAGCCTATGTTAGCATTTGTTTTGTCAACAACAACAACAAAAGATTGGTTTATTAGTTATGAAGTTTAACAGTTAAATTAACTCAAAATTAAATAAATTAGCTAGATTAATCCTACTGACTTCAGTAAATGGTATTAGAATCTGGAATTTGCTGCTGGAGAGCAGGGAATATCTGAGAGAGAGTATCAGCAAAACTCAGCAACATTGCAAAGTAAGAGTGAACCCTTAGAACAAGGTGTGTAATATTCTTTCTAATCTCTCTCAGGATGTCCTTTTATATTTTTCATAACATAAACTTGCTTTTACATCTCAAGATCAGCCAATTTATTAATTTTTCTTCATTTTTATTTTATGTTAGATTTAATTTTATTTTTCTCTTTGAAAGCCTAGAGTGAGACTTGACAAATGTAAACCAATGACAGACAAACGTAAGTAAGCTGTCTGCCTTTTTTCTGAAGATAGACTTGTGACCGGAAAAGTAAAAGATGTCTTGACAACCTGATGGATTTCAGGTCTGCAGAATCTGCACGTATTCCTCATACCATGTAACGCTTAGAAAAAATGACCGAAGAACTTACTGCACCAAATGAAGGAATTGTGCTTCACACAAGTACTGGAACAAATGTCTTCCCTTCAAATGCCTTCCTGAAGTGGGCCTGTCTTGCCACAACGCAATCAATAACGACCTCTATCCATGTGCCATTGATCTTCCTGGAAAAATACCTTCTAAAGCAAGTGAAGCAGATCTAGCGGTACTTAAAATCTAGT
The DNA here is from genome assembly GCF_015220075.1 of Falco rusticolus. Classification (NCBI taxonomy): domain Eukaryota; kingdom Metazoa; phylum Chordata; class Aves; order Falconiformes; family Falconidae; genus Falco; species Falco rusticolus. The sequence goes on along the minus strand of NC_051194.1, from coordinate 13,599,462 downwards.
GTCCTGCAGAGAGCAGAAACAGCGTGCCCACAGGCAGTGCCTCAGTGCTGGCAGTGATTTCCCCTCCTGACAAACGACTGCTGCTTCTCCGCTGGGAGGAGGAGCACCCACAGCTGTAATGGTCCCGTGGACATCACAGCAAGGGCGGAGAGCCTTCTTGCCATGCGGTATTTGGGAACATGACAACGGCTATGGGTATTAGTAAGTAACAATTTGCAAAACCAAAGGCGGTTTGCTGGAACAGAGCTTTTACAGGTACCCACTGGAGAGCCACAGGGGGCCAGGCAGGATGGGACTTTCACACCCACAACCGCGGCAAGAGGAGGAGGAGAGTTACCAAGGTGTCACATTAACAGCGTCAAAGCCAGAACTTGATGTAAACTTTTACCACAAGTAGTAATGAGCGTGAAAAAGCTAAAGTAAACATTACAATATATTGTCAAAGGTTTACAGGTTGTTTTCCACAAGACTGTTTAGTTCAGAAACCAATGTAATCTCAGTTACATGGCTAAGTACCAGTACTCCTCATTTCTTAAAATGTTCAATGCTTAGAAGTGCCTCAGTGTTTCAGGTCATTTTAGAAGAAACGAAACTTTTAAAGTATTGTGCTCTTCCATTGTGTACCTTTTGCTATCTTTATACTGTGGAGGAAGTAGAACAAGGTTAATTGAAGAAATGAGAGATAGGGAGGGAGGTGCTCATATAATTAGGCAGTCTCTCTCAGAAAATCATAATTAAGCACCAAAATACATTATTTCCTCATGAGAACAAAACAATTCCAATCTCCTAGGTAAGTCTGTAATTTGACTATTGAAATAATTTAACTGATACTATAGAACAATTCAAAATTGGTTCTAACAGCAGTCTTGGCTGAACTGCGGATGCCTTGCTTAGCTATTGGAAATCATTGTGCTAAAGCTATTCTTATCTCTAGATACAGCATCTCTTGGTCAACATGCAACAATTATGTGCCGTAAATTTCTTCTGAGACAAGTCTATGTGGAATGCTATAGGTCTTCCTATGCAAAGATGCAGTAAGCGAAAAACAAAGTTAAATCACATGTTGATCTTCATGAGACAACTAAAATGCTGATGGGTTCTGATAATGAAAAAGGCAGATTTGAACATACTCTGTTGTATCACAAAGTATGTAAGAAGCATGAGTATGGTTGTGGAGTCACGGTTAATGCTTTTTTGGTTACAGAGGATCAGCTTTCTACTGACAGACAGCAGTAATCTTGGCTCTGTTTCAGAGCTCTCATGTTTTAGACTCTGAACAAGTAACATACAATAAATTGAAAGATTATGGTATCTATGAGGATTTTTTTTGGTGGCACTGTCCAAACAGAAGAGGGAAGCTAAATATTATGGGAAGCTATTAGTCCAATTTATGTTCAGTTATTCCTTTGATGATTCTCCTCTTGGTGAAACAAGAGAAAGTATGAGGGGAAACAAATCAGTGACCACTGATGCAAGCTATTTGTTGATGCGGATTTAAACTGTTTCTTAAGGAGTTCTGGATAAGTCAAAAGCATGTAACATTCCACTTTGTAGAGCTTTTTCTCCCTTGACTGTTGAAGCTTCTTTAGAAAATACAAACCTCTTCTTTTCTTTGGTTGGTGTTATCAGCTAGAGCTAGTGAACCTTTGGGTAAATGAAAAGATTAAGGAAGAACTTATTTCACAAAAAAATAAAAAAATCTATTCTCTCATCAGTTTTGCTGTCAGTGTCAGCAACTTTCAAAGCAAAGCAGGTTCCATCTTGAGTTCTTGATATTGAGGAGCAGTTTGAAATCTGTCCTGTATGAATGAGATTGCTCTGATTCCTGAAATTAGTTTTCCATTTTCTGCCCTCAAACTAGTTTAGATTTGCTGCTAGACCCGTGAAAAACAGAATGATTCATGTATAAAAAAAACCTGTAATTGTTATCAATATGCTATAAGAATGTAACATACTTTAAGACCTGCTGTATGTTGGGTTAGATTTTTATGGTTGTTTCAGTGTTTTTACAGATTATTGTGTTCATCTCTTAAAACTCAGTTACTTCATCTACTGCTGTACACCTGGATTATACTTTGATTATAAAAAATTAGTGATGCATGGAAGCAGTTTTATATTTTCTAGGTTATCACAAAATGCATAACCTCAATTATTCCTTGAAATTAAGCACTATTTGAGCACTCTAATGTTCAGTATAGAATTTTATCCTTTGTCTGTGGGTGAGAACTTAAAATTAAGGTCATATATCTACCATTTTATTATGTCAGTTTCCCAAAATGTCATAGTCGCTATTCTGTCTCCAAGTTGTTCTTTTTATTTACAATTTTCAACAACAAAAACCTTTAAAAGGCTATGAACCTTCATGGATATCTTATTCCCTGGTTCTGTAGTAGATTTATTTCTGTGGTCTACTGATCAGTTCTACACACCAGCGCTGGAGTATGTGAGGTAGCTCAGCTGCCGTTTGGCCAACGCAGATTCACATTTCATACATTTATTTTATGGCTGTGTGAACACATGCCATCTTCTGGGTTTTTTTTATGTGGGTGGTGGGATTTTTTTTTTTTTTTGCTTGGTTGGTTTTTTGTGGGTGTGTTTTTGCCATGCAGAGTGATGGCTGTTGCATCTGCTATAGCTGCTTCTTACGAGGGCCTCACCGACTGTGGCTGCCTTTTGTGGCATTCAGGCCACTTTCAGAAAAAGAATGATGCTGGGAATACGAGAAGAACCTAAATGGGTTTGAACTAGAGTTTGTTCTTTTCTCACATTTATAAACTACGTGGCGCCCAGAGCAAATGTCGTGAGATAACTGTACGCTGAACTTCTCTGTTACCCGTATTGGTCTCACTGTCCTCTTTCGTATGCCGATCATGGTGCACGAGACAGAAAAGCATCTCTTCCAGGCATCTCCTGGTGACTTGGTCTTATTTCTGGTACCACTGCTGATGTTTCAGCCCAGGGGATGCAATTACAGCAAACCTAGACTGTTTTATCCAGCCTTGGGACCAGAAGTAACCTTACGCTGGATGTATAGTTACTATCTGTGTATGGGATGTGTGTAGTCTTACTTTGCTTTTAAAGTTTTGGTTTACTAATATATTGATATAATATATCTTTAAAAACCCAAAGATTAAAATGCTCCTAGGATTGCCATTGGAAATCATATTTAGAATGACTTGTGTCTCTCTGTCTCTATACATCTATTATGTTATTAATGGATTAGTTTTAGAAATATATTTGAAGTTATTTTCTGAGTTAATTCGCTGGACTGTTCTCCATGATGTCAGAAGAGATGTATATCTTAACTGTTTAATCCTGTTTTTATAGATGGCTATACAACAGATGACATTGAATTTTACTGGCGTGGGGGTGATAATGCAGTCACAGGAGTGACAAAGATTGAACTGCCACAGTTCTCCATTGTAGACTACAAGCTTATCACCAAGAATGTTGTTTTCTCTACAGGTTTGTGGAGGGGGATCTAAGAGGGGAATTCACTGGGAAGACTTTTACAAATGGATTAATTCTCAATGTGCAGTTCAGGATCTGAGCAAAAATTTTAGAACTGGGAATAAATCAGAGCAGCAAGTTCTTATTACAGCTTTCATAGTGTATAAGGCATCACTCATTAACATATGAAGAGGATACAGTAGTCTGTCACGTTACGGCTCAGTCAAGCTGTATTTTCTGTTCTCCTATGAAAACTGACTAAGCCAGTTATATGCCTTAGCGCCCTAAACCCAACAAGAAGTAACCCAGCCTCTAGGAGATTTAGGAACCTTTTTCTCACTGTTTCTAGATGTTCCTTGTGCCAACCTGTGGTTGTATTAATCTACTTATTTTGTCATAGCTGTAAAACCTTTCAAATCCTTGTTCCACAGGACTTTGTAGTTTAGCCTATGCTAACAAGCGTATGACTTTCTGAAGGCTGAAAAGATGCTTTGTGAGAAGGAGTAGAAAATAAGATTGGATTTCATGAAATAAATTTTAAAAAATAAGAAACAGCTAGAATATTTCAATGACACTTTGAATCACTCGAGAGACAAAAAATGAGTTGGGATATTACTGTGTGATGTTTTCTACCTACCTGAGAAAGCTACTGGGTGTGTTAAAAAAAGAAAATCTTAAAAACTCACTTTCTAGGTATGGATAGAAATCATCTTTGGAGTACAGAAGGATTGCACATCCCAAATTCTTCAAAACCAAGCAGAAATAGGACTTGAATAGGCATCTCTAGACACCCATTTCAACAAGTGTTTCATATGCCAAAATATTTCTGGTGTCAAATGGCAAAGGGCAAGTGTTGCATTGCTTGGAGAGAAGTTAGAGCAAGAGTTACACTGGAGCAGGCATGCCCCACTGTGTCACAGAAGAAGCATTTCTATGCTTTGATGCTCTGGAATGTACTTTGGCTGGTGATTGTTGAATATTTTGATTAGCAGAAGATATGCACCTAGAGCATCCTTGTACCCTTTAGAATAAAAGATTACTTAGTCTCAATTCTTGCTAGAAATTCTGCAGCTGATTATCCTGGATCTTACAGCTCTGTGTGTACTCTATGTTGCATGAAACAATAAAACCAAAATGACAGAAAATTGTTTTCAGGCTTTATACAAGTAAATTATGGCCATACCAAATATTCTCTTTTAGGTGCCTACCCAAGGCTGTCTCTCAGCTTTAAACTTAAGAGAAACATTGGTTACTTCATTCTGCAGACCTACATGCCTTCTATTCTGATCACTATCCTGTCCTGGGTTTCCTTCTGGATTAATTATGACGCTTCAGCTGCAAGAGTTGCTTTAGGTAGGCATTTTTACGCATCTCATGCAGTGTGCATTAGCTGAATGCTTTTTCTTGCTTCTGGCTTAGTGGATAGTGCCTGATCTGAAAAATAAATCTGTTAGATCTTTTTATGTCTGGCTTGTTAAGCTTTTTATTATTTGAATCAGCACTTAAATCATCACAATTTAAATAAAAATTAAAGTGATTTCATGTCTGAATTAGCTAACTGTATAATCATTGTAACTAGAATTAGCCTAATTGTCTCAACATTTTCTGTTGTTGTTTTACTGCTGGTTGTTTTCTCTGAAGAGAATGCATTTCGTTTGCTTTTGCCCATGGCAGTCCAGAATGCACATTCAGCTCTGGGCTATAGATTATAAATTACTTGTCCTTTCACGTATGAATTAAATAAAGTTTTACTAGGGCTGAATAGCTAACTTCTCCTTAAGTTGAGGGCGTTTTTCCTTACTGTTACGTTACAGTCTAAAAGCAAGACCGTTTCCCTGATTAATCTGTAAAGTACTCTTATGTCTCATCACTAATCCCATGGGTGTTTGTTTATACTGTGTCCCTCGTCAGAGGATCCAAGTGCGTTATAAAAATAAATACGAGTATCTATTGCCAAATTTTGTATAAATCAGACTGATTCCTGCCAGTACAGGTCTTGTATAGCTAAAGTAAGTGCATCACCATGAAAGATGCAATTGAGAATTTGACATTTGAATTTTATAGAATACTGTCTTGGGTTTTACCAGGCCTTTCTGTGTAGCATTTTCTCCTAAGAACTCAAGACTACAGATATTTTGAAAATGCTGGAGGAAAGCAAGATAACAGTGACTCTAGGCTGGTAATTTATAACTGAGACTTGTTAGAGAAGGTTACAGTTTATCTGGTTAAAAACATACTCATAGAATGCAACTACTGTTTGTTTGGTCGAATGCAATTTCTTACAGGTATAATTTTCTTTTCTATACAAAAAAAATAAAGATAAGGAATATGGGCAGAGGTTGGAGGTGGGCTTTTTTCCACCAGGAAGAAAACCCAACCCATCAACTTAGAATTTGTCAGTTCTAGCGTTTGAATATTATGAGCTATTATGCTATAAAATTAAAATTAATTCAGTCAATGAACTTGTCAATTCTTTTTTCCAGGAATCACAACTGTGCTCACAATGACAACAATTAACACCCATCTTCGAGAGACTCTTCCCAAAATTCCATACGTGAAAGCCATTGACATGTACCTTATGGGTTGTTTTGTCTTCGTGTTCATGGCTCTGCTGGAGTATGCATTGGTCAACTACATCTTCTTTGGCAGGGGACCGCAGCGCCAAAAGAAGGCGGCAGAAAAAGCTGCCAGTGCCAACAACGAGAAGTTGCGAATGGATGTCAATAAGGTACATTGAAATGGAGATATATTTTTAGCATTGCCCCAGGAAGGCAGACTTTAAGTTCTGCCAGGCAGAGCTTTAGAATGTGATTTCTTGTAGAAAATGAGTGGAGTGGGATTATGATGACCTTGTCTTAGCTCTGCAGAGCAGTGTGTTTAACCCCCTCAGCAATGAATGCTGCCCTCTAGCCTGGAAAACTGAATGATGATTTTCTAAAGCATGCACTCAGTTAAGCTCTACTGTGAGATGTTTTCTGTCAGGATGTAGAGTTAAATATGTCTAACCTGTTTCCAAAGGAACAAATCCAAAATGATGGCTATAGCTGATATTCTAGTAAGAGCTGTATGGAACATTGGCAATGAAACCTAAATTTAACCTACTTTCATAAATCTTTCAGATGACCTGGATAAGAAACATTTGCCACAGAAGTGTTTAAAGCTTGAAACGTTTGCATATTTTCAACATATAATGGCCCAGGATACTGTTGACTAAATGTGAAACTGCTCAGAAATAAAGCATCAACTTGCTGTGCACTTAATTTTGAATCTAAAAATGGTCCCCTGGGGTTGGAGGATTGAGGCAGCAAATATATTTGCCAAGATACACACTTTTAGAAAAAAATATCCATTATGCTTAATGAAAATGGAGCACTTAATGTAAAGCACTTGTCATTTTTCACTTTGACCATTTTGAATGAGTTTCACACAGTGGCAAATCTGGGCTGAATGCTAAAATGTAGTCAGTGTGAAATGTATAAACTTTCACACACACAGAGAATTGGAAGTTAAATAAAGTTAATTTTATTTTTTTTTTCATTAGAAGCTCTTTGAATTTGTAATTCAGCATGATAATCCATGGGGAAAAAAATCAAAATGAGAATTAAAGGAAAAAGTCTAAATCAGAATGAAAATAAAGAACCCCAAGTGATTATTTGTGAAGTGGAAACATAAGTTTCATACAGCTCTAGTGGTGGAATTTCTCATGTTTGTTCAGAACTTCTACACTAGGATACTGTGTCTGCAGACAAAAGAACGTTTTGTTCTATTTTGGCTGGAACAACAAAAATTCATCGCATGTTGATAGCATAAAACAGTTTTACAGGTTATATACTCTTTCAAGATTCAGTATTATATTGTCATGGCTTAGATATCTCACCCATTCATTAATTATGGGGGTTTTTTTCTTTTTAATTTGAGAGATACATGTTTTAATGAAAGAATGCAAATGCATAATGATGAGATTAATTTTGATGTTATGGTACCATAGATCATTTTTTACCATCGTAAAGTTTCATGGAGACACTGTAAAATCTTTTTCTTCTATTGGTGATATTTCAGCAATGTAAAAGATCTGCAAGCTTTTATTTAATTTGTCAAGTTCATTTTTTAAAAATAATTAACCTTTAAACAATCAAAGCTATTAACGAAGAAACTCTGTAGGTAATTTTATGAGACTAGGTCTGTGTTTACCTGAAGTCTTTACTCTAACATCAGTGGAAATTTAAGATCCATAGGTGTCAGTGTCACCTCCAGCTGAGGTATATTTTTGTATACTGCTTCACTTGTGATTTTTTTCTGTATACTTATTCTTACAATAGATCTTTCCGATATTTAACAGATTAGCCAAAGTCTAGCGGCAAATTGCTAATCATGAGCTAGAATTTGAAAGCACTAACTAGTGTACTAATCCAATCCACTAAGGAGAGTACGTTAATTCCAATAACCGTTGCACAAAGTATACTGGGAACAACTTTACATTATTTGTAGGGTTTTTTTATACTGAGCCTTTTGCTTAATATAGGAGGCCAGCATGGTTCATAGTCTACAGCAGCTCTGCTCTGGTATCCGGTTATGCTCTGATGTGATAACGTGGTTTGCAATCCCTTAAGAAATAGATGGAGAATCAAGCAGCAGAGGGTCAGTAAAGAGTAGTCTTCCGAGAGCCTTGTCCTACTGTGTGTAGGCTGCTCTGGGCAGGAGGAAGGGAGCTGACATCTGTTCTTGCTCTGACCAACAGCAAGAGAACAGATTCATATTTAATGGACCTGAATATTTTATCTATGAAAGGGGGGGGAATATTATGTATTTATTTTCATTTACAAGAACCAGAAATGTTTCAGTTCAGATGCAGGTTTCCATGAAAACCCAAGTATTTTAGAAATGGGACCAAACAAACACTCCATCTCTAATCAGGATCCAGCATTGAAGGACTAAATTTCCAGAGTATGAGTGTTTTGCGATATTACTAGATTCCTTTTGTATTACTGCATGGAATATGATGAATTTATCAGAATCGGATATTATGTCAGAAAGATTAATGCTATGAGTAATAAACCTCATGAAACGTGAGGATGAAAACTTTTATAAAGCTATGTTGCTGCATTTGGCATAGACATTGTAAAAAAGGTGGATAGTTACGCTGCACTACAAATCTTTGTTTACACATTATAGACCAGATATGCAGATATAGATCTGTAATAAATTCCTTCAGATTCCAACACCATTCTTTCACAATAGCCTCTGACAACTTTTCGAGCAACAAAAGGTGGTGAGAAGTACTGATGAAGTCCTTCCATCCACAAGTATTTGCAAAATCAAAGTAGAAGTTAACACATGATCCCTTTAGGCTGCTGAATTCTTTTGTATGGAGAGGTTCCAGGGCAGGTACAGGCACTAATAGTCTCTGTATTTTTGCTCAGAGTTATTCAGAAGGTACTAGAAAGCCTAAAAAACAGTAGGGAAGCACAGTAGAAGCTGTTCTTCCATGTCTGTGGTATCTGCTGAATCCAATGTGATCCCTTGGGGATTCGGTGACTCAGGAGGCGAATGTCCTGTTTTTTCTATCTGAACGAACACTGTCAGGCTGGCTGCAGAGCTTCCCCTGGGCTATGCCACGTGAAACTGTGGCAAATCTTTCTTTAAATTTCATCTTGGGTTCATGTCATATGTCCGCTGTGGTGCTTTTGGTATTGGTTTGGATTTTTAGAATCATAGAATAATTTGGGTTGGAAGGGACTTTTAAAGGTCATCTACTCTACACCCCCTGCAATGAGCGGGAATGTCTTCAACTCGACCAGGTCACTCAGAGCCCCATCTGACCTGACTCTGGATGTTTCCAGGGGTGGGGCATCTACCACTTGTCTGAGCAACCTGTGCCATTGTTTCACCACTCTCATTGTAAAAAATTTCTTCCTTATGTCTAGTCTGAATTATCACACAAGATTGTAACTTCATATATTCCCTCATTTCCAGAGACTGATGGCTCTGTTTGGGGCAAGGGAAAGAAAGAGAAGGGATTTGCCCTATATCTTGATTTGCTATTTGAATCCTGAAACCTGAGTAATAAAATCAGAGAAATTTAAAGGACAAAACTCCAGGAAGATTCAGACTCAATTACTAGTAGATACGTGATCACAGACTTGTTAGGCCATGTTGGACATGCTTAATTTTCTTTGCAGTGATTTGAGGTTAAAATGGCTGTGTGTTTGATAGTTCCGCTCTTGAAGCTTCTCAAGCTGCACTCAGCAGTTTATTCCTTTATTCTAACTCGTCATCTTTTGCCTTAGTCAAAGCTAATTGTTCTCTCTGTAAACATTTATATCATTGCTTACAGGTGAAGCCCTGGCTTTCCTCTTACTCTAGAATTCCTTCATTAATTGGCGATAGCATTCACATCATTTCCTCACCTCGTTTTGCAAGCCTATCTTCTTATCTTACATTATTTCTTCAAATGCCTTTATTATCTTTACAGTCTCGAGTTTTTTCATCTCTTCTGTTCTGAGTGGCATAGTACTGCAAGTGTATATATAAGGAGTGTTGTATTTCTGCTTGAAGACCTACTCCGTGTCCTGAGGTCTGGTGTATATATAGATACCCACATATATATGTATATATATGGGTATATATCTAACCCACTGTTATGCAATTGTATTCTGTGGCCTTTTCTATTTTAAATAGGACTGTTGGCAGTCATCACCATCCTTTTGATTCTTTGTAGGCACACTGTGCTATCTTTTCCTTAGGCTCTGGGCACTAATCTAATGTATTGTCTGTGCTTCTTCTAGATAAGTAACAGATATGTTAAAAAACAGTGCCAAATTCTAAGCTCTGGCTTCACGATACCATTCAGCTGACTGTCTTCCTATGGGTAATTGTACATATATCTGGGACATACCATCTCTTCAGTTTTTAAGACCATCTCTTCAGTTTTAAGATAATGTGTCAAAAGTTTCGCTGAAATCCATAGCTTTCATCTGTTGATTATGTAATTACATAAAAATGTCTGGAAGGATTTGGTCTAGAAGCCTCTATGAGGTTGGGTTTTTTTCTTCTAATTTTAATTTCGGTTTCTGTTTCCTTTTGGGATAGAAGGGAATGGGAAGAGGGAAACAAGCTACTGTGATGTAACTCTTCAAGTTTTCTTCTTTGTGAAGCCTGGCTTTGCTTTCAAGGAGATGATTACCTAATCAGGATCTCGGTGTAGAGCCTGGTACAACTGCAAATAATTTCTGATGTAGATCCCATTTAATACACTTACTATATTTAATAGCCATTTTAATACACTTAATTTTTGACATCGCAGTCCAAATAATGAGTGAGCTTCTTGGCGCTCTCTCAGTACTGATTTATTCCCCATGAGTTTCTTCCTGAATCCAGTAGCCAAGGTATTTTTGATTATTTTTTTAAATTTTCCTCTTACATGATTAGATCAAATGATTTTACCTTGGATGTTTCGATCATGGAACTGTGGCTTAGATGGGCTTGCTGATGCTGATCACTGTGATGTGTCTGACGCATCTTCTGCTCTTTGTGGTCGTCAGGATTTGCAGTCACATTGCCTCCCAAGCTTTATGTTTTGCTGTTACTAAACTCCCAGCCAACCTGCTGCTTCTGCTGTTGCATGTTTGGAATTCTGTTACTGTTTTTTTCACAGTTGCTTGTCTGAGTCATTTGATTCAGACTACTACATACATGCCTTGACTTCTCTGGAAGTGTAAGTAAGGTGAAAATGCTTTCCAGTATAAATGATATCTGTGTTTTTGTTGCTCTGGATAAATCAGAACCCCCCTGTTACAGCTGTGTGGTAATTTAATGGAAACCAATGCTGTCTCTGTAAAGACCAGGGTAAATGTACTGGGCTGAATGAAAGGCTGATCCTTCTTCCTCTGTAAAGAACCACTCCCTGCGTCTTGCTGTCTGTACATTTGACAAGGGGTGATCATAATGGAAAAGCAGCTGTATGCCATCCTCTTCCAAAGCAACACACACTGGAAGTGTGTCAGGGAGCAGAGACAATAGCTTGCTGTGAGTATTGATATCAGTTGCTACATCAAGGCTTTTGTTAAAAGAAGGGCTACAGATCCATCTGCTGATGGAGCACCTTGTCAGTCTTAGACATCACTAATGTTTCTTTACCTGGACATTAGCTAGAAACACGAAATGATACTTGCGTTTTTTCGGAACAGATATCAAAACAGAGGCATTACCATATAATGATTTGGTACACCTTCCATTTCTAGCCCTATCTTTCCAATTCTTACATTCACGTTATTCAGGCAGTGTTTAAATTATTTCTGAATTCTTTATCTTTTTCTTTACAGTTAGACCATCTAGATTTAGAACAGTTAATTACTGCAAATTAACATTTTTTGTATAAAAGTTGTTTGTCATATTTTTTCAAAGTAATTTGATTTGCCACTTCACAGAAGTGGCTTTATGTTTTGCGTAATCTAAATACATCACTGAATGTGGTTTTAAAATGCATACAGTTGCAGTAATAACTGAAGCCTGGACGTTTCCAGCCTAGCTTAAGGCACAGAGATGCTCTAAGTGTACAGACTATATACCTGAAGTACATGATAACATAAGTCACATAAATAAAACTACTTCTAATTTTGCAATCATCCTGTTGTTATTGTGAGCATTAATAAAGCAATTTCCCTCTGGAAAAGAGGGGGGAAATGTCAGCATATTATGCAACACTTCATAAAACTGTTTATACAGATTTATTCAGTTGGGTTTTTTTAAATAAATGTGAACTGACATTGCTAACCTCTGCATGTTTAGATAAGGGGAATTTTTTTCTGAACACAAAGACTTTTTTTAAATGTACTGAGTGTATTTTTAAAACAATGAGTAATTCTTTACTCAGTAGTCTTTCTATTACGTAAGGTATTCAGTCAGCATGCCTGACAGTTACAGTGCACTGCTGTTACAGGGTGCCAAGTCACAAACCAGTGACACTGTCAGACTGATGAGGTTTTTCTATCAGAAATTTGGGTACTACATAAGAAACATTGAACTTTAATATGAGACTGAGATTAAACAGCATATTAATAGAGTTGAATCACAAAAGAAGTGTTGTCTTGAAGAACAAATGTAGGGCTTAGCCAGCTAGGAAGGTTTAAACAAATAGAGGTACCTTTGCAATTCATTGCCCTCCTGACCCACTGTTATAGCTAAAATAGCACAGAGTTGCTAAAGGAGAGGAGATGGCACGGAAAGAACAAGCAGAAGCTTAACCTGCCCTCAGCTGCACTTAACGTGGTGGTAACTTTCTTCCTCTACAAGCTGTCTCAGCTGCTGAGTTTTTCCCCTACAAGTTTTTGATCAAGGAAAAGAGTCTGACAAGGTTTAACTAGAAAAGTTGAATAGTTGTCCTCAGACCTCTCATTTTCAGAAAACTCCACTGCATTATCAGGGTTTTAAGACAGATACGACCATATAATTACTTGTTTCACAAGTAGTTGCGCCTAATTATTTCACCTATGCAACTGGGCAGGCTGAGGATGGAGTCTCTGGACACTGTATAGTCTGGTGAGGAACTGGGGCCACAGCATCCTCCTTCCCAGGGGTCCAGTTTCAGAGTCGCTGGCTCAGGTGTGTGTGCTGTTCGAGCAGGAGTGAATACTCCGTTCCATTGTGCCAACAGTGCCATCCATTACAGTGGCACACTTGGAAATGGCACAGTCAGCTCGAATATTACTTTGCTGCCTGCCATTTCCCACGACAGCCTCCAAACTTATCACTTTACTAGTGAATAAACGGAAGAGCCTGTGCGGTTTTTCCACTGTCATATCCATAGATGTCTCTTTTGGAAAGGAGGGGTGGGATTAGGTGAAGTGTGTTGACTTGAGCCAGTGTGAAGCCATTGATAAATCCATGTGGCCCCTTGCAGGCCAGTTTGTGACAGTTTCCAGTGCACTGCCAACAGACAAGGTCACTCTCAGTTTTTAGAGTAAGGTGCAAAGATGCATTAACAGGGCTGCAGGCCTGAGATAATACACCGTGCTCCAAAGCAATGCTCATTAGCTTAGGCTTGGCTAATGCCTTTATTTCCCCGCTGATTTACTGCTGGCTTGCCTCTGGCCTTTTCAGTTCACAGCAATATTTGTTTGTTTCTATTTGAAGAAGACATATAATGCATCTCTAGCGAGGGTGAATTATTGCAAAGGTACCTAAAATGAGCCAGTATTTATTATATAGAGCTGCACCTTGAACCCTACGCAGTAGAGGTACTTCTAGTATAAAACACGAGTAAGAATGTGAAACATGTTTACAACAAGATGTAAAAGGTTTTGGAAAAAAAGAGGAATTTTAAGATGACTATGTGCACTACTCAGTTAATAAACAGAGCAGGCTATTAAAACACTAAGGCAACATGAAGCTCTTAAAATTTCAGTCTAAAATTTCAAATCCTCACTGCTCTATGTCACTGGAGCTAATGCTGCCACTGGCAGATTTCAGTGAAAGTATTCATCCTTTTCCTTTCCCCTCCGAGGAGAGTTTTGCTTTGGTTTGCAGTATGGGTAAAACTGTAGGGAGATTGATTCTTGATCCAGGGTGGGAAAGTATTCCTTACACAGTTTCTAGAAGGACATGGAATAAAAGTAGGCATGGATTATAAAAGCTCAACCTTTCTCCTAAATTTACATTCGTGACTTATCCATGAAAAAACTTGCAAATGAAATAGCACCGGGTGCTTGGGCAGCCTCTTCGTGTTTTGTTGAAAACAGAGATTTGATAGGAGTGAAATTTGAGGAAGTTCTAGTTTTATCCTGCAGCACTTTGCAGAAGCAGTCAGAAGGTGATTTATTTCTACGGTCTGTGGTGGTATTCCACATGACATCTGAATAAAGGTCAAGTCATCTGCGTGAGATTTTATTTCTGCAGCCGTGCTCCTTTGAATGCCATGTTTAATTAATGTAAGACCAGTGCATGTACACTCCATTTGTTTAAAGCACGTTATCCTTTTTGCTTTTCTAGTGCATCTACAAACCTGCCATCCACCTGTGACCCTGAATTAAAATACACTTTTGGTTGCAAAAAAGAATCCATTAATGCAGTTTATATCATTATTTCAAATTGTGGGGAAATAAGGCACAAAAAAGGCAGACTGTGTACAGTGAAGTAGAAGAAATGTATATAGCTGCAGTCCAGAAAGCGTGCCTGGCTAGTGAATTTGGTGAATTAATTTCCCAAAACACATCAGCTCTAAAGAGTTTGCCAAGTTTTAATTGAATGGCCATGAGTCAGCCAATTTCTATCCAAAAAATAAGTTGTAACTTTAAATGTTATGTATTAGGGAACGTAACCTAATTGTGCCCTGAATCTTGAGATCACTGGATTGTGTATGCTAGGGTGGCAGTAAGTGGTAAATATACTATTACAATATAGAAGACGGCTGTTTGTCAGCCCCTTTGATTTATTTATAGTGTCTCAGATGATCATGTTTTGTTTCTCTTTGCAGATAGCAATGCATCCTTGTGTCTTATTTAGGGCAAATCGATTTCAGGTGATCCAAAATTCATATCAGAAGCATTTACATAATCAGAATGGTAGTATCTCAAACTGGTAAGAAGGGGGATACATATTTCAAATCCCTCTTTTCTAGTTTTTGCCCATCTATAATCTATCCGTAACTATTAATTATGATGCTTTACCTTTGTTTTTTTTGCTCTTTAGGCTATAAGAGTTCCTAGATTGAATCAATTTAATACTTCCAACACTATTAAATACCCCCAAAATTGCTGCGTTACAACACATTCTAAAGACTTTTCCCCAATATTTCAAAAATATTTTCCCCTCAGAATCTTCCCCCCGTCCCCAACAGTGGAAACATTCTGATTCCCAGGAGAGACACGATGCAGGCTCCCTGCAGCATGCCACAGAGGCTGCTTGTCTTGTGTGAGGGTGAAGACAGAGCAAAGTTAATGAGTAGAATAGCCCAAGCAACCTAGGAATAACATATCTGGCAGTATTCATAATAAAATATTGTCAATGGAGCATATGAATTAGGCATCCACTTAGACATGTACAAATTGAATACTATCTTACATATATTCTTTTTTTTTAAGAGAATTAGGGTTTGTTTTGTATACATGTATGTTAAATTTAATGAAACAGTCCTGCTGGACTATGAAGCCCTATGTTTATCAGTTAATTCACTTAGTTACTTATTCTTTTGGATACTAGCTGCTTTCCCAGAGTTCTGCATGTAGAGAACCAAGAGTCAGTTTCTCACATAACTGAGGAAAAAGATTAGGATTGGTAAGAGTATGCCTAAATTTTAGTATGTGCATATATATGTAGAGACTTAGATGTCTATATATGTGAATATATCTTTTTACTCCTTAGATAGTAGTCTTAAGAATTGAGAATATAAGATTAAATTACAACATAGAAATTCTGTCTTGTTTATTCTTACATCTCCCTTCCTTTTTATAGAAGTGTGGGAGACTTCAGTTTAGTTTTCCTCCCCACCGAAAAAACTTGTTGAGCCTTCTCCCTAAACTTCATGCATCTTAAAGCTATGTACAAAAAGCCTTATGTGCCCATCCTTCTCGTGGCCTGAAAATGTACTCAACTTGCTGGTAATACCGATGTCAGAAACAATGCTTTTGGGCTGGCCTGAAGGATGCAACAGTAAAGGTCATATAGCCTATATCAACATGATTGTTTCCTTGTAATGTTTTGTTTGGGCCACTTTCTGTCCCTGTGTCCTTTGAGTATCTGAAGGTTCCTGCAGGTAACTGGAAATGAAGGTCTTCAGAAATGGAAGATTTTAGCTCACGTTTTGCTAGATGGAATTCTGAGGGTTTATACTTTCAAGACACAGCAGTTCTGGGTAGGAAAAGTGCCCTTACATAAGTTTAAGTTGTTGCCTGGAAAGTCTCTTGTTTATTAAATTATCTGACAATACAGCCAGAGAAGACCCAAAAGATGATTCCACGTAGGTGTTGTCTGAAGAGGGCTAGCTATTGGCAGGGATGATTCATCAGCTTTTATTTCTTCTTCCTTTTTATATCATGAGGCATATACAATATACAATAATCTGCAATTAAAAAAAAAAGTGCTATATTTTGTCTCATTAATTCATTAATAGCTTTCTCAGTTGTGAGTAGATCACCCTTCCTGAAATGTATCTTACGAAACTTTTACAAAGTTGAACACATTCATATTCTACATAAACACCTACCATGTTTGCCTGTTAGTAAACTATTTGTTTCTCTTCTTTCCATAAAATTATGTGTGTCAGGAACAAACTGCATACTATTGCCAAAAAACCCAGTCTTTTTTACATCATTTTAAATGTGTTCTGAAATTCTACTGTCCATATCTATATTTTATGTGTGTGTGTATATATTGCTATAGGACTATAATATGTTTAACTAGTCAAACTCAAGTTTGGTTTAAATTTACAAGCAAAAAAGCCCCCAACGTGTCAGGGAGAAAACTATAATACAGTTTTTATTTTCTCTAGAATTAATGCGTACGCAAAAACAATTGAAGTATAATACAACACTTGCAATGATGCATAATATTGGTATATATTTTGCAAACACAGAAATTTACTTAGAAACAAATCTTGAAATGACTAACCATGTCTTGGCAACAAAGTTTCTTCAGTCTTGTCACTAGACTCTCCCCAGAACAGCAGACTCTTAGCGTACAAATAGGAATGTTCTAATTCAGTCAACAAATTCCGATTATTATTATTATTTTAAAGCAGAAAACTTTACATTTTAATAATGTCAGGACTAGTTCCTCTGAGCCTTGCAGTATTATAGCCATGAAACTGGTGGTATTTCAGGCTTTTAGATCAGTTCTGAACGTGATCATAACTAGTAGCTTTCTAGATCTTTTTTAGTTCAGAAATTCATTGTCAAAAGTTAAAAAGGCATCTTTATTTTATTTATAATTAAAACTCATCTGTGATTTTCCACAGGAAAACCTCAAGGCTTTTCTTTTAATTTTTTTTGTTGAATTAATCAGTTTCTTTCCAGTGTTTTATCTGGCCTTTGTCACTGCTCCCATAGTTTTTCCTTGGCCCTCATGCTGCTTCTGGCCATGTTAATTTTTGGGTTGGCCCCAAGGACTATGCTGCTGGTGTTCCCCAAAATCACAAGCCTAAATCTTTTGAGACGTGAGCATATCGTGGTCAGACGGATAAAACACTGGCAGACTGCCATACAGTCCACCCTCTCTCATGACGAGTATATCCTGTATAGTTCTTTGCACACTGGATTTAACTTCAAACAAGAAAAATAACATCTATGTATTGTACAGAAGTCTGTTTTAGTGGAGCAACCTCATCAGCCTTATTTTTACTCTCCAGTTCATATGTCAAAACCATAACTAGATCCACCAAATCACATCTTGGACATTTTGCCAGTTGTGATGACGATCAGATGTTCCATTCATTTTACGTCTTTCATGAAGCTATCTTGTATAAGCAGTTTCACTATATTTCTGCAGCAGATTTTTGGTGCTAGGTCTATCTGTTAAAGTACATTTTGTAAGACAGCGTAACAGGAGACTTAGCTTATGGGCATAATGAACGTTTGATGAAATTTTGGTCGTATTTATCACAGGTGCAAGAGAGCACCTCTTAGGATGCAGGTTCTTGCTGATGTGTTATTCATTTATATCATCTATAATATCTTTAATTATATAGACATAAGTGGGATGATATTTTAACAAATAAATAACAAATACTTCACCAGACCAGTATTAATAAGAATCTGGGCTGCCTAACACCTTGTTTCTTGCCAAAATGGTAGCATTTAGAGCTGTTGTTAGCTGGTGCCCCAGAAGACTTCTATTCCAAAGCACTTGCCTTTGCTTCCTCCTAAATGTCTCAATGGTAAAAAATTGTCGTTGAAAATTGCAACTGAATTTTTAAAAATTCCAGTTCTGCATTGCTTCCTTCCTGTTAATTTTTAGTGAAAGATTGATATTTTTCCCCTTTTATTATTTATAAAATTTGTTTTGTAAAAATAAATACTTTCAGAAAGTTCAAAGATATTAATTTTTTTATTTTTTCAACTTTTCTCCTAGAGAAGTCGTTGATGCTTACCTTTAACATAAGGGAGGTTTCTTCTTTCATGGAAGAATTTGATTTTTAAGATAGAATCACTTACAAAGAACTGTTTTGATCTGAGTGAGGGTTTTGCAATCTTCTGGAGGAAAAAGAAACCTGTACCTGAAATTTCCAGATAGGAGGGCAACTACCTTCAAATTTCATCAATGTGAACCTTATTCCAATTTGAAGACTTCCCAGTTAGAATTCTCCTTAACTAATATTTAGCTCCACCACTGTGATAAGTTCTTGCAGGTTAAAAAACCCCAAAATTGTTTCCTCCTTATGTGTATATGCATGATTCTGGTTTTGGATTGAGAGTGAAAGTCTCATTCACAGGAAATCACTTGAAAACGTGGCTAACCTTATATTTAAGTCCCATTAAATTAATGTATCTGCTTAAGTAAAGTTACGAGCTCATTTCCTGCATCAGATATCTATTTACTTTTTATGATCAACTATATTTGCTGCACTTGAATGGAAATTACATGTAGTACAACATCATGGCCTTACTTATATAATTTATTCCTTCCACTTTACCAGGGTTTGCATTGGACTGAATTATCTCGTCCAAAAGTGAAATAGGAGAAGACGTTTTTCTACAGAATCACAGTGTACTCTGTTTTTCTTTTTTGGTGGGCTAAGGTTATTTATCTTCTTTTACTCCCAAAACCCCAGGGATGATTTTGGGGTATTTTAGAAGATGTTGGTGTAAGGTTCAAGCTGAGGACAGGACACCAGTAGACCATTTCTCCATTTTTTCCTATACTGTGCCATAATTCAAACAAGCAGTCCTGATTTTGCCTATTTTGCCTGTTGGCTTTTCATTTAGAACATTAGATTCTGTGCATCAGTTTGAACAAGTTCATGTTTCTTGATTTATATTCAAATGTCATCAAGCCAAAGATACTTTAGCCTTTTTCATTTTATGTGGGCACTTATTCTGAATGTCTTAAGTAGGGAACCTTGTGTGGAAGTAATGGATGCCAAAGGAAAGTGTATGTTTTCAACCATTTCTCCAGAATCGTACAATCCTTACAGCTAAATTGTGGATGTGTTCCTAATGATAGTGATCAAGGAATGACATGTATCAGAGGGTAAAACTGGATGCCTAGGAGTCAAATTATAAGTAGTTATAACAGTGTTGCAGCTCTGTGAGCAGATCTTGCACTTTCTCTCACTTTATTTTTAAATTCTCACAGGTCTCTTGGGTTTTTGCTTAGATTTTTAGGCTTTAAAAGATCCTAAAGAAAACCCTGATTTAATTTGCAGAGTTTCTCTGGATTTTCTGGCCTGAAACCAATCAGCCTGACCCAAATCTTAGGTGTATGATGCAGTCTGAGCCAATCCATGGTTTCATCAATAGTTACTGTGGTACTGGCGATAAATTTGGTGCTGTCCAGACAATGGAAATGAAGCAGTTGTTACATTCTTAGGGCTGTTTCAAATGTGGATATTTTGAAACATCAGGCATTTGTGCTTTATAAGTTCATATAGCTTTATCTCAGTAGACTTGCTTATCGTGTCAAAAATGCCTGTAATAGCTTTAAGCAGGTGCCATTTGAAAATCATTAATTCTTTTTTCTTCCAGAGTGTACCTAGCAGCAGCTTATACAAGACTATCTGCCTTCCGCACGTTGTCTCGTGTAGTCAGTGCAGTCCCCAGGCATCAGTGGTTCCCAATCAATAAGTCAGACTTTGCTGATGAGGTGGAAGATCCCTATTACATGTAAAGTGCACTTCATACTTCACCTAATCTTGCCAGAGATGTTGTGACTAGTCAGGAATGGGATGGTACTGGTTTTCCAAGGAAATCTGAGCTGCTGAGAGGTGGGAAGCTAGGCTATAGATAGTACCAAGGTCTTTATCTATAACAAATTAAATTATATGTCTAGGCATGTCATGTTGGTCTTCATTGCAAAAGGGATTTTTATTTCTGTCCCTCAGTTCTTAAAAATGTCAATTTACAGGACATATAAATGTTAAGCCCTAATCTCAGGATATAGCTGCTGAGCCCTAATCTCAGGTGTTAATCTTTTTAACAGACTAGGTATACTTCTGTTTTCCCTTCATGGTTTAGCTCACCGTATTTTGCTTTTAACTAATGGCAGCCCTACTTAACAAAAACTTTTGAATTAACAACTGTTTTGTTTCACAAGGTTTTTCCATCAGAAATTCCAGCCCTGCTGTCTATTTTATCCATGGTTTCTGAGCCATTCTGCCTAGAATGAGCCATCAGTACCTGCCTGTAATTGAAGGTTATAGATGAAAATAAACAGTATATGAGGAAGGAAAAATGTCAATATTCTATCTTTCCAATTCATCGCTATAAATATACCTCCTACTATAAAGCTGTGTTTGGAATAACAGTAAAGCTTTATCACCAAGATGCTGATTTAGTTGACGTTAGTAGTTTCAGAGATCTGGTCATCCTCGGACGATTCGTAATGTACATACGTATGTGTGTGGGAGTTGTAATTGCCTTGTATTTTACAGTTGCTAATGTATTGGTGTAAGAGGAATTCCTCAAGAAAGCCATCATTTTGGAGTTTCTAGGTAGCAGGAAGAATATATAATGGTAACATTTCTACACTTTCCTGTGTATTCCCTTTGTTTGAGGCCAACAAAAAAGGTTGTGGTCTCTTTCAAGGCTCCAGAGTCAGCTGTTCTTCCAGTTGACCTGGACCTACAAGTGAACATCATTTACATCATATATTTTTGTCATCCACCTTTAAGACGGATTTATAAAAACCCCACCCTCTTGCATGGTTGCTGAGCTCCAGTCATTTCTCTTCCACTTCTGCTTTCACCTTTTCTTTCCATGGTACTTGCTGCTGCTTTTTTCTTCATGTTCATCTTCCCTTCCTTTCTTGTCCCTGGGAATTTCTCCATTAAGTTTGAACTCTTTTGTTCACCATAAAGAGTCTAGTTCTATGGTTGAACAACCCTTCAGCACCAAGAGATCTTTTTAACTTTCTTCCACCTCCTTCTGAAACCACTTTTACACTTACTTTTCCCCCAGAATAATTTTAACAATTGTTTTCATATCATCATGTCTTCCTTGGTCAAGTGACCAGCTGGAAAAAACACATTTACATCACAACGTTATGTTACCTTGAGGAGCAGAGCAAGGCAGTAACAGCACCTCTGAAGCCAGAACATACCGATGCTAATTGTTGGCTTAGAGGTCCCTATATCTTTTAATTAGTTGTCCTATTATTACCCTAGAGTGCTTTAATTTTAAATGAAAGATAATAGCTGCCTTATCTCTAAGGAATCTGGTCTTGATTTTATTAACTTGCAGGACAGAAGAATAATTGGCACATATCATTGTCCAGAAATGTATTCAACAAAGGTATCTTTCATTGTTTTCTAATGTTTATATCCTCAGAGACTTAAAATTCAGGTCCTGACCACTTATGGTCATTAAAGATCCCATGGCACTTTTTTATAGCGTGGTCATCTCAACCCCAAGCACCTGGCCAAATACCAATTTATGTAACTGTTCTGCTTACCTAACATTCCCCACCACCACTCACCCACCCCATAGTTTCAATTGGCTACAGCATTCTCCATTGCCTTGACTAAAATGTAGTGTATTGTTCTGCACTGTCAGTCACCACATTGCACTTCACTCGGAAGTGAAGTGGTTCTTCTTTCTAATGCTTGTAAAGCGCTTTGGGATCCTTTTGAATGGGCGGTGCTGTGTACAATAAATGTAATTCATTGTCATTCTATCTCAGGCTTCACTTAGTTACAAAAGCATGTTTTATTTAGAGTTGGGCGAACCTACTTGATGGAAAGAACACTCCCAGCTCTCTCTAATCTGACAAGGAACCTTTTGTCAAAGGTTGAAAACTTAGGTTAATTTCTTTCTTTCTTCTTGTTGTTGTTTATTTTTTATTTTCACATTCATTTCTACTTTTGGATTGGAACTTGGGGAATTTTTCAGATTGGGAATTCAAAATACCATGAAAAATGCAGTTCTTGTTATAGTCAATCCACTGTTCCAGGTGCAGGAGGGTCACATGAGTGCTTAAGAAGCACCTGACCTCTGTGGTGCTTACCTGGCTATTCTAACACTTGAAGGTTCGCCCATCGCTAATTTTGCATTATTTCTTCTGAAAAATTCTTGAAATATTGAAAAATGCTGTGCTTCAACTCTGATATCAGTGTGATATGTGCAGAAGAAGACACTTTGCCCTGGAAGGTAGTTTAAAATATTGCCAAATGTTTTTTCTGCTCAGCATCGCTAATCTTACTAACTGCTGCCAAGATTACGAGATATCTGCCACAATTTGCTGTGTTAAGAAATTTACTGAAATGAGAATAGAAGTGACAAAAGAATCAAATCAAAAAGTTAACTGAAGGAGTGATATCATGTCGGTAAAGCATGTCTGTATCTGACTATAGTAGACTAAAATGTTTTTTCTTGCATTTGTGTTGCATTGAAAGTATATGAGTGTGTAAAGAGCACTCAAATTTCTAATATCATTGCAGATCAAATGGATAAAATGTTTAAAGTAGTTTCATCCTAAGAAGATTTAAGATGTGAACCAATCTGTTGGCACTAAAACCTTTCCAAAGATAGTATCTTAGCATGCACAACATTGAGGTGAAAATAACCCACCCTCTGGGCTAAGGGGTAAAACCGTTGTAGTAGTGGATGTTATGCCAAGCTTCCCCTGATGTCATGGAAACTAAAATTTTTATTCTTTTCTTAAGGCTATGTGAAACTATCAAAAATGTAGTTTCCAAATGGCTTTGCACCCCTCTTGTAAGATACTTTCTTTTTTTTTTTTCTTTTCTTATTTTTTGTCCTTGGGATCAATGAATTGCCAAGTGCCTGTAATTGCTTTTCTTTCCAGGATACTGAAAGTCTTGCTATTTGTCTGAAATATACCAAAAATGGCAGCCAATTTTTTCTTACCCCGAATATCATGGAAGAATTTTCTAAATAGCTCCACTCACGATAAGAAAATATTTGAAAGCTCTCTTTAGAAGTTTCATGGATCTATTTGAAAGGATTTGCATATGTTTGCTTTAGTTTGTATTACAGTAGCAGAATCCTCTTTTTGTCTTAGTTTTGTCTAATGCAGAGGAGAACTGATTGGACCACCTGCCTGGCTGGCACACAGTGCTTCCTCACCATGCTCAACACCATCCTATGGAGGCCTTAAAGGATATTTTCTTGAGTTCCAGCTCAACTTTCCCATTTTTCTAGTGCTTCTCAAAAAAGACGGAATTCCCTGACACACTAGAAAATTCAAATATTTTGTATGGCTTTGTTGAAAAGCAAGCAACATTTCATCTAAAACTAAAATATAAAGAAACTAGAGGGGTGCAAACTCACAGAGATTGGTGGGGGGTGAAGAGAGGGAAGGAAATCTGGCATCTCAGCGATGTCAGTTTTTATGCATCACTTGAACAGATGTAATCACTCAAATGGCAGTGTTTCAGTAGGTCTGAAGTACTTTGGTGAGTAACTGACTTCCCAGTTCATAACGCTGTGCAGTGGATGTTACTAAAACCCACTGCGTTTTCCACCCAGTTCTGTCACCATGCCATGTGAAATATTACGTAGGGATTTTTTTAATAACAGCAAATACGATGCTATACTGGGTAGTGCAGCAAGGTACCTGCTGCTGACTGCTGGCTTCTAAACAATACAAAATAGACTAATGCCATCTTATTGTTTAGGAACCCACAGAAGTCACAGTTAAGGCACTTTCAATAATAACTATGGTGTATATTGTATACATGATTAATAATGTGACTGAGTTACTTTTAAAGGAGTTCTGGCACAGTTTCATCTCGTATTTGGCCTGGAGTATATCTGTACTAGCATCACTAAGTCAGTGTGCTGAATTAGCTGCTCATTAGCTATTATGGCTTTTTAAAGTATTTTTATTTAACTATAATCTGTAACTGCACAGTTCAAAAGATGTACTTGGAGGGAAGACTGAGGAGGATTAGAACTTCCTAAATAACCTTATATTTGTTTTCTATAAATGGATTATTTTGAAGTTCTCCTACCATACTTCAGATCTACTCCAGATTGCCTAAGAGCAGAATTTACTTTCTCATCTTTGAAATCCCATTGATTGTCTAAGGGGTTTCTTTACAACAATGCATTAATATTTTTTTCACTGAGCTGCCTTTAAAAATATATATAGTAGCTAAAAGTACCCATTGAAACAACTGTCGATGTACATTTGATGTGATTACACTCTGTATATGTTTTTCCTTGCTTGAAATCACAGATCTCTGCTATCCCGGCATTCAGGTCTCCACAGCATGCACCGTATTTACAAAATTCATTAGCGCTGGGGAATGGAGTTTTCACTTAGATGTAGCCAGACCCTGTGGGTGCCTTTGCCCCAGTAATCAGGAGTCCTGTTAGGGACACAGGGACTGAAGGCTTGCATTCTCTGTGCAGTGCTCGGGGCCTTATTTCAGAGAGGCAGAGACACCTTGTGAATACCTGAAGGTTTTTTTCAGAACAGAAGCTTTCATTTGAAAGAAGAGAACCCCAAAAATCAGACCCTTTCCCCTCTGATTTCCCTCTAAAAACCCTGAAAAGTTTAATACTTGCCCCAGATAACTCTACCCAGTGACAGAATCCCACTTTCAGGAGCTGAGCATATATTCCATTTCCAGGTATTGCTTCTGCTCACTGACCACGGGGGCTAGGGCAACACCGGTTACTCCATTGTAATATACTGGCCTTACTGCTCCCTGAGTTTTTGTTTTGTTTTGTTTTGTTGTTTTTTTAAAAAAAAGACAATAAATACAGTCACGGCTATGCTTAAAGTCTTTTAGACAGGCTGACATCCAATGAATTAGTAATGTTAGATCTAGCTAGCCCTTGTCAGCATGGCTTCAGTTTGCAACTGATCGCGCTTCTTTCTCCCTGTTAAATCTGTTTTCTTATTTTTTACAGATGGATCCGCATGAAAATATTTTGCTGAGCACACTTGAAATTAAAAATGAGATGGCTGCCTCCGAGGCTGTGATGGGGCTTGGGGACCCTAGAAGCACTATGTTGGCGTATGACACTTCAAGCATCCAGTACCGGAAAGCTGGCTTACCCCGGCACAGCTTCGGTCGCAACGCCCTGGAGCGACATGTGGCACAGAAGAAAAGTAGGCTACGGAGACGTGCATCTCAACTGAAAATTACCATTCCTGACTTGACTGATGTAAATGCCATAGATAGATGGTCGCGCATATTCTTCCCTGTTGTTTTTTCCTTCTTCAATATTGTCTATTGGCTTTACTATGTGAACTAAGAAACAAAGCCACGCAGGAAGCAAGAACTGGATTTCTCTTCAAATCGGTTGTACAGCCAAAAGTGGGACTTAGAAAAATTCTATTCAGGACAAAAAGTTATTTTAAAACACCTTAGTTGCTGGCCCACTCTATGGTCTGTTTTTATAATGTTTTGGTTGTATCTGCTAAATCGTAAATATGTTAAGTTGTAGTATGGACATATCCCCTTCTCAAAATATAAGTGCATTTTGAGCGTGAAAGCATAGGATTTTGACAATCGCTTTTCTCTCATTGTCCCTCACTCTCTTTTCTTTTTTAATTGTCTTTTTCTTTTTTTTTTTTAATGGCCATTTGAGTTTAGTGATACACATTGTACAACAGCATTTGAGAAACAAGTTCTAGTTTCAACAGCAGTACATACCATTCCCAGAGAAACTGCACAGCCGAGCCATGCATCTACACTTAGAAGAGTGTACTAAGTTGTTATCGTGCTTATGAAACATCCACACTTTACCTTTTAAATGTGTAAACTTGAAAACAAGTAGTGCCTATCATCTTTCCAAGATTATGATGGTCAGAGGTTTCCCAACCATATTTAGGTATTTCCTGTTATTTATTGAAAGAACTAAACCTTTGACTGGTAATATTAGGGTTGGGTGTTTGCACAGAAACTGAAGCAAAAAGCACTAGTTTTGTCTGGATTTTAAAGAGAGAACACATGTTCACAGTCAAAGTGGCTGTAGTGGTGACCAATCGAGGAATGTAGCAATGGTATAAAAATGCATTAATTCTGAATGGGGAGATACGCTGCT
The DNA here is from genome assembly GCF_015220075.1 of Falco rusticolus. NCBI lineage: Eukaryota > Metazoa > Chordata > Aves > Falconiformes > Falconidae > Falco > Falco rusticolus. The sequence continues at coordinate 13,572,847 of NC_051194.1, read as the reverse complement.
GTTTTGTGTTGGGGAAAGCAAACCATCTGTCCAAAGTGCCAAAATTGGTTGGCCAAATAGTAATTCTCGAGGTGGCTGAAGGAAACCAATGGTGCCCTGCCTTTCTAGGGTAGGGAGAGCTGGAAAGCAGTTGTAAAATACAGGGCCAAGGGGAGGGAAGGCTACGTATATGTTAAAGTGTGTGTATATACACACACAGACATACACACACACATATATGTATACTGTGCAATTGAATGTTGTCAGTTATAGTACATACCTTAGTCTGAAATACTTATGTGGAGTTGTGTGATTTCTTCCAAGTTTGCAATCTTTCCAGTGTTGTGCTTGCTACTGTCATTACGCTTAACACCTCACATCCAGTTTGATTAAAGGTATCATACCTCTTTCAACAGCAACCGTCCAAGCATATGTATTTCAGTAGAAAAAATACTGAGTGTATTTTCTCAGTCTGGATTAGGCAATATGGTTTCGCTTTTGATTTTTTTTTTTTTCCTTAATGCACTGTTTTAAAGGGAAAAATTTGCTAAGCCATCACTTTAAGAATTTAATTACACTCCTGAATGTTTCCTGCTTTAGGGTGATTTCCATTGAAAAAGTAGCAAACTTCAGTTTTGCTTTAGGAAACTTTTCTAAATAAAAGGTTGGGTTTGTGGTTTTTTTTCAACCCATAGAGCTTTAGTCTTACAGATGAAATAGAATAGACAGAAAGTAGTTTTATAGCCAAAGCAGAGTTTCCCGTTTAGTCTGTTGTGGAACCTTTTTCTGTAATTAAAAAAAACAAACAAACAAACCACTTTGTAAGAACTGTATAAAAAGTATAAATTCCTGATAGCTTTTACTTAATCCCCAATACTGTTTGACACAAAGTATTTCATGAAGAAAAAGCCACATCTGTTGTATCTATGCTACCTCTCACCTGTGTACAAATTTCTGAAAGAACCTAGAATTCAAGTAGCTTCCAAATAATAAAGGAATTTTTTTCAGGCAGATACTTTTTTCCCCCATTAGGTATTCCTTTGGCGATACTTTAAGCTAGTTCTTAAGAATATTTTTCATAAAATATTTTATTTGAACCTTTTGTTCTTGCTTTAAAAGAGTGATTTTATTACAAGTTTCTGTGGGGTTTTCCCACATTTGACAGTGAATAACAGTGATAGGAGGAAAACAATTTTGGGAACTAAGAGGCCAATTTCCTGACTTTGTTTTGAGCATATCATATGCTTATTTCTGCCTCAAATCAGAGAGAATATTTTTGAGCCTGAAGTGGGGTTTGCCAGGCAGACACAGCACCTGTGGGTTTCAAGGGATCTGTGCGTATGTTGGTGTACTGCCTCCAGGCTCAGGCTCTGCAATACGTAGAGGCAGGCTTTCATCATGCTGTTAACTTTCCAAGTCAAAATGTTGCTTTTTGTTCACATCCTTAGTTTCTGAGTGCACTTCATGCATAACGCAGTAAGATTTGTAGATGCATTTGGAATTTCAACTGATAGGTATGAATCATGCTGGAATTGGTTCCCAATTCTAAGAAAAGGAGCCACATCAAAATTCAGTATTTCTCTTCTAAGTCTGTTCTTTAAAAATGCTATCAATTATCATAAATAAAAGCAGTCTTATAGTATTCTTCTGTACAAGCTTTTCTTTCATTTCACAAATTGCTGCCAACTCCTTTTTTATGTCACAGAAGCATAGTGTGAATACAGGGAGCTCACAGCCCGTTTGTGGTTGATACACGTCAAATATAAAATCTTACAGAGAATATGTTGACTCCACATTGGTTTACTGCATCAGCTGTTATGAAAACCACAGAGACTGAATCCTAGAACTGCACATTAATTTATCTGAAGTTACAGTACAAGCCATAATACTCTCTGATGTCGCTATTCAGAGAGTGAAAGAAAATGTCTGGTTTCTGCTCAGGTGTCACTAGGAAAGATATATTATCTGGGGGGAAGGAGCACTTTTGCTTTTACTACATCCTTCTGGCTATTAATGTGATGTATAAAATTAGCAAAAGAGAAGGATTCTATCATTTTGTACTAAGGCTTAACACTGTGATACAAAAAGATGGGGGTAAGACTGGCGAGACACTGTCAAGGGAAAAGCGTGACTCGAGCCCAAGGTGAGCACTTACTCCTCTTCTGAGATACTTGAGTGAAAGTGAGAAATTATGCCAACACACATGCGATACGGGGTTTCCTATGTGTGCTACCCTCCAGGTAAACGAGCATAAATTTGCTTTTACTTTGGAATTGACCGAACATGAATATTCTAGATCTTTTTAATCGTGCTAATTGTTGTTAGTTTCAATAAACAAAATATCTAAGTTAATAATTTAGATAAACCTTGTAATATAATTATAGTTGCACATTTTATTGTTCTCTTAGACATAATAGCCAGCAATTAAGGTGTTTTTCATCTTTGTGAAATTCATGGGCAAATTATGACTATAACATGGCACAGTTTTAATGAAATCTTTGAGATCAATCTGTAAATATATACTGTACATGACTGCTAATAGGTATGATACACATTTTCAGAACTGAAAATTCATGCAACATATTTCTGTGTTTGCATAAGGAATGTTATGTTTCTATCCTATCACACTGTAATGACTGGGAAGAAAGACTCAAGCAATGACATTGTGGCCATTTCTTTTCTCATTCCCAGGGGAGGAAAACAGAGTCTTAGAAACAGCATGTCACAGAGTTCTTCAGAGAGTTTTTCATTCTATATAAAAAAGACATAAAATCTGTAAGGTACAAAAGCACAATGCATAGAGAAAATGAGTGGTGGTCTTACACCTGGGGAAAAAAAATTCTATTTATTTCAGACAAATATGCATTGAAATTAAACCTCAATTAATTTTCACTGTAATTATTAGACTGTGTTCCAATTCTATATTATAACACAGTACTAAACATAAGAGAACAGATGTTAAACATTTTCCAACTATATGTGCATATGGACATATACCTACATGTCTATATGGACATATGTGTGTATATATACACGTTCTGAGTATATATATGCACAGACATTTATGTGTTGGCGTGTTAAAGGAATAAGCTAATAATAGTTTTGTTTCTACCATCAACCAGTGTATGAATATATTTTTGAGAAGAAAAGGTTAATGTATTTAAAAAAAAAAAAAAAACAAACAACTTACTATACAGGGTAACTGGGCATTTCTATATCAGCAGATCAATGCTTATAATTCGTATGGAGCATTGCACCGTTTGACATGATGATAGTACTGTACCTCCTAGCATCTGAAATTAGACTAGTCCTCACATTGCTTGCCTATTTCTTCTCTCTCTTTTTATAACAGCATTGTCCACTAGTAAGTTTTGAAAACCAACAAATTCTTTAGGGAACCAAGGGAAAAAAAAAAAGGCAAAAATATTAACTATTTCTATAAAATAATCTAGGGTGGGATGGCCAGGGTACAATACTATATCAGTAGTGATCATAACATTTTGCTATGTGTACATAGAACATACAATGTGAGCAACCATAACTTAAGCTGAACGTGTGTAAATATTATCAGATTTCTTAAACATTTTTAACTTCTAATTTGTACTTTATGGTAAGGCAAAAAGCTAATTCTACTTATGGTTTAGGTTAATGTGTCCTAAAATTATGTAAATAATTAAATAAGCTGTAAATGAGCAGTCGATAGATACAGTAATTGTTTAGTGAATTTTTTTTACTAAGTACAATAATTGCAGTGCTCTAGCAGAGTAATTTAAACACCCTTTTGCATAAACAGATTTGGATTCCAGATATAAAAAAGTACAGAAGGTACTGTGGTGTAAAATAGCCATTGCATCAATGTTACTGCTAGAACAATTGATTCTTTTGTATGGTTAAAATGTTCAGGCAACGGAAGATAGTAGCTTGGCACTCAGTACTCGGATTAGCGTAAAAAATAGGGCCTGGTTTTCACTTACAGTAAGGCACCTTTATGTTGCTCCAGTGAGTGGAGAGGTGGAGGAATCCAGGGTAAGTGAGAATTCAGCTGTTGGTGATTTCATTACAGAAAGCCTGCATATTGCGTCTGTCTGTTTCTGAAATCTGTATCTTTTATGGTATCTAATAGTAAACTTATATTTTTCTTTAAAAAAAAAAAAAAAGGTTGTTTGACTGTCGTTAGATAGCATATTCCCCAAAGCCAAAGAATCTTCACTCCAGAAATTGTTTAAAAGGGAAATCTAATAAGTCACTGCTTAACACCAAAGGTAAAGCTTAATAAAATGCACTAGGAACTTTGTCCAAATTTTTAAGGAGCAAATGGAATGTTGATTAAAAAGACTGCCCTATTCTACTTTGTAAAAATAGTAATAATTTAAATATCCATTAATATAAAATTGAAATAGATAATCTCTACGAGAATATGCAACACTAACATTTCATAAGTATAAAATTATTTTCTTTGTAAGTGCTTTGACAAAAAATGAAACTTAAATAATGAAAATCTCACCTCTACTTTCATACTAAGGTTTGTATTTTTTTAATGTTTTTCAGACATGAGGTCATCTATTCCAATTTGATAACATTTTGTATGTTTTCACTGTTACTGTCATTTGACAGATACTCACCAGGCTGTATTGTTCATGGTCTGTCCTGTTACTTTCAGTTGAAGACAAAAAGAACATTTGAAACATGATTAATTCTAACCAGCTGACTATGATTTGACTGCTATCACGTTTTTATTTGCATGGGTGTTTAAATGGTTCTGTTAGTACTGTCTTTGCACAGTTCTGATTTATCTTTTTTTACTTAGTACTATTTACTTCATAATGTAGTAATCATCAGCCTTACTAATGACCTTGTAGCCTTTCTTATATGCACATAATGCACATTTTCCAATGGCTAGAAAATGCAAAATACTAGTGGATATCATTGCATCAGATCTTCATGTCTTTCTCAAAAGGACTGCTAACCTCTGGGATATTTGAGGTAGTAAAATGATGATTGTAAATGAGTAGCACATAAGAGATATTTTCTTGAATTTAAAATTATTGCAGCCAGTTTCAGCATGTAAATATATAATAATGTTGGCTAGTGTGTAATTCTTGAACTAAAAAAAATATAAATAAAGAAAACCTAAAAGATGTATATGTAGTTGTGTTATGTTGGGCAGGCTGGTTTCTCAAAGCTGCAGAAGATTACGGTTCTTGTATGAAGTGAACGTCTATGAATTTGGGTCAGAAAGGGACACCAGGAAGCTGGGCACTGAGGCATCTGAAGCGTGGGCTGCGTACGCGAAGGGGTAGCCGTAACACGGTGTTGATTCGCTTATGCAGCAGTCAGGGGGAGTTGAGCGTCTGGGGAATCTAAGCAATGTTCAGCGAGGTGCTTAGTGCTAGTTGATAAGAAAATGCTGAGAGGAAGGGAACAGCCAAAAAACCTCAGAAGTTCAGTAACGCCTTTTCAGAGTCAGCTCTTGTGAATCTGTTACTGATGGTAAGTTGCTCGTGTCCTCCTTACAGAAATCCGGGAGCAGCTGTTCACGGGGACGGTGTTGCCATTTATAGAGAAAGGGTTGAATAGTCTTAATCTGCATGGATTTACGATGTGGAAGACCCAAGTTCCATTCCTCCCTCTTCCTACTGAAGAGCTAACAGGAGAGATCCTGGATGACCAAATTATTGACCCTTTCGGGATGGTGAACCTAGTATGATTTTCCTCTGGGAGCGGTTCTGTTGCATAAAACCCAATTCCAGATTAGCAGACCAGGAGGAGAGTGCAGCTGGGCATGGCTGGGGGGGCACCTGTAGTGCCGTGCTCCATCAGCTGTCTTGTATAAAACTTGGTTGGCAGTAGCAGGGACCAGAAGCTGTGTCTTCTTGTGCTCCCAGGATGTAAAATGTCCACTAATACAGTTCTGTTCTTGCTGCTTCTTTCTGTCCTAGTAGATCTTGAGCATTAAATATGCTTTGGAATTAGACTTGGTTTCCTCTGCCGAGGGACGGCTTCAGATCTATTAGTTTTTCTTGTCCTATGCCAGCTCTAATAAAAGGGAATTAATATTTGTGTTTCCAAACCCCAAGTATCACTACATGGGGGAGATGGCGGGGTGTTTCTTGGTAGCCTTAGCTGTACATACCTGCAGTTTCTGCCACAACTTGATTCTTTGGTTGATCCAACCAGGGGGAGCAGATGGAGCACCAGAAAAGAGAACAAATGGCTGTCAGGCAAAAGGCTGCCAAAGGCTAAAACTGCCAAATCCTCATTTTTGTCTGGAAATGCAGACGGCAATTGGTAATTCCCTTTGAAGTTATCCACCTGGCTACTCTCTGTTCCCAGCCCCACAACAGCACTGCTTTACTGACTGATCTGTTTTGTCTTGTTTTTCTGCGGATGAAGAGCACCAGTTCTGCAGAGACTGAAGATGTGAAGACCCGTGAGTCCTGTGGCTGGTACTGAGGTGAGGAGCTGCTGGCTGCAGGATGCTTGCTCTTTATCAGAGGACACAGAACATGAGACACAAAATATTCCAGACTGTTAAGAAAAAGTCAAATATGACTTCATCTCTCCACTGTTTAAAATATATTGCATCCTCCTTTGAAGATCCAAATTCTGAAAAAAAGACTAAAATGTCAGCATGGTTGCTTTAGTACAAGTATGTGATATACCGTTAGCCCTTATTTTCAGAGATTATTGCAAGCTAGAAACCAAAGTATTTAAGCTTTAAGACTGCTTCGTGATTTTTAGGGTCTAAAAATATTTATACTTACTGGTGAGTATCATTTCCAAATCAAAGTAGAGCAAATTGTCTATCTGCTTTTTCACCTGTCTGTATCTATAAATGCATTTAATGTTATCACCTCCTAATAGCTGTTATATCAAATCCACTAGCATAAAAATAAGACTAGTTCTGCAGAGTGTTTGAATAATTTATTCCTTTTATTCTATTCTGAGCTTTAACACTTACTTCATGACTTGGTTAACACGGCCTTTGCTTCATTCAATTTACTTGACTACAAATTAGAAACATTACTATCAGCTTCTTATAGGTAAATTGTACTGTTGAATCTATCTTGATAATCTAAAATTAGCAAAATGTGTCAGAAATTATCTAACAACAGGTCTCAACTTATAAAAGGAAATTCAGTATTTTAAAGAATGAAATTCTGCATCTGTCAAACATTGAACAGCTGTGAAAGAATCAGATAATGGGAACTGGCTTCTAACAGATTGTAACTGTTGCATATTAAATAAATGCAACATTAACAACTACATAGCAAGTATGTTCACTAATGCAAATTCTTTGGTTATCAAAATTAATGACCAGCATGACATTATTAATTCGTAATGCTTGTTATTCTTGAAGGATATTTGGAGTGACTGATTTATTATGATGTTCATTGTGAGTCTAGGCAAGCAATAAATTAAAAAAAAAAAAAAGATGGTTATGTACAGAAGTGGGGGTTGGGTATTCAGGTGATGTAAATTGCCCATGTAAATGGAGATATGCCTGTCTTGACTGAGGCTCCGGCCCAGGCAACTTTTTTGTGTGGGTGGGGTTTTTGTTTTGATTTCAGGGCAAAACTTTTGAACACATCTTATTCTTGGAGCAAAAGTATTTTTTTCTCCTTTCTGACAGATTGTCAGAGCTGATATACTGCATTCATTTTGGCACTCTAATGGCTAAGGGCATGCTTCCAGCTGAGACCACTTTTTTAAAAAATTTTCTCTTTTTTAGAAAGAATATAGCCAAAGAAACAAAATCTTCCTGAAGTCTGGAGTCTTGGATTGGCTTACTTGGGTCCCCTTACAAATCCTTTAAAGACTAAATCATGTAAGCCATGCACATTTACAGTTTTGCTGCCCTTTTCAAATGGTAGTTGAGTAGAAATATGTCTATATCTATGGATATGTATAGTCATACATACATTTTTAAGCTTGGCTGATATGTCTAAAGGCTGATGCTTTCTAAGCCCACATGAAACTGGTCTGTGGCCTTTGAGATCTCCTTGTTCAATGCTTCCAAAGACGTTTCCTGAAGAGTTTGATTGAACGTGTCAGTCTTTAATCTTCAACTTTTGGTTGAAATTTTATTGCATTGATGTTTATGAAGGTACTGCAAAGAGAGATCACAGGCAGGCACAGGAGTGCAGTGTCATGCAGGTTACAGGGAATGAAGTCCTGTCATACGCTCTTTGACAGCAGCAAAAAGGGCAAGATGTGCCATGATAAACCCACAGCACAACAGCTAATTTGGTCATGGAAGGATCAGTGCAGTTGTATTACTGAGGATATTTCCCCTTCCATGTCTTGCAAAGGAATTATTTCTTCAGGTGAGAGAACATTGGCAGAAGAAATGTGGATAATAAACAGATCGAAACCTACATGTCAGGAACACAAGATTTATCTGCAAGATCTGCAGACAAATTGGATTGGTTTTGCTGTTCTTCTGTATTTTATGTTATGAAAGATTGAGGCTTTTTTACTGTTGTTGTTGGTTGTTAGTCACCATTCCAAAGATAACTGAAGTAGAAATATGTGTCAATTAGTTAAAAAAAAAAAAAATTACTGGAAAGAAAATGGGGGGCTGGGTGGGAAGAAAAAGAACCCCAGCATGGGGAAATCCAGCTAATACCCTCCCAACTGCTCAAGCAGCAACAAAGTGTAATCTCCATTGCCTTTTTTTTTTTCTCTCACTCATAATATACTTTAAAATTAGAAGTGTCTAAGACTGTAGGAAGGACAGTTTCTTCCCCTCCTTTAATTTTAATATTTTCTTTCTTACACAAGTTTGGAAACTTAGGATGAAGGCCTTGGCTAATTCCAGTGAATCACACAAGCCTTAATTGGTTTTAGAAGGGTCTCCAGATCTCTCTAAGAAAGGTTAAGCATTATTTATTTGCCTTCATTACTACCCAAAGTGATGTGATTACTGAACAGGTTTGACATTCAAACCTAATTAAGGATGAGAGAAGGAGGGGAAAAAAGCCTTTATATGAGATCCAAACAAAAGTTTACAAAAGGAAGAGACAAAAAAATGGAAAGGACAGGCAGATGAAAAGTAAAGGATGTTTTCTCACTCATGCTGTAAGATTTTAAAGTAAATACAAGCTGCTTTTCTGGCATAACATGTTTCTCTGTCTTTTAACTGCAGCCCAGCCATCCACCACCTGGTTTTCCTATTTCAGATTCCTTACAGGAAAGCCTTATCAGATAATATATCCTGGTGGTGATGAAAGGAAAGGATGTCCAGCATAAGTCTATACTTCTTCCCTAGGTATGTATTTTATGCCTGATAGTGCTTGAAAACAAATACCAAATCCTGCTCCCTTTACTCTGGTGAGCAGGCTCTGGCCCGAAGGATTTCACAAGGTGTTAAGCATTTCCATTTACTGTACACTCCCTGAAAAACGTTTAAGTGTGGTCGAAACTGTGGAGGAAGGGAGGGAAGATCTTTCTCCTTTAATAACTGAGATAACAAGACAGCTCTGTTGGGCTGTAAATGTAAATGTTTTCCTTAGATTTTGCAGGCGCTCATGCATATCGCTGAACTGGAAACTAAATTGTATGCAAAATTTGTACAGTACTAAAAACAGACTTTGCTCATTTGTGCCAGAAGTCAAGTGAATCGTTTAGCTCTAATGAAATAAGAGTGATACAGACTTTGGAAAATAAGTTTAAAAAGTCATATTGTAGTGCCCCGGCGCCATCCTTCTTTAGCAGAGAAAAGATGCAGAATGCCTCTTGCTAGCTTGTGTTTGAGAGCCATCTCAAAAAGAGGATGAGAATTGTGTGCCAGTACTTTTCTAGCTTAAAAGCATTTTAAGCATGACTTCATCAGTAATTCATAATGCATAAAGGAATAGATGAGTTTTGATTTTGTTTCATTAACAAAATGTCTTAATTTGACCTTTCCAGGTGGTACTTTGCTTTTGTCTTTCTCTTATGTACTTTATATCCCCATAGAAAGTTGGACTGCCTAATGGTGACTGCATGGACAAAACACAGTGTTCCCTTTACTATTACATGAGTCTAGTTTTATCAAAAATATGTATGGATAAAGTATGTGCATTGTGGGTATTTCTCATGAAAACATGGTATTTGCTTTATGGGGATATTTTATACTAATGTAAACTCTTGCGATATATTTGGATATAAATTTGTGTAAAATATTTATTTCAAGAAAATTTTCAAACCCCAGAATTATATTTTCCACAATGTTAAAAGGATGTTAACATGTTAGTACATTATTTAATAGGGTGGGAGGTTTTTTCTGTTTGGTTTTTTTTTTTTTTTTTTTAAATGCTATTTTAATATCCTTGTGGAAACGGCTTTCCGTTCTGGGAGATTTCATTCTTCTTTTCAGCTAAAATATTTTTCATTTTTCATGTGAAATGTTGGGGGGTTTGCCAAAAATTTGGTTCTTGTTTTGTTTTGTTTTTTTCCATCAAGGTGCCTGGAAAAATAAAATCTAAACACAACCACTCAGCAGTCAGCTTAACCCTGAAATACTTAGATTTGACATGAGGAGGAATCAGAACAGTAGGAAAGGACAAGAAAACTCTAGCGATGATTTGACATAATGCTAGACTTTCAAAGTTTGCATGCTTTGATGATCATACTCTTAAGGTTTCTGATTCCTTATATAGAATTTATAATTGATTTAGTTGATGTTTCATTGAAAAGCTTAAAATTCATATGTGAGGTATGTTGGGACCTGATAACGTGACAGTACTAGGCTCCCACGTGGTGATGTCTCTGCAGGCTTGGCCTCCTCCGCGCTGCTTGCTACAACAGGTAGGACCATGAACATGCATGTCTGTGGAACCATCAATTGCTTTGCACTATGTTTGTTGCACTCGGGTCACTTTGCTTTGAGGAATTAAATGAAGGTGATCACAGCTTTTGCGTATTGTGAATTAAGAAGGATGCTTTGGGATTTCTGAATACATTTGTCAGCTAGACAAGAGGCCTGCTGTCAGATAGAGGTTTGCATCCCATGTGTACATCCACCTTCTTTCCTTGGAGAGAGAAGTGCCTGTCTGTGGTCCCAGAATGGCTGTGTTACACAGCAGAATGAAGACAGCAGACTCCCTGTAGTCACACGTTGAGGACATGACTGCCTAGGTCACTCATACCTGCTAACAATTTGCAACAGAACAACCCTACAAGATTTAATTTGGCCCTTTACCTCTCAACTATTGTTAAATTAGATGTTACATATTAAATTGATAGTATTGTACTACCTGTGCCTTAATTATATCACTAATTGATAACTGAAAACCTGATGTAACTGGAGCACTTATTTATTGTTCTTTCAAAGGACCACGTGACAGAACAGAAGAATGTTAAATGAAACTTTCTTTTCAGAGATCCGAGCTAATAATATCTTTTATTGTTTCTCAGGTCATCAAAGGCCTGTAAGAAGTTAAGATCTAGAAATGAGGTTTCTGGGCCTTAAATATCAACGGGTAAACCTAATTTTTTCATTAGTTGCAAAGTGCATACATCCCTGCACTAAGTGGACATGCTAAATACACCTGTGTTTTGGAAATCAGCACCTTTAATCTGCTTATCATTTCCCATGTTTCTGTGCACATTGTTAGGTATCAGTCCTTGGTAGCTATGAACAGAGCAAATAGACACCCACAGTCTACCTGCAAGGAATGTGTGAAATAACAAAGTAAGAGATATGTCAAAAATAAAGACTGCCTTTGTAGACAGCTGGTACCTAATTAATTTGCAGCAAAGCTGAGGAAGGCAGTGCCTATGGCCCTGCAGGTATTGATGGATTTTGTTACTGCACCAATTATGATAAAGCACAGCCAGCACAAAAAACAGTAAGACGTTTGCTGTGCACTTGGAGGAAAGGGTTGCTAGTTATTACTCAACTGAAAAGTACTGTGATCCTTTGGATTTGTTTTCTTTCTTTTAATTTCTTGCTCTTTGAAAGACAAAGAAGGAGATCTTCCATTCTGGTTTTTTTGTTTGTTTGTTTTTTTACCAACCAACCTCCCCATTATTTCCATGTGATCTCAGATAATTTAGATCTTCAACAGGACATTCCTGTAAGACGAATAGACCAACATGCCTTATTTTATTGGAACCAGCTCCTTTTCTGACTACTACAGTTTATTATGGTTAGTCCATTATAAATTACATGGTGTCTCCAGGGACCTGTTCTGTACTTGAAATATCACAAGACTGCTGTCATGCATAATGCTGCAGAGAGCTGCTAAATTTATATCCACTAAAAATGTGCTTTACATTGCAGAGTGACCCATTTTAACTTTGATGCATAAATGGGTTGCTTTGCTTTTAAGTATTATTCATTAATTTCTGTTTGTCCAGTTTTAACTTGCTCAGAAAAGGCCCTTGGAAAATCTGTTATTTTTGCTTGGTGTATACTGTGATTATCATTATTTTATAAAACTCGGACAGACTTCCAAATTCCCCTAGAGACAAAGCATGCAAAGGGCAATTTTGTCTGCCAGCCCATGTAAATTCTATCAGACTACATAAACAGACAGCAGTGGCAGATTGGTTCCTGGAGCTTATGGTTTCTTCTGCTCCTAAGCAGTTTGCACAGCAACTAGAGAGAAAAGACTGCAAAGCACAAGTTACCCTAATGTACAGAAAATAGCAGTTTACTTGGATAGTTTCAAAATGTGCCCTATGAGACAGTTTTAAAAGTTTGTTTTCTGTTTTGGTTTTTTTGTGGTTTTTTGTTGGGTTTTTTTTTGTTGTTGTTTTGGGGTTTTTTGTGAGAATAAGAATCCTTCAAATTGGTAAAAAAAATCTTTAAAACCAAAGTATAATTCCCTAATGTCATGTTAAAGTTTCACCTTATTAGAGGGGAGAAAGAGAGAGACTTAGGCTTAAAATACCTTCAGGGTACTGTAAATCATTATCTACGAGAAGTACATCCACAGGAATTCTGCCATTAAGCTTTAGTGTATAATAAGAAAAATATATGGCAAGACTATTATACTACTAATTGATATGTCTTCCTGACGTGGTTAAATAGCTGATAATATTTTCCACTGAGAAGACATTTATAAGTAAACGTAGGGAAGAAGAGAAGCAAGTAAAAATTGAAAAGATTTCTGTTTCTATTTTTTTTTTCTAAATCATCTTAAGATGGTAAAAAATGGACACCAGCAGTTTATGCTTCTTTCAGGCAAGAAACATCTCCTTGGTCATAAGTGATTCCACTCAACCTAGGCAGCTGGACTATATGATCGTTGTAGGTCCCTTCCAACTGAAATGTTCTGTTCTCTTCTCTTCTATTATATTCTAATTTTTATTTCTGAGAAAAAAAAGTACAGCATCCATTGTTCCTGAAAACTGTGAAACCAAAGTACAGTAATAATGGATTCCTCTGGACCATAAGCTCAATTTCCATTCTTGGACAGGCACAGATGGATGATGAAAATATGTCTTCTTCCTCCAGATGTCTTGGCACCACATGCTATATTTAGCTGAATGTTGGGCTGGAATTATGTTACAGTGATGGTCTTTGAAATAGTAAATATCAAGCTGTCCCAGCTCCTACCTCTTCTTCTTTTGGAGTCGTTCTCAAGAAAATAATCTTCTCTAGAGCAGAAGAGGATTGGGGAGTTACTTAAGGAACCCAAGGGAAGGACTCCTTGCTGTCTCTGAATGCTCCCTTTCTTTCACCATTCAAAAGAGTGCAGAGGTGAATCTCAAACGTCTCAATGTCTTGATTTAAAATCTTGAACTCAGAATGGTTATCCTAATCCTTTTACAGTATCGTGTGTCCAGTTGCCTTACTTTTTAAATAGACTCAAGTTAGGTGTATCTGTTACTAGCAACACACAGAAAGAGTGGCATTCCTGTTGAATTTAAAACACGTTTTCAAAACGTAAGGTCTAAATAAGGTTTGCTCATCTAAAGATTTGAACAAGTACTAGAATACATACTAAACTATGTTCTGTAACAAATACTTTCCTTAATTAAGCAATTTGCTAAACAACTTTCTGTATTTGCATAAAAAAACCCTGTTTATGTGCAGGTGTTTGCAACTTTCTTTTGGCTTTGGAGTGTTGCACTGAGAATATATACTCAGTTGGATGAGTACAATATAAATATCACCATTTCAAATGAAGTTAGTGAAAATGTCAAGAGTCTGGGGCAAGAAATTTTGAGGATTTAAAATCTGAACCATTCCTTGCAGGCTGTGGGAAGTCTGGGAGATAATAAGCTGCTCTTGGTCAGCTGGACATCAGGAAAGTTCATGCATAACCTGAAGGTTCATAAATAATAAAAAAGGTTTTTTAAAGCTGATTTTAATGAAGAACCAGAGCTTTCATAGGTTAGCTTTTGAATGTAAAAAGGTTAATGTAGATTGTAATTACTGATCTGTGAGGACAACTGGAAATATATTACTGGTTTGCTTCCTTGTTTGGCCTACTCCTGGGTAGGAAAATAGTTCAACAATTTAATGAAGATCCTTGTCAGACTCAGAAACAAGCATTTCTTGGTTAGATCTGATGATTACATGGGAGGTACTTAAAATAATCCAGAAGAATCCTAAAAAGGGCTCTTTTTAGCCTTCATAATATCAATACTGTAAAAGGGTATAAGAATATGAAACTCGGGTTTAGCAGGATTCTTTTGCTGTAAATAGTAGCTCTGTACATTAGAAAAAGTCAGTTTTTCCAAGGAGAGCCTGGAGACCTCTGGGGCAACCAGCTGACTGCAGGTCTGTGGTGTGCCCTTGCAGCAACGAGGCCAGCTCTGTACTGGGCAGTCTAGCAAGGCTGTGGCCAGCAGCTAAAGTCTCTTGACATATGATGGCTATGTTTAAATAACATATGTTGTTCAAATGTCATCTTCTCAAAAAACAGTGGTCAGTTCATAGACTGTTGCTCCAAAGGCAAGTTGTTTATTTTGCTTCATTTCTCTTTTTAATTTAATTGATAATAGTATAGAAAATTCAGTGCAACTGAGGTTACTTTGAGTGCAATACAAGAACATCATCAAGTTCATTGTTCATACAAGTACTTCCTGAAATTATGGGTATGTTCCATATTTACAGTGTCACATTACTGTAGTGTAATTAGAAGAATAATTTAAAGGGAAGTCTTTTATTTTTGACCAGACACATTGTCCGTTCACTCATTTTGTGGAAATCTAAAATGAATGTAATCTCAGTGTTAAGAAAATGAAGTACCTAGAACAACTCATATTACTTGAAGCAATAAACCACATCTAAGGAAAAAATCTGTTTGAGTTCAAGCATTTAGTTTTATTACATGAAACCAGAGCCTACTTATCTGCAAAAGTGTGATTCATGTCCTTAAGCCCTGTATGTTTGCTGGGGGGGTTAGGTTTTAAAATTCAAGGTAGCCTTTTTCATACAAACAACACATTCCCACGTGATTTGCCATTGTTTTGGCAGAAGCTGCATGCAAGAATCAATTTTACTTGTTCTGTCAGGCAGCTGCTGTTCTGCATCTTAATAGTTGCTGTCTTAACTACCTGTCAGTTCCCTTGTCCACCAATATAACATCACACAGTTGTCACTTTTAAATGATAGTAAAGGAAAGACTGTAGTCTTGCCAATTTTCATTCTAAACCCCATGATTTTAGAATGGAAGGAAAAGGTTTATTTGTGTAATAGCAGGCTGTTGTCTCATTTGTGTTTTACCTGGTTTATGACTTATGCATGTGCCAATAAATAAGTTGATAAATAATGATGTCCAAGAAACAGCATAGAACCGTGCTATCTGATCACCATAGCTACTCATAAGGTAAAGTTAGATAATGAAGCTTGGGTGTAGTTGGTAAAGAACAGGGAGAAGGAGATAAAGCAGGGAATTACTGGTTTAGATCTGTACCTCAATGGTAAAAAGCACTAATACAGTCCGAGGTCTTCATTTTCTGTGGGGTCCCCTGTCCCAGGATCCTCTGAGGTGGAGCCTACAAGTAAGGCTTTAGCACCCCAAGGAACAGAGTAATTTAATTGTGTAAGCTTCTTGGGTCAGAAGTAGAGGCAGCCTAGGGCACAGGGAGATGGCCCCTGCAGGAGCCATCATGGTTCACCTGACCTAAAGCTGGAGCTGCAGCAGCTGCAGAGACCCGACTCTGAGCAAAGGTAGATCAATCAAATTTCCCACCTGCTTCACCAAAGCTGTTTGGAGGCTATCTGGAACTGGCACCGCTGGGCCTTCAACAGCACCACTGCCCTGTGCAAGGGTGATGTTAACAAAAGCCACCTCAGTGGAGGGGTGCCAGCCTGGGTGCTTGCGAGTGAGTTCAGTTTGGCAGAATCATGGTGGCCACAGCATTAGCTATATGTCTATAGATCTATGAGACACTTGAAAGAGGGCCATACAATAACCACCTCCAGGACTAGGAGTAGGTGAGGGTTTCAGTGTTCTCTGTGATACTGACTGTGACCTCCTACATTATGAAAAGCCTGCTCAAACATTCAGCACAGGACTTGAAAGAATTCTTTCACTATGGACAGTATTAGACCCTGATGTTTAAATGTGCATAGAATGAATCCGAAAATACTGGTCCCAGATACCAGCTGGAGCTTTCTGGTTTTTGATGCGCTATAAGCCTGGCCTGCATCAAGCCATTTCATGCAGTATTGTACCTCTGGTAGGTGCCATGAGCAGGTGTCGGGGGGAGGGGGCGGGAATACAAGAGAGCAATTGTAGAGTGGAATTTGCAAGCTTCTAGTGAGTTGTAGTTCATGAATTCATTGAGCCAGGGATGGTATCCTATGCTTAATATACCTAGTGGATTCTCCTTCCATAAATTAGTATACGTAATTTTTGAATCTATATAAACTTCTGAATCAGTGCCATGCGTTAACAAGAATCTCCATAGTTTAGTTTGTGTGAAGATGTTTCTCCTTTTGGTTTGAATTTGGCTTCCAGTCATGTTATTACGACAAACAATGAATGTTGTTGTTGAGCTTTTCCATAGAACTCATAATTTTGTAGATCTCTATTGTATCTCCCTTTCAACACTGTCTTTACCTAACGTGGCTAATGATGCCACTGAAGTTTTAAAATGACAGAGGAAAGATCGCTGACTCCCTGCTGTACATTCAGCATTTGGTTGTGTTAGAAGTATTAATAGAAGTATCATAAACACTTTCAATTATAGGAGCGCTCTCTAATAGGGTTATTGTTTAAGAAGCTGAAAATAAAAAGCAAATAACCTAAAGGTAAACATAATATGTAGCATCAGCCTTATTTGTGATAACCTTAAAGTACTTGCTTTAGGAAGTGATTTCATAATATGTGGTGGTCTGAGCCACCATTCATATGAAATTGTGTTGATACAAATACGCACTGAAGAGATCTTTGAAACTATGGTCATATGAATATACCAGTAATTAAGAAATAGAAGACAGAAATGGCTAGATGGTGAAGTCTAGGGTGTGCTATGCCAACTGGGGTGACAATTTTTACTTATCCAGGGAGAAACCACTTTCTTTGGAATGCTTCCAGCTAATTTATTATGACTATTTTTCGAAAACCTGACTCCTATAGGTGTCACTAGTTCAGTTGCGTTTCAGTTAGCAACAGAAGAACTCGTTACTTTTACGTACTAATAATCATGGGGTTTATGATAAAGAATAGAGGAACAGATGAAAAACACAAGGGAAAGGGGCAGAATTATACATACATATATATATACATATACATACATACATATATATATATAAAACTAAATTTTCACGGTCTTAGAGTTACAAGTTCGGGAGATAAAATATACACCCTAAGTGGGAAGAAAACCGAAGAAAATCAAGGGGTGACAGAGTAGGGACAGCAGAAAAATTCATTTTACTGGAGAGATGGGGAAGAAGAAGCTGTGTTATGGTCGTCAGGGGCAAGTGTCAAGAGAGGTCATGAGCTGAAGATAATGAGTCTTATTAAAAGATTATTAAAATGTCGGTGGACATTTCCTTGGAAGGTCCCTGTGCTACCATAGTAATAGTTGCTTCCACTGCCTAGTGATGTTCACTGGACTTTCCCTGGTGCCTTTCTTAATGCCCTAAAGGTGCCACCTGTGGCTCCTTGGTTGGGGTTTAGAAGGATGTTTGGAAATACAGGATCTTGGTTTGTCCCACATGGTGCAGTGTGCTCCTCTACAAATCATGCTTTGCCTGGAGCCGATTTTGCTTGAGCTCCTTGTGGCTACAGGAAAGGTTTAATTAGTGTTTAGACAAATTGCTTTCTTGTTTATTCTAATTTGGAGGAAAGGTGGACTCCATGAGACTGATTTGGTTTAGTTTATAAGAATGTGACTCCTCTGGACCATAGGAACAGTCTTCAGAAATGGTAAGGAAGGCTGCCTGAAAAATGAAAACTCTTAAAATTGCAAGGGTTTGACATTTGTTCTTTATTCTGCACCGAAACAAATTAAGACCATGCAAATTAAGTTTGTGAAAACATCAGAGAGAGCAGCAATGGAATAGCTGCTAGGAGCCCAAGGTTTGAGATGTTGTTCTTCCTGATTTGTTAACATCATGGGCAATGTTCTAACTCACCCTTCATTAGATTGATGCATATTTAAAGAAATAATGGAAGTGGCACAGAATACCAATATCCCAGAGATTAGGACTTCAACCAAAGGTACAAGAAAGATGGATATTTGTTCCTGTTCTGTGTGAAGCTTTGCTCTGCTAGAAGTCCTCACTATTCCATCACAGTTTTGCTCTGAATAACCCTTCTTAATTACATGTCTCTCTGCAAAAATGCTTCAGAGGATCTTTGTATATTAAAGACATTTCTTTTGAAAATTTGTGTAGTTTAATACTGAATAGCAATATAGCTTTCTGTGAATGCTTTGGAACACTTCACAGACAGACACTGAACATCTCAACAGAAAGAAAAAAATTGTCTAATGAAACCATATTGGAAATGGGTTTTATCTCTCTGTCCCTCATCTCAAAGAAATGCAATGTCTCTTGCACACTGAGGTAACCTAAATTAATACCTTGATTTGCAGCATGTTGAAAGATAAATGATAGTTTATTATTCATTCCATGTTAATTGAACTCCTCCCTCAGATTTATGGAAAAGTATTTTTTTAAAAAAAATCACAGAAAACATGATGTGCTTGTAAATGAATGTTTGGAAGGCAAGAATAATGTTCTCAATTTGATTCCGTGGACTGTAGACATAACTGAATCCTCTGAGAAATTAAATATACAAACACTGACTTTTAAAAACCTAGACGGATTTGCTTGAATCAAGCCAGCAATATGCAAGAAGCAGCAATATTTATATATTTAAAGGCAGAGTGACAGAGACAGAATCTAATCCTATGAGATAATACAAAAGTGATTTTTTTTTTAACCAAGCTTCTGTTTTTTCTGAATTTTTCTTTGTCTAAAGCATTTCTAGTAAGTCATCCCAACCTGACTAGATGGGCTGCTCTTGAAGTAACATGTTACTCAATGAGCTGTGAGAAATTCAGAACGCAGTCCAAATGAAATTGGCAGTTTCTCATTTAGCTAACATTTGGAGACAGGGAAAGTTAAAACTCAATGTATAGAAATTTCAAAGATACAGTCTTGATTTGGTTCCTCTTCTATGAATTTTTCCAGTCTGGAGGACATAAATTTTTTGTTTTCATTTAAATACCAGAATGAGGCATTAGGAACTACATCAGAAGGCATGATGAAATACTTCTCTAAACATAGATTTTTAAATCACTGCAAGTTGACATATGCAGTCACTTCAGTACCAGTCAGTACAAGACATGACTTTTACATGGATATATATCTGCTTTCACCTCATTTCATAACCTGCCAAGTAGGATGTAATAGTGGCTCTCACACAATGACCCTGTCAGACAATGGCTCGGCAAATCTTCAAACCCTGATTTTGTAGTAACCCACAAATCTTTATGTGAGTTAGGAATTGATAATGTGAAATACTAAAGTCTCCTTGGATGTTACTGGTTTTACATGGTACTCACTGAAAAAGACCACACACAAGGTGCAAGTCTAACATGCTATGACACTGGATGCTTACTTTCACGTGTTTTAATATAGGCCTGAAACTTTTTTTTGATCGTGACTTCAGTGGTGAAATATTCAATAAACTCTAGACACAAAAGTAAGTATTAAATGCTTAGGAAAGTCTATGCCATATATTAGTTAATATATTTAGTACATTATTGTATTACTCAAGAACATATAATTATTTTATATATTATAATTAAAAGATGCTAATTTATAGGTGAAATCACAGTGATAAACTTTTACAAACAAGCTTGATATACTCCAGCATTTTTCTTTCATCCAGCCAAAGGAAAGAGTATGACTGCAGAGTTTAAATTTGAACTAGAGTTGTGCTGACAGGAGAGGAATGGAGACTATTACATATGAATTTTTGGAAGATTCAGTTTGGCATGCAAACTTTTTTTAAAAAAAGCAAACAGAAACCCTCAGTTATCCCCATTCTTTTTGTGGCTTTGGCTTTCTTTTTTTATTTAACATATATCTAACTTCCTGCTTTTCATCAAAGAATAATTTGGTAACAATGATTATACACCAGAAGACCTACAACCTTACATTCAAGGCTAGAGCTTTCGTGGCATCAGTATTTGAATAACGTTGATTCTAATGGCTACTTGGTGCTTTTGAATAGGGTAATTAAAATTCACAGGGAGAGAAAGGAGTACTGCCAAAACATTTTAAGTGCCATCTCAGCAATGTGGAAGACTTGGCATATCCCACTGTCATTTTTCATTCTCTAAGTACCATAAACATATGCTGAAGTATGTCAACTACCTAGGAATAGTAGCACAATACACTATCAGCTCAACTCCTCTGGACATTCTCATCTATTTTTCTAAATTAAGACACTATACTTCATGAGAAACTAGTGCTGACCCAGGTAATCATCACAGAAAGTGATACTATCCTATCCATTACTGCTACACATCACTCCATGATGTCTTTTCTAGTAATCAGAATACGAGTCATCCTCCTGCCCTTTCTCCCCTAGCCACATATTATACTGCAGATATATGAACTGCTGTATTCCCAGAGAACAAACTTTAAAGTCTGGTCTTCCAATTTCAGATTTCTTAATTTATCCCTGTAGTTAATCCAGGAAACAACACCAGGAAAGGGATGAGTATATTCTTGCAGTTTAGCACCAGTGTTTCCATTGACTCAATAAGTTACTGAATTCCTGGAAGAGATGTGGTTTACATATATCCTCCACCATTTGGAGTGTGGGTGGAAGGCATGCTTGAACTAAGGGTGTTAAAATGACACTATTAATGGTTTTGGATGATGCTCATCCTATGAGAACAAAATAACTTCAGCTAGTTAATTATTTTATCTGCAAAAAAGTTACAAAAAGACTTACTACTGTCCTTGAAAAGGCAGGAGTGTGTGTGTACATACAGACACACATAAAAATAATAATTCATTACAGTGAGAGCAGGGGAGATTTAAATTACATGTACAGTATATTTTTCCATGTTTGCTGAGAGGTACTCTCAAAACTAAGCTAGTTAATACAAATAGGAGCAGGAGTGAGGTTCTGCTGCCTCCTCTTTGCCGTCCTGATCATTTCTAGCTGTGTAAAAAGGAACTTCCTTTGCAGACGTTTATATCCCACACAGGCTGTCAAGTCTGCTTTGCCCTGTAAGGATAGTGCATAGGACACTTAATGTGGCATTAATTCTTAGTGCTTCCTTTTCTCAACTTCTCCCTATTAGTTGATTTTGACTGCTGGAACAACACATTAATGATTCTGATAGAAGGCACAGAAAAAGAAAAACAGGGGAAAAAAATACATGGATAATGCTATTACTGCAGCACTCCTTCCATTTGTTTGATATAAAGATTGGATTTTTCCTTTACGTTGTCCAGAACAAAAACTGTGCTGAGTTGCCTGCATGGTCTTGTTGTCAGAGAGAAACTGGAGGTCCAGGTAAGCGGAAAGCAAGGGGTTTGGTACAAAACCATGAATAAATCAAGTTTTGCATTCTATGCAAAGAGCTCAAATATTTCTGAAAAGAAAGGTGAATGAGCGTTTAACAATGATGAACCTGCCACTGATTTAGCAGCAGTATCTCCTGGTGTCACGGCTTCCCAGAGCCACACTTCTGGAGCAGTCTGTGAAAGGACTCTTTGGCTTATAATCTCTGCTTTTTATGATTTCCTTTAGAAATTATTTTGAAAATACTAATGAGTTATTTTTAACAGATATTTTCTGAAGCTGAATTCTAAAGTATAGTGTGGATTCAGCAACAAATGATCTGACAAACTGGAACAGAGCAGGGAAAATCACAGCGACAGCCAACTTTCTGTACCAGGCTCAGTGCCAGTACTCCAGAGCCACACAAACACCTGTCTCCAACCTCATGCTTATGATTCAAGACACACTTATTGACATATATCAACAATTTCTCCTCCAAACAATGTTAAAAACAACTTCCAGATATATTTTCGATTACATTATTTTTCATTTAGACATATTTGAAACTACAGCAACAACAAATCTTTTGCTCGTTCTTTTCCCTTCAGATTGGTTTCACTGTTATTGGTTTTTTGTTTTTCTTTTTCTCTCTTCATACCATACTGCAGGTTTGCGTGTCTCAGAGCCAGAGAGAAACTGATATTGAGACGTGCTGAGAATGCATTGTAGTTACCAAGGAAGTGGTTTCCCAAGCAACAGTAACCACATGAAATTTGACAGAATTTCTTCCTCTGTAACTGTATCATGTTTGCAGCTTTGGAGGAGGCAGAGTGTGGGTAGTATAAGTGATCTTCTTGTTGTTAACCTTGCTTTTTGAAGCAGATATGGTGATATTTCTGTCTTTGTTAAAGAAAGAGTTAACTTCAGTTAGAGCTGAATGCTTCTTTCTGTGTATTTTTGTGTGTGTGTTGTGGGTTGTGGTTGTTTTGTGAGGTTTTTTTATTTTCCTGCTAGCAGACAGATTATGGATGTGCCAGATAGTCCTACAGCATGTGGGCAGATGCTAGAGGCAACATTCTCAGCTGTTACACTCAGCGATGATATTTACCATTCAAGAAAGCCATGCCAGCACCTTGGTTTGCTCCAGCAAATTGGATGAGACAGTTGCCAGCTTGATGATGTTAAAAAGTGTAGGAAATATGCACGTGTTCAGTATTAGTGGAGAGACGTGACCAAGGGAAACACAGGGGCAGAAGTTCTAACTCCTCTACATGGGGCAAAAAAAAAAAAAGACCATGTGTCAGCTGGGTCTCAGTCAAATAAGACAGTATTTTTTTTATTTTAATTGAGAAATGACAACAAAATTAACATAGCTCTCTGAAGACTAATTTACTTAATCCTTGTTCCTACAAGAAAATAGGAAAGAACAGGTTTGACACTTTAACAAGCTCTGCAATTTAGTATATATTCTTAACAGGAAATATGAATAATTTCTATCTGCTTCTATGTACTGATGTTTCTTAAGTGGCAAAACACTGCAAAGGCACTATTCTGGAGGGATCAATCCTGCATGACAAAGAAACAGAGGACTCATTCTTCAGTTGAGTTTTAGGGACTAAGAAAATCTAAGTTTCTTTCAATAATTTGTCTTAAATTCAGCGTTGTCTCTTTATATCCACTTCATATGTATGATGAAACCTAAAAACCAAAATCTGATGGTATTTACATGAGCAGAATCCCGAAAAAGGTGTATATTTGAAGTAAGAGGTATATTAACATAATACTATTTAGGTTCATGTTGTGATTGTTCCCTTACATCTTTACTGAAAACTTAAGACTTCTGTTTTGACTGGGATAAAAAGTGGTTTTCTTTTAACTATCTTAAAAGATTTATATTTTTTTTAACTCTCACTTATCTTCTGGATTGCAGGTCACTGTGGATAATGATATATTTGAGCTACAAAAGCTTTAAAGTACCTGAAGAAACCATTAAATATATTATGAAACTGTTGAGCATCATGGACCTGAGCCAGCCCTGTGCATACCCAGCTGTAATGAACCTACCTTCTCCCCATAATTGTAAGTCTCCAAGCAGAGACATCAGAATGAATGAGCAAGGGGATAGCTGGGCTTTTTTGGCTCTGGATCTGTACCAGCCCCTCCAGGTATGAGATAGCTCATAAAAAGCCTTATTCTTTTCCATCATTCATTTGTTTCTACCTTCCTGAAGTCCTTCAAACAAAGAACTGCCTTTTTAAGCGATCTCTCAACCTTCTCCAAGTTCCAGAACTAAAATACCTTTTAGCTAAGTATCATGTTCTTTTCGGAGAAAGCTACCTCTATCCAAGCAAGCCTCTCACTTTATTAGGAACTATTCCGTGGGCACGGACCTGGAAAGATTGTTACATTTGGTTTCAAGTTGTGAAAGTACATCAAGAATCTTTTCAGATGTAGTGGATTAAATGTTTAAGATCTAGTATTGTTTACTTAAAAGGGTGGGATTCACTCATAGTATGGTGTTACATGTGGGATAATACCCTTGTGAACTGAATATCAAAGAACACTGCAGTGCCAAGGCCAGGAATAAAGTATTTTCTCCATGAAAATGTCAAGTGATTAGAGGTCTGAACCTGCTGCTGTAGCTGGAGTGAATGAAAAGCTCTTCTAGAAAGAGGAGGAGTTCCTCTTTCTCCTCATCTCCTGGAATGGCAATCTCACTGGCTGAAATGTGAGCTGTTAGACACAGTCTAATGTCTGAGGCAATGCAAAGTTAAAGAAAACAGACCAGACAGCTCCAGCTAGAAAAGCAGCTATAAAAAGTTTCTTATGCACTAAATATAAAAGGCTTGTAACTGTCTTTCAGGATATTTTCTTCCAGATGTGAATATGTAGCTATGGATAACAAAGTTTTGTCAGAGGCCAGATGTGAAGGCTGATTTAAAATTCATAATTCAGAGAGTTTTTAAAACTGCCACTCAAGAATTATTTATCAAACCAACCTGCCTATTCGATCTGCTAGCCATCTATCACTTTACTTCTCCTTCCCCCTACACTCTGTTCTTTAATATACCACTTATTTGCCTCTTTAGATGAGATGATTTATTGCCTGCTCTTCCTATTCTTATCTATCAATAGACAAATTGCCTGTTACTTCTCTTTATTCAGCATTGTTCACTCTCCTTTAACTCCACCAATTATGATCTAATTCCTCCCTCCTCACTGTCTCTTTCTCCCTCTCTGTAACATTCATGCTACAGATACACTTCAGGCATTTCTTCCGAGGCACTTCTCCTTCATTTCCACCACCCTGACCTACCATCAAATTTGTACAATATTTTTCCTTCTTTCCTTCCTGGTTATAACTATTTCTTTTTTCATGGAAATGAAATAGTGGGTCACGTGGTTTAGCCTGCTCACCCTAAATGTCTGATGCTGAACTAGTATTTTTGTGAACTATCTAATGCGGTGCCAAAACCTGCTGATTTGAGTGCATTATGGGAACAGGTGGTCCAGGCATAAGCAGCAGTGGGAAGCCTTTAACTAGGTATTAAAAAATGGATGCTTGGCTGGAAGACAAAACCTGAACAGAAGGGCAGAATTCATTTTAACCCCTCTTCTTTTTCAAATTCTGCTATCCCCCTTAAAGATTAGCACCTTTTGCATTTGATATGTTACAAGAATATTGATTTAGTTACTATTTTGCTTAGAACAGGGAAACTGCTGTCTCCTGGGTATGATAAATTTAATCACAAATACAGAATCAGATATGGTAGTAAAGTGCCATAGATTCAAGTGGCATCCTGCAGTGAAAGACTGACAGATTTGCTTTAAAGTAATTTATATTTTCTTTTTTGCTTTTGTGATTTAATGGAATGTTATTTATATCATTAGCCCATAATTCAATATGTTTGATTTCCTTCCAGATGATTCTTTTATTAAAAAAAAACAACAACAAACAAACAAACAAAAAAACCAAACCCCCCAAAAAACAGCAACAAACCCCCCCCCTAAATTTCTGGTGGTTTTTTTCCAGGGCTTACTACTGCCTGAAATAGGTACTAGGTCTTTTGCATACAGTGTTTGTGATGGAGAGTATAAGTGTTGGATCAGCTTCTGCAGCGTTTCTTGAACAGGTCTAGTACAGCACATGGACAAAGGACTCAGCTGGTAACAGAGAGGGCAGGATTTGATGCTGTGCAGGATACCCTGGCTGCCATGCTATGGATCATCTATTCTAGTAAGGAGGGAGGTGAAGGTGGCATTTTACTTTAGAGAAACAGAACATGCTCTGCTTTCTAAACATCTTACAATGCAAATAGGGAGAGGATGCTGCAGAGGAGGTGACAGCAGGGTTCCTGCAGCAGGAAGGGGGTCAACACACAATCAAGCCACCAGGGTGAGGGAGGGACAATCCCAGGGACCAGCAAAGGGACCCTGTGGGGTTCATTCAGCCCTCAAAGCCACTGAAGTGTAGAGGAAAGTAGTTGCCGTATAACGACACAGAGAACAGGGCAGATTTGTTCTCCCAAAGTCAGTCTCACCCAGCTGACCACAAGGCATCATTATTTCAAAAATTATTTTATACTTTGTTCTACGTGTTCTAATAAAACCTGTCTTCAGAGACTGGGATTCAGGGTAGGGGGCATATTTATTTCAAGGAAATGTGAGGCAGACCCGCCTTAAGGCTCTGGCTATCTCAGGCTCCTGCCGTGTGGTTTTTAATATTTTTTGCTGTTGTTGTTTTTTTGGTTTTTTTCTCCCTCCCTCTATCATCAGTGTTTAGGAGGATATGGAAATAGATTGTGGTCTGACAAGCTTGGCCATTCCCTAAGCTTTGTTGCAAGAATCAAAACATCATACCAGAGAGCAGTGATAGCCAAAACCAGGAACATGTGGCTCTTTGCTGTAGTTTTGCAGTTTGATTTAAAGGTCTATAATTACAGAGAGTCAAACCTATTTTCTAAACCATTAATCCATTCCATCACATCCTCAACTTTTTCCTGCACCATTCTGTCATAGTACCTCTTGAACTTAATCTGAGACAGGTGAACACTTCTGACACCATGTCCAGTAACCTTCCTAGACATTTTCAGAAGTATATATGTTGCTGGTACATCACAGGATTGCCAAGATCTGTGAAGTCTACATCTATAAATTCACCCTAAACCCTCTGTAACCCCAACTCACTTGATTAACTTTACAGCCAGCAGCCATAAGTAGTTACATACATTGTTTTGTACCTGATTCTCTAGCTGATTGCATACATGCAGTTTTCAGCTTGTAAAGAGCAAGGCTGCACGCTAAGTGTGCAGTTCTGCAAGACTGTAAGTTAGTGTTACTGAAGTCCCACCATACATATGCTTGCCTCTTGGCAAGCAGTCCTTTCTTTTGTGTTGTCTGTGCATTGTATAACATGAGAGTTAAAATTGCCAAGAAATGTCTCACCCCCATTTATCTTTTGAATTTCTCCACCTCACAATTCATCAGTCATGGTTGCTGGCATCCAGGAAGAAGCAGGAATGCATAGTCAGAGCAGGACCAAATTATGGCAGCACTGATTTAGATCAGACTTAAGTGCTGTGAAAAAACATCATGAGGTATCTGATATCAGTACTGTAGAAACACCAGTAAATTCTGATTTACTCAGGAAATGATTGTCTAGTCATTCTGAAGGGATGTATTACATTTAAAATTGGGAAGAGGCAGACAACAGTCCCATTGCAGTGTTAAAATCTGTGCTTTGAAGTAATTTTCAATCTGATGAATTTCAGCATCTCCTTGTGGGATCAACTTTGAACATGAGTGAGACCTCTAGAAGAAAGCAGCTATCTACAAATACTTGTGTGTCCTCATCAGGATTTTGGTCAGTGAAAACAACATCCAGACAGAAGGCCTTTTTGTGCAAAGTTTGTAATATAGTTCTGAGTACTCTGTAAACATCCTGAAAATGTTTTAACCAGCTGAAATGGATACCTCTTGAAAATGGAAATTCAGATATTCCCTTCCCAGTGAGCCTTCTCCTGTAAGTGGCAGTAAGTTCAAATCTTGTAATTCTGGTAATTCTCTAATTCTTGTTTAAAAAAACCAAATCAAACCAAAACCAAAACAAACAAACAAACAAAACCAAAAACAAACAAAAGAGAGAAAAAACAAACAAAAACCAACAACACATTTGCAGAAATGTTTAGCAGTGACAAGAATTCACCAGAATATTGTGTTTGGGGGAAAGGACAGCAGGAAATAGTTCGGTGGGTTTTCTGCATATTCAGAACATTAACTATTTTCTCATTTCTTAAAATTCTACACTATTTCTTCAGTAGTAATGTCATAAGTCTAGTTTCTGCTTTTCAGCGAATGCCTTAGATGTGTTTCAGTGTTTTTCCTGACATTTAAAGTTGTAGTTGACTACTGATGAGGATTTTTGTGGCCATGGATATGGTTCATTACTGGAGATGGTCCTTGGTTTTATGATTTTCTCAGCCTGTACAGGCAGCCAGAATAGTTGAAAATGTATCAAACTGCACATTTGCCAAAATGCCATACAACTTCTATATGCATGTTGACTTGAATTATTGCATCCATCTGCTTCTTTTGTTTCATATTGGATTTAAACAGTAATATTGTTTGCTGAATGCCATTATTTCAGAAAAGCCTAAATTCCACCAGCCCACTTTTCAATGATTTCCTCCTCTCTAGCTGGAAACACCATCTCTCATCCAGTCCATTAAGTCAATTTTGCTTTTAAATGGTGAGGGACTGAAAGGAGACTGCTGATAATGCCTTTACACATTAAAACCCTTGCTTGTTGAAGCTATGATGGAATAATAAAGCAATAATAATTCATCTATAATCTATGACATTTATATTCTTTCATTGCATCTAAAAAAAAAAATAATAAAAAATTGTATGAACACATCCAGAGATTTCAGGGCTTAAAACCAGGATTTCTCACTGAAGCCAGAAAGAAAAAACATTCTTTGTTTTTAATGCAATAACAAATGTTATATGTTTTCTTGTAGGAAATACAAAATTACTGTTTCTAGTGGAATAAGGTTTCAGTACAGTCAATTACCAGAGTCTTCACTTTATCATCTCAGATGAGGAAAAAAAAATTCATCTGAGCATTTACAGCTGTTATTTCTGATCTTTCTGGTACATTTGAATGCTCTTGAGGTACAGTGAGACAACTCCTGTAAACTGTATTTACAATGAAGTCAGTAGGCTAACCTGATTTATGTAAGGTGAAGATGTAGGGGATGGATAGCTCTTTTAATATAGTTTTAAAACTACACTGGGAGAAAATGTCTCCATTTTCACATTAATGTCTTGATTCTCACTCCATGAGCAGTCTATTTAAGCTGTAGAGATGTGAACAAATAGAGGAAATTTTGAAATGTCTCCATTTCTGCATATATTTTGTAACAGTAACCACACTAAGCAGCTTTCAAATCCAAATCTCTGGGCAGCTAACAGTTCTTCTGGTTTCTGGAAAGATTAGTCAAAAATTTGTCTCTAGAATCTTTTGGAAGCACACCATTATGGCATTTTCAAAATATGCAGATACTTTTTGTTTACTTATTTTCCTCTTTACGTAAGTCGAGGAAGCTGAAGAGCGTTGCTTTTTCACAGGTATGTACCAACCCTTTATTCAGATCTGCAGGGTACATTTGACACTTGTGTACCTTGACACTTGTGGAGAATAGTAAAGTTTGGAAACAAACAAACAAACAAACTGCTTTACCAATTTTATCTCCTTTTGTCCTAGGCACACTACAATATTGTCAAAGTATTTCTAAAAGCCAACCATGATCAACAACTAGTGACAGTCGTCTTCTCTCCGACTACCTATGAAGAGTAAAATTGTAAAAAATGTATCTTATTCACATTTACTTTCTGCATACTGTATGTCTACAACAAATGTTACCCTGCAACAGATTATGTCCATGAATGTTTCTGCAAATGTCTCCTCAGGCATTACCATACGCTTTCTGCTACGATGTGGCTGCCTGGGTTAACAGGACAATCGTGGAGGTCATGCAACAAACATTGGCACAGGCATGTGGTTTCCAAGCTCAAGTATTTCATCATTCTGTAAATATTTCAGTGGGAGAAAAGAGAAAACAACCCCCCCACCCCCCCTTCTCCATGGGGGAAGTGGTGCTGGTAATACTTGCAAGATGTGTCTAAATCAGCTTTTCTTTCAGAACAATAATGCGTATTGAGAGCATTTTGAACCACATACTTGTGGAGACGGGGTCCTGAGGGCCAAACTGAATCTTGCCTAAAATAAAGCTCTCGGACCACGTGTAGTGTACATGTTGAGGCCTCAGCACCAATTGTTTTGTTCTGCTGGTCTCTTGTTATTGTTTGAAGTTACTTATTAATGTGGATAAAATCAAAATTCCTTTCAAATTACTATTTAGGTTTACTAACTTTAGTCATCCTTTTTAGCAAGTGTTTTTTGGTTGTTTTGGTTTTTTGGGTTTTTTTCAGACTTCTAGTTTATCTTATTGAAGAGACACAACTATATAATGAAAATGCATTTGAGGTGGTTTTACCAAAATAATAGCAAAAATTACACTAAGTTTGTTAAAAAATGACATAAGACAAATGATACTGTAGAATTCATGGCTTGACAATCTAAAAAGGTTAGCCTAAATTGTACAGGATCACACCCCCACCCCCACCTCCCTTTCTTTTCTTCAGGAAAAGAGAGGCTTTCCTGCTACACCTTGTGACATATGATTTACTGCGGTCAAGATTTTGTTGATTTGGTTAAACCACAGCAGTTTTCTGCTGGGACAAATACTGAGAATATTGAACGGTAGTAAATAATGATGGGATAAGAGAGAAGTAGGTATGTCTGTAAGGGCTGGAGGAGTCTACTTGTGTGGAATGTATGAAAAGTGGGAGTTATAGGAATTACTGAGATGAAAGAAAGATTGTGGAGTTGCTTCAGAGGTATTGGAAAAGAAAAATAAACTTTTACTGATCTGTGAAAGCAGGAAGGAAGATGAAGAAAAAACCTTTCTATTATGTTTCTCGTAGTTTAATTGAGCCACATTTATTGTAAGGTTAGAAGGCAATCATAGATCTTTTTTAGCCATGCACTAAAGGTAAAGGCTTGTCACCACGTTTACTTACACCTCACTTCAAGCAACACCGTTTCCCAGTTACTGTTCTTTTAACAGTTAGAACCACTTGGCTATTCAAGAGGATTTTGACACGCTTTTCTAGCAAAATCTTTGTTCCACTGTCTTGACTCAATTGTTCTTTTATAGAAAGTTACAGCTTAATTTTAAAATAATGTTTCTAAATCCAAAGAGCAGTAAGAATCACAGCTCTTTTTCTTCTTTCACTCCCTGATCTGCTCTTGATTTCATTACACCCAAAATGGAATCTATAATGTAAAAATGCCCTTCTGTGTGTATGAGGGATGGCTCTGCTTTCAAGTAGTGTTAAATCATGTTCTTTAAATGGTATTACCTTGTTAATTCCACATGTTTTCTTTGTGACAAATTAATCCACTTCAAAATACATTCATTCAAGAATTGTTCAAGCCATAATTTATGAATGGAGCTTTTATCTTGAGGATCCAAGCAATAATACAGATACCTTCTGGCAACCGCAACTGCTTTAGTGCATAATTTCTCAGAAAGCTTATTCCTGAAGTTTAAATTATAAGTTTAACTTAAGACTTAGCCATTTGGCATGGAAATTTTATATCAGTATTTTTACTGGCAATTTTCTACCAAGTGATCTTCTATCTGGTTCACAATCTATCTAAGGATTAATGGGTACATTAGTTAACTTTGATTTACATTTAATATATTTTCTAGGACATTTGCCTACATTTCATCCTTTATTCTAACTCTGAACTGTATGCATTACATTTCATACCTATGTTACTTAGTTTTCCTCGCAAAAATGGAGATACAGGATCTTTCAGAACAAACATTTATGATTATTGCACTTATTATTCATATCTTAAAACAGGAAAAAGCGATAGAGCTATTGGAAACGTATTTGGTTAGGATGCATTTCATTAAATAAAGCAATGACAATAAATAGAGCAATAAATGCAATTCCTTGGGATAACTGTTTGCATTACATCTTCAAATAATAAAACACTTTCTTCATAGACTCCCATTTCTTTCACCTTGTATGGATAACACCCTTCCCTCTCAGAAAAAGCACATACTCTGTTTTTGAGGTATTCAGTGCTGACTCAGAGATTATGAATTTTCATTGGTTCAGATTTGGGCTTTACTTCTGTTTAACAGAACTCAGATTTTAAAGTTATTGTAAGTAACGTAAATTCAGACACCAGTTAAGCTACATCTGGTAAAGATGTAGAAAAGAAAGACAACGGTGTCCTTAAGGTATTAACATGCAAGCCAGATATGTTTCTGTGTTACCTCTTCTTCTATTTCTTTTTATTTTTAAGGTGAAACAAAGAAGAAATCTGATCAGGATTTCAACTAATTTCCAAAACTAAATCTGGGATTTAGAAACAATTACAAGTATGTCCAGTGGTAAAATTCAAGTTAATAACTGAACTTTTATATAAATGAAGTCTTAGAGAAGCATATAGCTGGGACTTTGATTCAGAGTTGTCTTTCCAAAGAATTAATCTCCTGAAAAATAAATGGCCAAATACTGGGGCTCTTACTCAGGTTTGTCTTATTCCTGGATACTGAACTGTAAGAAAGGAAGTATTAATAACTTCTAGTACTACAAAACACTTCAAAGTTTTAAGAATATATAACAAGGTTCTGAAGTAATTTCTCAGATATGAATTCCACAAGAAGAATGAATTATGTTTTAGAGACTGTCATGCAGCTGTGCACGATCATATCCTTTACAAAATCTGATTGCAATAGCCATTCTAGAAATTCTAAATCCCTCCTCTCAGGTTTTCTGATCTTTCTTAGAATACTGAGACTAATCTTTGATTCTGTACATACAATTTCAGAATCCTATCTCTTTATTTTTTATTTTCCATGTTCACATCAATTTGCAAAATTTCTTTACTTCCATAGACTTTTTTCCCAGTAGATATTTTCATTTTTGTATGTTATTTATAGCATTTATCTTTGAAAACTAAAAAAAAATAAAAAAATACTATTTTTCTTCCACATCTGTTGATTTGTTCTTGTTTTTTCTTTCTTTTTATCTTACTGAGTTTCGTTCCTGACAAAAATTCAAAGAACAGAATTTCACAATTTTGTTGCATGAATAAGATAACAGTAAGATTGTGAATTCTGGAAGTCAGTTCTGCAAAAGGCAGAATCTTGAAGGAAATATTGCTACTCAGCCTGCTCCTCCTGCACTGTCTTCTGAACTCTTGAAAAAAAATATTCCAAAAATGTTCATTAGATTGAACAAGTGTGTAAGTGGTCACATCAATGCAATTTTCTTACCCAGTATTTTGTGTTACTTAATTTTCAGTACCAATATGAAAGGTTAATTATGAATTGTTAGTATGGTTGGAAGCTGTGTGTTTCCAAAAGGAGAATGCACAGGTATTAGCACATAAATTCACACATACAGCTTTGGAAAGATTTTTCTCAAATCTCTGTCTTTTCTGTTTCCCTCTGTGCCCAATTACTCCTCCCATTCTTCAGATGCTAGTCAAATTTCAAAAAAATCATCTGTCTTTCTATTTCTAGGAGGGTAATTGTACCAAATTTAATACCCATTTCTTATCTTCAGCTCTAAAGCACTTTGAGATTCTTTTTATGAAAGACAAGATAAACCTTAAATTAAACAAAACTGAATTCAGCTGGATCTATCTGACTAGCCTAACAACTTTTAAACTTGACAAAAGAAGTTAAGATAGCAAGTTAAAGTGATATATTAGACAGGAAGACACTGTCCTAACCATTATTTCACCTTTTGTACAAAATCTTCAAGGGAGAACAGATCATTGAGAAGAATTTCCTGGATTATCTTTGATTTGCTGCTGATATTATTGCTTCTACTAAAACCTCAGAAATAACTTTTGGCAGTTATCATAATGCTCACCTGGAGACTCAGGAGAATCTGTAGAGCACTAAGATCTCACTTAAACTGACAATAAAGGGAAAGATAAGAGAACACGAAGAAGTTAGGAGGTACTGTAGAGAAAAACAACACATTATTTAAACCTAAAGGGAAAAATAGATTTAGAGAGAGGGAAATATAGGCCCAGTTTATTTACATTGATTAATGTATTATTAATATAATGTATAGTAACAATTATCCTATTTATGATTGACATTGAATTGAGAGATTTATTTTACAATGAGTTATTTCATTACACCAATAACTTAGTATTGTTGCAAAAAGCAATTAACCTGGTAGATAATTTATAAATCCTGGTAGGTAATATATACACATATTTTATTTTCTGAAGTTGAGTAGCCCTGCATTTAAATACAGTATAGAACTTGTCTATATCCAGACCACGTTAAACACAGCATGACCAATTAAATTCATAAATTATGAATCTTTTCTTTTAAGAGCCTGTGACTATACCTGATCAAAAAGATTCAAACCCTTTTCAAAACAAACATAATATTTTTTGTGCTCTACAAAGAAGACGATATGAAAGGAGGGAAGTCGGTGAGGATACTAGTAGAGTGCATTCTCGCACACAAAACAGAAGTCAGGAAAACTTCTCTCAGCCTTGTGAACTCCTCACTACCCTCCTGCTCTCTCTCATTGCTACCTGATTACCAAAGATTCAAAAATTTTACACTCTTGGGATGTTTTAGCTTTAAGAAGAGAAAACTTTGTCAGCCATGCTGGCCATAACAGAACTTGTAATTAATTGCACATGCATGTACAAAAAGGTCCTTTTCCAATGTGAAAGCTTTATCTTTGTTATTGGCTTGCTCCTTTTGATGTCTCACAAATAGCTTTCTCTGACTTAATTCTGGAATTCTAGACAGCTTCTGCCGAGCAGAAAACCCAAGAGCTATGTGCTATTTATAATAAATAGGTATACCACACATCATTCCTAAAGAAAAATAAGCAAAAGCCACATCTTCAAATCTGTGATAGTGTGATCTCACATCCTGCAGACAGATTACACCAATTTACAGCCACTGATGTCTTATCTACTCTTATTATTTCTAAGTTAGGCTAAAGTGATTTGAATATGATTTGGGGTTGGTTTTTAATAAAGAGTGTGTCAAGGCACAGGGATTGAGTTCAAATATTAACATAAGGCTTAACTGATTATTGACATTAAATTTATACCTGATAATAGGTATTAATAGAAATTATCTTAATACATGATAGCACATACCTTGAAGTTTATGTAGGACTCGGCGTGAAAGTCCATTTTCATAGCTGCTTTTATATATAGACTTCAAAACCATGTGAAACTTTCGGCATATGCAGCTGTATGCCTTTCTTTAAAAAAAAAAAAAAAGTTTATACTTCTTAATGGGGTCTGTTTTCATGGCTTATGAAAAGTTGTGTCATGAAGTGGTCATTTAATTCTTGTCTTTTAATTGTAACAGACCATTATTGCTGCTGTTTTACAATATATTATCCTCTTACAAGCAAATTTAATCACAGAAGCTCTATTTCCCTCTAATCTTTATTAGAGTAGTGGAGAGAAAACTCTGCCACATATATTATTTAGCAAACAACTGAGTATTTTCAAAAAAGGCAATACCTGAAAATCAACCAAACAAAATTAGTTTTTGTTAAAGTGGAAATTGACTTGCAAATGTCTGAATGGCCAAAGAAATAAGTTTAGAAAGAGAATATAGCAGTCTTCATATATCAACATCAGACAATAGTTTGAAAATTTGAAATTGTGCTTACATTCTAAAAGAATAACTGTAAAAAGTTACTCAATAACATTATCTCTGCTGTTACATCTAGGCAATCTCACCTCATGAAGATTTCAATCAGTGTGAGTAATTTTCTTCAGAAACATTTAAAGTTTTTCATAATTCTGGTAAACTTAAAAAGAAAAAAAGAATCATACTTGCTTTATTTTACTCAGGAAATAGTAAATGATGATGCCAAGAA
Source organism: Falco rusticolus (assembly GCF_015220075.1). Lineage (NCBI taxonomy): Eukaryota > Metazoa > Chordata > Aves > Falconiformes > Falconidae > Falco > Falco rusticolus. The sequence continues at coordinate 13,536,911 of NC_051194.1, read as the reverse complement.
GTTTCAATTTGCTTTGCCAGAATTGAAGGGAGGATGTCTCCTCCTCTCTTCCTATGTGCCTCAATTTTCCATTAGGCTGAATTTTCTAAAGAAAATTTTATAAATACCACTTTTTAAAAAGTAAACTATGTGGAAATGGATGTGTGTGTGGACTTTTAGTTACAAAAATTGGTTACTTCAGCTGACTTGGTTTTACTTAAGGAAGAGATTTTTAGATCTTTTCCCTGTTATGAGCCAATGAAAGAAAAACTTGCATATTATGAGACACCACTGCCATGGTACTACTGCACAGGCTTTCCCAGTTGTTCTTTGAAATGTAACTAAATATGGAGCCAGGAAAAAAGGTTTCTTAACAGTACTAGAGGAATCTGCACTGCCATATTATTTACTTGGTAGCAGTTCAAGAAATAACTACTAAAAGCAGAGCTACCTAGTGTTTAAAACAGCAGGAGCAAATAGTAGCAAATATTTGTATGCAAGCTTCTCCAAGCCTTTCTTTGCAAAACAAATACATTTGTGTAAATATCATCAAGGGGTCAAGGAAATAAATCTGTTTACATATCATCCTGGCTGATAAGTCTTGATTTCACCTATCCTAGCAATGAGAGGCTATGTCCTCAGAAGGCCAGGAAATGATGAATTCTTGAGTGCTTCAAAACCTGACACATTTCAGTGGGAGAAGGAAACATGGAGTAAAACTTCTAAGTTTAGAAGAGTTTAGAGCAAGGCAAGTCACCAGATTCAGACACCTCAAGTGAAGCCCTCAATCTATTCTCTAGAACTTGTTTTTCAGTGACTGACATGGGAGATCTAAGCTCTAAAATACTAAATAAAATGAAGAAAACATTAAGAACTAGCCCAGGAGACAATATACTTATCTGAACAACGGGATAATGAAATTGTGTCCTCCTTATATTTCTGCAGTTATTCCAATGCACAGAGCTAACAACCCTACCCAATTTTCTTCATTTACCATCACATTGCTGAGTTCTCTCATTGATGGTAATATGTCTTCCATTCTTCTGAGCAGGGTAACTAACTGTTGTTTGGCTCTCCTTCTAGAGAGCTGCAACAGTGGCTATTGTTCCCTGCTCAGTTTGATGTAAATACTGCTTTGTGAAATACAATGTGCAAGACAGATATTGCGTATACTTTTACCCCTGCTCATAGAATTATATAAAATTAAAAATTTAGCTTCTTTCTTAAAAGAGTCAAGTATTCATCTTTCATGAGCACAGAAAAGTACATAAAACAACAACAACAAAAGTTCTTATGTTCTTTGTTATTGCCCATTATATCAGAGGTGAGTGGTGTCTTAACAGATTCAGTAAAATTCAACAATGTTTTAACTATTTCTAGCCAAATTCTGGACCTTCAATTAAAGTTGCAGGTAAATGTGGGTTTAAATTTGAAGGCTGAGGGGTGGGCACATGCTCTGTCTTCCTCCCTTTGCAGGGAGAGGACACCCTCGGCAGTAGAAAGATGGAGTGAATATCACTGAGTCTTTACCACTTGAAACCATGATAGTTACTCTCATTAAAGCTCCAGTCAATGCTTCTGGTGTAATTGATTCTTGCTAGGTTAGTGACTCGAGATGTTAAGAGATGTGTATATAATTGTATTCACTTGTCTGTGGTTTTACATGTGTTTCTATTCCAGCTTGAGACGGGTGGTAAGGTAAGTCAAATGTCACATCATACCTTGCTACCTGGATTGCCTGTGTTGATCCTGAAAACTTTAAAATTCGTGGTCAGAAGGTGGCAAACATTAAACTATACGTTACATTTGTAGAAATTTTGATTTATATGTACTCCAAAGAAACAGCTGCAAAAACTTTTCTTTTTCAGGATAAGCCCTAAAATAATTGTATCAGGATAGAGCAAATTGATTCTGAACACTGAATCAGAGAAATGAGCAAATGCTGAATTCTAAATTGAATTAAGAATCAATGGGTTTCATTTAATAACCAAACATTTGAATTACTTATTAAAAGTTCCATAGATATCTGCACAAAGAAAATCTTATGCCTTCAAAATAAACAGTAAAAAAAAAGTAAATGTAATCTAAGCACTGTGTTTTCAAGATAACATGCAATCAGAATAATTAATAGAAATGCAAATACAATACTAGTTTCTAGAGGAGCTTTATCTTGTGAAACAAATCATTTAATTACAGTGACAAAGTTTGCAACTGAAACAAAAGAATGAAGAAAGATTTTTTTTTCCTAGAGGTGAGCAGGAATTTTCTGATGATATATCTTTTCATTAAGAAACTTAAGTTTATAAAAACCTGAAACTTTCTACTGGAATACACCATTTATTTTTTTTTTTTTGCAAAAATCCCTTTTCCCTTCCTGAAGGTAAGTTTTGATTAGCCTAGGGACTGATTCTGAGCAAAACAAAGGATTTCCATACCCACAGCCATTGTAGTTCCTGTGAAAGGAAAACTGTTTTCAAAGTTCCTGCTTTCAGTCGACAAGACTGAAAACAACAATGTAGGTTCCCTACAGCCGAAGTGAACATTCAGATAGTAGGCACAGATGCAGTTCTGGTCTTTTTCCCTCCTCTTCGCTCTTTCCTTTGTCATGAAAAGCTCTGAGAGTGGTTTAGTTTGGTGTAATATACAGTGGGAATATTCTGAAATCTCAGAAGTCCGTGGCAATACAATTGCTGCCTGGCTCCCTTTTGCACAGTGTAATTTTCAGCTGTTCACTTTTCATAGTTCTCTCAAACCAGACTGATATTGATACTTGCAAATAGTTTTGTTTCTAATGCCCTCATCATATATGTGGACCACAAGATTAACATAGATTAGGATGAAACAGTCTTTGATACACTTCAAATGGTTTTGAAGTTTTAAAAGACAAAAGATCACTCAATAAGTGAGAAAAATTAATATGATCTGTTTTTGAAGGACTGATTGCAAGTAACCATTTAACCTGAAACAGATTTTATACGATTTCTTGCATTTATACTGTTTCACAATCACCCTGAACTTAGTTTGAGCAAAAGCTATTTACCCATCCGATTTACTCCTGTGGTAGGTGATACTGTCAGTGCAAGAGGATTGCCTCTTGTCTCTCTGGTACCAAATGTAAGATGGCACCACAAAAGCAAGTAAAATGGCAAAGACTGCCAGGCCAGACACAGGAAACTTGACTCTTGACTGCATTTTAAAATGCAGGGTCTATCCCAGGTTACCCAGCTGTGTTCCTGAGGGTGATCTACGAGGTAAGTCGCATGGCAAAGCAATTTCATCAGCTGTAGGCTTATCTCTGAGGGTCCACTGCCACAGCAATAATCATATGGGCAAACAGGAAACGTATGGCAGATCACTGTAGCTCATTCACATGGTTATATGTAAGATTATTGAGTTTTATCTGCCCCACTGTGAACGTGTCTTTTTCACTTGAGGTTTCAAATTGATATTTTATTAAGGAATTAAATACAGTGCTTCCATTTCTGTAGTTTTCTGTAGACCTTCCATTAAGTTTCAGTAGGAAACATCAGGCTTATTGGTCAATCCTATGCAGCAATTCAAAAGCATGTGTTCAAGGTTATTGCTTTTCACTTTATTTCTAGTAATTTATATTGCTGAAGACAGAAACAAAACGTTTACTAAAATCACATATTTACTTGTACACACAAAACCGGCACTAAAACTATAAAAATTTATGTACTTTGTCCTAGAAGATTAAGGAATGCATATAAGGAACCCATTAAATTTACTCAATAGATGTTTGACTTACAAATTTGAGGTGCTGACTATGATTGGTGCTCATTGGTACTAAATGTAATGAAGGAGCACCATGCCTGATGGCTTTTTCATGTCCTAACTTTCAGAACCATAAATGTCAGGGATCTTGGCCTCCATTTGTCTCCAAAGAGTTTCCTCTCACAGTCAAAGGCTTTTCTGCTCTCCCTTGCAAAGCTTAAGCTCTTCTCATTTGTTTTGTCCTATTTGTTCCAATGATAGATTACTATCTTCTTTACTTCAGCTTTCTTGCTTCATTTTCTTTACCTATCTACTTATAGGCTCTGTTTCTCAGGCTTCTTGACTCCTTTGTAGACTCATTGTTCAGGTTGTGGTTGTGGTCAGCCCATCAATTTGTCCTGTCTTCTAAGTATTCGATTTTATTTTCCTTGGTGGCTTATGCACTATGTATCTTTCCTCCTTTCCTGCCAGCTTCAGGACACAGCACTTCTGTCTCCGTCCCCATATATTATTGCTAGTTCCTGCTCTGCTTTCTCACAGCAGTAACTCTGATTCCTTTGGTCCCATCTTTGACTATTTTATATGTAGGATGTACAATGAGCAGCTGGCCTTGCTTCCTTTGGTACACAGCTACAGTGGATTTTAATTCAGACCAAAATGGAATCAAGACTCAGTGCAAACTCAATGGAAGACAGAGCACAAGAGTGGTCAGCACTCAGGGATATGGTGCCTGCTCACAGAAGATGAAACACTGGGATTTCAGCTGCTACACTATGCTAGTACTTAGGGAGATAGGGAGAGGAGCAAAATTTCTTAGCGTTTGAAAATGAGAGATGAAGTAGAACTGATTGGTTTGAATTATGGCTTGAACATATTTTGCCTGCCTCTAAATCAAATCCATAAATAAATGCACAGTAGTGAAGTTGTCTGCTAGAAAATATTAACATTACAGTGAATGAGTGGCAATATAATACAAAGCCAAGTAAATTTCAAAGTTTTATCTTGTATTGAAAGATGTGTATTTTTAAACTGTGAACCTCAGCAGGACTCAACTTATTTGTTGTTCCTTTTAAGTTGTGTTCTCCATTTCAAAGTCTGTGAGGTGCTTAGAGCAAGGTCATCAGAACTGAGGCTGAGCTTGTAAAAAAATTTTGTAAGCTGCTTCTTTATTTTTTTTTCCTTCTTCAGTATTGAAAATATTTTGCTCTATACTTTTATAAAAGAAACATTATAGCCTACAGTTACTTGGCTGTCACTGGGAGAAAATGCAATTTCAAACTTTTTGTTTATCATGGAGGAAACATAAGTGATAGAACAGTTAGTCTGCACCTTTTTAAAATCAGAATTCCATTTCTGACTGTATCCTGATTGATTTTATTGTTTGTAGTTGACTGAAGGCTATGACTTGCATGGATAACTTTCGGTATTATTAAAGAAAAGAAAAGCTTGTCCCTCTGTCTCATTCTCCCATTTTTCTGTAAACTACCCAATTAACCCTGAAACAAAGTGATCTCCTTGCCATAGTTATGCAGGGGAAAATAATCTGCGCAGTTCTCCAGAGGCTGTGAAATGTTTAAAATGAGTAATTAATTCAAAGAGTCTTCCGAAAATGTAGATAACATCCAAGGTATGTAAGGATTGATTTTGGAATATTGTGAATTGCCATAAATTATTAGGGATTTTCAAGCTTCAGTGTAATCTTTTTCACATGCAGATGAAAATGTCTCTGATATTTTCCTACTAAAAGTACTATTTTCTAAGGTTATTGAACCAAGTTATGTTGCAAGGTTAAATGCATGTCTAATTTTTTCTTTCCTTAGATCTGCTTCTGAGGTACCTGACATTGACCTGTGCAGAAGCAATTCCACATTCTTCCCACTGGTGACCATCCTAGGGCTGTGTCGTCCCAGCTCTCAGCCATCCCTGCACATTTGCCTGTGGGCTTGATAATTCTTTCCTTTGGGGACCTGTGACTTGTTATTTAAGAAGTAAAGGGATCTCCTTTAATGTCCATAGATTTGAATTTTAAAATCAAGTTCAATTGGATTTGGAAATCAACTGTATGAATAGTAGAAAGAAACTTTCTTGCGTGTAAGGATGTCAGGGAAGTATTTTGATAAAGCAGTTTACATGCATTTTTAAGTTGCTTAAGGGATTGGCATGCCCTGGTGGTAACTAAGTTTGACCTAATTTCTTAGATCGTTTCTGAAGCCGTGTTTGTCTCAGCCTACTCACTGCTGTCCGGAGTGTTAAACCCTTCTGACGCAGATTTAGTGCTTTTATACTACTGTATTCCAGGGTTTGGGCCCTTCTTTTTATGGAGAAGTTACAATTTTAAACGTAACTGAGGTATTTTCTTACAGCTACAACTGCACAGAGGAAAGCAATTCCATGAGGAGCATCCCAGTGCTTGGGGTGTACCAGGTCTCGCCTGGAAATGAAAGGCTTTGTGTTGCCAGTGACAGGGACCTTCTGAAGCTGGGGTATCAGGGGCAATTTTTATCATCAGGAGGTGCTTTATGGGTGGCCCGTGGCACAACAGGGCACAGAGCTTGCGTTGGCCCCGGCGGGCAGTGGGCAAGGTGGTGGGGAAGGGCCTGCCGGCCGGTGAGCAACACCATGCTCTGGCGGGGCTGAGGGCCTGGGGTGAATGTGGCTGCACAGCCTGAGGCACAGGTGCCAGCCGCCTTCCCGAACCTCTCCCAGCAGCTGCTCCGCAAGGCCTGTGAGCCTCACCTCCGCTGTGGCGTTGGGATGCAGAGGTTTTCAGGGTCGCAGAGCTTCTAGACTTGATCTCAGGTAGTTAAATTAAGCCTCTGGTCCCTTAATCAAAAAACCCTTGGTATTTGAGTGCTTTTATTTTTGCTTTTTGACAAGGGACACAACAAATGCAGTCTGGCACTGTTTCCTTCAGAGTACTTCACTGTTTCTAGCCTGTAGTAAGTGAATGCTAAACCAAGCACACTAATGTGCAAACAGGCCTTGGTTTTCTGTGTCCAGAACGCCTTGTTTCAATTTCTTTCAGGCACATCTTTGTGGTCGCCTTTATGGAGACATGTGGTATGTGTGAAGGCACAGACTCAGGTTGTGGTTCAACCAGAGATACTTTATTGTACAGAGAAGCTCATATTTATATCTCTGAGCCTGGATACAAATTCCAGCTGTATGTACCACCAGGCTCAGGGCAGAAACTATTCATGCAGTTACATAACTATATATCACCACAAGCATGCAAAGACCTTTTGACTACTAGATAACCATGTTTATCTTTCTTACTTTCCTTCACGATATGCAGTTGTTCTCTCATCTTCTGTCAGATCAGACGTTCTCTATCCTCCTCTCATATATCTCTCTCCAAACATTCTCTATCCTCCTCTTTCTTATCTCCCATCAGTAATGGTCAGACATTCTCCATACACCTCTCATACATCTCTCTTCAGACGTTCACTATCCTCCTCTCCCACAGAGACATATATGTTAAGGCTGTGCATCTGATTAGATTCCCAAAAGCAGAAGTGAGAGATCCTGGTCCTATCCATACTCTTGCAACTGTAAGCATATATAATACTTACTGCAAAGAGAGTCTGCATGTTTCATTTGATGATAGTTTAGTGTAACCAAAATTTTATTTCATTCTGCTATGAATGAAAAAATTAATTCTCAATCTACTGTTCACATACATGTTCAAAGAACGTATACTTGTGATGTCAGTGTGTGATGCTAGCCCGAGTCATATCACTCCCATTCACTGCAGTTTAGGAGCTTCTATCACTGGTAGTAGCTGATTGAATATAATATTTTATAATACTGAATCCAGTACTGCAATAAACATCTCATTTGAAGCAGTAATAGCAGACTATTATTCTAAGCAGCCTTAACCTTCCTTAGCTGTAACAAATTATTTAGAATTATTCAGGGTAAAGTATATAGGTGAGATGTTAATAGAGGACTCGTTAGCCCAAAATACTGTTTTAATCAAGAATTTGAAATGCAGACTAGAGTAGGATTTGATACTATAATAACACCTTTCATACTAAAGGCATTCTAAAGCAATTTCCAGTAATGAGCTAGATAATGTGGGTGCTCTGACTGTGTGGGGAATACAAATATCAATAGCCACAATTTGTTCAGCATAAGCTTTCTTGCACAGAGATTAAGAGTATGGAAATATGTTTGACTGGAATAAAGAGAATTGCTTATGAGGCTGTACACCTGCCCAAAAGTCATTTAAAAAGAGTGCCAGCCTTTTCACCTTGCCACAAAGAGGAATTAAATAGTTAAGTTAAAGTTTTTTTTGCATTTTCAGCAGTCATTTCAAGGGCTCCATGTCCCTTCCCCCCAGTACTTCAAGCCTCAAAAATAACACACTCATACACTCTCACTGCAAATGATTTAGGAAAACAAGCAGCATTATAGCTAAAAGCCAAAAACTATCAAAACAGAGAAAACTGCAGAGAGAGTGCATAAGTGAAATGTGGTGAAGTTTAAAGTTCTTTGGTTTCCGTGAATATTTCACTCTGCAACCAGCAGCATGAAAGACTTCCAGAGTCTTACTGCTTTCAAGTTAGTGAGTGGATTGTAGCCAAAAACTCTCAGAAGGTGGGTAAAAATGCTTTTTAATAAAAGGAGAAAGAAAAGGTTCTGTGTTTTTGATTCAGGAAATCAATAGCCATACAGTAAAGATTTACAAAATTAATTATATTAGGGAGCAGGAGAGAGAAATGACATTTTTTTCCTACTTTAATATCTTATGCGTTGGAATGCTTTGTATGTTAACACTTTGTAGCAACTCTTTGGAAAGGAAGTCTCTAAACTATTGATTTAAGTACTGCCAGAAAACGTCATTTGGCTGAGGCAAAAGTCTGTAAAACCTGAAGAGAGAAGTGTCTGTTAAATACAAAGTGAAAAGTTAAAGAAGTGATTCTACTATGATTAAAAATCTGAACTCAGTTATGAAAGGCAACTTTAATAAAAAAATTCACAAAAGATGACATTATTTACTAACAGAGGCAGGGATATGAAAATGTTTTAAAGTTTTCACTCCTAAGGAAATATAAATAATTTTTTTGGGCCAGTAGAGCAAAGATTTTTCTATTCCGAGGATCGAATATTTCATTCTTACCTTCTGAGAAATGTCAGTAACTTAACCATGGATTTAAGCATCTTAGTTTCTATGGATAATGCAGGATAAACCACACTGACTTCCAAATAGAAGTATGTGGGATAGCAACAGAAGTATAACTTCTTCTGTAGAAGATGCTGGAAAATTGTTTTCTTGTTTTGACAAATACTTCTCTTATCAGCTCAAGCAAAATTCTGGAGCAGTCTTTAGTGTATTGGAACACCAGATCCATAATTTCTTTGTTTTCTCAGCTTCTATTCATAAAGTATTCATGTTCAATCCCTTCCTGAGTTTGCAGGCATAGTGTCATGAATTTCAGCTAATTAATGTGAATGAGATGTTCAGATGTCACTGTGAAAGGTGTCACTGACAGACATAGAAATTCAAATACATGTTTCTTCTCTGACATTTTTATCACGTGAGTGAAATATTTCAGTTCTGAGATAATTTCTTTGTATGTTTGGCTTTGATGACTCTCCATCTCTGTTCATAACCTATCTGAAATGTATTTTTCTGCACTTTCTACCTTCTAAATGTCTCTTATTTCTGTTAGCTAGCTCACTTGAAGAAGTGACAAAATAATGTGGTACTTTAACATGTAAGTGTTCTGCAGTGACACACCTCTCCAAATGAGCAAGGGAAAATGGATAATCTTATCTATTTAAAAAGTTTAAAGAGAAAGTACCCTGTGGGAGTTATTTGCCACTAAGCAGAGTTTGGTAACAGGCAAACCAATGGAAGCTCCAAAGCTTTTTAAAGAATATTGTTTCCTTGCATATCAAAACATTTAACAGGACAGAGATCACCATACCACAATGAAACAGGCAGCTAGAGGCAAAAGGAGATCTGATCTTTGAGGAAAAAGATGGAAAATTAATATTGAGTTGATTATTCTGTGTTAATTTCTGCTTGTTTAACTTCATTTTGGATGAACTAGTACTCCGTTTGTCCATTACCTACGTGAACATCTAGAAATGTCATGCTACAATCTTGAAGGATCTGAAGTGCTTTCAGTGGAGCATGAGAGAGGAAAAGAAGTATTCCCTGAGGAAAACCTTAAGCTACTAAATGTTCTTTTCCCTTTTTAATTCTATAACTTCATAAAATTTATGTGGGATGTTTTCTGAATGTTTTTGAAGCTGCTTACTTCCACTTATATGGTTTGCATAATTGCCTTTCTAATGGCTAGAAGAATTACCTTGTAAATATCTTGTCTCAATTAAACTATTGTTGCAGTAATTTGTACTGAAACATACTTTGAGCTGGCTGTCTTGCTTAAAATTCATCCCATACATTCTTTAAAAAATATAAAATAATGTATTTAAATTGATTCTGCTTGTTCTTATTAATATTTTTATGAATGTGTATGTATGTATGTATTGAGGGAGGAAGGACTGATAAGCAGTGATTCATCTCTAAGAATGACATTTTGGTGTTTGCAAAATATATCAAAAGCTGCCATACTAGGTAGGAAATAATTTCTCCAGTACTTACCTATTATATAAGTAGTTCTTAAACATGCAGTACATTACTGCTTGCCTTATTTGCATTTGTCATGTTCCAGGGCTATTCCCTTATCAACATAATACCCTCTGCAGTTGTACTGCTTGCAATAAATTACTTCTGCTTTTTCTTTTGTTCTCAAGGTTATCCTAATCTCTCAAGAACACATAAGGGCACTAAGACTATGAAGAAACAGAGAACAACAACTGAAGTTCCATTAAAAGCTAGTAAGTTCAACATTTTGATATTTGGTGTTTACAGTGAAGAGTACAGAAAAGATATGGAGACCTTACACTGTTGTGCAACTAATTATCACTCTATTGCACTCTCCCAACTTGCACTGTGAACAAGCACTGCATAATGGTGACATGGAAATTTTAAATAATTTTAAGGCAATCACATGTCTAGTTTTGAAGGATAATTTCTTTATTTATAAAGTGTGGGGGGGGGGGACAGGGATATGCAGTTTAAGTGATCTAATGATAAACATTTAAGGATGCCTGTTCTTCAATTATTAAAGGGATTGTGAATGACTAGCTCAGACTTCTGCATCTAGTATTTATATGTTTAAGTTAAGCCAGATCAGTCCCACACTGTGTGTCTAACTAAGAATTTCTCAGCGTAGAAATTATATTCCTAGCCCAGTTAACAGAGAAATGTAACTCAAGCAGCCTACAGAGTATTCAGCCTTTTGGCATATTCTATGCAGAGGCAATAAAATCAATACTACTTGAAAATTTCTTGTTTGCATAGGTATCAATAATTTTAAAATCACAAAATATTTATAGTTGGTAAAGTATGGAACAGAATTAAGCTAAGATGACTTTGGATACAATGCCTACAGGACAGACTAGATATCTTTATTCTAAAAGATACAGGAAACTGCATGAGGAAGTTAGTGGAGATAATTATGTAATTTTTTCTATTCATTTTATAACCGTTTATATATATATAATTTGTCTGAACAATATTCAAATTTTGACATACTCCTATATATACTGTATTTTTCAATGTCACAGTTAAATTTCAGATCCATTATAACATGTCTGTGAGAATTTTCTGAATGCTACAGGTGTTAAAACGTTAATGTTTTCTGCTTTTTACCAAGTATATACATCATCACTTTACTCCCATTGCTTCATTTCTTTGGCTTTCATACTTACCTACTGGGCATTAATTTCAAATAGGTTAATGCAATTTTTGACACCATATAAAATTACATTACCGGCATAGCTTATTTATTTAGTCCTCCTTTTTTGGTTCATCAAAACTGAGAAATTATTGAGGGCCACTTTAAATGTTGTCACTGACATAACCAGTGTTTTTGAGATACTTTTTAATCAAAAGGATAATTTGTTGTTAAACATGATATTACAACGTAATCACCTGCTCTCCTGAGACACACCTCAAAATGCAGTTGTCTTCTGCTTCACAGTTGAATCCAGCGTTGCTTAACAACCTATGTCTAGAAATCACTATACATCTTGAAGAAAATATTATTACTTGCTCAGCTTTAAGTCCAACTAAACATTTACACAATTTTTAATTGAAAGAAGGCTGGACAATGTAGTAGCAATTTGGAGTCAGGATTAAAAGCAAAATTAGTTGCTCTGGCGAAAGCCCTTGGCTTGTTACAGAGCAAGATGATTACTATAATTAGTGGCAGTGAAGATGTACAATTCTCTTTATGAAATCGCTGTGGATCATCTCCAAAAGATTATTATGCTGTCTGTCTAGCCAGAAAAATATCAAAAGGGGACACCTGTGTTCCACATAGGAACAGCTGTAAATATGTTGTTACATAAGCAGTCACTGCACTCTTATGTACGGTACTTGTTGCTGGAGTCAGCCTAAGCTGGAGGATTGGTTACATTTGAATGGAAAGAAAAAGAAGAGATGGATAGCATTTAATCAAAGATCTCTTTTCTTTCCTTTTTCTTCCTTACAGTTTTATATTACATTTGTGCTTTTATTCTGGAGGTCAGCCTAGGAATCCACCTTCCCAGCTGCCCACAGTAATTCATAGGACAGAGAGTAATATTCAACCTTTATTCTCCCCCTAATACCCCAACAAATGGTCTTTTAATTCTTATATGGAAAATGCCACAAGCTTCCAGAGGTATCTGGAAAGAGCTCCTGTCTTTGTATCTGTGCATTTTTCTTACGTGGTAGATGTATACCACTTTAAAGACCACTTTGAATACCACTTTAAAGACGGAAAATGAGTGAAGCCTGGATCACTGCTCCAATGAGTAAGTTTTTGTCTAAAAGCAAGGAGAAGGAAAATCTCAGTCTTTTTCTTGGCATTTTGGAAAAAAAAAGAAAAAGGATTTATGGGAAATTTTTGTTTTTTGTTTTTTTTTTTTTTTAAAGAGGAAATGAATTTGCAGTATGCTTTAAAACCTGCTGGCACAAGGCATTTACAGGGGTAGGCAGAGGAATGCTTAGGTTTGCCATCTGCAGTGAGGTACATGACACTAAACTCTTACAGGACTGAATTGTTTCTCATCATTTAGAGAAGCTGATTTTTTTTCTTTTTTTTTTTTTTTGTCTGAAACACTTTTATATTGAACTCCCTCTTTGGTTTATATGCTCCCTAGAGTCCACGTAATCCAAGGGCATAGTTTTATGATTGTGTCTTTGGTTCTGGGAGTTTAAACTCCATGCGATTTATGTATTAGGCACTTAAGTCCCTTTTTCAACTTGTGGTATCTTATCTGTTTTGGGATGATTATACCGTTTTAAATGTGCTGTATGTATTTGCTCAGTCAAACAAGAAATCTATGGAGAGAACTGATCTGGTATTTAAACTGCAATTTCAGCCAAATTGTCTGTTATCCTTCTACTGCGACCTACATTAATAGTCCTATATAACATGTATCTTCCAGCTGTAACTTCCCAGCCATTACTGATCACATACAGATTATTTTTCTCACTCTTATAGTGCTGCCACCTATGGTGTAGAAAGAATGAGGAAAAGCTTGTAACAGTTATGTTACATAAATAGTACTTTCAGACAAGGGAGAGAAATATAGTGTACCCAAATGAAGATTAAAGAGAATTTGTAGAGAAAGAACTACCTGATTTGGAATGAAATCAGGAACCCTGTAGCTAATGAGCTCATCCTCGAAAAAAAACACAAGGCAAATTATGAACTCAGGCCCAAAATTACAAGGCATCAAAAGCAGATCATTACTTCCATATATTCAATGAAATAGCGAAAAATATTATTCAACAATATCTGAAATTGTGACTTAAATGACAATGGCAGGAAAACATTTAAATCTAAAATAAATTTATGTGAGAAATCATGCTACCCTTTTAAGATGAAGAAAAGATCTGTCTCAATAGATTACAGTCTTTCTGCTTTTTCCAAAATTCTGTTTCAAAGGCCAACAGGTATTTTGTAACAGTGCCTTTCTTTCCCAAAGCAGGCATCTGAGGAGGCCTTATATTTGATGCTCCATTTCCCAGACTAAAATCTCCTGCCTTGACATTGTTCAAGGTGAGCTTAAATAGGGCAAGACACATGCTGTTCTTACAGCTGTATTTGTTCAGGTGTACAGTTCCCAACTGCATGGAGCTACCCACTCCCAGTACTAAATGCCAGAAGACAGAAAATGGGGAAATGGACAGGGAGGAGTATTTTATTTAAAGGTCTTGCTATTGTTAGAACAGTTACATTATCTGAAAGCCTTATACACTACAGTATCATACATTTTTTTCTCTTTCTTGCTGTAAAAGAAAACAAATTACATCATTAGTTGCTAATGTCTGGGATGGCTGTACTGTTTGCTGGGTAAAAAACTGTCCGGATGGCCAAGCCCAAAGAGTGGTGTGGGATGGAGCTACATCCAGTTGGCAGCTGGTCACAAGCGGTGTTCCCCAGGGCTCAGGGCCGGGCCCGTCCCTTTAACATCTTTACCGAGGGGCTGGGCGAGGGGACGGGGCGCACCCCCAGGCGGGTTGCAGGGACACCAGGCTGGGGGACAGCTGATGTGCCGGGGGCAGCAGGCTCTGCAGAGGGACCTGGGCAGGCCGGGCCGAGGGGCCCAGCCCAGCTGGAGGAGGTTCAACAAGGCCGAGTGCCGGGTCCTGCCCCGGGGGCACGACAGCCCCCCCAGCGCTGCGGGATGGGGCAGGGGGCTGGGAGCTGCCCGGCGGGGAAGGGGCTGGGGGGGCTGGTGGCCAGCTGGGCAGGAGCCAGCAGCGTGCCCGGGTGGCCAAGGAGGCCAGCAGCACCCTGGCTCGTAGCCGGGACAGCGTGGCCAGCAGGGCCAGGGCAGTGCCCGTCCCCCTGTGCTCGGCACTGGTGAGGCCGCCCCTCGAACCCTGGGTTCGGGTTTGGGCCCCTCACGGCCAGAGGGACATGGAGGGGCTGGAGCGTGTCCAGGGCCGGGCACGGGGCTGGGGAAGGGGCTGGGGCACAAGTGCTGGGAGGGGCGGCGGGGGGAACTGGGGGGGTTAGTCTGGAGAGTAGGGGGCTCTGGGGGGACCTTATCGCTCCCCACAGCTGCCTGAAAGGAGGTTGTAGGCAGGGGGGAGCGGGTTTCTTCTCCTGGGTCGCAAGCAGTAAGGCAAGAAGAAATAGCCTCAAGTTGTGCTAGAGGAGGGTTTAGATGGGAGGAAAAATTTCTTCACAGAAGGAGTTGTCAAGCACTGGAACAGGCTGCCCAGGGCAGTGGTTGAGTCACCATCCCTGGAGGTGTTTAAAAGACGGGTAGATGTGGCACTTAGGGACATGGTTTAGTGTTGGGTTTGGCAGTCCAGGGTTAACAATTGGATTTGAAGATCTTAAGGGTCTGTTCCAACCTAAATGATTCCATGACTCCATGGTTGTTTCATGGTGATAATGTTCAGGTTTGGCTGTGTTTAAGAAACAGAGGAGTGCCCTCCTCTTTCTTTCCAAAAAGCTGCAGTCTCTACCTTTTTTTTTTTTCTTTAATTTCTCATAGAGTCCTTATTAAAGAAAATAAATGTTAATTGGATGCCTCTAGCAGTATAATTAAAACTTTCTGGCTCAATTAAAGTATGCAGACTGTCAACTGCTACATCGTGAGAGATTCTGCCATTGGAATATGCAATGCATTCAGGGGAAAATGTCCCAAAGGGGGTTTACTTTCTTCTAAGTAAGCATAATTCATGACAAAATTTAAAGAAAACCATAAAGTGAACTAAAATAAACAAGACACTTGTACGTATGAGTGAATCTTACTAATGTTCAACCAAAATTTGATGCCGTATTCCCAAGACAAGGCATTATACATTTATATATAAATAATGAGATATTATATAAAACAGACAGCATTGGTATCAGAGCATCTGCCTTGCTTACTAATGAGGGTAAGACACTGGAGTGAGTCATGTTGCCAAGGAATATGTTCTTGTGTGTATTTCTGAGAAAGATTTCAAGATCTGGGTGTTTCATTTAAAAGAGGGGGGTTGGAAGGAAGAGGGGAGTATGAGTAGGTGTGTGAAACATGAAGAGGTGGGAAGGCCAGTGATGTGCAAATGATTGTATGTTCTAATACAAATTATCCTTTCATCAGACAGTGAAATAAACTCCCTGGTCAGGTCAAGGAGAGTAAAAATGGCTCATTTATAATAACTTGCAGAGGCTGAAAATTGTTCACATAAAATGACAAGAGAATATGTATCTACCACTCAGTTCTCTGTAACTGTCTTAGTCTTTTATTTTTCTTTTCTATTTTCTTTTTTTGTTTGTTTTTTGTAAGTGACCCTGGAATTTGTCCAGCTTTCTTTAGAAAGGAAGTAAACTTTGATTTACTTTGGTTAGTTGTTTTCACTGTACACAGACTGAAGCTTCAACTATGTCATTGAGGATTTAATAAGAAGCCAAAAGCAATGCTATAACATTTGGGTTCTGCTTTTTTGAATTTATTTATTCAGCTCAGGTCTGCACCTTGTTTAAGGCTAAGGTCTGCAGTCTGACATAGGTGAAGGTGTGACACTGCACTAAGTGAGCAAATTCAAACATCATCCTGCATGTTTTATACAGAATTATTCAAGTAGATCTGTACCCAGCTGTAAGCCACGTCCAACATCTGTATATGTGTGCTTTGGGACATTCTGAGACTCTTAGTGAGAAGGTGAAGAGTGATCCACCAAGATTTGATAGGGCTTAAGTCTTCTGAAACCCAGATAAACAATTCTGTTCCTGCTCTCAACCAACTAATTATAGCTTTGCACATGCCATTCTGCTGCTGGATCTTCTGAATGCTGATCCTAGCATTCCTATTAACCAATATTGCCTCTGGATCCCTAAGTAGGGCAGGTTTTAGAGACTTGTCGAGCAAACCTAAAAACAAAAAAATTGTTTGCGCTAAGCCACTCTGCAATTGCATGAAAAATCCTTCCTGCTAATAGAGCCTTAATATATAATGGGTCTATTGTGACTGTGACCATAAACTCACCTTTTTCCTTTTCTGATTAGTTAATAATAGCAGTACCCAGGTGCATCAAGATGAGCCACCTGGAGTCTTCCTTCATCAGGACGGTGGCCTAAGTCAGATAGCTTTGTGCTAAGCCTCATTTGGTTTAAAAATGAGTTGTTCTCCAACATGAATCATACCAAGCAGAAATAACCCTTTGGAATGCTTAATAGTCTTTCTCTCACTAATTTTATTTAAAGAGCTCTGGTGATTCAAATTCAACTATGCTTCAAATCTGAAACTTTTGCCATATGGGTTTCCCTGAGTTATTATATAATTTCTCATAGGCTAAAGGACCTCAGTTATTAACATTTTTTACTTGAAGCAAATTTTTTAATGAAGTGAGAAAGATAAAAAACTGAAGGAGATTGGTGTTATTTATTTTGTATTCTTTGAGAGCCACAAGGTTATGTGCTATCTTGTAAGTGGGTCGTGAGTTTATTTTCCCTCAAGAAGAAAAATGTCCCTGGAACACTATAGGAAAAATGGGTTTCAAGACTCAGTTCTAAATTTAAAACTGTCATTAATTGTCAGTTTCTGTAAGGATCACTGTTTTTTAATGATTGCTCATCATGGATTGCTTTCTAACTTGTTTCCCCTTTGAAGATGTGTTTCTCTTTTGAGCTTTTGGGGACATGATGATCTTGGGAAACAACAGAAATGTCTTTGCCCTGTTCTAGGATGAGGATGATGGTAAGAACTGTTGCTAATACCGTCTGTAACTAAACAAAGCACTGTAACAATGGAAAGAAAGAACAATTCAGTAATTTTAAAATTTTTAATAGACATCATGAATCTATTCAGGCTTTACTAAAATTGTCGTGAATGGAACTTTCAATGTAAGCTACACCTGTGTACAGGAAGGATAAAAATAAAGTTGTCAATATTTGAACTTGAGAGACTTTTGCAGGTAGTATCTGTTACAAATTTCAGGTTATTCATTCCAGTTTTTTATTTCATTCATTACTCACACTTGCCTTTTCTGTTTTTAGTATCTATGCTCTTGCAGGGGAGAAAAGTAGTGGAAGTGCCAGATGTAGATCAAAAGATGCAAATATTTACCAAAAATGGTAAATTTTATAGAAAAAAGATATTTTTCTCTCTCAGTCTCAGAGGTGGTCAAATTAACAAAAAAAATAAAATTCACCTCCTTTAAAGCACCTGTGTGACTGGAAAAATTTTTCATATAAACACTTTCTGTATTTGGTAAGTTGTTCAGCAGTCTAATTAATACATTTTAATTAACATAATATGATGCCTGAAGAACGACTTGTGTTGTACAGAGGGGATTGTCAGATAATTGCAAATTGGTACCCACCAGTTTTTGAAGAATGAAGTGAAGCACAAATTGGTTCCCTTAATTACGATTGTTGCAAAATTTTCTGTAGGAGCTAGGTTACAGAATTTTTGGTTTGCCTTCTCTATATCCCTCCTCAGTTGCTTTTTTTCTGAGGTGAAATGTTGTGGTCTAGATAGTCTGTTGTTTTGCAAACATTTGAAGCCAGCATTGTCCCTGAAAGGTGTAATCACAGTATCCCCCCATTCATTTAATCCCTTTCCCCATGCTGCCTTATCACTTGTTTTGGCACAAGTGTTTGTATGACCATATGGTGCATCTGATGGTGGAACTGATTCAGTTTATTACTATTGTTTTTAACCAGATTTTTTCCAGACCAGAGTAGTTTCTGACTCATTTACTGTTCAGCTTTATGGTCCCCTAAGGGCATCTTATGTAAACTTTTCTATACGCTATTGTCAGCCCAGTCTTCACATTTTAATTTTTTTTATGTAATTTTTTTAGTTTGGGTGGCTGGAAGTTATAAACAAGACTTCTGTTTTGCAGTCCGTTCTTTTATTTATTTCTCTAATGTTCTAAACATTTCTTTTCTGCTGAGGAAAGAGCTTATATTCCCCCAGAATCCAGTTTTTATTTTTCATTAGTTGTATTCTAGAACCCATGCTTATGTATATATTCTTAGGGATTTTTATCCCTCTGTGCATTACTTTCTATTTATTCATACTGGATATCAGCTGCAGTTTTATTGTCAGGTCATGTTGTCTTCTGAGATCTTTCTGCAGCCCTTTGTAGTAAGTTTTACTTTTGATTATTATGAAACATTTAGCACAGACATTTGACCATATTTTCAGATTATATATGTGTGTGTATGTATATGTATGTACATCTGTAACACAAGTCCAGGATACTTTCCTTTGAGACTTCACTGCTAAACTCCTCCATTGTGCAACCTTATAATAAATTTCTGCCTTTGCTTGCTTGTTTAACATTTTAACAAAACGACCTTCCTTTTGCTTTCAAGACAAAATCATTTTCTTGCAAACGAAGGCAAAGGGTTTTTTGGCCTTTTCTGAGGACTATCTGAAGTGTTTGGAAGTCCACATACCATGAGGCTTTCTCTTCAAATATTTACTGATTCTTTTAAAAAACACTAATATTGCTTTTGCACCATGACTCATTTGTAAGAGCCAGTTCTTCCTGTCTTTTTTTGCAGACAATCTGAAGCATATAAAGTACACCTCATTACTGCTGTACACAAGTTTTTTCTGTACAATTGCTTCATTTTGTTAAAATGAAAAAGCTGGGGTTTTGTTTGACTGAAAACCTGCACTGCACTGCATGCTTGTGCTGAGTTGACATAAGGGATGATTCTTTTAAAGAATATCAGTCCTTATTCTGACTTGGAGTGATACTGGGCATGCAGAGATGCAACTTTTGTTACTCTAAAACATAAATCCTTCTAGTTTTTCTATACAAAGAGAGAAAGCAGAGATACTGCTATGGGTTACTGCACTAAATTGAATCCCAGAATAAGGTACTACTGACCAAGCTGGTGACAGTCATCCAGTTTCTCAAAACAAACAGTAACTTTGAGGTTTAGGCAAGAAAACAGGAAATAAGGTTTAGTAGTGAAAAAGTTTTGCACTGTATCGATCTGGGAAGATTGAGTGAGTCCCATTATCACCAGTGTTTAAATACTACCTTCTTATTTTGCATCTGGCATGCTGCAAGGATCGGTGGATGTGTCTGCATTCTTTAACATGTCCAAGTTAAGTTTGGTAGATCCAAATGTTCCCTGTGACAAAAAGAGAAGCAAGATGTTGAGAGAAGAAACAGATATGGAAGGGAGCATCCTTTCAGACAGCTAAGAAATAGAAATAATTTCCTTTAATGTTGTTCAGACTACACTGTAAGGATGTGATTGATTAATAGGGTAAAAGATTTCCCTGAGAGACTGTTCCTAGCTGATTAGAATTTTCTTCCAACTTGCATCAAGCCTTAGATGATGGTAATTTATCAGAGAGGTTAGTCTGTTTTTTGGTGGTTCAAGGAACTTTTTTTTCTTGAAAAAGAAAAAACATGAAGAAAGAGAGGAGAGAAAGTTAGTCTCAAAGTCAAAACAGATTAATCAGGAGGAACAGAATAAGAGACTAGAAAATCTCACTGAGTGCAACAGACAAGTATCATATTCTGTAGGTGCTTAAGGCTCATGGAACAGCAATTAAAAAAAAAAAAAAAAAGAAAAAATACCAAGGAAACTGAGTTGAAGACCTAGATTTTAAAAAAGAGTACATGTAGAATGAGGATATATTGACCATTACAGTTTTGAGAATGTCAGAATGATCGGATATCCTTTGTATGCTTAGTTCTGGAGAACTTACTGTGAAAGCCTGAAATGCTGTTTTTATTTACAGTTTTTACAGTGGATTTAATGTCATTTATTTTAATAGTGCTATGTAAGATTTGTATCAGTGCAACAAAAAAGAGCATTTTGCCTTGTTTATTGAAACTATAATATTAAGGGAGTGTTATTTGGGGTTAAATATTCACTTAAATCTCCTGCTTTGGCTATGTAGATGGAGCATCCATTAAACCATGCAAAAACATCAACATTCCATGTAGAAGTGCATTTTGAATATGCATTTAAGTTTCACTGAAGTATTGCACCATAAATATACTTAAGACACAAATAAAAAGGAATTTCCAAATACAGAGAAAAAGCCCTTGATGGTTAAGCCAGACTACCTCTGTCCTTAAACTTCCTTACTTCAAAGCAAGTCCCACAGAAGAAACTTTGAGGAAATGCTCTCCCTGTGGTTTCTAGATTGGGCTCTTTTGTGATTACAGACAAAATCTAAATAGCCTACAGTGGAAATAAAACTCCCTATTAACCTTTAACCTTCTTCCAATTAGGGCCAACAAGATTTCTTTTCTATTTTTTTAAATAAAGTGGGATCTAGTTTGTTTTTCAGTTTTCTTGGATAGCTGCTTTATGGGCCTTATCTTTTAATTGCTGAGATATGTACAGGTTAGATAGATCCAGTAGCTGCAATATCATGGTTACTGACACATTCGGCAAATTCAGAATCTGTTGACCTTCAAGTGTATTGGAAAGCCCATCTGTTTGGACAGGCTTTTGCTTGATAGGGGGCCTTCTTTGTCTGATTGCAGTGTTACCCCTTTTGTCCTGTTAACTAAAGTAAATTTCATATGCCTGCACATCGTGCTGTTCAGTGGGTAAGAGAGACTGTTTTTCTCAAGTACTTCCCCCAAAAACCTCATGCGTGTTTGATTGTAATGGATGACTGTCTCCGCCACTGACTGGAGACCCATGTAGCTGAAATTGTCTTCCTAAATGCAGGCTAAGGGAGAAATTTTGACAATTCCACTGACATTTCATTCTTTTAATAGCTTTAGTATTGGCTGTCCCAATGCATTAATTTACAATGAAGCTAAACTGAATTAGTCATATCTATAAAAGCTCTTCAGGGTTGCACTTGTTATACTAAACTGAACTATTTCCAGCTGGTATGGCAGCTTGTGAGGCTTTTTTTGGCAGAAATGTCATGTAATTTACCAATAGGTACAAAATAAAAGTTATTTCCAATTTGTTTTACAGGTCTTACTACATCAATGATCAGTGCAGTTGCTCAGGGATGCTGGAAAAGTTGCTCCCAATACAGTTCACGCAAAATACCATGTTCAGCACATTGCTGTATCAATTTGACATGGCAAATGGAACATTCCTCAGGCAGCCCTTTATGTAGTGGGGTCCAGTACCTGTTCAGGCATATTATTATTTCAAGTAAGTAAAAATAAATGACCATCATCTATCCTTACACTCAGTCTTGGTCTGCCTTGAAAGCCAGAAAATTCGGTCATTGAGGCTTCATTTTCCTGTTTAGACTATTGAATATTAGCATGTATTTTCCCCTTCTTATCTTTGTTGATTATGAGGATATGAAAAGCATACTTGAACATAAAGAGCTTCTTTTGTGAATCAGTTACAATGGTATTTAGAGGTGTTTTTTTTTCTAGGTTCTTAACAAATTGTGGTTTTGCTTTCAAAGTATCCTGTTTCAGATGGTTAGACCATAATTATAAAGGTAAAAGCAGAGGATTTTGGTTAACTGAGCTAAGCTGAGGTCTGTTTAGGGGAAGGTAGAAGAGTTATTGGGGTAAAAGCTACTTGAACATAGAAGTGGGAAGCAGTATGTGTTTACTTCTCACAGGGTTACATCTTAGTACTCCTGATTCCTACCAGACCTACCAAAACCAGCATTTGATAGTTCCTCCAGGTATTAACCTCTGTGAAAGTGGATGCTACAGTCGGAAGTAGGGATTATAACTAAAATTTCTCTTATTTAAACACCACATTTGTATCATGTTTACCAAAGTGTCTCTTAGAAATTATTATTGGCTTGCCTATCCCAAAACCAAAGACAATGTTTGGGTTTACATTCACCACTTGACATGACATTTCTTCATGTGACTATGCATCTATTCTTAATCTATTCTACTCTTATTTTACCTTCTGTCAATTCATCAACTGGTTTCAGAATTATTAGCAATGATATGTTATTTTTGATGTCCAACATACTCCTAATTCTAAAGTGTAAATTTAATGCGTCTTCAGCAACTGGTGAGGTGTCACTAGCCATATAAATGAAAAGTCTGAAATTTTTGTTCCCAAACAAAGTCTCCATCCTTTTCTGAGCTATGTTAACATGAGTTTGTTTATGGTTTTTTAGGTTTTTTCTATATATATTTGGTAAAAATTAAGCATACTTAGGTCCTAGTGATGTGAGTGGTTTCTTACAGATGAACTTTTCTATCCTTAGAGTTACATATAGGAATCAGTGAATCCAGGCATCTATGTCTATAACCTCAGAAGCTGAATAGGAGCTACTGGTTTGAGCAATCATGCTTTAAACTGAGATGCATAAACTGAGAGAGTCTTTTGATTCAACAGGGTCAATGAATAAAGTCCACAGTGATCAATGCAGTAAAGAGTGATCTTGGGAGCTGTATGATCTCAGGCCAGGCTTTATTTTTTTTTTAATGGAAGTCCTTGAATTCATTTTGTTAAAGTATATTGTTGCCCAATGGTGTACTAAGGACATTAGAAGTCAAAAGCCTGATAAAGGACATAGCCTTGCACAACCTCAAACAGACTAGAGAGTTTGCATTCCTTAAATTTTATGAAGAAATATATTTAACAGTCAGTAATTATTTTCCTCGACAACTCATTCAAAACTGGATAAAATAAGTTGTTCCTTCCAGAAAATTTCTGACAGTCAACTAAGAAATAGCAACAGTACCTACTTTAAAAAAAAAAAAAAATCTACTCTAAAATCTGCTTCAAAAACTTTAAAGCAAAGCTACTGTAAGTCAACTACATTCTACTAAAAAGATTCCTCTGTCTTCACTGAGAGCAAAAAAACCCCTATACCTGGAGGCAATGGAGCACCTAACTAGGGGCCTAAATTATGATGTGACCTAATGGGAAACACAATAAAAAATTGTATGTGAGTGCAAATTTGCTCTAGAGATCCAGTGAACCATCTTCAGTACAGAAGTACAATTTTTTAACCGTAGGATTCTTAAGCAAGATGTTCCCCTCTGCCCTCCCCCTCCCCTGACTTTCTTTTATGTGTGGTAAAACCTTGGTTATTATACTGACTGGATTATCTATTTTAATGGTATGCAGTTATCAAATATAATTTTAATTATATCAAAAGTATGTATTCTTTTATAGTTTACTAAAAAGTCCTTAAGTCTCTTTATAGGAATCTGTTTTTTCCTGGCTTCCCAGGTACTTGAATCATAATTCTTATTTTGTTATAAATATTTAATTCATTATATATTATTTAATTTATCATCTTTGATTATTGCAGTAGGCTTTCACAAAAATGAACCAACAGAATGTAAACCTGTTCAGTCCTTGGCATTGCCTTTATTTTTTCTGAGAAAAGTTGGCGTTTTCCAGGATTCTTGATCAAAAAAATCCCATTTTCTAATTTCCAGAGTCCTTCATGTTAATAGTGTAGCTTTGAAAAATCGCAGCTGCTGTGGTACGCACTACAATATAAAGGAGCCAAGACAAGGTGCAGAAAAATAGTATACTGAGAGCCAAAGGTTACTGCCTTTTCTTACTAAGACTTCACAGAAATTGTTATTTCTGTTTGAGGTGTATCCTTCCAAATTATAAATGACAAAATGCATCTGTCCAAGTGATTCTTAATCCATCTGAGCATAGATGTCTCTAATGAAATCTGATATTAAAGAATACAGTGTCCTGACAAGTTGGAAGTGACAGAATGCAGGTCCTGCTGTTGTTGGTACCTTAATTACTCAGGGTTAGGGATGACTACCTTACACCCCCATATGACTTTCTCAAAATACAGATCACACCAGTGAAAGCAATAATTTAATTCCTGGACTTGATTCTGAAGATTTTTCTTCACCCTCAACCCCAGGGTATGCTTGTGTGCTGTTTCATCCTATCAACAAAGGTGCACATTAATAGTAGCTGAAATGCTGGCATCTGAAAACAATATCCAAGTCTGTGTGTTTGGATTTTTTTACAGTGTTATCCTCTCAGTTTATGTGCACAGCAAGTCACAGCTCAGTCCTGAGGATAAATTTATTTATATAATTATATAATATAGACATAATAATGCATATTATATAAAAAATTATAATATAAATTTATTGCTGTTCACAAAGCCATCTGTTACATGTTAATTTCTTAGAGATCTCAGATCTTAAGAAGATTGTACTGTTGGTGCTTATGGCATTGTGCAAATTAGGAAATGTATGGTGTAAGCAAAAGCTCATTGTAAGGTGTTTCCATTGACTTAGACTCTTGTCAAGCACTTGAGGATGAAAAGGACCTGCCATCACCAACCCCTGTCCTTGTTGAATGGAATGATTTATACCTTATTAGTACTTTCCATTGTTTCCAGGTGTTGAGATGTAACCCTGGCTGGTGATTAAGTGCCTCTTACAAGTCATGCTGGGGCTCACTCACTCCCCCCACAGTGGGATGGGGGAGAGGGTTGGAAGAGTAAAAGTGAGAACCTGTGGGCTGAGATGAAGACAGTTTAATAGGCATAGGAAAAGCTGTGCATGCAAGCAAAGCAAACCAAGGAATTAATTCACTGCTTTCCACTGGTAGGCAGGTGTTCAGTCATGTCCAGGACAGCAGGGATCCATCATGTGTAATGGTTACTTTGGAAGACAAGCACTGTAACACTGAACCTCCCCCGACTCCTTCTTCCTCCAGCTTACATACTCAGCATGACATCATGTGGTATGGAACATCCCTTTGGCTAGTTCAGGTCAGCTGTCCCGGCCGTGTCCCCTCCCAATTCTTTGTGCCCCCCAGCCCTCTCGCTGGCAGGGCCTGAGAAACTGAAAAGCCCTTGATTTTGTATAAACATCACCCGGCAACAACCCAAAATACCAGTGTGCCATCAACATTGTTCTCACACCAAATCCAATACTCAGTGCTGCACCAGCTGCTAAGATGAAAATTTAACTCTATCCCAGCTGAAACAAGGACACCTGGTAGTTTCTTTAAAGCAGATAAACATGTTGAACTATATAAAGGCTTTGAGAGCTATATCTATGAATGTGAAAAAGTGTCTGTACCCCCAGCTAAATGACAAGCATGACATGCAGCTCAGGTTGTGCCAGTGAACGTGTCAAAAGAAAGCATCCACTTTTGCAAAGGGAATATTTCTGTAGCTGTAAAATAGATCTCTTTTTATGCATGTCTGTTGTTGGGTCTAGTGAAAATACCAAACATGATGATGAACAAAAAGTGAGGTTAATAACCTTCTTTTTCATCCTCCTTCGTGGTTTGAAAATCTTTCAAATTTTTAAATGTTAGGTGAAAGGTAAGAACGCACAGTGCTATGTGCATTTCTGGCTAATGTGAAATGAAAATTGTCTACTTGAAGTACAGCTCATAAGTGAGAATTCTTAGGATTTTCTCTCTTCTTCCTTAGTATCTGATAAAATTGTCATTTGATGTCAACCTACTCCTTTTTTTACCTGGATTGGCAATGGTTTCCAAAAATTCACAGCCTTTGGAATATAACCACAGGTTCTTCAACATGCTGGTTTAGTTCACATGCAGCAATTGTCAAGATACCCTTATAAATTGAGTTGTTAACTCAAAGCAATCATAATATTTGAATCTTTGTCCCTATCCATCTTTAAGAATAAATAATAAGCATATAAAAAGTTAAAAGCCTTTTCAAATCATGCACCATGTTAGTTATCAGGAATGATATTGTAGTTAAGACATTGCACAGGGATTCATAAGGTGAAAGTTAATTTCTTAGCCCTTCCATTTGTTTGCTGTGCTTTATTCAAGTTTTTTCTATCAGCATTTTGAAGACAGCTAATGAAGGTTCATGTTGCTTCAATCATGTTGGCATTAACTATTCCAATCTATACTACTTTTTTTTCCAGTTATCCCTAACAGCACATTTTATGGCAAGAGGCAAAATAACTAAGATATTGACATATCATTGTAATAGAGAAGTAGTCCGGATGTGAACTGTATTCTTAGAAAGTTATTGATTAGAAATGTGTTTAGGAAACATACAATCTGAATTTATACACATAATGTCTCTAACTTTTTAATCCTTAGCATTTCTGTCTCAATTATGGCTATGTAAAATATGGAACAGTAATCTTTCAACCAAACACATTCAACCAAAGGATAGGAATGTATCTGAATTTAAAGATTAGAATTTAAAGTAAGAATTTAAAGAAGCAAATCTCAGATTTTATTGTTATTACAGACATTATGTAAGAAAAAAATACTTAGATATGCTGTTTCTGAAGTATTCTATACACGCTTAAAACTGTAATCACAAGTATATTCTGAAACATAGCTGATAAAAATAGTTCACATCAAAACCAAATCATAGCCCAGAAAAAGGTTTTATACACAAAATGAAAGGCACATTTCTTGTATTTCCATCTGATTCCCTCTGTGAAGAGAAAATACAAGAACCTCTGAACTTGTAATTTTCAGAAATAGACATCTGTGACCACTAATGCAAGATTTGGGCCCTAGGTTTCTTTATTTTGTGCTTTGTTTTATCTTCAATTGTACAGATATTTGAATAATAATGACACTAATATTTGTTCAAATATTAGAAAGCCACCAAGAAGAGTCAGTGATTAAAAAACATTTTATAATGGTATTTAGATTGATGTTCACCAATATATATTGTTATAGAGTTTTTTTTCCCAAACTTACTTCAAGGTTCAGCCTTCCAACGTTAATTTACATTAACTTTTCCTGCACATTATCCCCACTGTTGTTTCTTTTATTTCCATATATTTTATTATCTTGCTATATATTATTAAATCTAAGTAGGAATGTTAAGTTCAAAACTTTTCCTATCAGTAAACATTCTTTCCTATAAGATGTATTCAGAGCCTGGCTTTAACATAGCTACATCTTTTCAAGGTATTGAGGATGGTTTTGTGTACATGTAACAGATGCAGCATTCGATCAGTAAATATTTTTTAAGAGGTTTATCTTGAAAATGTAAGGACAGAGATGAAATCCTGGCCACATTAAATTCTGTGGAAGTAGGATTTCATTCTGTGTTTGGCCCTATGAAATCCCTATACTTTCCCATTTGTATATTAACCAAGTTACTGTCATGAAACCAGACCTACATAAAGCAAAAACATTATGGCTAGCCAATATTATAATTTATGTATAAGGTATTGAATTCTTTAGTTTGACCAAAAGCTCATATTCTACCAGATGATTTGAAGTCAAAATAGGTTAGTTGGCATAATAAAGATATAATAAGTCACTGTTAAAAATATCTGAAAATTTCAGTTCTGAGCAGAGCTCTAGGCTTTCTTTCTCCCACTTTCAGAACATAAATCATTTATGTTATACAGGTGTGATGAATATTAAATGATCTATGGAGGAAATAATATTAACAAACTTTTATTATTAGAATGACTGCAGGGAATTATGGTCAGTCACTTGAGTGAAAGATGTGTAAGGCAAAATAATAAAATATGGAGATTGGATAATAAATCATTTCAATCAGGTTTGAAAGTAATAAACATACAGAAGCTAAAAAGCTAGCACTTTGACTAATGGAGCCATGAATTTCCTGCTCCTTGAGGGAGTTTATTTATTCCTTGTGCTGAACATCTAGAATTGCAAACATCATGTCATTCTATGAAAATACATCTCTATATTGAGAAATATACCTACTTGATTTTTTACCTTTGGGCATTCACCTTTAATGGTAAGAGGATGTCAAATTAGAGTGCTCTCAGATCCTTGTGACAAAAATCTTATCCTACCTAGCTGTTTCCTTAAAGAAATAACTCGGTCAGTGTTGTTTTGACTTGATAGCTACTGAGCAAATTAAAAGATAGTACTTCTCTGATCATAAAAGGTAACATTCTGGGATTTTTCCCTCATCATGACAAATTCCTAGATCAGGATGAGACGCTGCTTTCAGAACATGCTTAAACTTCTGACTTTAGTCTTTTGATGTGTGTTATATAAATATTTTATTATACAAAATTGAAATTATATAGTTATTTGGGACAGTAAGGGCAAACTTTAAAATCATTGCCATGCCTTCTGCTCCGATCCTTGTCTCTGAAAATGCTAGTCATTTCTTGTATGACAGTATTTTAACTAAAAAAGTGGTTAAGAACTTTAGCCTGCTTTGTAACTGCTTTAAAATCTATGACATAAAAAGTTTTCTAGGTTTAATTACTGTTCTTAAATACGAAGTGTACCTAAAATATAATTAATTTAATATTTTTCCTTGGTTTGTGGGTTGCAGTGCTTGCTTTGTGCCCTTTCATTTAACAGTTTCTCTATCGTCCTTCCACTCAAATAATTTTATTTTCTTTTTTAATTTATTTTTCCACAGCCTGAAGAAAACTAAAAACAAAATGGAAAAATATTATTAGAAATGTCACTTTGAATCAAAGTTTCCATTCCCCAAAAAGCATTTTTAAGGTGAATTTTTGTTTTTCTGTACTAGGCTCTCTTTTTCCAGATAACACAGAAGAAGGGGTTATTTGCTTCTTTTTCAGTTCAGAATAATAATGGTTTACAAGGAGCCCAAAGCTAAATACCAAACTATTCTATACTAACTTGACCTATACTGATGGCAGGTCAGGAACGACAAATCCCACCACATCAGTGACCTTGTACAAATAAGTTTTAACCAGCTCTCTGGGAAGTGCTTAAGGATGTCTTATGTTAGAACATGTTTATTGCTTGGCAGTCTTCAATGGGCTCGAGCTGCTTGTGAGCCTTATTTGTGTAATTTCTTTTTTTTTTTTTGTTTGGGGGTGTGTGTGTTTGTGGGTTTTGTTGGATTTTTTTAGAAACAACAGTGCCTACTAAAAGCATGTTCTTAATGTGTGTTCTTAATATGTTTTCTTAAAAGGGTTGACTACTTTGGCCGGTCAGGAGGCCTAATGCAATGAGTTAAGTTAAGCATATATCTGGGAACTGAAAGAGGGGATTTTACTATTCTTACTCTGACTTGCATTACAGTTCTAGAAAGAAATCTACTTCTTTATATCTAATTTTTTTTCTGTTTGAGAAACAGACTATTACCTTACAGGCTGGTTAAGGTTTTGTCTGATGTTGGCAAACAAGTTGTCTCACTGGTGCAAGTATACAAAATGGAAAACACTACATCCTTACCATTTTTCTGTCCTAACCCGTTATAGATTGAACCTGAGGTGGCCTGTTTTGTTTCTTATGCCTTTCCTTTGCCTTTATTTCAATGCCTGTGTCTTTATTTCCTACTGCCTTATATTAAGATGGCAGTTTGGTTTATAAATGGAAAATAAAGTATCCTTGTTGGATGAAAAGGGTATAATATGTCTGGGAGAGAAAGTCTATGACAAGGTATGAGCCTATTCTGAGGCTGTCCATCAATGCTCTCATATTACCTTAAGGCCTCTAACAGTTGCATCTTTGGCATGAAAATGAAGTCTATCCTTCCTGAGTGATTATGATAGGAGTATCATCATGTATAAGGGAATTCCTGTCAAGTCGTTCACTCTTGTAAAAAGATGTTTGAGATCTCCAGTCATTCATAGTTCTACTTCCTAATTTTTCTTATCTTTCTAATTTTATTTACAGACAAAATAACTGACTTTTTCAGACAACTGCCTGTGGCTTTTTCACAAGTAAATGACCTGTAATGTCTTATTATTAGTTAGTCACTTCATTGTATAACAGCCAAGTATAATTTGTGTTTGCATCTAAAGAAAATACAAAACTTGTTACCTAAGAAGAACTAAAAGACCAAAAGTAGACAATGTCTTTTTGTTTCACTAATGGATGACAGTAAGAATATGATTTCAAATTATTGTTTCATATGCTTTTTGAGTCTTCATTAGTCATTATCTTTGTGTGCTTTGTACTAACTACTACAAGAAGGACATAATTATGTGCAGAAACTGTTGCCTTTTACTAGATAGAGCATTTCAGACATCATGACTAATAATGTTCACATCAGCTAAGGTGTACATTACTATTTCCTGCACCTTAGAGGAAGAATTCAGCAGGTACTAAAGTAAAAGCCAGTTAAAAATTCGTGACCAATTCTGAGTATTAGCTTTTACTAGAAAATGTCAGAGGGGTGGAAGTGCAAAAGTGTCATTTGATGCAGAGAAAGAAGCGGTAGATAGCCAGACATAACAACAGAACTGAAAATGAGTCATATTTGGTATTTTACCATCTTTGTGGGCATTTCTTTTAAAAAAGAAATCCTGTGATAAAGTGAAGTAAATGACTGAAAGTTGGTGTAAACCAATTTTATCTAAATGTGTCTAAGTGAGCAGTCACCCTCATGTAATTCCATAGTAAGCAGCCTCACAGTGCATGTTCTAAAGAGGAAAGGACACACCTCTTTAAAAAGTCGAGATCAGTTAAACTCTATTTAACAAGTCTTTTTTAGACAACAAAACTTAATGTGGTATGTGCTATGCTCTGGTACTCCTGCTGATGAAAAAAGATTGCTTTAGAGCTGGAGAAAGAGCTGGTGGGCAATATACACTGGAAGGCCAACTGAAGCTTGGTTGAAGTCTTACTATGAAACAGGATAAGATTTCAGACTTTATAAGCTTAATGTATTACCATAGCAAGAGGAGAGGACTCCAGTGTTATTATTTTCGTACTTCGGGGAAGAGAAGGCTGGTTAGTGATTGTTGTCCTCTTTCCTCCCTTGGGCATTTTC
Organism: Falco rusticolus; assembly: GCF_015220075.1. Lineage (NCBI taxonomy): Eukaryota > Metazoa > Chordata > Aves > Falconiformes > Falconidae > Falco > Falco rusticolus. The sequence goes on along the minus strand of NC_051194.1, from coordinate 13,505,546 downwards.
TTCTTTTCTTTAAGTAATATTTTGTTAAGCCATTTTAGAGCATAACAGGGCTCACAGAGCCCTGAGACAGTTCAGTTTAATTTGGGGTAAGTTTTTCAGCTGGGCATTCATTTTGGTCCTCAGAATTGAACTTTGCCTTTTCTGCTTCCAGTTACGGGTTGGAAGAGGGGTGTGCTGAAAAGAAATAGAAATCCTCTCACTGTCTGCATTCTCTTGCCTTCAGACATCCACCAGCAAATAGTTTGGGGTTTATATTCTTAGGTAGCAAGGGTTACACTTTTTTCTTTTCTCCAGTGAGTTTTTCTATCTACTATTAAGACATGCTTGTTATTCCTCCTTGTTCATTAGCAGGTCTATACTAACACCAGCAGCTACCATCCCTGACTTGCCTTCAGTGTTAAGTTTGTACAATAATTTCCCAGCAGGGAGCAAAGGAGAAGTCAGGCAACCAAATCTGAGTCTTGTAAGGTTGAGCCACATGAGTCAGAGCTATTCGTGGCTGATGACTACTTTAAAGGAAACTATGTAAAATGTAAATGCACTGTGAACTGAATGAAACAGAGATCAGCAGCAAAACAACTTCAGGTGGGACTGGAAGTCTGCTGAAAGTTTTGAGTCATTCCAGTTCCATACTGGGTAGATGGCTAATATGTTTTGTGACTTTGTCTCTGTTCACCTTTTGCAAACGAATAGCTTTCTCAGGTGTATCTTAAACGGTTATTACTAGATCGCTCATTTCTGTTTCCTTTTCTAAACCTATTCAGAAGTTATTTTCCTTTTTTACTACTTTTCTTCCCTTAAAACAGCATTCTGTTCCAGGAGCTGTTCACAGATGTTACCTTTTGCTTTGGTCTTCTTCAGTCCTTTCTTGTGCATCTGATTTGTAGTTTTCACTGTTCTCTTCCTGTAAAATCCCAGTTCTCTGTTGTAACACTCATGACTGCAGATACTGGATACAAAACCATACAAAATAATACAAACCTTTTCATATCTATCAACGTCATGTGATGAGGGCCCGGAAATGAAATTGCACTCTTCATAATACTCCCGTATATGATACGTTCGCTACTTTTATAATGCTTTCTTTTTCCTTTGCCTAGAGAAGTAGTTTTCAGAACTTGAGAAATCACTGGTACTGAAGCATCTAATTATTGCCTTGCAGCACTCCACAGTAGTCAGAAATATACACTGCTCTTCTTTGGTTAAGGGGATCCATTTAAAATGCCATCAGCATGCCAATATTCTATTTCCCTGTAGTCTCCTTCATCAATAATCATCTATTTCTTTGTAATTCATAAAAATAGAGTAACTGTGATCCAACTTCTTGGTGAGACAAACTTAGCTCTTCTGGCACTTGATTCTTCCCCTCTGGTGACAGCAAGATCCAGTACAAGATCAAGCCTTTACTGAGGGAGTCCAGACATTTGCTGTCTAGCATGTTGAGGATGTAAAACCAACACTTGCTTTCATATGCTTTACGTTTGTAGGACATGTTCAAATGCTAGAAGGATTAATTTTCTCAAAAGAAATTGATCCTGAGTTAATATCTTTAGCATATATATACATAGAACATATATATACATGGTTAAGCAATTATACTTCTTATATATATACACACACACATACTATTAGATATAAATATTTACTTTAACAAATGCCCCATAGCCTTGTCTTACAGGAATATAAGTGAAGAACAGCAGCCTGTAAAGGGCTGTTTCATAAGACAGAAATAAAATGCGTAATTCATGAATACATCATTAAGATACTGTTGCAAAATTTCTGTTGAAAAATGTAAGTTAATCGGATAGTTGACTATTTATTTTTAAATGCAAGAAAATTTGTGGTGTTTTTTAGGTGCCATCTTGAGGGGGGTTTATGTTCCCTAGCTATATCACAATATTGAATCTATAGAAAAAAGTAGTAAAGACATAAATTTACAGAGGATCTTGGAGGACATCACACAGGATAAAGGCAATAAAAAAGATAGAAAAATAGAAAACCACATAAACATAACTATTTTGTCACTGCAGTCAGTCCCACTTGACTATTGTGTTAATATTTATTCATTCACAATAATCACCAACAAAATTACTTCTGTATTTTGCTTTCTGGCTACAAATTTTTGTGATCTTTTCATTTATTATGACTGTTTCCTTTTCAAAACTACTAGGTGGAGATTCCAAAGCTCTGGAGTCACAATGGAAAACTTGTGAAGCTGCTGTCCTATATTTCTGAGTGGAATAACACCTACACACACATTGGCATCATGTTCTACTGTCAGAACATACCATAACAGTGTCATTTTTAGTGTTATTTTTGCTTTGCTTAATACCAAGAACTGTCCTTTTGTTCATTAGTTTTAGTTTGAAAACCTATACAGGCTAGTTGGGGGTGACACTTTCATAGCCTATCTGGGCCATTTGTTTCAGTGCTTTGCAGTCCCAGCTGTCTTCCCTGTCCAACTAAAGAACTTTGGTTTTTATCTTACCCTGTGCTGACAGAAAAAACTTTTCTTCTTCTTTTAAGGTATTTACTGTGTATATGAAGTTTTATACTGCGTATCTTCTCTTTAGATGAAACAAATCCTATTCCTTCAAACCATTCTTGTATCTTATGTTTGCAGGTTGCTTATTATTCTTACTGCATTCCTTGGATTTTCTTCAGTCAGTCCACTTATTGCTTAAGTTGGATACAGTCTGCAGCTGAGATCTTCCAATACTACATACACTGAATTGATTACTTTGCTTTTTCTATATCCCACAATGTTTCCCTTTCTGTCAGAAGCACAATATTCTTGACTTTTCTTTAATTGTGATCAAATACCTGTTTCAAAGAAATTGCCTATTGACAAATAGAGAACTTATGTTTATCCATACCGCATTGATTCCAATAATCTCATAATTTATTCTAATCCTTTCTTCTGATATGTTTTTCAGCCTTCGAAGAGCAGTGTTGTCTGGGAATTTATATGCATTCATCACTCAGGTTAATATTATATCTTAAGACAGGCTGAAAGAAACAGCTCTGACTCAAAGTCATGCCATCTTTGCAAGTAAATAGTCCAATTTTGCAAATGCTTAAGTGCAAAAGTAATTAAAATCATTAATAGAATTTAATAACAATGCTTGGGTGATTAGATATTTGTAGGGTGAGGTTGATAAGGAGTGATGGTAGAATGAAAATAATAGCTTTTTTATTAATGGTACATTCTTTTACATGTTTGATGTTTACTACTAACACAAGTTTGTAAGAGTCATATTAAACAGGCCCAAATAAAGAGCACATTAGTAGTAGTCCAGAAATAACAGGATTGACTTAAAAGACTTGTGCAATATCACATAGGCAATATTCACGTACTGTTTGCAGTGGAAATAAAGTCAGTACTACAGTAGGTCATTCAGCTGCCTGATCTATCTGTAACAATGTTACACTCAAGAGCAAAGTATCAACAGTCTCTTAAAAGAAATTAATTCATAAACATATATCTTAATTCATAAACATATGTCTTTTGGAAGTAAACCCAGTAAAAACTGTTCTGCTAAACTAACCATTTTGCAAAGCCATATAAAAATCATTCACTAGATACTTACCATAACAGTTATATGTGATCAGTCATTGTGTGTATTGTATTGCCATTTGTTGTGGTTTTTCTTACTCACCTGCAGTTACTCCATAAATTCTTTGGATTCGATTCACCTATAGCACCAACTGCAGTGAGATTCTGCTCCTTCTTGCTTATCTAGTTGGTAATAAATAAACAAGAAAACAATGATAAGATGGAGTAGTTATTTAAAGTCCCAGAAAAAAGAAAGAACATGTTGAACATGGAAATTTGACAGGACTTCTTAGCAGCCTGCGGTAAATGACAGGCTTGACACTTGTGGTCATGGACTACAATAACTAGCATCTACAGGGCTGAAAGTGTTTAATGAGACCTTTAAAACTGACTTCCTGAGACCAATCTATTTGGCTTATAAAATATCATGAAATAAAAGAAACTTCTGTTAAATTGTGCAGATCAATAGATAGCTCATTTTTATTAAAAATACAAGAATAAGTCAGTATTAGATTTCAATAATTCCATTCAATAAAATTAAAACATAATCAACTCAAAAGTAAATTTAACTGAGTCATGGTAGCCCAAATTATTTTTTTACATGATGGTTTTATACCATAATATGTCTTAAATATCCATCAGATAACAAATACAGCAGATTTTCAGGTAAGATATTAGGTGATGAGATGCTACAAAATCTGTCAGACAGTATGGTCTAGTTCCTTATGTGGAAGCTCATTTTGGGTTTTTTGTTTTTTTTTAAAGGGCAGCTTTATTGTTTTTATAATATTTTCATTCTCAGAAGCAATTTGGAATTTGAAAATGATATATTAATAAGGGATATTAAGTTAACCAGCACTGATCCCAGGTTGTTGGGTTTTTGAGTGTGGGGAGGTGGACAGAGGCTGAGTATTTTAATCTACACACATACTTTCTACCACCCTTGGAAATTTTTCAGTGTCATCAATGTGCTACACAAATACAGTAGAAATTGTCTTCTGCATTAGACCAGTCCTTTGGCTGCCATTCTCTTGCTGACTGGCATTCTCCTTCTAAAGTTTCAAGTCTAGCTTCTTCAGAGGAAGACTGAAAATCTCACTACCAGCTAAATACACAGTCCCAGACATCTTTTGTTTTGATGTTTTCAACATCTGTTGAAGTTATTTGGCAAATAGGACCATTTATGCAGAGTTGCTTTGTGTTCAACACAGTGATACCACTGAGAATAGAGACCCTCTGTTCTCCAAGCTTCACTGCATTATTACCACCAACATAAACCCATGTCAAAATCAACCTGGAAAGAATCAACCCATTTTTTGTACTTCAGACAGAGGCAAGGACTGCATCATCCTAGGTGTTAGGTAAGCTTCAATCATAATCTGAAATTATTTTTCTACAGTCATTTATTTCTTCATTTTTTTAATTGCTGACACCACAAATAAAGGTATCAATTAAAGGCATGGAACAGAGGTAACTGGGAATTTAAGAGATACCTTTAATTATAACTTATTTTATATTGACCAGTCATTTACAGGTAACAACTTTATTACAACCAAAAGGTAAACAATTAAGTTGCATTTGAATCTACAGTGGACAAATAAGAACTTTTTTCCACTTTGAGTAGTTAAATATTACCTACTTATACATAAACATACAAAATTTATCTACTCATATGTGAACTTGAGGAAGAACAGATTTTTAAACTGATAAATAAAAGTAACTATTCTGCCTTTATACTACTCTAGGCATAGAGTCTATTTGTTCAGCCATGTTCCTCTTCACATCTCTAATCTTTAAAATGTTTGAATTGTATCAGATCCTGAAAACTCTTTCTTTTATCCCAAAAGTTTAAATTAGGGTCTGTCCAAACTTCTCTTAGAGTATTATGAATATTTGAAACTGCATTCTGTGAATAACAATATGATGGAAAACAACAGAACAGTTGACAATTGATCAAAATACTTATTTGAAGGTAACAAATATCTGAGCAATTTATTCAGACACATTTATATTTAATTTTGCCTTTCTGAAAATCTCAGATATGGAGGTAGATGCAGATTTAGCTATAAACATGAGCCTACAGATACGGATTTCTGTCAGTTTTTGAACTGTTAGCAAAGAAATTGTGATTTTTTGAAGTTTCACCTGGAAAACTTTGTTGTCAACAGAGAAAAGCTTTCTGAATGTTTACCAGGGCTGAAGATTTCACTGTTCCAGACCCAATTCAAATGAAACCGTTGCATAGCATAAACGCCTTTATCTAAGCAAGCATTCTAAGCATCATGTCTTGTATTTCACAGATATTTGCTGAGCTCTGAGTCACGCAGCATTTATAAAACCTTGTGCAATAAACTAGGTCTATATCAGCTTCAGATATGTCTGACAAATGCAATAAATCACTGGTAATGGCTGCATGGAACATAAGTTGAATAACAATGTACTTTCAGTTACTCACGTGTAATGCTCTACTCTGTAGTCAGTTGTCCATTTATTGTATTTTAACCCATTTATGATTATTTGGTAATACAGTGATAAACACAAGACAGTGAGTAAGCTACCATTTCAGTACCACTTCTAATATTCTTGTAAATGGATAGAAGGGAACAAACCCAGGCATAGTGCTAATTTTTGTGCTACGTATGAAATAAGTTTACTATAGCTTTTTCAACAGTGAACCATAATATCAGTATATTAAACATTACTTTCATAGAATCTGCCTTTCTGTGTGTGTAAGGGCTAAGAACAAAACTAATCCCTTTGGAAATCATCAGGGATGAATTTGTACCTGCTGACAGTTCTCTTAGGTCTAAAGTATAAGTAGTTTCAGCATAAATGAAGCAGGTTTTTCATTTATACAATCAGGAAAACAATATATGTCTTGTGCTAAATTTGTATTTTCTAAAAGTGTTCAGGTTGCACAGCTTTTCATGAGGCTACAGGTAAGTTTTCTGTGCTCTGTAAATTTATCCTTTTCTTTCTTTTTTGACACTAGTCTCAAATATCTGGGAGGAAAGAGGTGGAGCACAGCTTATACCTAGATGCATGAATGGAAGGAGTGGAAAACAGCTGGAAGTAAACAGAGCTTGTTTTTTGTAATTGTACTGGAACTGAATATAAATACTCAGTATCCACCTTCAGGAGAGCATAGTTTAAAATTCTTTGAAATCTCTGGAAAGATTTTCTGTGAGATTTTGGGCCCTGTAGGGTCTATCCTTACTTTCCCTGTGACCAAATGGAGAACAGCGCTATGGTTGTGTACACTTGACAGAGTTATGCTTTCTCCGAATGAAGCACGAGCCTAACATGCACACGTAAAGCACTGTTTTGTAAAACCTAAACTGTATTACCACAATCCTGCTGCTTGGAATGGCTTTATTATAAATGAAAAGTAGGTGTGTCAATATAAACTTCTGAATGGTTTTTGTTTGGTTTTGTTTCTGTATATGGAAATACAACAGCCACCAAAACTGAACTATACATAGCAAACGAAGTGTTCCTGAAATCATGAATCAATCAAAACAATGTTCAAAGTAATTTGAAAAGACCAGTAACCAAGATCTATCAAACTCAAAGGAGTTTTAAAACACTTCAAAACAATCAGTGGTTTAAATAGAAAGATTTAGTTCTGTTATTTAAACAGTTTTCAGAATACAGATTAAGTACTGAGAGATTATGGATTAAGACATTCAAAATGGTTAGCAGAGGATGGGACTGCAGACTAATCCTTGCAAAGTAGAATAAAACAGCAAAGTTTAAGCAAGCAATAAGGCTACTGGATTTTGCGCTGTCAAGGTATTCTGCAGGAACACAGAACCCTTTACAACATAGCTCCTTCAATTACAAGGAAAGATACAGAATTATTTAAGGCATTTATTTCCAAATTTTAGAAGGCAACCACATCAGAATGTGCAGATACGTGGGTGTTAATCTGGCAATGAAAGCAACAGGCCAGAACAGCTATGAAAAAATACCATTCTTAGGAAAGAGTACAACAGTCAGAGTGCTTCATCTCAGTATCTCTTAACCTGTTAGCCTGAAAATCCAGATTTAACCATTTTATCAAAAACTTGCTATTTTATTACTTGGATTTTTCTTCTCTTTTCATATTTCTTTAACTATTACTATGCTTAAGACTATAAACTCCAATACGACATATTATTACTAACAAAATAATAAGTAATGCATGATAACAAATGATGCAATCTGCAAAGTTAAGTCATAGGCAAAAAAGTAGTATGAATTTTGGGAAAAAAGTCTTTTTCCCATAGAAAAATAATCTTTACTACAAATCCAAATCTGTTTCGCATTTGATCATATTAGCAATCACCCCACTTTGGCTATCAATACTTTTTCATAGGAACTTTGATGGCAGGGACTCAAAGTAATATGCAGAAGAGGACGAAGATAGGGGGAAGCACCTTTGAGCATTCATTCTGCTGCTGACTTACAGTACCACTCACTTGTAATGGTAGGTAAATTTTTAAAAGAATACTTCTGTCATCAAAATAGTCAGGCAGTTTGTACAGTCAAATATCATGATTGCAAATTAAAGTACTAAAAGAACACCACAGCTTGGAAAGAGCTAGCCTAAATTTAGAATCCCATGAGGTGCTGTGATGCTTTTGAACATCATCTGACATCTGTACAAAATTATAAACTTGGAGGATATTAAAATCAGTAAAAAGTAAAGTACAGTTTAACCATTGTAGCAAAACAAAGCAGTACTTAAAAACAGAATACTTACAAAGTAAAAGTTACAATAGCTTCTCATGTTTCTCAACTGATCATCTGGTCAAAATCCATCAGGAAGAGCACTATATTATTGTGCAAGAGATATTGCCTCCTTTAAAATTCACAGCAATATAGTGTACTGTCATATGGGAGCTTTGCAAATACTAAAAGAAATAATTGTCATAGTTTTTTAGTTTTTTTCATTTTATGGCTATTTAGAAAATGATAATTTTAAGAAACTTTTGAAGGGTACAATCTGTTTTGTTTCACAGGCTCATTTACTTCTTTTTACCCTAGAAAATATCTATGAAAAACTGAAAACCCTAGAACAGATAACAATGCTGAAAGCATTTTCTTAGCAAAGACAGACACTGGATCAATTTTCTGATCAGGTTGATTTAGATAGGTAGGTTAAACCTACTTATTATTGGATTAATCCTTGTCAGACTTTTGAATATTCAAATGTTTTCAATCTCTTTCTCTGACTTGACATCTTTTTTTACTGAAACATTATTTCCTATACATAATTCTGCATTAATTTTCTGAGAAGGGTTTTATAAGAGTGTATAACGTCAGGGAGGGTAGAGTCCTTGCCAACAGGAGATGGATTTGTAAAAACCTTAGCCATAATTTAGATTACAATTTATGAGAAAACACTTAAAAAACGCAAATGTAAATAGGTCCTTGGTGAATGTTCACTTGTTCTTTATGAAAATATTATTTTAAAATACTTTTTAAAAAATACAATTAGCATTCTGGAGATTTATTAGGCAACAAAATCACCTTCTTACCAAATGAATCTGGTATGAATGAAAGATGAATTTCAGGATTCCAAGGAAATAACAAAAATGTTTATTTTTTTCTTATTTTTCTAATTCACCAGAAATTTGAAGAAAAGCTAATTATTTGATTCTGCATTATTTATCACCTGTTTTTTATTTAATTGGTGAAATAAAAAATAAATCTTATTAGCACACCCATGTTTGTGATATAATTTCTGTAATTTTCAATGGAGAAACTGGCAAATGACCAAGCCTTCAGAAGTTTTATTTGATATAAAGACATCAGCCAGAAAGTCTGGAAAAGAGGCAGTTATTGCTACCGATGCCTATCTATCCACACAGAATTAATCGATGATAACTGGCTTACTTGTTTGTTTAGTATCACTTAAGGACAAGTTTAATCAATTAAACACCATGTCACTTAATGTATCATCTCCCTAGATGGAACCTTTGTTTTTCTGGATATCCCAGCATGCCTTCAGATGATAGACTTTGAATTAAAATTATCCTAGTCACAGCCCTTCGGTCAAAACAGACATTGGGAGTAGAAATGTAAAGTGGTTAGCTGTAGGTCATTTTTCAAGCAAGCAACTGGTAAGAGGAGCTGAAGCCAGCAAAATGAAAAGAAAATACTAGAATGGAGGAAACTGCAAATGCAGAATATGATGAATTATACAAGTCAGCTGAAGCAATAAAGCAAAGGAAGTCATAGTAAAAACTATGATTACAGTTACCAGTACTGAATGCAGCAGCAAATAAACAGATCAAGCTTCTCAGCTGTAGAATGCAGAAAGTATGATTCAGGGTAAACAAAGGTAGCAGAAAACCTTGCTAACTCACCTCAGTCAACTCAGATTTTAGAGGATAATGGCAAAAGGTCTCCCAAAGGAAAAGCTTATCTACTGGGACAGGCGTGGTCTTTATATTCTTAAATTAGCATTGAATTAAATACCAGAAGCATTTCTAGAGTATCAGAAAAGTGGAAGGAAAAATTCTGTTCTAAAGTTTACATGTGATTGTCATTGTTACAGATTGCTATCTCATGAATTGTTAGGGTGCAGACTTGATTAGCTCATGCTTCATGACTATGACATTCGCAGGGAAATACCAAGTCGTATTTCTGATCTTCCTGACTTCCTGCAATGGGCTCAAGCCAGAGAACCTGTCTCTGTCCGTCTGTCTGTGTCTCTCCCTCATCTTTTCACACACACAAACATACACAGATACTATTTGCAGGCCAAGTCCTTCATTTTAGTGAATGTGATTGATTCTAATTCTGTGAATTACATGTTATGACTCATAACGTGTCTTGTTTGCCTTAAAACTCAAGTATGAGTACTGTTAGCTATATAAACACATCAGTTTTCCAAAAATAACTAAAAATTATAACTAAGGTTGTAGACTTCACAGTTATGGTGAACCTTTGAAAATGTGCCCTATAGCACTATCACTTAGGATTCAAAAGACAATCGCAAGCAAATCAACTGCAGTTGTTAATAAATACTCAGAAATCTTTGGGCTGTGACTGATGATTATTCAGCCTGAATATTGGTGAAACTGCTATATCAATAAATTAATATTTACTTTAGTTTCCAGAAACTACTCGTGCCTCATGCTAGGTACTCTAAAGTCCATGGCCAAACAGATGCGGTCTGATAAAGGAGTCACTAATCCTCTGCACTAGCCTAGGAATCACCTTCAGCAACCTGAGCCATGTAAATTACCATTACTCTCTCTTCATTATATTAGTCCACACCAAAATGTTCAGACTCTGATTCATATTTATCCTCTCTGGTACTGAAAAGCAGAATACATCACTTTGTACCATTCCAAGCAAAGATAATGCAGAAATAGATAAACCCACTTGTTTCTGTTCTGAATCTGTTTCTAATCACAGATGGGACAAATTTGCCTGTCAGCAAGACAGACCTACGTTGCCAGTGCTGGCAGCAGTTAGTTCTAGATGTACCTCAAAACCTGGGAGATTTGAGATGGATGGTTCAAGCTACGGGTGGATCACCAGCACTGAGCTAAGCAGCAGACTGTGCTCATGATCTATGATTCAGTGAAGGATGAACTCAAGGTCAGATCTCATTAGTAATGTAGGCAATATAACTTTTTGTTGTTTCTGCTGCCTCCCAACAGACATTTTTTTTCCTTGGGGAAGAGAACATGGACCTGCCTAAAGTATTTACTCTTTATGGTATTTGTTAACATATTCTTGCCTCTTTAACAAATACACAAACTGTTCTGATAGTTTTGTAAATATTGCATTGCAGGCACAAAACCAGATTTTAAGGTTTGGCTCTGTATCTCTACTCTCTGTCCCTGCAGGGTGTCTTACTAATGATGATTTGTTGTTTGGAGTTTAATTAAGAAAAAAAAGTTAAGCTTTACTTACTTGTGTTCTTACAATTAAATGCAAATAGGTTTAGAAGAACCTGCTTGGGTATGCTAAGCTGAATAATACTGACAATCCAATAAAAACCCAGTAAGTATAAAAAGGCAGTTTAACTCCTAAATGAGGCAGAGGAGACAAGCTACACAACAGGCTATTTTATATTGTTTTGCAGGGGGTGAAGTGGTGGTTGATAATTAACTGTAAATATCATTCAAAATAAGAGATACTAAAAAAAAAATCTGTCTTAATCAACTATTCTTCTGGCCATATGAACAGACAAGTGTTCATAGAGCCACAAGTCTTTCTTTAGCATTTTTACTGACTCTGCTATGTTTGTTCATTTCCTTTAGTTCATTTTTTCTTGTACAATTCTTGGTTTGTTTTCCATTGCTTTCTTCCTTGTTGAGCTTGCTCATACATCTAGACCGTCATAGCTGACCTGATCCTGGACAAGTGCAGTATGAATACTCATTCTATCCTTTTATCTATCCTTAAGGCATGATATCTAGCATATTATTCTACATGCAAATGCATATACATGCAAATTTCTCACGATGAAAGTAATGAGAACTAGATGAAAAGAAAGCAAGTTTTAATATTCATTAAATTAAACATATGAAAGCCTTGCATTAGCAATTCTATCACATGGTCAAGTGTTATCTTAAGAAGTTTTTTTAATGGAACATCAAGGTTTCTAGTATGATTTTGTATCCCTTTCCAGCTTGGCACATTTAGCATTTGCATATTCTTATCAAGATAAATCAGGCTGTCCATGTGACTAAAGTTGGGCACTTGGTAAATCAGGGATTTACAATGGAATTTTTCAAAAGTACCAAAGGAATTTGGCTATCCAATAAAAGGTACTACATACATCACATTTGATTCCTGGCTATCCATTTAAAACAAAGCAAAATTTACTTCTAAAAGCAATTTAAAAACTTAACATTAATAAAATATCACATTCTGTACTAAGTTCAACCACTTATAGTATTTCATGGTCTTGTAAGCTAAAACCATATTATGCTAATCTGATCTCATATTGCAGAATTAATATGATTGCCTGGGAGATTCAGAAAAGATCTTTTTTTCCAATTGCTGGTTTTCGACATTATGTCTATTGACTATTTTTTCTTGTGTTTGTGTTTGAACAGTAGACAAGCCAGTAATGAGATATAGGGTGGTTAATTCTGTCATCTTCTATATGAAGATATGATACACTTTTTAGCAAGCTTAGAAAAATTCAGAGCACTTAGAAGGGCCGTGCAAGTTTTCTAAATTCACTTATAATAGCTACACCCATGTACATATCTCCTTTCATTCAAAAACAGTGTCACACTCATCCAGTCTTCCTTTCTTAATATTATATTTAATATTAAGCCTCAGTGACTTCCTCTATCCATATCAGCTACCTCCTTACCATCATTCAAAAGACCAATTTTGTTTAGAACTGCATGCAGGCCATCAGAACTGGTTATTACTTAGTATGAAATGGAGATTTAGATAATTAGATATTTTTACTTGATGTGAATACCAAGGTCTGAAGTCCTTGCTTATTTCAAGACCAAATTAAATAGTAAGAATAAATATTCATGTTGAAGAAAAGAAGATTGACAACTCCTTTATCTGAACAAGCACTGAAATCTCAAATCGAAAGAATAAAAGGGTTGCTAATTTTTTTTATTACAAGTATGTTTCCTTGATTTCCAAGCAGCAATGGACAAATTTTACTGTCAATTTATTGGCCTGTGCTGTTTGAACTAACTTATTGTCCACATTTTCAAGGGAGACTTTAATCCATGAATATTTGCATATTATACTACAGGAGCAATAATTACTATAATAAAATATTTTATAAAAAATTTCAAATGCAGTTTTAGAAGAAAATTTGCAGTATCCATTAGAAAGCAAAGAACTATCTGAATAGTCATGAAAGACAGTTACACCTAATAAAATTAGTCCGGGTGAATTACACTGCTTCTGTAAAGAGGGTCTGTACAGACAACATTAGGTAGTTCACCAAAATTCTTCAAATACAGAACAAGATACATGAGAGAATAAGACATCTTTACAGGCCTAGTGGAATAATTACAACGGTGACCAAGGAAAGATAAAGACTTTCCTCCTAAAACCTTAAAAAATCCAATTTATTTCAGTAAGAATAGGATTTCTTCTTATTTCACCATAAGCATGTATGATAACTGGTTACCATTTGGTAAGTTGTGGCTGACCACAAGTTGGCCCTGGCTGGATGCCACATGCCCACCAAAGCTGCCCTATTTCTCCCTCTCCTCAGCTAGAAAAAGGAAAGAAAATATAACAAAAGGTTTATGGCTTGAGATAAGGGCAGGGAGATCACTCAGCAATTACCATCATGGGCAAACCGGACTCAAGCTGGGGAAATCACATTTATTACCATTCAAATTAGAGCAGGGTAATGAGAAATAAAACCAAATATTAAAAAACCTTGCCCCCTCCCTCTGTGTGGCTTCAACTTTTCTCCCGATTTTCTCTCCCTCCTTCCCGCCAGCGGTGCAGGGGGACAGGGAACGGGCGCTGCGGTCAGTTCATCACACGTTGTCTCTGCCGCTCCCTCCTGCTCAGAGGGAGGGCTCCTCACTCTCCCCCTGCTCCAGCGTGGGGTCCCTCCCACGGGAGCCAGACCTCGAGGAACTTCTCGAAGGTGAATCCTTCCCATGGGCTGCACCTCTTCATGAACTTCTCCAGTGTGGGTCTCTCCCACAGGGTGATGTCCTTCAGGAACAGGCTGCTCCAGCCTGGGTCCCCCGCGGGGTCACGAGTCCTGCCAGGAGCCTGCTCCAGCCTGGGCTCCTCTCTCCATGGGTCCACTGGTCCTGCCAGGACCCTGGTCCAGCACAGGCTTCCCACAGAGTCACAGCTTCCTTTGGGTGCCCCCCTGCTCGGGCATGGGGTCCTCCCCAGGCTGCAGGTAAATATCTGCTCCACCCTGGACCTCCATGGGCTGAGGGCAAAGCCTGCCTCACCATGGTCTTCACCATGAGCTGCTGGGGAATCTCTGCCCCGGCACCTGCAGCACCTCCTGCCCCTCCTTGTTCTCTGATCCTGGTGTCTGCAGAGTTGCTGCTCTCACATATTCTCACCCCTCCCTCTGGCTGCTGCTGCTGTTGTGCAGCTCTTTTCCCCTTCTTCAATATGTTATCCCAAAGGTGCCACCACCGTCTCCGATGGGCTGCGCCTTGGCCAGTGTGGGTCCGTCCTGGAGCCAGCGGGCACTGGCTCCATTGGACATGGGGAAAGCTTCCAGCAGCTTCTCACAGAAGCCACTCCTGTAACACTGCCCACTGCTAAAACCTTGCCACACAAACCCCAAACATAACTGCAACCAAGTAACGACTTTCAACTGTCTGCCTTTATTACAACGTGGGTCAAGACTAAAATTGTAAGTTCCAAACGATACACTAAGGCCCACATAACTGCCTGCTTCTGTGGCAATTCAACCCATCGCTGTGTAAACACAGACTTAATAAATACTCTTCCATTTACAAAGGAAAGAAACTCCCTTTATTAACAGTGAATTCACAATTAATTCTGTAATGGTGAATGTGTGAGTATTATGAAATTCTGGTAAAACGTGAATGAAATGAGAAAAAATTCTGTAAAAATATTGAAGTAATCTGCCCTAGTAATGTTCTGACATTTAAAAAGTGTTAGATATTGGATATAATATGTCTTCATTAGCAAAGTCTAAATATTTTTTTAATGGGAAATCAAGGTCACTCTAGCATCCTTGTGGCAGTGATTACAGTTGCTTCTTTACAGTTATTTAGGAGCCTTTAGTACTCTTCCCTGGGCGTGGCCAGCCACCTCGTTAAGATATTCTCAGACGAACTAAGAAAAATCACCTGTGCCCATTCAAATGAACACTTTAAAAACATAGAACACAGCTTTGTGCTCAGTAGTTGGAACTGGACATGGCAGAGAGTTGGTAATAGTTCTTGTATGAATTTGACATGTGCTTACAAGGCTGCTGGTAAGTGTTGTAGTATATCTGGCGATTTTTATGTCCCTTAGTTTCCTTTTTTTTTTTTTTTCCCTCACCCAAGCATGAAAATATTAAGCCCTAGCAAGGCTGTATTATTTTGGTTTAACCCTTGTATTCTTCTGATGCTTTTTTCCCATTTCCATAGACCCTTTTTCACAAAAGATCAAGTGCAAGTGGCTGAGTGCTAAATGACAAACCTAACATGTACAAGGCAATGTAAATGTTTCAGTAAATCTGAAGGTCCTTTTTGGATCTCACTAAAAAGGCTTCAAAAAATGTTCATGCATCTCATGTTAAACCTGTGTACAACCAATATGGTACTTAAGCAAATACGAAGGAAGCTTTACCACTGTTAAGAAGTTAAGTTATTCTGTATAACAAGAGAATGCTTAACTGAGCACCTGTATTCTGAACTGATACCAACTTCCTAGGGATTAGACTTACTAGTTATAAAGAATAACTGCCCATTAAAGAATTAAACCAAGCCTGAGACTTGAGTAGTTCAACTCCCCTCTTTAAAGGCTTCTCCAACCATCTTGAGGTACAAGTTAGAGCTAATACATTACACCTGCCACTGCAGTGGTGTGCAGTGCCCTTTCAGAAGCAGAACAAGTTACCTGGTGACAATTCAGGGAGTGCAGGAAAGAAACCTATGAGTATGATAAAGGGTGTTAATCTTTATGTAAGTTTCATATATGTAAGTATATGAAAAATTATGACTCTGTTGATGAGCAAGAAAAACAAGAGAGTGTAACATTTGCCTTAGTGGATTATGTGGAAGTGCTGGGGATAAAACACAACAATGCTGTGTGACTGTGTGTGTTAGTGATCATACTTTATTGCTACCAAATCTTTGGAAGCCTTTCTGAAATAACAAAGGACCATTTTGGTCCGGAGGAATCAAATACAATAGGCTAGTGTGTGAGTCTGTTTCCCCAGAACGTGTATCTGATCTACTTGGAGAGCAGTTTTGTTCGTTTCTTAGATGAAATATGGTGAAAGTAGTTCAGAGACATGTAGTTTTCTTGCTGGTTTTCCCGCTGTATGCTCACAAATTTATGGTACGGTTAAGGGACCTGTGACTTAAAATGACAGACATGCACATTACTCCAGTACCATGGAAACCTCTTTTATTCTCTCCAGAGGAAGAAAAACTGTATTACTTGTTCTAAAATGTTTGGTTGCAGTGTGCCTTCTTTTTGTAACTGAGAATTTTTCCTGTTGTCTTCCTTCATTAATCTTCACTGTTGAATTGTATTCATTAATCCTTGACTGTTGATTTACATGTCAAAAGTTCATCATTTGCTAAATTGCTAGATTGTGTGCTATGCCTTGTGCAACTGGTGCAAAAGCACGTTAGCGACATTGAGATGGCTACTCAAGATAAGACTATTACAAATACACAGGGAGCCTGTAAGGAACGGATAAATGGATTGATCAGCAAATAAATCTACTTCAGAAGTCAGAAAGCTTAGAAAAAAGGTAAGAACTAGCAAAAAAAAAAAAAGTGTTAAAATTAAAACAATGAAATCTGATAAAATTAAAACAAATAATGAAAGATTCGTTCAGTAAAAACTAAATATAATATCTAGCTTAAATGGAAAATATATCGCTCGGTTTCAGTGGAGGTAATGTTGAACTGGAAGAGGAGACAGGTCATTCCATGGCAACAAATACTCAGAAAAGCCCTGAAAATTTGCTACACTGGGGCAAAAATTAAGGTTATTTTTTAAATACTAAAATACTTACTGTGTGACATGCCATGTGCTATGGTAAGAATTTCTAACAGGTGGACTGTTTTAGAAACACGTATCTATTTTCCTTTAATATTGTGATCTGCAGCACAGATTTGTGCAGTGGCCTTAATTGAACAATCAAACAGTGTGATTTATTCCTCATACTATCTTGAACTGTTTAATTCCCTTGTAATCTAATGATTGTAGGTTTTGCAGAGTGCACTACTTCCTCAGCATTCTTGCAGCTTCTTGTCACTTCTAGGAAGACCTGTTTCAAGGGCATTGTAACATCCCAGCCGTGTCAGGCAAGGAAAGACTAGTTAGGCTCCGAGTCATCACATTTGTGCTCTATGCTGCATTTTTGTTTCCATGCTCCAGTCAAGTTTTCCAACATGTACCAGTTAATTACTTCAGCTCTTGATGTTCCTGGATTATGTTTAACCTTCTCTCATAACTTTCTCTGTGGAAAATGGGTACAGAGTGTTACAATTCTAATTTAATATCATTTTACAATAATCTTAAACTCTTGAGTTTTATATGTTGTGTATATGAAAACTCCCCCTTGTTTTCTTCTGCCGTAAAAAGGAACTCATAATTAGTTAGTGAAAAAAAGGAATTCCATGCCCCTATCAAAACAGGATGGAAGTTTACCAAAGGCCCTTTGTTGGTCTTTCTGAGAGTGATTTTTATCTGTGAGGTTTAATGGAGTCCTTCATGCTTGAAACATCTTTGGAGACAAGTGAAAATAATCTGTCAGTTGCCATGGACACATCTATGTGAAAACCTTATATTTCTCTTTTACCATGTGACTGCATACTGATATGTGCTATATAGAACAGACTGAGTGTCCTCAACTTAATTCCTAACGTGCTCTGTGACGTTCCTGCAACTCCCTACATGGCTAATTTACACAGCTTGCTTTCATTGCAGTCTGTATCAATTTTGGCAATTTCTTGCAAGAGACATGGAACCACAAGCTCAGTGATAGCTCATAATAAGCCAGTATCTTTGCTGTAAAGATAATTGTGAACATCATTAAATGAATGCTGTGCCAGGGGGAATGGGTATCCTTCCAAGAAAGCTATTCATTTATCCTGTGGTGTCAAACACAACAAACAAACTGTAATCAGCCTGAGCTTCTTGGGATTTCTGGGACTGGAAATTTCTCCTACAGTGAAAATTCAGTACACTCATATATGAGGACGGCAGTGTACCCTCCATCTTCTGGTAGCACCCTACAAGTCTTAGGCTAAACCTAGCGTGCTGTTTACTTCAAAAAATCTATCCGGCCAGATGCTTCTGGATGAAGAGTTACATATTGCTTTATCATTATACTAGTGCTAAAAATTGAGATGAAGGGAATTGGGGGATAGTGATAGGAGTAATGTAGATAATTCTTTTTATCTCCTTAAAATTTTGTTATTATATATATATATTATAAAGGATACAGGTTATATATGGGTTATGTATGCTATAAATCTAGTATAAGTAAGAAATGAAATGGGAATAAACTGAGCAAATATTGCTGAATTTATCTCTAATAAATTCATTTACTATAAAAATTATTTTATGAGGTCATAACAACAGTGTTTTGGTGAAATGTCCAGCTGATAGGTCTGCTAGCTTGTTCATCATACACTGTATATGGTGCATTTTGGGAAAATCCTATGTTTAATTCATGTTCATCCTACTCATTCTGGGCTCAAGGCAGGTCTTGAGCTCATAAAAATGCTCAGAGCTCTTCTGAGGTCCTTGGAGGGAATGACAAATCACACTGGTATAATAGTGGTTCCTTGAGATTTTGTACAAGCCAGGACTTTAAAGAGGAGGAAGTAACAAACTTCTCAGCCACATATATGTACATCAATGCACTAGCTGCCCTGTTACTTTAGTCACTGACTGATCACATACAGCTAATGGTAGTAATATTCCCCCATTGAAATGCGCAAAAGAACAATGTTGTTGATTTATTTCATTCTATGAAAACAGCTTTGGCAATATTCTCTAAAAACTGTCATATAATTGTATTTAAAAAAAAAGAAAAAATCAGCTTATAGTACTGGATTTATTTGGTTAAGAGTAGAGAGGAATAAAAAAGTCATTTGAGAAAATATGAGACCACAGTAGTTATGTTGGAGACAACGTGCCGTCCTATAGCTGATACTGTGTGAGTCCTAGAAGTCTGTATGACAATGGAGGAGAGCCTGCAGACCAAGTGGAATTTGTTTGCTCTTTCCTAATCATGGCTGATGGGATATTGCAGCCAGCTGGACTGCCCTATGTTGATGTTGTTGCAATAGCCTCATTAGGAAAATTGAATTGCCATAATGTAAGTGTATTTGCTTCCATCTGCCTGGAAATTTTGTGAACCTTTAGTGAATGCACTGGACTACTTGTCCAGAATCCGTTCTGCTATTTTGTTTTGATCTACCTGTGAAAGCTACTTTGCTTTGATCTAAGGAACAATGACGGGACTGAGTGACACTAAGCAGCCAGTTCTGCAGAAGATACAGTGAAAGGCTTGGGCCAAGGCTATGTAGCTACATTACAGGGAGACAGCATCAGCACTAGTGACCCTGAAGGACATGGAATGATAGGGTCATGAAGGGAATAATTCATAAATATGGTTACAGTACTACAGTAACATATGGAAAAGTTTCATGATTAGAGGTAGTTCAGTGTAAAAATGCCTGCTTCTGGCTGTGTACACTTGTCTGCTTTTGGTTTTGTACACTTGCAGCTAGAGGTGCTTTCCTCCCTCTTCCCTTTTGGAGACATATAAGAGAATAAGATGCCTGCTGTGATATATTAGAATAGAGAATGTTCTAGATGTGATGTTGTGATTAACCAGGTAACTGTTTTTAAGTTAAAGCAGAACTGAAATCTTTATTATCATTCCAAGATGATGGATATGTTAAAAGTGTTCTGGATTTGTTGGTGCTTTTCTTAGCTGCAGTTCAAAAGTAGAAGAGATTCGTGTAGGCGTTTGTGGAGTTGTTTGCTCCCGCAGTAGAGCTGGTGTATGGAGCTTCCCTGTCCGTACAGCAGTCCTGCGGGCTGCCTAGAATGGTAATCCTAGTTAATCAGGTTGGGTTTGGGATGCAGAAGGCCAGGAATAGCAGAGTTATTTTGTCGTGTGTATCAGAAAAGGTGGGAACATGAAAATGCAGTAGTATGTATGTATGTCTGCTCTAAACAAGTAGTAAAGGAAACTGTGAAATGATACCATGCCCTCCAAAAGTACCACAGTGGGCAGATCGGTAAGGCACTTCCCGCTTCCTCTGAGCAATCCCCAAAGCTTTGATAAATACAGCGGGATTCATCACATCCCTTCTTCTGCCAAAGCAAGACACTCCCATCAGTTTATGTAATAACATGATAATATTGTGCCTATTAAAAATAGATTATTACCAAAACCATTTCTTAGAAATCAGTCTGTGCATCCAGAGTTCTTTTCATTATGTTATTCAGAATTTTTGTAAACTCAGATTGTATTTATAAAGCAATCACAGTTGTTTCACACCAAAAATGAACTAACCTTATAAGTCAAAAGAAAAAGCCATTTTAGAATTAGTCTTTCATAATGTAAAACTTTTCTGGCAAAATATTTCTAATTTGAGCATTTTTGATATACAGCTGAAATTTCTTGGTCAATTAACCAGCACTGATTAAAGGAAAGGGAATTCCTTGAGTAAACTCATGCATAACATGTTAACATTTAATTCACTGCAGCCCTAAGGCATATCAGAGAATGGATGGAGCCATCTGGAAAAGGGGGTGGGTGTTTTTCTCTTGAGGGAATTCCATAATTGCCCAGAGAAGTCTCTACCATATCAGAAGCTCATCAGCATCATGTAACCACTTCAATAGATTTTGGTACTGCACTATTTACTTCTTAAAGATTGATTATTGAAAAGGAAAGTCAACTTTATATACCAGCTATTTGATTAATACAGAAGCAGGACCAGTTTTCTAGTTCTTTCATTATGATGTGGAACCGGAGGAGAGCTGTGATGTTCAAACTAAATCATTACTGTCCTTTTCCTTTCCCTGCTTTAACTATCACTCTTCTCATAGGAGAAAGGACAGAGGTGTGTTTTGTGCTGCCTGGGCAATGGAACGTCCTGTGTCCCTGCCTGGATTGTCTCAACCTTCTGACCAAACGAAAAGTTGCTTTATAACTGGATTTAAGTATACAGAATTATTCAGAATTAGGCGGGAATGAATCGGCATGATAACTGTGAAATAATTGGTCTGATAAGGTCAAGGTCAAAAGGTATATTTGAACATAAACTGTGTCTATTTCATGAAATTCAAAGGAAGTAAAAGAAAATTATGGATTAGAGAAATTGAAATCTAATTCTGTAGTATTTCTGGTGCCTCTTCCCTGCACAAACTGGCTAACTGAAGGCTGCTTAAATTCAAAATGAAGTGGCCAGGACCTCAGAAGACAGTGATGAAGACATTAAATGGAAATATTCTGTCATTAATATTCTGAAGTGTGCTCAATCTCACATGTCTTACTGCAGCATCTGCTTACAAAATGAGTATTGATGCAAAAGAAAGGGGGAGAAAAAAAAAAACCAACCTCATACAACTTAGTATAAATAGTGAAGTTTAAAGAAAGAGACATCCCTGAAGTTTAGAGGCTAAACCAAATATTAATCCATGGGAGCAAGCAAGAAGTCCTAAAATGGACTGAGTACTGAGACTAATGGTTAACATTACTTATCTGTATTTTATAATCTTAAGGGAAGTGAAGGATGGGTGAAGACTTCTTTGGTAATGGGGATCAAAAACCATCACCCATCTTTCCTTTCAAAGATTCTTTTATTTCTTGATTTGAGCTAGTTATTACTGGACTGGCATTGATATTAGTATTGAGAAGTAAATTCTACAGCTGTATTCAGTAGAAGAATACATCCGTATTGCTTTTGCAGGCTCAGATTATTACATTTCAGTATATATTAAAAAAAGAAAGGGAATAAAACCATACATGATTTATTGGTTGTTGGCTGAGAAACTTCTCCAACTGACATAAATGACAATATTTTAGGGGGGTGTGGGTGGGTGGATTAGCACTACCTTTCACAGCAAAAACCCCATTTATTACGTTATCTATACTGTGGTTCTAGCTAAATTAAAAAGTAATCCAAAATTGAACAGCTGTATTGATAGTTTTTTTCTAAAAAAATAAAGTATTTCCTCCAGATTTCTGAAATAACCTGAAACAGAGCTAAATCTTTCACCATAGATCAGTACTGTGGCACGTTAAGATTCTAGTAAAGAAATAATTTTTGTTATTTTGCATGTTCTGTCTGGGTTTTAATATTCATTTTAAAGCACACAGAACAGTGGTACTTTAATAGCAGTGAGATTTATAGCTGTACAATGACATTTTTGTAAATTCATGGTGTTGATTATTGGTTACACCACATTATTGAGTTCCATTCTGATGCAATTACTTATAGAAGAAAGTATTTGTTAATTTATCTAAGTGCCTTAAAATCTGAGTAAATTAAAGAAAAATTCAAAACAAATAAATATGATCTTTTGGTAATTCCATTACTATTACTTTTTAACAAATATATACTTCATTTTCACCTTCATTCACAAAATCATTTTCTGGAACTGTAAAATGTGTAACAAAGCACATGTTTTACAAGTACAAAATCCATTTTAACTCTAGTTACATGTCAGTGCCCCAAAGTAGAGAACAGAGCTGAATGTATATCTCATGTTTTTCTGTTTGTTACAGCAAATTCTAAAAAAAAAAAAGTGTAAAATCCAAATTACCAAAGAATCTAATATATCTATTCAACTGCGCTAATTACTGTTGAGGATAATTTTAATTTTTATGGAAATATGGACAAGTGACAGATACTAAGATAAATTAATAAATTGCCATAAATATCGTATGACTTTTTTTTCAAATTCTGCTGCTTCTACAAGATAGTAGAACAATTTTTAAGCATTCTGTGAAGATTCTTAATTCAAGTTCAGCTCTACATTTTTCACATCAGAAGTTTACATCCTTCTCTTATTTTTTCTGCAACATCTAGGTCAGAAGATTGCTAAACCTCAATTCTTTTGTGATTTTATAATTATTTCCTTGCTTGCAAATAGGGTTTATTTCTGTATTTCTTTACATTGCAGTGATAGTTCTAACTTGAAATTTAGGTGTCTCTTGTAAACCACCTTATCTGCATATGACTATTAAAATTCCAATATAGCGGATGGTTTTTCAGAAATCATCTCAAAATCTGGTAGTGTATAAGTTTACCAAAGGAATAAAGTTTTCTGCTTCCTATCAAATTTTATTGGTAATTTCCACATGGTGAAACTGTCTGAGAAGGTGTCCATCAGACACCGTCTTAAATTAACTGTGAGACTGATGGGTATAAGTCTTGCTTATTTCACTTGTCTAGATGAGGAAAGCTGTCTAAGTTTCTAGAGCAGTTACTGCTATCAACATAAATTTGCCATCTGTATAGTATATTAAAATATTTAAACCATTGGAAAGATTAAAACTATCCTCAGCTGACTGAAAATTAATATGGGATCATCTTTATCTGTGGTACCATTTCACTGATACAGAACTTATTGTAATGTGTAATACAAGCATAGAATAAAGAGATGTTTTTTCTGTGCTTCAGCAGCATTATAAAGCATGAATTCAGGACAACTGAAGTTATATATTTATGTTTTAAACTTGGTCAACAGAACTCTTATCTCAAATTCTTCAGCTACAGTTCTTATACAGTTATCTTCTCGTTTTGACTTTAACTATTAAAAATAATGGAGCACTGTGAAAATCTTCAGTTTCCTTTCTTTAACTTACTAGTTTATCTCACTTCATTGCAAGTTGTTTGTCAGACTGAACTTGCAACATCCAGGTATTGGTTTAAGTATTTTATCTGAATATCCAGAATATGTTCTTATTTGCTCTCATTCCTTATAAAATTGTAGATTTTTAATTAAAAGCATATATTTCCAAAGTTCTGTTTTAAATGTAGCTGAAGGTATAGATATATAAGTATAGATAGGTAAATACCCATGCAAGCTTTCTAGATTCAAAATTTTCAAACTGTCTTTCATATGAGCTCTTTTTAAAGTGAAAAAGACATCACAGTTCAGTCATCTATCCTCAGTGTTTATCCCCCAAAACTAAAAAGTATTCAAAGAACAAGTGAAATTATGTGTTAATGTCCTCTTAACTTCTTCACTTCATTATGTAGTTTGCTTGATTCTTTTTTTATTAATAGTATTGTTAGAAAGGTGGGGGAAAAACAACCTGTGACTGTGTGCTCAGGCAGAGAAAGCAAGGTTTCAAGAGATGCCACACATATGTCCTCTTTACATTTCTTATTTTCCTTCAAGGTGTTGTGTATAATGATTAGGAGGTACTGAAATCAATAAACATCCAATGACTATGCTTTAAAAAAACAGTGAAGGTACACTGACCATGAAACAAAGTTATGAGGAAAAAATGAGATGCACAACTCTTGGAAGTGCTTCCATGAATAGGTGGAGATTGTCCATGTGCCGCTGTGAAATGTTTCTTTTCCAGTCCTTTATCACATCCATGAGGCTCAATGCTCTGGAAAACAAGTCCTCTGTGACATGCAAATGCAAAAATTTAAGTAGATGAGAATACAGTGTAAATTCATCACAATCCTTGATTTCATTTGTTATCTAGGAGTTTAACTAAGGAAAACACAAAATCATCCAATGAATGAAAAATATTAAGCTTTTGTCCTTGTAATCTTAGGGAATGGAAACCCTGCAGACAGGAGGATTCGTCTGTGGAAACCTAGGAGGAGGTTTTTTGTTTAAATTGCTGTTGTGATCAGTTATCCATATAAGAATATAATGGGAGGAATTGTCTTCAAAGGACTAAAAACCTTTTGTAATAAAATTATTAAAAATACAAAACTACCAACATATTTCTGTTTCTAATTATCTATAAACTTTTTTTTTTTTTTTTTACCCGGACATTAAACAGTTTCCCCTACAGCAATAGAAACGTTGGGATTGAAGTTTCAGGCTACAGAATGACAACCTCCATATTTGTTACTGCTTTAAAGCAATATGGGACAAATTTCTTTTTAGATAGCCAGTGAATTTATAGCTGATGAGAATTATGGGTTTTCTGGCAGTGATCATACTACTAAAGAAAATGGCAGGATATTAACATCTAAGTCAAAAGCTAAGTGTTTCATAATATTGCTTTTTTCACTTGCATCATATGTTCTTCATCACATATAGCTCAGAACGTATTGTGAAATACTAAAGGCCTTTCTTTTTCCCTTTTAATATCATGCCACAATTTGCAATACCACATCATTCATGGATTATGGTTTGAGGAAACACACAGAAGAACAAGGTTCATTTTCTCTGTGAACTTTTCAAGGCTTTCAGTGGTTAAAATTTGACAGTTTTAAAAGTCACAAAAAATACAGTACTTAGTCTTTTTTCACAGAAGCTGACAGGTTCTGTGAAAATTCCCAGTTCCCTCAGTTGTAAAAAATTTGTGTCAGACAGCAATTGTTTTGTTTTTTGGTTGGTGTTTGGGTTTTTTTGCATACCTATGTAAGTTTAAAAATGTCTCTGCTTAAAAGTTTATTTGGTTCTCTTCATTAGCACAGTTCTATCGTCATTTCCTTTACAAAGTTTTTATTATCTTAAAGTTATAAAAGGTATAAATATAAATTGTCACACTTCCAAACCAGCAAGCACTGTTACTTTGCGTGGGGTTTTTTATTTGCTTTGGTTTTTTGTATTTTATGTTATGTTGTTTTTAACAGCATTTAGGTAAACTCATATCCATTGCTATCAATCAGACACAATATATCCCATAAATATTAGATGTATCCCTGTACCAAGGATTGCCAATAACTGCAACTAGTGCTTAAACATGTTCTAATATGTTATTATAGTATATTCTGCAATACTGGATGATCCCGAAACAGATTGAGTTTTATGAATCAATTACTCATTAAAATTGCCATGCTTAGCATGGATGAAAGCAAGTTACAGCGTCTTATATCTCCATTGATTCTGAGTCCACACCACCAATGGGAATCAATTTATTACGAGCAGACTCATTCAGTACTCCATAGATATCTGTTCCCTTAGATATGTTGGGAATGGTGAAGCACATCATAGCCATAGAGAGCATTTGCATTACAGCCCAACTGTTTTGCATGCCTGTAGCATTACAGATGCCTGTCTTGTCTCTATGTGAAACATTATTATGGACTTGCCTTCACCAAACCAGTTAGCCATACACTTGCTGCCGTTTTCAAAATAACACTTGTAGTTGTCCTCTGTACCTCTTTGGCTCTTTCCCTCATGTACTGTGGCAGCAAGGAGTTTGGATAAGTCTCTCAGCCAGCACTCTATTTTTTTTTTTTTCTCCTGTGGAAGTTTCTGGATCACTACCTATCATTGCTGATCTGTAAAGCAATGTGCTGCCAAATCTGTTTAATCCTTGTATTCCTGTGCACATGTGGGGATACAGCAACAATTGCATCATGACTTCTAAAACATATGCTTCCTTTGCAACTCTGTGATGAGAGAAATCAAAAAGACACAAAATACCATTTTTAGATGCTTTTGTGAGGTAATATTTTATTTTAGGATAAGCATTAGGAGGGAATAAGAATGTCATTTCTACATGGAAAATCTGGTTTTCCTACTATCTGGCAACATTTAGGTGTTGCAGGCATACATTTAATATTTTATGTATTTTGTTTTATTTTCACTGTTTTTTCTTCTCTTTAGAAAAGTCTCAACATCTTTTTAGTCAGATCTTTGTGACTATCTCCTGCATCTATCACATCAGGTTGCCATGGCAACGCTACAAAAATATTCAGAATCACAAGACGTTCATGAATCATTCTAGCCAGGTTTCTGAAATTAAAGTTAAAACAAGTATCTTCAAAGTGACCCTGATATCTATGTATCTCTTGAGACGTGTCACAGAAGTCCTGAGATCACTTCCCAAGACTAATGATGATGTCCATTTACAGATCTAGGTATGTACTGTACATGTTTGTATACTAGTAAAGCTTATGCACTAATTGTGCTTTAGGGGTTTTTTTCCCTTCTCCCACACCACCCCCCACGATTAAAAAGCACAAGGTTTAACCACATGTGTATCTTCAGTCACAGTTCAGTTTCTGTACAAGAGACAAACACAGAAAGGCCATCTCATCTCCTCCGTTTCCCTGTCTTCAGGCGTTGTCAGCTGTGCTGTGCCATTCTTTACAGACGCTTCCTTAAGCTGCTGTTATTGCCTCCACTGACGAATGGAGTTCAGCCTTATGGGTAATCCCACTGAGAGATCTTTGGACTGTCCTTACTGCTAAAAAGTTTTTTCCATGTCCTACCTGTATCTTTCTTCCTGAAATTTATTGCTATTATTTCTTGTTCTGTTCTTACCATGTGACAAGAAGAGATTGCTCCTTTCTACTCCCCAGCACTCTTTCATATAGTGAAGATTCTTTCCATATTTTACCTCCTTACCTATTTACCTCCCTGTGCAAAAAAAAAAGTCACATATTTAGGACCCATTTCTAGATCTTGTGTCATTCTTCTCATTCTCTTCTGGGTATTCCAACTGATACTTAGTCCCTAAAATCAGATCTAGAGCATCAGCTGGGGTTTTCTCAATGTCAGTACAAAAGCAGAAAACCAACTTCATGTTGCTCACAGAACAGTTTCTCTATCATAATGTAAAGACTGATTTTGCTCATTATCATGACATATGCTCAGCTAAGGCTCCATAGTAGTTCCTAGAACCTCTTTTCCAGAACTGTTGCCTGTACTGGTTTTTATGTACCCTAAAATTCTTGCTAGGTATAGCAAATTTATCTTACTCTTTTGAATAGCTTTTTTTTTTTTTTTCTTCCGGACCAAATCTCCTATTTGTCGAGATCAGTATGAGTCCTGAGCATATCTTCCTAACTGCTGGCAATCTTTACTAGTCTGCAAATTTAATAAACCTAATCTTTATTTTGTCTGCCAGGACAATATGAAATTATGGACTAAGAACACACACTTGTGCAGCCCTATTCAATGCATTCTTCTGCTTTGATAATGCTTCTTATCTGTTCTTTTTCAAAATTAAATGGAGAGAACCTCAAAATTATGGAGAGCTGCCTCAAGTGCCTCAGAATCTCATTTCTCTGTAAGTCTGCCGGCCTTAAGTTGTGCTGAGAATGGGATAACATATGTTTGCTTTGCACTGAAATATTTAAACTGAGGCAAATATCAGGTATCAGAACCACTTCAGATGTGGCAGTGTGGAGCTCCGGGGAGCCAGTGTGGGCAGTCAGACAGCTCTTCATGGTACCTGAGTTGCCCTGGTTAGACTGTTTGGGGAATCTGGACTGGACTGTAAAGTGCAGTTATTCAGGCTGCTAAGAAAATAAGGAGCTTTTGGAAATTTTGCTTCATGACTTTAAGTCCTACAATGTCAGTAAATTAAATAAAATTAAATAAAATGCAACACAGACATTACCAGGCTGGTTCCAGGAGAAAATTTAACACTTTCACAAGCATCTCTATCTTAGCTATCACGCTGCAGTAGCTAAGTGGTTTTGTTATCGTCAAGCTTTTCTTTCCTCTTTTTCTGGGTTGTTTAAACCTCTCATTTACTCAAACCACGGAAGGCGTGTTCCCCTTCAGTGCAGTATAGCACAGCAATATTAAGTTTGTCTTAACAAAAGGCGAAACACCAGTTATTCCCACTGGAATTAGGACTCCTCAAAGTAATTTCTGGCAGAGCTGTGGAAGGTGTATGGCAATAGTAAGTGAGAGTACATCGCAGTGTGCTGCATGTGTCAGCAACAGTTATATCAGAAAATTCTGGAGACCCAAAGTTTTGAATAAACATTAGTGTCTGTTGTGCAGCATTCTTTCTAAGCTAAGGTCACTAAGGTCAAAACCAGCACTTTAAACAGAAATGAAAATTAATGTGAAGTCAGAAAGGAAGAAACCTTAGGGAACAACTAGGAAACATCACCCATTAGGTTCCAATTCACAAATCTTTAGTGCAGTTCCTGCGATGCTTCTTTTCAAGACCAGGTTTCCGCAGAGGCTAACTTTCCCACTTTTCCTAATGTGTATCTTAGTGATATTGTTGTTATGAAATCTTTTATATAATCCAGCAAAATAAAAGCTCATCTGAGGTAATGAGCTGCTATAGAGCTCTATTATTTCAGAGGATCCTTTGCCAGCATCTCTTTTGAAAAATGTCCTTTAAACCTGGGCTAGAGAAGCAGCTGTAGCTTCAATATGGTTGGTTTGCCCACAGCTATTGCAAGTAGTGCTTCTCTGCTGCTCCTTTAGCTAGTATGTTTTCTTTCTGTGTGTGTTCTGTTTGCCTGGAATTCTCCTCTTGGTGTGACTCAGGATTACATGCATATAGAAATATTGCTGCTCTTCTATAGGGTTATTAGCCTTGGTTTTGGCTTTTGTTAAAGCTGCTCTGTTGACTTACAGACATATTGCCAATATTCCTCATGTTGATCATCCACCAGAATGCCAAGAAAATTAACTGTAGAGCTTTTATTGAAATTACAAATTTATTAAAAGCGATAGTGTCCATGTAAAGGAAAAAACTGCTCAAAAGAAAAAAATCATGTTAGAGGACATCATCAAGATCTGTATCTCCTCGTGTGTTATGTTTTAGAAAAAATACCTGATTTAGAAACAATTTAGGGAAATAAAAATCTAGGTTTAAAAGTAAAGTTTTAGTGTAGGTTTCACTTAGCTCACTCCTTCATGAAAAGAAACTTCTGTTTAACCTTCCAGTGGAACAATCTTTACTGGTACTTTTTTTTTTCTTATGTGTTAACATATTGAATAATCATTACAGCTGTAAAATACTGGGAAAGACAGTTGACCTAAAATTCATTGTTTCTTAAAAGTTGAAGAGCATAAAATTATTTTGAAAATGTATTAATAAATGTTTTAGTTGAATTCAAGGCTGCATAACTTATGTTTTTAATTGAATGACTTATTGAATTGACATAATGCTAGGCTGCGTGATGCAAAAACTGGTTCCTATATACATTTCGGGAAGTTAATCATTACTTTCTGTAAAAGTATGACTGTAAATCCTTATTTTAGGATAAGCATAAGTTTAAAAGGGATAATTTGAAAGATCAAAAGAGTTACTATATAATATAGGATTTTTTTGAAATTAAAGGTATTTTATCAGGAGACAGCAAACCTTTGCCTGCTCTCAGACTTAGGTTCTGCAAAAGGTTTGATGTGACATTCCTTCACATTTTTTTTGCAGTGTACACTCAAGATACATGCAATGTATCTGCAGACGTTTATGGTATACCTTCAGAGCATAGTCTGTTTTGAAAACTTGCAAAGCATTTCAGTTATTAAAAAAATAACTTTTCCAAGTTCATCTTTTACATTCTCCTCTCCCTTTGTCTCAAATATATTTATTGTGTCTTATCAGAAAATGTAATTTAGATGTTTGAATTGCTAAGATTATTTCAAAGTTTTTAGTTTCTCAGACATTTTAAAAACGGAATTTTCTCTGAACAAAAATTTATCCCTAAAACACACTTTTGTAATCCAAGTGACCATTCTAATACAAACTTTCTAATCTTACATGAAATCAAATATCATTGTCATTTGTTAATGTCTTGTCTTTCAAGGCAAAACTGCCTTAGGAGGAATAAAAAGGGGAATAAAATCATTATTTTGGTGACAAAGCAGCAGGAAAAAAAATAGGTAGTACTTTACTGCAGAATGGTTGCTAGACTTCAGAGACAGCAATTCTAGACCATGTATTCCTGTTGATATATATATTTCAAAACCAAGGGAGAATAAATACAATGTTCTGCACATGCTACTTTTGCAAAACACTATTTTTTTATTTTTTATTTTTAATTTTTTTTTATAGTGGATCAGAGGAAGGTATGTCAGGACATATGTGAAAATAGTTGGAATCTTGCTCAGCACCCATCATTCTCTCACCAAAGAAAAACACTTCTACACAAACATTACAGCTATATGCAAAACAGATTATAAGTTACAGAAAATTAATAGTTACACTGCTTATAGCTTCTAGAAGCATGCTCTCCCTTTAGAGTTTCCACCTTCTTACAAAGAAGTAGCAGAAATGACATGACCAATATGACGGAACTCAAAATTTATTCCATGTTCTATAAAGACTACAACTAGTTATCTTTTCATTGAACTTCCTAAGAGATGTCTGCTGCTCAAAATGTTTTGAATATCTCTAGTGAAAAAAGAGATATGAGAAAATATTCATACATTCAGCAGGCTTTCACAAGTGTGTTCTTACACAAATCATGTCCTTTGAAAGAAGAAAAATAGAGGGAAAATAAGGTTTTCTATAACGTCCAAAGATAATGTGCCTGCTTCACTGCACCTGTTTTAACTTTCTTTCACCACCTAAGATGAATTGTATTTTTCCTGGCAGGACTGAACAGGTAGAAAGCAAGTCCCACATTTCAGAAAGGCCAATCTAAAATATCTAGATTAAAGGTTATTGTTTCTATGGTATGTGTGTGTGTCTATATTTTAAATATATAGTTTCATGCTTTTAAACTTACTTTTATCCATTTTTTTAATGCTGAAACCATTTGTGCCTAGGCACAACAATATATACATAGATTTGTAAATCTGTAAATGTAAAGATGGAGTATATTTATGCTCTGTGTCATAAGAACAATCTTACTTGCATCATAACATATGTCTCTGTTATTTACTTTGTTATTTGTGCTCTTTGCCATAACCGCAGTTCTGATTCTGCTACCACATAAAATTCTCTCTGCTTCCATCCAGCATAAAGGTCTTTTTGAATATGAAATAAATAATGATGTCTTAATTCCAAGTAGCTACAATTAGTATCAGACACGTCTACAAGTCATCCAGCTCTCCTGGTTCATTCTTTTTCTTGTCCAGCTACAGTTAAGAATAAAAAGGCAATTATTAAAAAATTCCTTAGTTCTGCTAACTGTAACGTCTGTTTATTGACAACAGTCAAAACACAAATATCTCTGAATTATGTTTGTAGTGATATCCCGATATCTGGAGACTTCAGTATTGTCTGTGTTCTTTATACACATCAAGTGATTATGCTGATGCTCCAATACATTCAGCAGAGTTGAGTCATCAACATAATCTGTGATTCACGATGCTGGCAAAGAACTGAAATGATTCTGAACCATCTCCAGGTTAAATGAGCTTCTTTGCCCAAGTTTTAACAGCTACATAAAAACACACAGGTAGAAACCACAAGAGCAGTGTTGTTAACTCTGAAGAGAGTTCAGAGAGACCTCAGCTTTCCCAATAATTGGTTTTTTTTTTTCTCCAGGTGGAATGTCTGAGGGTTTTTTTCCCTGCATTTTTCCAAAATCCTTACTTGTGTTTAATCCCCTTATACAAACTTTCAAGGGATTTGTGCACATATAGGTATGTACTGGAGAAAAAGGGGGTGGAAAGGGTTAGGACTGAAGGTAAGAAATATCCTGGATTTATATAATCCTTTGCGGGGAGCAAGCTTGAGAGTTCAAGGATTTTTGAATGCTAAATAGCAAGCAGTGCTGCTTTTGTGAGATTTTATAACTTATAAATTACTTCTGTAGTTAATACTATGCATAAGACGCATTTGTTTTATAAGTTTTACCTTAGTTGCTTCATCCATAGAAATTTTCAATAGTAAGTCTGGCTTCTGGTTCTGCATGTATTGCTTCATCTGCTACTCAGCAAGCACTACAGGCAGCACCATTCCTCAGCCCTAAGTATGCTTGTGTCTGAAGTCTTTCTTGCTTTCCTTCTTCTTCATCAATTTAATTTACTGCCC
The DNA here is from genome assembly GCF_015220075.1 of Falco rusticolus. Lineage (NCBI taxonomy): Eukaryota > Metazoa > Chordata > Aves > Falconiformes > Falconidae > Falco > Falco rusticolus. Next base: position 13,472,454 of record NC_051194.1, on the reverse strand, counting down.
TTTGGAATATCTTCCAAATGGTACCTATTTACTCAGTCTGTTGTAAATTTCTTGTTATTTAATACATAAATTTGGGATCTCTGATATTTTCCATATTATAGGCTGCTGTTGTTGTTCTCTGTTTTCTACTGTTAAAATTTATTAATATTTTAATATATATATATAATTTCTTAATATCTCACAAACCTGAAAGCTAACTGAAAATGGGTGAAAACCTATCTTATGCTGTGGTCCAAATATTGCTGCGTGCATTTATATAAAGAAAACTTGTACAACTCATTTTTAAATTTTACATACAACATTCACATAGAACCTGAACTGAAATATTTTGCTGGGGCAGGCCCAAGGAAAGAGGCAAAACCGTGAGATGTGTGAACTCTAACAGGCAGTAGCTCCGAGGCTGAGCTCTGCCTGCCAGGCAGCTTGATTAGCTCTGCGGACACCAGAAACAACAGCCACCAATGACACGGTATTTACAGAACATTCTCTCCTTGAAGGGATATAAGCATAACCCTGATATATTTGGCCAAGTATTTAGCTAAAATTGTCAAGAGCAGCTGTAGATGTCTTCAATTTCAGTGATTGGTAGTCTCTAAATGCATTGCTATTTTGTTTCTTCGGTGAAAATAGGTTGGGTTTTTTTCAGTTCCCCAGAGCTGCTGGAGCTGATGTTTTTAAAATCAGGCCAGTTTTTTAATTATCAACTTTAAAAACAGGTTCAAGACCCACCCCTATGAAAACTTATGCTGAAGCACTACCAAATTATGATAATACAATAACCCCGATTTATTCAGTGGTCCATTTTGGTGGGTAAAGAGACGTTGTATTGTACTTCAGCATTCTTGCATATCAGCTAAAACTGATCTGTATTTTCAGCAGTTTATTTGATTTGTTTCTTGACTTAAAATTTTGTTTCTCTTGATTCAGTAGTCTCATGTATTTCAATTAGACCCTATATTATGTTTTTGTATATTCTGACACAGCAAGGGATAATTACAGTTATATTATTTTGTATGTTTGCTGGTATAACGTGGCTTTAGTAATTTGTTCATATACCACTGGATTTATATAACGCAGAACTGAGTTTGACCCACTAAGTATCTTCCAAAAACCTACTAAATATTTAAGTGGAAACAAACATAAATGGAAAATCTGTCTCCTGATGATTTATCATCAATTACTCTTGATAGAAAAAGTATGCACTTTATTTCTTAATTAGATTGGTTTGTTTAAGATTACTACCCACATTGCTCTGATTTTAACTTTTTATTTAAATTCTCTGGGTTGTTTTTATTTGAAGGTTTGTGGCCATGGAAACACAACTATGGCTACCTTTGAGGGGCGGAGAATAAAGTAGATGAGCATACTATAGAAAACAAACTGTTAATTGGCCCTAGGTTTGGGGTGAGGTGGGGGGAAGGGGAAGGGAAGATTGTTGTATCTGGAAGCCTTTGTGTTTATTTAATCTATTTTTATTCTATGATGTATTGTTGGAAAGGAAAATCAAAACCTCAAAAACAATTTGAAGAAATTCAGTACATTTCATTGGAAAAATATTTGGATTTTGCTAATCTGCTTTATGTGGAAAGACACTTCCACCGATTTTTCTTTATTTCTGCGCAATATTGTGAAGCATCATTAACTGAAGAAGGTGTTACCTCTGGTTCTGATTCTGTTCTTTTTGAATGCAGAGATATAACTGATAGAAGAAGCTTTAATGTTTACTATTTCATCACTACACTAATAATATCCCAATTATCTACTGATAGACTAATTGATAAATGTACCGCTATTATAAATTTACAGCTCTATCACTCTTCACACGCTTACCAATCACAACAATTTGTTACTGAGGTGCAGTTCTATCACTCTTTACCCATCTACACTGAGTCTTTTGGATATAGACCTAGTGGGGAATCTGAGAACTTGTCAGGTGGGTCATCTCCAGCTCCACAACCCACGTGGTCAGTTTTACTATAATCTGCTGGTGTCAGCACTCCTACCATCGCAAAGGTCCCACCTGCTCTTGTTCAGTGAACAAATACAGTTCGGTGATGAGTAAGGTTCATTTTGACCCTTATTCTATTTTTTTTTTCTGTTTCTTGACCCTCCTGTTTGCCACTCTTGCATCTTCCTTTCTCTGCCCCAGTCTGCTCTCAGATAAGGATCCTGCCGTAACTGTTTTAGTTAGGATACCTGTTAATCCCTGTTTTGCTTAAATACATACCCAAATGTAATATTTCTCATGCTGTTACCTAGGTAATCTTGATGTTGCATGGCGTTACTCTGTGACTGCCTAAGTACAGTTTGCCTGGTAAGATTCTGCTCCAAAAACACCTTCTCAACTTTCTGGTTCGTACTGGTTACATGTCGTTTACTGTGCTGCATACTTTCTAATACATTCCGTTCTGTGTTAGCTTTGGTTCCTCTACTTTTCGTCTTACACAGAAACAGTCTGCATACCACAGCAAACTCATCGTGATATATGCTTTTCTTTTTCTTTTTCTTTTTCTTTTTTTTTTTTTTTTTTTTTTTTTTATGATTACAGAGTATCCTGTGATGCTTAGGACACATTAATTAAAGAAATAACGCATAGGAGTTTAATCACAAATTAGGCAAGATATTGTAATCTCAATGATGAACCACCATGAAGCTACCTAAAATTTGATTCTACCCTGAAGGAACTTTGAGTGAATTCACAGGTTCTGTATTAGGCAAATAATTTTACCTTTTATAGGGCTATATATATATATAAGTATGTGCTCTATTTTATATATATATATTTTTAATATATGCTGTAGATTTAAAGCCATGATTGTTTGATTTGTATACAGAAATAGTAGATACAGTCCAGCTGTCCCTATCAATACTGGGGTGCAGGTACACCCTGCAGGACACCATTCACCAACTGTGCGCCCTGATGTCTGTGAGCATATGGATAAAGAAAAAATAGGAGTATTTTTGAGTAATAGAATAGGATTTTCACGATTCAGTCACACTTCAGTAGGCTATATCTACTTATGTAACAAATATTTTTATCAAAGCCAGAACCTTTACAAGACTTGCATTTCCTGGTTCACTGGTGTTTTTTACATAGATATCTAGTTTATAACCTATTTTTGTATTCTTAAACCCTTACTTTTTTCAGTGGAGGAGTACTAGGGAATATGATCCTCCTTTAGTTATTTTTCATGGTCCTAGTTACAGAATGAAAACCATTCACTTTAACCATTATTTTGTTCTTGATGCAATTTCTTAGCTATTAAGGAACTTTGTACCCGTCAGAGTATTTTTCTGTCCTGCACCAATCTTTCAGCATTTCTGTAATTTTTTTTCAATCTTCATTACACTCTTCTAGTGTTCATATTTTTCTCTTCCCTTTTAACTGAGGCTCTGAACACATCTGTAGGTCTTTCTCGACTTCAGCCTTTCCACAGTCATTTGGAATGTATTTCTTGCATTCTTCCAGATGTTTGGTTACTCTTTACAATTTCACCAGTTTATTCAAAATAATGGAAAATTTAACTTTTAGAAATATGTAACACTTACTATTCTCTCCCTGCTTCTTCAGAAATTGTTATTTTCTATTTGCTAATTCTCTCCTGGTTTAGAAAATATTCATTCTACTCATCAAACCTTTGAGGCTTTGGCAGAAAGTTGCAGAACTCTGTGAGAATTGTTTCCTTATGGTTTCCCTTTTCCCCTTTCCTTTAGCCCTCATAAATATTGTGTCTAGCATACTGAGCCTTAATCCTACCTCTGCAGCACTGAAATATATTCCAGTATTAATTTGCACTAAAGTAGGAAACCAGTACTAATTTTGAGCACAACGAATGAGAGTGTAGTTAAGTGTTAATGTTTAAAAATAAGTATTAAAATACTTTGACAGCAAAATTGTAGATGCAGTATTATCTAGAGAGCTATAAGGAAGTTAGTTGAGCATGCAACAGTTAGAAATATGAAAACCTCAAGGGAGCAGGAACTGTACATTTTCCATTTTATTTTATCATTACAAAATGTAAATGCTTCAAATGAGCTACTTAGATTTATATTTTCACTAAAAGCCTATGGTAAGCCTCTTACTGCTTTACAATTACGTTGCATTTAGTAATATGCAATTAAGAAAACAGTTTTCTAGTTTATAAGTACCTCTTACTAATAATTCCCAAGGTAAAGAAAAAATCTTTTTTTCAGCCTAAATTTCACCTAATTTTCTGACAAAAGTTATCTAGCAGTCTGTGTGCATGTTTTTCAGTATCACGGAACAAGATGCTAAAAATGAGAGGCAATCAATTTTGCCTGCCTGACTTGGAATCTTTTCAAGGCGGGAGGATCTAACTTTATTCGGAATGTGCTGAGTACCAACCCACAGAAATTTGGTTTAAAAAAAAAAAGTTGCTTTTTAAAAAAAACAGCCTATCATAAATATATGTCTTTCTGTTACTATTTACAAGATTTAACAATACAGATGGTGATCTGCTTTTATTTCAACTGAGAAAAAGGAATAAAGGTCAAAATAGTAATACCGCTCATAAATTTTTCTAGCTGCATTGTAGAGCATTCATTATCTGACAAGGCTTTAAGGGTTTTATCCAAGTCCATTGAAGTGAATAAAAAAGATATTTTAATGTTCTTATGTGACTCAAAAATCACAGGATCTATTCACAGTAAAGATCAAAGATTCTTTTGGATGTTTCAAGCATCCTCTTCCTCGTCCCCATGCCCCCTTTTCTCTCTATGCTTTAAACTCTCTGCTGGGTTTTTTTCTTCTTTTTTTTTAATGCAAACTGATGATTCATAGTGAGGACTAAGAATATACTTTATTCCTTTTTAAAATGACAGCACTAGATTCTGAAATCTGGCATAGCTGAAAAGGGTGTACTCGAACAGAATTTAAAAGCTACTGCAGATCTTTGTAGTATGCAGTGGTAGTTTTTTTGGGGGGTTGAGGTTTTTTTAATCCCTCTCTCTTAAATGGTCTAAACTTTATCATTAATTGATATGATTAATTGATATGATAATTGGTATGATTAAATTCCCTTTCTTATTTTTAAAAAAGAGGATAATGCAGAAATGCAAATGAACTGTTGTCTATATTTTTTATTTTAATTGTGAATGGAAATGAAGCAGGGGTAAGCTTGTTAAGTAAACTGCCTCGGGTTTGGGGATTTGGTGGTTTTTCCCTTTCTAATCTCAATGAGGAGCTCTTTTACAGAGCTTTGCTCACTTTCACCGCATCATTAGAGTGCATGCTTTGTGGAGTCAGTATTTTAAAATGAAAGTCATGTGATTTCCAGAGGATTGAAGTGTTAATTCATCATACTATACATCCATCTGTTGGCAACTAAGATCATAAGGAGCTCTAGGAAGAAATGACAATTCTTCATGGGTATGTTTTTTTTCTAAAGGGTCTTGGGTTGAAGCATCTGTTCATCCAGTCACCATATTCCAATAGAGACTGTCTATTTATTTTTGTTTCAGACATGTGATACAATGGGTTAACCCTTAGTTTCCTGAAAACACCCATGGCCTGTTGGACTGCGTGTCTCATATTACCCTCCCTTTTATGTCAGAAAGGCTTTGTCATATGGTACCCAGACTTAAAAAAACACACCATAATTAACAGATTTGCTGGGACATACGAAGTGCTTGGCAGGAAGAAAAAGTTCAAGAGAAGATAATAAGATCTTCATAAACAATCAAATTCGTTTTGATTAGGGCTATTCTTATTCCACTGTTTCTAGTGAAGGGTAAATAATAAAATGACCAGACTGTACTGTTCCAGGGAGACGCTGTGTTGCCTTAGTGTATCTTTAGTCCTCTTTCAAATGCCAGTATGTCTGAATGTCACAGGCAGAATAGTCTTATGAAATGCCACTTCTGCAATTATCATTTGCAAAGAAGGAAGTGCAAAGGAGGAGATGAGAACTGCAAATCAGTTTGGCTTTATGTTCTAATTAAGGTTTTGATCAAACATCCAGCTATCTTTCCTGATCCCTGCTGCTAGATATAGAGGCGGAGAAAGCCTTGATGTGAATACGGGGAAAGGATCTTCCCTTGTAGGTTATTGAGAGGAACAGGCCCTCTTCTCCTGAAGAACTACGCCTCCTAAAATGCAGGGCTGCTGCCGCCCACAGTAACAGGCTGTCCCTGGTGCAGACCGGTGTCTCCAGGGCTGGAGCCTGGGTTTAGGGCTGTCTGCCGTATTCTGGGCACAACAGCACTGCCCCATCCTGCTGTGGTTTAAGCCCTCCCCTGCCTTCATTACCCCTTGTATTGTCCTTTCCTACTGTGACACTGCATGAGAAAACAAGCCCTCGTGAGATGGGGCTTAGTGAGAAGGGAGGTACTAAACCACTCTGACTTTCTTTCCCTCACACCTGGAAATCCTGACATGATTAGAATGTGCAATTTGCGCTATATTTTTAGTTTCTTGGCATACCTTGTAGTGAATGAACTTAGAAGATTTGAGATTGACATTTCAATGGTCTTCCAGTCAGTCTTAGAGTCTTTTATGTTCCTCAGTCCGAACATCCAAGCACATCATCATGTTGCGTATCTCTCCTCACAACAACCTGTAAGATTCAGTAATGATGTTATTTTCAGCATCTAAAATGAGGTACAGGGAGGTTACAGGCAAAAATCACTTAGATTAATCATACGCCTTTAAAATTAGCCAGCGGTAGGCAGTAATAGCTGCAAGGACTTCAACAGAATTCTGAAAGGCAGAATCTCAGCCTACATGTTCAGTGCAAGGTCAGATGGAAAGTCTATGACTTACACACACAATCTAATCTCTGGACAGTCCTTTCCAATTCAGTCATTCCAGCAGGCAACTGGAAATAAGCCACAAACATAGCCAGTGACTGAGGTTAGTTATTTTGGCTGGAACTGATGCAAGGAACATCACATATTGCAAGGCAAATGCTCTCAGTTAGCAAAAATAAGCAAATTTTCATGTTCTGTTGCCTAAAATTGTACCTGAATTAAATGCATCATTTTATGGTAGTTATACCTGATACACGGTATTTACAAAATCTTTTGTAAACGTATTACACTGCTTCTGTATTCCCTTCCTAATTTATTCCAGCTATGTTAACATTTCTGAGACATAAAAGAAAAATCTGAATAAGCTTCTGTTTTGCAGATAATAATCGTAACAGAACATGCTAAAGAAAATCCAATCGAGGAAATCATCATTGTGGGAAAATTCACTGGTCTAAAATGCTGTTTATTTTCTCACAATTTAAATTCACATTTTGAAAAGGAAATCATTATTCAGAGTTATGCAGAGGAGACTTGAAGGTGGAGGAGAGAGCTTAAGTCTTTCCCAAAGAAAAATAGAGATGTTGCAAATGCTTGTCTTAGTGGAAGAAAGATAACAGAATTTATCTGTTAATAAAAATAGAATAATTTCAATATAGCAGTTGTAGGATGTGTACTTGGTCAACTTAGATGTAAAATTAAAAAGAATTGGGATCACAATTAAGCCATTGATAATGCTTTTTGTAATATAAAAAAACCAATCAAATGTTTGGTTGTACAACCAGATGTTAGCCATTTATAGGCTCTGAAATAATTCTGCCCATGACAGCACCGAGTCAAAAATGCTCTGTTGGAGTAGCAACGCTAACAGGTTATGCAGAAAGTGAAGGTTCACTTGGTCGTGCTGGGTCGCTGGGAAGTTATAGCTGTCATATATACAGCACCCTGTCCTGTGAGAGAGTTACTGCTAGGCTGTAGGCTGAAGTCATCAAACCCCAGAAATCTTTAAACTGAAGCTTCAAGATTTTTAGTGGCAACATGCCTTAACCTGAGTGGTAGCTGAAAGTCGTCACAGCAATCTCGGTGTGGGGTGCTTGTACGTGAAGACCTAAGCCTGTGCTCACGGCTGTTGCATCTGCAGGGATGGAGGAGAGAGAGCACTCTCTGTCTCAGGACCCATCTTGTAATGCGACCAGAACAAAGATTCCAAGTTTGATATTTCAAGGCACAGCTTCAAACTTCTGTATTCAGGCTGTGGTAAGCAAGGGATGCTTAGTGTATTTGACTCCCGTAACTTTTGAACACAGCCATTTCTGAAGATGGCTGCTCACATATCAATGTTGTGTTTAAGTCCATTTTACAGCAGTTCAGAAAAGAGTGGACAACTTTAGCTCTTTTTTAGCCAGAGATGAAAGCAGGAACACTATTGATGTTGGCAGTTCCACAAATTGATTAGAAAAGGACCACTCCATTTGTCATTTCTTAGAAGAGGCACAGGGCAGATTTATCTTAGTCACAGGCTGGTTGGATAACGTGACTAAAAGCGCAGCACATAGAAATATCCACCTCCTTAGGGTTTTGGTATGTTCTGGGTTGTTTTTACTGTTGACTTATATTTAGAATGTATTTTACTGTGTATTCACAGGTATCTGTTGATGTGCATGTGTGTTTTCACCCTGTTTGAATTGGTTAAAGGATGATTGATTCGATGGGTTAAAGGATGATTGATTATCATTTTGAAAACTATGAACAAGCAACAGAATTATTAAAACTACTTTGAACTTATTTGTATGTCAAATCCAATGAATGCTAGAGGTGAAACAACAGTAAAAGGGTTGTTTGCATGACTTCAGACATAGGCTATTAATTTGCAAACACAAGTGTTTCCACTGTGAGGATTTATTGTCATTAGTGTGGTGTGCAATAAATAGGAAGGACATTAAACTAAAAAGATTTGAAGTTAATACAGGCTTGTTCCTTCTTGTAGAGTATTTATAAAATAAAACATGTCATTTCTTAAAAACTTTAAATAACCTGAATGCTTTTGTACTGTGAATATTTAAAGGATATCTAACGTTTAAACCACATTGCCATCAATATAATTTATATGTTGAAAACCATGGGGAACAAACATCATTAAGTGATAAAGTGATCACCATCCTTATAAAGATATTTCATTCTACCTTATATGCAGATTGTAAGATATTATTTGATCTGCTATTATCTGGCTCCTGAAGGGGAGATGTTATTCTTTCAATAGTAGATAAATTAAGCATTTTCTTGAAGTGGTCATTTTTCAGCATTGAGCTGTCAGTTAGACTTAAAAAAGAAAGACTTTTCTAAGCAAAATAATGCTTAAAATTTAATGATGTGATGAAGAGTCTCTGGAATTACATATCTAATATATAGTGGAGTACTGAGCCATAAGTATTCTCACACCATAACTGACTGGGCTTGCAGATTCACTGTATATGCAGTACTCCTGTACATAATCAAGTAGGCAGAAACAGTTCTTTTAGAACTCTGAAAGCACCCTCTTTTGTGTTGCATGGCTAATTTGGTAAGGGATTAATTGTAAATTGAAACAGACATGAAAAATAATCCCTATTTTAAAATATGGTCTTGATAGAGTCAAAAACCTGAAATAGCAGGTTCGTTTCTTGGATTCTAGCTAATAATATCCTTACCTAGAAAATAATTCCACTGCATTAAACTAGAGACACAGGCATTTTATTCCTGCAATTAGTTTCGACCCACATATGGCAGAACTTTACAAATAATAAGCCAGATTAACTTTCAGGCTACTGAGTACACAAAGCAATTATTTCACATCTTCGCTGCACCATAAGCTGCAGTGATACCAAACTCACCTTAAAACAACATGAAATAATTTTTAGTCCTATAGTTGAAAAGTTTCGTCCAGGAAAATAGATACTTTATGTAGTTTGAATTTTTTTGTATATTAAGTGACTATTTTCCTTTTAATTGAAAATTAATAAACTGACAGAAGTCTCGAGTAACATTTCAGGTGTAATACAAAATATATTCTATCCTGACTCACCTTAAAGCTTGGGTGTAGTCTCTTTGTCATTCTTGTTGAAGTTCTTGGCTCATCTACCAAAGAGTTGAAGATGTGTTCCAGTAAATACCATTAATGATGTGGTTATGGAGATGTGAAGCTAGAGTGTGATTCTTCAGGGAGCACCTACACTGTCAGTCTGGCTCTTTGTTTTTCTCCTAGGATCCATTCACTTACCGTTACAGCATCTAATTTCCCCCCTGGGCTCCCTCCTGAAGTGCGTCGGCTAAATCTCTCTATGGGAATCTGGGCACAGCCGACCACATAGGCTCAAGGGTTTTTTCCGGAGATGCTGAACACGCTGCTCACCTGCTGCCCAGGGTTTCCTCTGCTGATGTTGCAGCTGCTTCAACATTCTCACACCCCCTTCTGCCTCACAGCTGGGCATTTAATACTCACTCGGAGAGTTACCCTACAGAAACACTTTTACAGGTTACAATGTGGAACCCTCACAATTTTAGGCAATCAAACCAAATAAAAGAATACAAAAATAACTATCTTTTGCCAGGCCACAGGAATGACATGGCATTTATGTGGACACAGCCAAATCTGCTTTGGAAACTAATAGCTATGGGCAAGGTGAGCATGAGACCGTCCAAACCAGCTGGTCCTGGCACATTTAACAGTCGCGGTGGACTGGGTAAACCAGATCCTTTCAGACTTAGAGCTGGATCTCCATGTCTCAGATTTTCCTGTTTGAAAGAGAGAAATGAGCTCGCCGCTGCAGTCATGTAGCTGGATGACAGCACAAGCACTCTGCCTGAGAACCTGAAGCTGCTGCCTGACTCAATTTCACAGGGAAGCTGAGAGAAAATCGGTAATGTTATTTGGTCAGGTCAGAAGAGGCTTGAGATCTGGTTTTGAAGCAGTTAGGGATTAAGTAAAGAAAACACTGACAGTTTTGATATCTGATAGAGAAAATGTTCCAAAGGAGGGCAAATGGAATATCAGAGACAGATGGATAGAAAATGCCATAAGGGCGTGCTAAGGTAAGTGAAGATCGTGAGGAAGAAATGTAGCTATTAGGAGTCTGAAGACAGATGACAGCTGGTGAATTTTGAATGTTCCATGAAGAAGAAAAGCCTGAAGACTGTATAAGGGTTAATGACATGGATAAAAAGTCTGAAATTATCTTGAAGAAATCCTATTGCCAGAGCCTCTAAAACTGACTATTACAATTCCATGAGAATACTGTTTCAAATGCACAAGTGGGCTGAAAAAGAAAAAATTGGATTTTTTGCTAGGTATAGAGTAGTATATCAGAAATATCAGCTGATAGTTTACAGTGTATGATGGCCACCAGCACAAGCAAAGCCATGTTAGTGAAATGAAATCAGTTAAAGCCAGTGGGACTGTGGTGGATCAGATGCAGGCCCCAAAAGTGCAGCTGAATTCCAAATTTCATTTTGAAATATTCTAGAAACCTAAGAAAAGCCAGATTCATTGGACTGTAACTTACATTACAAAATTTTACATGGAAAATTTCTAAATTATTCCAAAAGTAAATGCAGTGCTTGTTAAGATAGAAAAGAACTGCAGATGTAATTCTAGTCACATAAGCCTGCAGAATGTAAGACTAGAATAAATTAGGTTGATGGAAAGAGAAATGAAAAGAACAAGAATGGTCCAGATTCCTTGATATCCCAGAGATTTGCCTTGTTCCCAGTGGCCATTCTCACAAGCCTGAGGCTGCAAGCCTGCTGTAATTGATGCCTGCTTACTGCTGCTGCGCTAGCCAGAGATGCGCTACCTGAGCTGCTTGTGGTCTGCTTCTCAGTTACCGTCCTCCGGGTGCATGTTATCCAGCCACAATGTTGCACACTTAGATTTTTTTTTCCCCAACAAATCTGGTTGAAATCCAACTGGCATGGAAATTGCTGTTACAATCTAAGGTTCATATGCAAATAAAGGGTTGGAAACATGAACAATACTGTGGCAGGATGAGGCACTTTCCCTTTAGACTCCAAATATATTTTATGCTCATTAGCCAATATTCAGATCCCCTAACATTTGGCAGTTTCAGAGTTAGGACATGTGTAGGAATACTACTTTTAAATTCTTGGTCTAAAATCCAGTTAGTTATGTAGTTACTCTAGACAGAAGTTCATCTACAGTAAGGTCATTTTCGTCCTTCTCTCTCTTTTTTCCTTTTCTTTTTGTTTTCTTTTGCATGTGTGTTTGTGTTTTGGTTTGGTTTGGTTTAGCTGCCATTGATATTATTTGCTGTTTCTTAGGAGTCTGGAATTCTCATTGCCCAGTTTAGGTATCTCACTTCAACGCTAACATTAGAGGCTCAGCAAGCCTTAGTTGTTTCTATGGTAATTGGAGTTGGGAGGATGGCTGACTTGTAAAATATGTGACCTGAACCATCCTTTAGAAGTGTTTGTTGCCTCAATCACGTCAGTTATCTGCCTGAAGTCAGTAAGGTGAATACTGTGCACTGGCCTCTATTTCAAACATGCTGATTTCTTCTTCTACTGTCATGAACAAAAGTAGCAAGAACTTGGCTTCCATCAGTCAAGCCCGAGGTATTCTGAAGCAGAACACTTAGAAACTGCAGAATGGTGTTTCTTTTGACATTTATGGCTGGAACATAACGTCAACTACTGTGTCACTTTAGAGCCTTTCATTTGTATGCCGTTTCATACTTTATTCAGATGTGAAATGTATCATTAGTGGGCAAGACGTTGTCACTCTGTGACTAAAACTTCCTTATACAGGAGCATTTTCAACATTTTAAATTTTTTTTCTTAATAACTAATATGAATAATTATATTTCCGTGGTAATGAACATATTTATTCTGTGAATTCCTGTGACCCTCAGTAGATGCTCTTAGTATTGCACTCCTTAAGCATATCCATAACTTTGAACAGTTCTTACTATTCTTTTATTCTTTTGCTACTAAAAATCCTTTCTGTAAGTATTATAGAATAGAAAAAAAATCTTCAGGGCATGAAGTGCAGATGCCCATATGCTACAGTGTTGGAAACTTTAAACCAGTTGTTGGCATAGATAAAAGAAGGCAGGCTGGAAATGTCATTGAAATGAGCTGATTGTCAGGGTGATATAAAGAGAAGCAGCCTGAGAGTTGAGGAAAATCACTGCTCTCTGAAAAGTCTGATAAAAATGTGCAGATTTTATCAACAAAGTCACAATTTAGGTCACAAAGAGCCCAATTCTATCAGTTATATTTTTGCCCAACTAATACTTTAGCTTAGAGAAGAAGTAAAGAGATTTCAATGAAAGAGATTAGCAAAAAAGAGAGAGAAGGAAAAATTGAAACACATTCTAGACAGTAAAATCCTCTTTTTCTCCTGCCAGCAGTTTCTGTGTACTATATGCATCTTTAAACTGGCCTAGAGCATGTGTTTCTAGCAGCTATACTGTGGAATCTGTGGATCAAAAATGTTAGGTAGGAGGTAAGATGGGGTAGCTTCAGGTAAGCAGAGAAAGTTCCATTTCAAAGAAATGCAGAAGCTTTGGTACAGAAGTTTTCAGGCTTTGTCTCTGCTAACAGCTGTGATACAGGAAGGCAGTGGTAACTCGTGATGAAGTAATTTTACAAGTGGAATGCAAATTTCTGTTGACACGTTCAGTCCTAGTTTCTAATTCATGAAGTGTTTACATTCCATATCTTTCAAGTGGCTAGTAAACAGTAAGCTAGTTAACTTCTTTGTGATGATAACTAAGGTGAGCTAGGTGACCAGACTTGTTAATTTTGGTTTTGAGCATCCAAAGCTTTGCTTGCATTATAGGCCTGATGCTTGTAAGTGCTCCATAGACAGCAAACGCTTGGACCAAGTTTTGTAACACCCTTCAGTGTCTTGAAGTAGACTATTGTCAGATAAGCGCTGTGTAGGTTCTTAGAAGGTATAATGTTTCCATCACTGCTTCACTGAATGTGGAAGCATAATGATGAAATGTTATCTGCCACCTCTACTCTACTGTAGGTCTCGTGGTGTTGTACTCACAGTTGTGCAGCAGCAGCGACTTCAGCAGACACAGTTTTGCTCCATTTTTATCTCCAAATTGGTTATGCAAAACTTTTAGGATAATTTTTTTAGACAGATTCTCTGTCCACTGTCTACTACACCTGTAGTAACACTTCTGAAATAAATATCTATGCTTATTCAGGACGTGAGATAGTTACTCCTTTCTTTAGAAATTTTGCATGAAAGCAGACACGTCTACAGGTACCTCTTCCTGTCCATGAATGCCATAATACCTTTCCTCTCATTTGGATTTTCTCAAGTAGGCTCAGAGAAATCTTTCTTTTCAATTGTATATTTTGAAAACTGTCTTTTAATGATTATTTGTAATTTCTTATTGAGTTATATAAGGAAGTGTTATATGATGTCTAAAAGCCAGATGGCAGTTTCTTGTTATCAGGGAAATTTTCCTTTCTAACAAATTCTTTGTTTCAGGGAGTTTTTATTTTCAAGTTTAAGAAGAGAAAAGAAAAGGAATTCTGAACAAGCTGAAACACCATAACCTCCAAGGTTGTATCTGTAGCTGATTCTGCTTCAGTGCTTGCTCATTGTCACTTAGTCTGTGTCAATTAAAACTAGTTAAAACTGTTACCAAATAATTTTTTTGATATAAATTTGCATTTTCTGGATGTCTCTTCTAGACATCCAAAAATTAGCCATTTGGTCTAGGCACCCACTATAATCAATGGGGAGAACAGTGTGTCTTCATAAGTGGTTTGTCCTATGTCTCTTGGATGCTAGCTGGAATGAAATTAGTCATCTCCCATAAAGCACTTATCCCTTTCCGAGTGGCAACACTTACAGTTTTAGTTGTTTAGACTCTAACAGCTTAGTTGTTTAGACTCTAGTGAGATTAGTATTCTCACTGTATCTTTATTTACTTATTTATAACAAAAATGCAATACATATAAAAATGTAATCCGTACACATGCATAATGCATACAGTGACAAAAATCAGTCAAATCCTTCTGCATCTGGCTTTTCTGTATTTTAACTTTGGACATTCTACAACATTAACAAGAACAGAACATCCAAAGACGTTTCCCCTCATACAGTGTTAAATTGAACTGTCTTCTCCTTTGCTTACACAACATTACATCTGATGAGAGAATAACTTTATTTAATTGATACAGCCATAATTTTACTGAGTATTGCTGGTCTATTCCAGATGAGGAATTCATGCCATTTGATGTGTTGCACAGCTAGTCAAATCAATCCATTGTCTGCACATTATGTGATTTTTTCATGAGCCATATGGACTTCTTATTTCCCTCTTAATGTGACCTGAAATAAACCAGACTACAGTAAATCGAAACGTAACTGAGGATTTTGCTGTTTTTAGCCTTGGTAGGTAGATGTCTAGATCTGATTGCATCTTGGATTTCAATTCCAACAACAGTTCTGACAATATACTTATTTCCTTTCTGCCTAAACTACAAAAAGATTTCCTGCAAAATAAGCTTGTTGAAACACTTCATTATCAGTTGCATGCAAATGTTTAAGTTGAAGGAAAGCTTTGCCATAATGCTTCAACAAAAGCTGATGAAGTTGATGTGTTCTTGTGAAACGTTTGGGGTTTGTCTAAACAAGCTTTCCTGACACACAACAGTTTGGTTAGAGAACTGGCAGCCTACCCCTGCCTCCAGTAATGAATTCCCCACTAATGTAAATAGTTCCCCACAAACGAGATAAGACAGTCTTCTTCCTTTGTATTCTTTCTAGTTCTTCTAATGAAATCTTTTGGTGTAAGATTCTTACACAGACAAGAGTTGAAAAGATTTCCATCTCCATTGCATTTAAATCTGATAGGATATTTGCATAAAATTATGAATTGCATTCTTTCCTTTTGAGACTTTAGTATAAAGCTGGCCATACCACAGGACGGGAAGAGCTGACTCACTGCTCTAATTATAAATCTAAAGATTAATTAACCTTCCATGACTAAATTAAATTCCAAAATAAAAAGAACAGACAGAAGCCTTTAAACAAAGATTTAAAGCCCACTAGAATATAAAGTATAAAATCTATTCAGGAGGCTGGTTTTGGATTTGACATTGATGAAGATGTACTGTATATGCAAATGGTACATGCAACACTAGTTTGGGAAACAGGCATTCAGAGCTTAACAGCCGGGGTAAACACTGTCACAACTAAAATATAGTACTGCAAGTAGCTGTGTACATTTCTAACAAAATTCTTTCCTGCAGCATTGCTTCAGATCACAATTTGTTTGTTATTTAAAATTAAAATGGATTAATCCTATTTTTACTCTACTGAAGGGCAAAACCCACAGAAATATATGATTTCCAGCAACTTTTTTTTTTTTTTTAAGTTAAAAAAACCTGCCTTGTATAATTGACAACATCTTTGTGCACTGGGGAACAAAATTCCATTTCCCTAACTGGAGCTGAATCGGCTTCATGAGTCCAAACAGCAATAAAATTTTCCATCTGCTGAAAAAAGCAAATAGACCTGATTCTGAATGGATGACTAGAAGACAGTTTATTGTATATTTTCATTTGTTTCTATTGCAATAGAACCTTAATTTAAGATTTTAGTTTGTCTTTGAAATAAGGTCATGGATAAATTAATAAGGGGTTGAAACAATTCCTTCCTTGGTCTTCCCTCCAAGTTTTTATTCCCACAGATTAAGACTGAGTAAACACCAAAGATGTAATTAACAGCCACTGCCTCTGTCCTCAATTGCTTTGAGTGCATGTTTGCCATTTATTCTCCTTGATACTCTGTTACACCACTGCTAGACACTGTGGGTTTTGCCAGGAACTAACTCATGTGAGGACAACTCAGGAAAAAAAAAAAATCTAAATAGGCTCACATTCACATTGTTAATGTACAACTCTCTGTGAGTTCTTTAAAAGTCAGGTATTTACAGGAAAGGATCAACTATTTGCTATTCTGAATCAATTCAAAAGCTTTGTATTTTGTTACTGATTCAGTTCTAATTATGATAATGACTATAAAGTATCAACTTCTGCTGCAATAATTTGCCTCAAATACGTGGTTCTGCTTTCCCTGGATAATGAATCAAAAGAAAATGTTGAAGCTTTAAGTAGTAACTGTGTTGCATAAGAATGTTGTGCTGATTTCTTCTGAACTGCTGAGGGATCCTATTAAAAAAAAAAATCGTCTTTCAACAAGAAGTGCTAAAATCAGATCCTTTTTTCAGAGAGCGGTTATTTCAAGTTAGTAATAAAATTAATCTGGACAACAGAATGTCTACAATTGAATACCGCTGAGGAGGGCTTACGTGCTGTCGTAGCCATTGCACTGTAGGAGGGTGACAGTGGGTATTCCTTAGCTGCAGTTAGGACTTCAGTAGCCTCATTCTGAAGTCATTGGCTACTTCAGCTTCAGTATTCATACTGAATATGTCTTTCATATCAGTTCAGTTCAGCTTCAGTATTAATCTACCATGCTGCTCAAGATCTCTGAAATCCAAGTTAATAACAACATTAAATACATTGTTATATGAGAATAATTATTACTAACATTATTACATAAGAACTAACTCATCTGTTGCTTCAGTATATCATTAAGCCCTGATGAGTTATGTTATTCTTAATATTGGAAAAAATCATGTTATGTTTCTGTAGTGTTTTTTATCAGAAATCATTGCTTAAAAATACTGTTTTAAGAGTGGAAAAGAACACAACATTTGTGATATGAAATATTACAGCATTACTAAGTACGTCATTAATACATCTATGTAGGTTGAAAGATATCACTGAAGTAGTGTCTAATTAGAATGGAAAGCCCAATTAAAACAGAGGTGCCTCTGCACATTAGTTTAATGAATTTAGTTTTTTGTATGATATTGATGTTTATAATTTCACATTAATTGTAATAGACAGACTGAGCAAAAATCTTCCTTTCTAAAATGATCATAATTTTAAAAAGTATTCTTACCTCCCAAACTGAAAATTTTACTGATAATGTGACAAAATGGTCATGCAATATGCATCAGATCTGATTCATTACCCTCCCCATCTTATGGGATAAATTGAATTTAGCAGTCATGCTGATTTACATGTATGGAATCCAGTTTGGCACTTCCTGCAGACTTCTTTAGTTACAGGAAATGCAACATGTAAGTCTCGAGAGCTGATGACAGGAAAAAATTAGTGCTAGGCTGCCATGAAGCCCAATTCTTTGGTACGATGCAATTCCACTGCTACCCTGCTGCTGGATGCCACTGCACTGTCCAGTCCAGTATAGCACAGAGATGCAATAGCCATTGGAGCCAGCACTCAAGTCCTTGAGAGTTTATTAAGAATTTGAGTAGTTTGCACTTCTTGAAACAGTTCTTTCTCATTAGTACCTGCTTTTAAACTCAGGGTGCTTGAAAAATCTGCAGCTTAAGTGTAGCATGCACTGTGTAATAATAGCATGGGTTTGTTTTTGAAGCCACATGTGAAGAAGCATTCCTGGATACATAGAGAGGATGATGCTGTGGGGACTGGCCCAGGATAGGGTGGATATACAGTATAATTATTGATACATTATTGGATCACTGTAGGATATGAGTATCTGTATTGAGAATTACATTCTAGGCCTAACCACTACAGAAAATTATTACTTCAGAGACCATATAGACTCTTGTATCATTTGTATTTTTGAAACCTGTTTGCTTAATAAAACCCACTGATTTTGTTTACAGTGTTCTCAGCATCTTCTCAGCATGTTTTGTTAACAAATGAACAGCTCATTCTTAAATTAGAAATAGGCATAGAAAAAAATCAATAGTAGATGAGGGTGAGAAATAAGGAGATCAATAAGAATATGGAACCTGAGGTAGATATAAAGGTGTTGAGAACCTGAGACCTAGTGGAAGAATCCAGTCTGGAGGAAGTGTTTTTGCAGACACAGTGACTAATGTGATGCGATATTGTTTAGAGCTTGTCAAACCAGGTGCTTGATCTACCCTTTGCTGACTTAATCCATGTTTTATCAACAAGGGTGGAGACAAGAATGTGCTACATACTTTTCAGTTTCTTTCAGTCTGGGGTAATTTGCTGAGGACAGTAAATCTCTCTGGACCTGATGAGGTGATTGTTAACAGTAAAAATATCAACCATCCTGTCTTTCTTGACAAAGAACTTAATAATAATATGTAAGGAACAAGCAGTATTTTTTTTTCCCTACTCTGATTCTGTAATTTCAATTTCTGACTCTAGTAATAACAAGAGCTGCTGAGGTTTCCTATCTTTTGTTTGTAGTGGATGGAGACATAACTTCCTAATGTGCTTATTAACTAGGCTTGTATCATAGTTAACATTTCTACTTTTTTATGCAAAAAGCAGATTATCTTTCCAGATTTTGAATTTTGTCCTCCTTTCTGACTTGGCAGGGCAGGATGTTGGTTTTTCCCCACTTTGTGGTTTCTCTCTGTTATTATCTCCTGCTGGAGAGAAGATAGAGGCTGGGCAAACCAAGCAGCCTCCTGTGCAGACAGGGGCATTTCCCCACTCCCTTTCTCACCTGCCTGGTTACAGACAGCCTCCCTCTTCCTTTTCCTGATCAATGCTGGTGTTTGACCCGCTTCTGAGCCTGCTTGATTCATTAACCTAGCAGAAAACTTAACTTTTTTTAATAGGATAAATTTTCTAACAGGTTAGCAAGTTATATCTTAGAGGAGTACCAGCTCAAGGAAAAGGGGAAGGAGACGGTGAAGGAACATCTCACTTTTGGCATCTGTGATCCATTTGTATGTCTTGCAATGCACTGTCAACTTCACCTTGGTATTATTCAACTTTACTGTCCAATTAACATAATTCCTATTATGTTAACTCTATTACAAACATTTAGTACAAGAGAATATTAGCTCTGACTTTGGCATGAATATCTGGAGCCTGATTGCAAAGTCATAGGTCCTAGCTGATGAGCAGCCCTCAAGCACCCATTCTTCCACCAACAATTTTTATTTCTTCAGGTTTAGTACACCTTTAGTACAGCCTTTTGAGAGACTTCACCGTGAAACGTGTGAAGAAGCTAATTCAATTCTTCTTTTCTACAATTGTTTTCTCCTGTTCCTGCTCATCAGTCCCACATGCAGAGTTACTGACTGAACTAGAGGGTGATGAGGGGCTGAATGAATGGAAAAGAGTGTGAACGTGGATAGTGTCACCAAAAGATAGAGTTGTCAAACAACAACCTTCAAGTCTTTCATAGTCAGTGGATTCTGGCAAAAAACTTAGCTCTGAGGTGAACACTGGAGGAAACTGATCATTGTAAGAACTGCTAATCTCCTACATGCAAAACCTGAAAACATTATTTCATTGACTGTCTTTTATTTAAAATGTAAAAAAGAGAGAGTCAAAGTTCCTCAAAAAGAAAAAGTTAAAACAGATTTTCAAGACACCTCTGCATTTTGTTTTCAGCTTCTTAGCCATCCCAGTTGGGCTCAGCTCTTCAAAGGAGATAAATTTCCATGTAGATATCAAATATGGAACATGAATTGCAATCCAGCATCTCCCAGCTGGACAGCATGTAGTAGCACCTTTATAACTCTACCCCACAGCATGTTTACCTCTACTGACAGCTCCGTGCTGATGTTACATGCAAGCACTCTGGGCAAAGTGAGCCACGGTACTTCCACACGGTCGTAGTCTGCTTTGAGCCGAACACAAAGTAGCTGCCTGGCTCAGAGAACAGTGTAGTCGAGAAGTAAACAGAGAGTATGCTATAAGCAAATACTATTATATAAATAGCTAAATTGATGACAAGGGATACACTCTTCCACTCAATATGAATCAGGTACAATGGGCACTGCAGGTCAGATTTAATGAATTATTTATTTGGCTCTAAATAAAGACAGAATTTTTCACTTTACCTCAGCCTGATTTTTGCCAGACTACACAAGTCTTTTCTCTTTAAAAAAAAAAAAAAACCAACAAACAAACAAACAAACAAAAACAACCTGGAATTTTCATTGCTCAATTAGGCAAAAAGTATGTAAAAATTATTCTGGGCTTTTTCTTTTCTTTGATTTTCTTCATGGTGATGAAAAAAGTTGGGGACAAATAATACAGTTCAAGGGAGTTCTGTAATTTGATATTTGTTCAACATTTAAACAACAAGTATTTTCTGAAACACATTGAATTTTCATTCTGTATACCAGATTTTGTAGAATCCCTCACTATTCTTGCTAGGCAAAAAATCAGTTATTCTACTTTTACACTTTTAGCAATTGTAAATAACATTTGTTCATCTCTATGTTTGCAATTAATGTATTCATTGTTGATTTCAATTGAAATTCAGTGATATAAATGCATATAATAGACTGAAAAATTAAACTCTGAGTTTATTTAAAAAAAAATAATTAACAGCACAGACACTTAAAGGCCTTCCAATTTTAAGAAACAAATAAAATTCTTGTTGAAAGGAATAGGGATTTTGTAATATATGACTATATGTTTAACA
The DNA here is from genome assembly GCF_015220075.1 of Falco rusticolus. Taxonomy (NCBI): domain Eukaryota; kingdom Metazoa; phylum Chordata; class Aves; order Falconiformes; family Falconidae; genus Falco; species Falco rusticolus. Next base: position 13,451,180 of record NC_051194.1, on the reverse strand, counting down.
AAAACAGGTCAGATTTTGCATAATGATCACATCATATTGGAAGAGTGCATTTAAAAGTATGTATCTGAAATTATTTTAACAATATCAGGATTATTTTTATTATACGATAGGTAAATAATTGACCAAATTTCAACAACTCAAATTGTCTTTACATTGACAGTTGAGAGTGGAATAAGCAAGCGAAATTAATCTGAAATACATTTGTTGTATTTCTTCTCTGAGCTCTGAATTAGTTATACTTTGTGTGTGCTCAGGCCACAAACTTTTGGAAAGAGTGTTGTATGCAGATTACAGATTGAATTCAGAGTCATTCTTAATGCTCAGCCTGATTAGAGTTATGTGTTTTGCCTGGCTTTACTTGGAATATGTCATTCCCTCTAGAATAATGCATTTCTGGAGAAACGAAGAGATGTTCCTATCTTATTTTCTTTAAAGAGGTGTGAAATAACTCCAGAAATTCTATTCCGAGGTGGTTAAATAGCTAGCATTTACACCAAAAGAAACACAGCTCGGTGATACCCTTCTCGTTCACTGTTTCTTCCTGCAGCTGCCCCACGGCTTTTGTCAGACAGAAGCAGCCTGAAGTACTGGTCTGGTTTTGTTGTCGGTCAATGCATTTTTGTGGAGGGTTGGGTTGGGTTGGGTTTTTGTGTGGTTTTGGTTTGTGTGGCTGTATCTGATAACGAGGAAGAGAAGACAAGTATCTTTGTGCCATATTACTTCATTTGTCATGAAAGATAAATGTATGTTTGGCTTTAACCTTTCACTATGGTATCTAAAGGCTTCATTCAGAAAGTTGTTGGGCAGGGTGTAGAGAATGCCTGTGAAGAGCACTTACAAGTCTTTCCTTAATCTTTCGGTTCCCACAGAAAACTGAAAAGACAATATGTTGCTTCTTACCTTGTGAGTCACTTATTTTACTACAAAAATGGATATTCACCATTGGAAATAAGAGTGGATGTATCCCAGCCTCAAAATTTTTTGCACTGGGTTTCCCACACCTGAATTGTGACAGAGGAAAGCAGAGAGGGAGGATTCAAGCAGGTGGCTCCAGTTAAGCATTAATCCCTCCTGAATAAGAAGGGGGAGGATGCTAGGCTCTTTAAAAAAAAAAAAGTAACCTACCTCTCCTGCCCCGCCCTGTTCCTTAGTCTAGAGTGTTCAGGAGGAACAGGAGAGAAGGAAACTAAAAAAACCCTGATATGTGTTTTTATATTGAAAAGAAGAAACTACATTCAGTAAGGAACTGTAAAAAAGGTGAGTGATATAAAGGGAGAAAGTCTTCCTGAGCAAAAACTCTGCGTAGTCTAAGGTTTGTCTTCCTTGAAGAAGCTTCATCTGGAGATGGAAGGCAACTCAAGCAAAGGTTTTTTTGAGAAATTTTGGTAGAGGCTATTAAGAACTGCTTTTTTTTTCCCTGGGTTCTGTTTAGAAGCAGTGTTCAGAGCATCTTGGTTACCCTAAATTGTGGGTTGGTGCCAGCTGCCTGTAAATGTCCAGTTAAAGTTGTTGAAGTGGTTGTGTTCTAGGGAGGATCTTTTCTTTCCTTTTAATATGAAAATACTTTGTAGATTAGCTGAAATGTTTGGCCCAAGCTGTAAGTAAGGGTGGATGCTGAATGGGAGTGGGTTCCTGAGCCCTGTACACTTACGATCTTTCCCTGCATTTGAAATGTACCACAAATTGAAGATTTTGTTCAGAGAAAAAAAAACAACAACCACAACTTAAAATGATAGGCTCCATACTTATAATTCAGTTGTATTGTTCATTAACTGCAAAACCCAGCGCTTAACTTTCAGAAGTCCTCAACAATTGTGATAATACTGTATCTGTGTCAGCAATAGCTACATGTGACTTGTGCTGTTTTTCATATTTTTTTAATACATAAGCTGTATTTTATAGCACTAGTGTGAAGGATAAATACCTCTAGCAGAAATTTGATCAGTGAGAAGCAGACTTGGTTTGGATTTTAGGTTTTTATATGGGTTTTTTTGGGCCTTGTACAAAATTACAGGCCTTAATAGTAGTCAAAGGAGCCCCTTGTTGTTGTCTTATTGCTGAGGAATGTAACTCTCTTTCCTGATCTCTAGTTCAGTAGCAGAATGACTGTTTATTATTTGTGGGTTTTATGTATATTTCTTATTATCCCTAGGCTGTGCTTAAATGGGAGCTATAGTACAGACTTACGCAGATAGTAGTCTCTTTGTGCTGTTTGATTTTTCTCAAGACATTTAAGACAAAAAACCCCTCCACCCTCATATTTGGATGTATTATTCCAGTGATCCAGAAGAAAGCTGAGTACTGGACCTCAGCATGGATTCCCTTGGGCCAAGCTTTAGGGATAAGCCTGTACAAACCCCTACTGTGTCCCCACCAAGGGACTTGTTCTACCAGGTCCCCCGTTTTCTCTAGTGCAAACTTTGTTGCCAGCTGCAGCTGATGGGGTTTATCTTGGATTCTTGGACTAGCTGTGCGTGGTGGGCACCCTTTGAGCTGCACCAGAGTTCAGTGCTCTGTAGGATGAGGCACCTGCTATCTGGTCCTGAGGGTGCATATTTGCTTCCAGTAAACTGCTGTCCACGTTAACAACTTAGTGTGTAAGGCTTCACACACCAGAGACAGACAGGAAGAAGAGACATACAACAACAACACAGAAATAAGTCAAAACTTTCTTCTTAAAAGAGTTTAACTTTATCACCTGATCAATCTAACAACAAGGCTATATCACTGTTAAATCTCAAACCTCTGTTCTAATGTGGCTATGCATTCCTTCACAGAACTTTTGCAATCCAGCCTTCAACAACTATGTTCCATGAGACTGCTGCCATCCTTACTATTCTATATTGCTTGAATAACTTTAATGTCAATAAAATTTAACTTTGCTTTATTTTTAAGCATCTGTACAGGTTGTCGCTAAAATCACTTTCCTTTCTGAAGGCAAAATTTCTTTTTCCTTATTTTCCTCTGGATGAAGATACGTACCTTTGAATTCCAGTCTCTGATTCGTAACATCTGCTGTTTCTGTTTGGCAAATATAGGTACATGTTCTTTTTAAGACTTTTGCCCTAGATCACAGTCTGGTGCTTGAGGACTGGCATATTTTGACCTACCTCCTGGCTCTGTGTTTCCCTAAGAATAGAAGTTCATTCTCTTTGTCCTTGAGCATGAAATAACCACCCCAAGCTTTAAATAGTGTGTGCTTTAGAAAATGCAGTGAATCGGATAAAAACAAAGTGAACACACCTCGTAGAAAACTAGAAGCAGTCCACCCAAATAAGCAAAACCCAATTTTTAATTTGTACAATGTTTTAAAATCTTTAAGCTGTTTCAGATATTTCCCTTTCAAATAAACCACAGAATATGAAGTTAATTCAGATTCAAACTTCTAAGGATTATGGAAGCTGCAAAAGCTTCCATTAGAGAGTCTCACCGCTTTGCTTTGGGCAAGACAGGGACCCCAGATGGGTTTTTCCAAGCCTGGGTGACTGGCCCAAGCTGGGCATGTGTGACTTCTGCACTTCCATGGGTTTTGTCAGACTAGCTTGCTTTGGACTGCCTGCTGACTTCTCTTCCATTGTGTGGTGCCTGTTCTTGAAGACACTCTTCAGTCTTTACTGGTGGATATCTCGGTGAGTTAAGCATGGGCAGAAGGTATAAATTAGCCCACGGGTAGAACAGTGGTTTCTTTCTGATGAATAAAACAGTGGTTTTATGAGTGGAACGGAAAAAGATCCTGCAGGGGAAAATTCTTAGTTAACGGGATTAGACATCTGAAGGCCCAACGCACAGGGCTAACGTTAGTTATCTTTTACCATTTCTGTATTTTTTGTGTCCTGTATATGTGGAACTGATTTTTATTTTTTTTAGTACAGAGCATAGAATCCTACTAATACGGGGTGGGGAAAAAACCCCAAACATTCTTCTAAATACAAGCTGATGAAGTTTCAATGTCTTTACTAGAGTTTAGGCTAGGTCAGCCTGTGTGAATGAGGAAAACAATAAATAATTCAGCACTGAACAATCCAATCTCTGTTCATGCACATGTTAATATGTGCGTTTGTTGTGAAGGTTGTACAGCGGCTTTAGTCTTCTCTGTTCTTGTATTCTCTGAACTAGGACTGATGGTGGCCAAAGCATGCTGTGTTTCAATAAGCTTTGCTTGTAACCTGCTAAGTGATGGCTTCCCGTTTGTTTGTAGGATTATAGGATTATGAAGATGATCGTCTCTCAGAAACAGCCCTCACGCAGCAGAGTTGAGAAAAACACTTTGACAGAAACACTGCTGCCTAAAAGGGATAGAATTTTGTTTACCATCAACAAGCATTGTAACTCACGGATGATAAAATTTGACTGACTATTATTTAGTTACAAAAGAAAATGCTCTACATATGAGACTTCTTTTCTTTCTCATTTTGAAATAAAAATTAAATGTCTGGGAATGACGAAGTGAAAACTTCACCCTGTAAGAAACAGTGCTTTTCTACTTTATATCCAGAAAAAAAAAATAATTTATTTTCGGACTTAGTGTAACTGGAAAAATTAGTTGTAATTTGAAAGGAGCAAATCCTGAGTCCAAGGATCTTGGCAGCTCCAGCTTGGTAGCAAGTCTTCCATTTCTGTAACACCTTAAAGGTTTGCATTCTCTCTGTCATTGTTTTATATTGCTTATAAGAACTCAAAATAGTTCTTAAATTTAGAATATGCAAATATATTTGAAATATTCAGGATAAATCTGCTATATATTTTTTCACTTTTTCTATCAAAGGAAATTAAGGTAGCAACAGAATGGTATTATAGTAATTCTGTAAGCACGCTCCTCTACATTGTGGTGCTGGACTGCAAATTCTGAATGCCTTATTTGTTTGTGTGTAACATGCTTTACTCTGTGTGAGCAAAATATCTGAGAACCCAGTGAGATTTTTCTGTTGCTCTGAGAAAAAAGTGGCATAATAATGTCTGTTCACAGCAGCTTTGTTGCAAAAAGCTCAGAATGATGTTGAGATCAGAGGCCACCATGAAAATGTTACATTGTTTTTTGACTTTTATATCCAACGTGTGTCCATCATATCAACTTCTGTTATAAGAATATTTTTTTCCCCCTCAACTATCAGTGATCCAGAAGACAGTGGGGTGATGCAAGACAGTGAGCTGGAATCTAACTTACTGCATCAAACAAATCATCCAAACCATCAGAGAAATCTTAACTTTTTACCTCGCCTATGCTAAATGATCATAATTTAGCAATTATAAAAAAAAAATAGGTTGAGAAAAATGTCTTACAGCACAGAACTTTGTCATGCCGTCTTTAATGCCCAGAGTGCAATATTTCAATGAAAAATGGTTCCTAGGCAGTTTTAAGGGTTGTCCTTTCTTTTTAAAAGGAGGTGAGGAGATGAGGGAGACAGAAGATTTTTTTTTTTTTCCTAAGAAAGGGAGAAAGATTTTAAATGTTTTTGAAATATGTTATAATCTGATATTGCAGGGCTGAATCTGCAAGACTGGGAGGGAGAAACACCGCAGACTTAGTGCTGCTTCTAGATTTAGCTGTAATTCCTACTTCTTGTTCATGCTGTGATTACTTTCACAATACCCTCTGCATGAAAAATGTTTGCTGCAGTGTTTATTATTAATTTCCTCTTTCTGGCTGATCAACTGACTGCTGTTCTCATTTTATATTTCTGGCTTTATGGTCAGAAGTTTCTTCAGCCAAGGAAGTTGCTTTCGCTACACAGCAGTGCAAACTCCACTGGAGGAGCACCTGCACGTCTCCTGTTAATGGTCTGGTTTTACAACACCTTTGCTCTTTGCCAGCATTGCACAGTACTTCTTCATGTGGTTTTTAAATCTAATCCAAAGAGACTAAGACCAGGGAAAAAAGCATAGTCTCCCCCTTAGCACTATGAAAGGAACTGTAATACAGGTGCCAGAGGCAAAACAGTGTGAGGTGACATGGACAACATCTACAAGAAGCATGTTCTCAAGTCCTGCTGTAATTGTAAACAAACTAACATTTGCATCGGTCTCTTCCTAAAGAAATTTGGATGATTTTATTTTCCTATCTTTGTGTGTTCCTACAACATTACTTATATTGCCAGATAATGGCAGATGGTCATTCATAGTATTGTTCTGTTTCCTTCTAGAGACTTAAGTCATTCATTTGTAATTATTTCCTATGGTGCTCCAAAAACTTGCATGAAATGTAGACTAACTAAATTTGATGTTTATTCAGTCACTTGCAAGGCATTGCTCTCTTCATGAGGAGCTGGATCACCCTCTGTAGTTACAGCAACTACCCAAATGTAAACTCAAGTGAATTAATGTTCTTGTAAAGTCAAGTCCTGGGTACAGTATAAAATAACAATTAGCAACAAGATTGTGGCTGCCATCTTGTGGAATCCGATGACTTCATACAGCACATGTTACTTATGGAATACTTTGGCAACGTTTTATATTTTGCCACGTATACTTGGCATTTCTCTGCCTCTGATATGCTCCTGCCTAGACAGAGGCAGCTGGAAAAAAATGAAGAGAAAGACATTTGTACTTTAGGTATTGTTGGCCACAAAGGCCTGAGGCTGAACTACAAAACTGTGAAGAGCTTGGGATACTGGTAGCACTAAAGTACTTTAAGAATTAGTTTGGCATTTAGAAGTGACTGAGAGAAATATTTCAATTGTTGGATGTTGTGAACTAAAAGGTAGAGAGAAGAATTGCAGCAACAACTATCTTAATATAGGATCAAGACTGTGCAGAAACACTGTAGCTCTCCTATGAGCATATGGAATGCAGATGTGTGATGCAGCCTTTTGCTTTTGTAGTATCACTCTCACTAAATTGCCCCCTGAAAATTAATATGTAATCGGGTCATTGGAAAAGAATATGGTTATTTTCTTCCAATAGTATTGTTTCAAAAGATCTGTCTATCAGACAAATGGTTCACTTGATGCTTTCTGCTAAGAACTGGAATGGTGAGATATTATGGCTCCAGGCTTAGTATCTGTTACCAAAGATACAGGAGACACTTGCGTGCTATATTTAGTTTTAGTTAACTTGCTGATCCAGCAGGTTTTTATGGTGGCATTCTACCTGAGTTACTTTTCATATTAAAATGATAAATATTTTCCCTTAAGTTAAAAGATATTTTCATTACATCATATGTACCCATGTCAACAAAATCAATTTTTTGTGGTCTACTTGTATTTTTCCTCCAAATGAGAAAATACTTTCATGGGTATCTGAATAACAGTTTAAATAAAATGAAACATGTTTGGCTTACTATACGGCTTTATTCACCATGACAACCAGTACATTTCTATTCTATTGCACCAGACCTTTTCTAACCTCTATTCATCATAGTATTGTTCAGAGATGAATTTCTGGTTTTATATATACACTTAATTTTTATTTTTAAATAGCATTTAGGAATAAAGCACGCTCTCCTTTTTATGAGTGGACATCCAGATATGTGAACCCTGACTAGGACACGTTTATAGCAGGCTTTACAGGATGCTTGTCTGCTGAAATGGAAGGTCATTAAAATTCAAGGAAGGTTAGAGAAACTTTACCAGTTAATCTATAGCGATCTGAAAATTAGATTGTCAAATTCAACACCCGTTGTGAGACTTGGCATTTAAATAACTTCAGTGCCTCCTATCTGGAATTAGAGAAAAGCTAGCTCTTTAAAGGTGAGTGCCTTATCATCCAGTACAAATGCAATGAGACTTGAAGCACAACATTGCATGCCAATGTGTCATTGTTGGCTTACAGTGGCACAAATTCCAAACTATTACATGAAGTATGTAGTCTACAGACGATCCCTACCTAAAATATTGTAACAGCAATAAGAAAAAAAACCAACAAACAAACTACAAACTAAGGGACTAAATAAAAAGGGAAAAAACATGTAAAGATTTGGATGTGAACTGATATTTTGGCATAAGTTTTTCTTCTGACCTTTTTTGTCTTAATCTGGGCTACTTCAGTTAAAATGCTCAGTAATGGCAGCAGTGTATTAATAGATGACAAATGAAGTCTCGAGCTGCTTGAGGAAAATTGTGCGGGCAAAATAAAATGTTATAATCTACATCACAAATAAGCTGCTGCACCATTTGAATTCTGGAGATTTTTTAGCTATTTGTAGGAATAAAAAAAAAACCACCTTGTCACTTCCATAGTAGTTGGTGGTTTTATGTATTGTATGCATGTGCCTTCTTGCACCTCATTTTTAAACCAGTAACAAATTAATTATGTAACTAAGCAATTATTGCTTGAATTTTTGCTGTGTAAATACTCCCAAAAGGATTACTGTCACAAAGCATCGATAAGAAACCAAATACTTTCCAAAAAGCACTGGAATATGTATTCTGCACAATACTAGTGATGCTGAATAGTCTGAGTTTTTGCAAAAACTGATTCTTAACTGTGTCTCTAGTGAAGCCAATCCCGGGACTCCATCTAAACCAACAGGTTTTGGTTCTGATTTTTTTTTAATGCCCCCTACAGAAGCCAATCTCTTCTCACTGCATATAATCCAAGGAAATCAGATAACTGAGGTTAATGTAAATAATCTTTCCTAATGTTTCAGCCAGTTAGTAAAGATTGACTGGTGTCCTTGCACACCATTTGATTTTCCATATGGAAAAGATACCTTGTGCTGAACATTGGCCCCTAAAGAGAATTTCAGAATTTTTATTCTATGATAGTATGAAATACATGATTTATTTGATGTCATGATCTTTTTTTTTTTTTTTAAAGCAACTGTTCTCTGTTGGGGGGGGGGGAAGTTTTATATATTTATTTTTTTTTCTCTGTAAAGATGGCATGAAAAATGAGTTCCAGCTAACCATTAAACTAATTTAATTAGCTGGTGATTCACTTGAGAGAATAAAGGAAAAATACTAGGATGTTTTTCTTAAGACTTGATTAACGATGCTTCAAAACATACATGAAATCACTTACACATGTTACCTTTTTAAATTAATCTGTTACAGAAACTTAGGACTTCTTATGAGATATAGTTCAGCTATTTTGGATAATTCTACATAGGGTATTCACTCTCAATGTATGTTTTCAGTACGAGATTATTAATCTTTATCAATCAAGAAAAAGGCAGATAATTCATTCAGTAAAATGACTAGTTCTGGTTGCTGTCTTAATTTATTTATTTTCAGTGGTTACTATATACCTCAGCTACCCGGGGTTCTTTGTAGACCATCTTCACTCTTTGCAAGAAACATCAGCAGCCTTCTCTCCACACATCCCAATTTTGTACAACAAAATTACTGTCTTCTAGCTCTTTAGTCTGAACATCTCCTACTTTGTTTCTGTAGTTTGACCACATAATCTATTAATGGAAAAGAATGCATTTTTCTCCCTGAAAAAAAAGCAGGATGGTTCATATTACACATCTGAGCATGTTGCATGGGGGCAACCAAATAGGGAAGAAAACAGCCAGCAACTGGTGACTTGTGTGATAAATCACAACCAACCTGCTTGTCTTCTAACCAGGAGTAACATGAAGAATAGATACCAAGTTCACCCTGATCAAACATGAAAGCAGAACTCCTTTTGCTCAAAAGTAATCTGAGAATGTCAGTACATCCTCTACAGTTCCTGAAAATCCAGGTGGTCATAAAGGAGGGAATTTGTTAATAATTCCCTGAGTTGTGTATGAGCGCTTATGTGTGCGTATATAAAATATGAGGTTGGTGGTAAAATGCTGTCAGATTTTGATTGTTCACACTAGAGTTAGTGAAGTTGTAAATTAATTCAACATTATTATGAAATAACACAATATCTACCCAGGAAATGTATGTTATTAGAGTAAAAGCACTGTTGGAATCAATAAATCTCCATAGATTCCCATGTTAACTTTATCCTGTTATCCTCTAGTAGCTGTGCAATTAACTTGTCTTGCCAATGAATCCGTGGAGAAGGCTAAAACATTAAATTCAATAGTGTAAGTTCATAACGTACCAGGTTGACATCTACCGCTGCCTCTAAATTTGTGAAATATCTGCAAATATCTGAGTATGTGGACCCTTAAATGGATTATTTCCAATGAATATTTAGATAAATCTCGAATTACAGCTTTAATTTCTCTAAGACAAAAGTGTTTTCACCTCTCATAATGCTGAGGTTTACTTTGGTGTGGGTAGAAGTGTAGAATTTTATGTCTTTATTTTCAAGGAACATGGATTTTGGAAAATAGAAAACATCTCGTTTTGTGAACTGACCATTTTTCTGATCTTCAGAAGACTTATAAAACTGACTATCCCAATTTTTAGATCTATCCAGGCTTTCTATCTGGGGGCTGTATAATGTGCTGTTTACTATGTCCTGACAGAAGACTGGATGTCTCCTGTGCTAAAGGAACATCCAGCTATGTCAGGAACTAGTGTGCAAAATAGAGAGTTTAAAACTTTCAGACAATAGTTAAGGACAGAATACCTAAAACTTCCTGTGTTTTCTTGGGGAAGCAGAGGTGATGTTTTTCCTTTCCTTTCTATTTAAGTATCTTTATTAGGGGTGGGGGGCATCCATTTGATGCACATGGGCAGTTGGGAACTCAATTGCAAATAGGGGGTTAGGGTCTTTTGAGGTCACCTTTCATGCAATGAAATCATGATCTAGGGTTACCATATCTTTGAAAGAAGAAAGCTGTGGAGTTCCCATCTTCAGCTATTTAATGGGAGGTTATGGAGCAGGAGTAAGATTCTTGTCCTTTCACAGTACGCTTCCAAAAAGAGGCAATGGACACAAGTTGCAACATGTGAAGCTGAAATTATGTGAAATAATTTATTGTGGTAGCAGACAGACATTGTAAGAAGTTAGCAAGAGAGCACAGTAGAATCTCCATCCTTGAAGGTATTCAGAACTTCACTGGATGCGACTGGGTGTGAGAGCACATTGACACACAGTGACCCTGCTATGAGCAGGAGGTTGGACCAGAAAATGTCCAGATGCCCTTCCAAATGTCACCATTGAATTATTACTGGCCTTGGATCATGTGTGTGTTGGGGAGACATTTGTGACTGTAAGGTGACTGTCACATATCCTGAGGATGCTTGCTTCCCAAGTACCTTAACAAGCAAAACAACCGGGGACAAGGTACCTTTCCATTGGAGCCTGCTTGTAATTTAGTCATAGTATGATTTTGGTAAGTACATACCATCAGGTGAATTTCTTGTGTAATATGATTTTTAATGCATTGGAGTTGAACAGCCTTAGAATTCCTTGATGCTACTTTCAGAGAAGCAATAGGAACTAACGTTTTTTCCCATCAGTAAGCTTTGCGCTCTATGTAGCCGCCACATTCCTTGTCATAATCTAACTCTGCTGTTTCTAGTTATAGTTTGTGTACTGCACTAAATAATCCATTCCCACTTGGATGTTAATAGCCTAAAGATATTTTAATGCCTGATATATTATTCATTCTTAGTCATCACTTACCCAAACAAGTTGCTTGTGTTGTGTGGTTTTTTTATTTTTTAACCTCCTATAATCCTCTCAGCAACAACAACAAAAAAAAAAGTGTTCTTTTTCCGGTTCTACTTTATCTTCTTTTTCCTCCAAACTCCCTCTAGTTTTTCTATGTCTGTCTTATCGTATACTGGCCAAAACTAATTGAAATGTGTTCTACAGTTATTTAAGAGAACGCTCTGTGATTTGTGATAGGCAGTTTGAAATCATCTTGTTGCTTTTTTGGAGGCACATTATGTAGCAGACAGATGCCAAATTTGCTGTCTGCTATTAGCTGTAGACTTTCATCTTGCAATAGGATTGCTTTTACTGAATATAAACATTTCCCTCTCGGGGATATAAACTTATATTTTTCCACAGTAACTCTCATTTATACATTTCTTTTTGAAAGGCCTTATTGGAGCTCCATACAAAGGTATACAAAGCAGATTTGGAATGCTCAAAACCTTTATCCTTATTTAAGAATACTCGAAGTCTGAGGTGAAAGCTGTGTTTATTTTGAATTCATCTGCAGAAAACTGAAGATGTGATTGAATGATATGAAAGTAAGTGCAGTTTTGGTTTGTTTTTTTACAGATTATCTAAAAGTTTAGGAAAAAACCCTCAAATTATGGATGCCTTTTTTCACCCACATACTACAGATTTCCCTTCAGAAACGTTTCAGAAAATGTAATTGTTAGCAACGTAAGTCTGTTCTTACCAGTAAAGTTCGTTTAGTAACAAATACCAAGGATGATTAATTTACTCTGTAATATTTTCTCAGAATCTTTACGTGAGAGCTGCAAAGACAACACTGTTAAAAGATATAAAGACCAGAAATATATTTAACTTAAAACCAATGAGATTTCTTCATGCTGTAAACAGCCTTGATTCTAAAAATGTCTTAAGATATTCAGACTTTAACTCTGAAAGGCAGTGGCTCTAGCTGGCAAAGCACTGATATAATGTATTCAGTATTTTATACTTTACAGATATTTTCCTCTTCCATGTGTTTCAGCAATTTTATTCTTATTGACGTTAGGCAGAATTAGATTATTCTGGGAATTTAAAAACCATTTTGTGTTAGCAATTCACATAAAACAATCTGAAACTACTGAAAGGATTATTATGTGTCAGATACAATCAGTTAAATATACTACAACAACCAATAAAAAATAATCATTATATCTACAGCTTTCTAAGCTGTGTGGTTAAAGTCAGACAGCTACCTTGATTACCTTTTTCCAGGACTTTCTTCGATAATTGTTCATCATTTCATGCACTAAATAAGAGAGGTTTTGCGTGGTGTCCAGTCAATAAGTGCTATTTTAAGTTCGTGGAAAATCAAAGATGAGGTGCAACTTTAGGAAGATTTAAACATTTGCCAGTTGTCTAGAAATTGTTCTAGACCTGGACCTCTGAAGGAAATTATGACTGTGAAAGGCTTTGTATGTTTATATTTGGTTAACAGCCAAATTATCAGGTTTCTTCTGCCTGTTAATAACAATCTTATCAAACCTTATCAATTGTCTTGAATGCAAATCTTGAGAACAGTAACTATTCATGATCCAAAAATCATTGGAGGGCCATACTGCATAATAATGGGCTTTTTGCTGGTCTTTTTCTTTAAAAATAGTTTTGTACATTGTAGAACATGAGGAAGCTTTCAACATTCCAGAAAATCCTGTACGTTGGGTTTGATATCTCATATTCAACGTATGAGTAAAACTTTGTTTTCATAAAATCTCAATGCAAATACCCTTGTTAAGTTCATTGCACTAAGTCAGAACCTTTGAAATGAAACTTGTGTACTAGGAAAGAATATTACGCAGTTCTTCAAATTCACTTTGTACGTGTGTATTGTACTGCTCAGAATTAATTATTCCTACTTCTTGATTTGAATAATTTCCTGTTACACTAACTCTAAAGAAATGGGAAAAATCAAGTGGATTCCTCAGTATATCGACATGGAAACAGTTGTAACTTGCATCAGCGTGGTGTTAATGGTTTTAGTCAATTCCTGTTAGTAGTATTAACCTGTAAACTCATACCTCTTTATGCAGAATTCCATTTGTCATTATGAAAATCTTTGTGCAGTAAGTCACATCGATGCAAACAGGTGTAAACTGCTCTCATGCTTATTCAATATCTCCACAATAGGAGGGTGTGAAAGGCAGGGGAAAATGACTTTCATACCTGCTTTTCCTACAAAATATTACTATTGTAGGGAAGCTAAATAGGAGAAAGATTATTCATTATTCCTTCCTTTAGTTCCACTGAGTGTCCTTTAACAGGCAGAACCTTAAAACAATGTGCTGTTTGGGGTTTTTTTAATGCAATGCACGATTACATTGTAAAATTATGTCAGGAAAAAATAGAAAAGTTCAAGAGAGCTTAGGCAAATTATACAAGAAAAGTTCACCCTTGGCTATAAAATCAGGATCTAAATGCATCTTCCATCTTGGGAACTGCTGCACATTCAATGCACACAGAATATGCTGGAGATGAATCGCACCTTTATTGCCTTGTTATTTATGCTGTTTACCATCTCTTATTGATTCAGGTGGAACCTAGGCCTCACTTTTTCTGGCGGTTGTTGTGCTCCTAACAGTACAAGTACAAATTCATGTAGCTACATTGTTGTGATTAAATGGTATTAATCCATAAATTCAAAAAGTAATCAAGAATGGGAGAGATGAGCTATTGAACAGTACGTAACCTGTTGTTGAAAAAAGTGTGAGAGATGACGACTAATAGGGGGCTAGGGTCACACGCTCTCTGAGGCTTCAAAGGTATCTAGCGAACTAGAATTTAAGTCTGGTGTCCATACTGGCCAGATAGGTAGAATTAGTGAACATGGAGATGAGTATGAAAGACGGGGAGAGTCAGCAAAATTCAAAAGTGGAGTCATGACTCAAAAAAAATAATAAAAAAATCCATTGACATTCTGTAAGCTGTCAGCAAGGAAGTGGATTTGGAAGATCCAGCTGAGGTACTCTGTTTTGAGTGCTAAAATATATTCTACAATGTCTGTCACCAAAGAATCTTTAGCTAAGCTGTCACAAGATAAGAGGAGTCAAGTGGAGAAAGGATTGGATAAAGGAGAAGCACAGGGTAAAAAACAATGACTAGTTTTCATGGAGAAGAAAGGTCTCAACAGAGTTCCATCATGATTTGCGTTAAAGCGTATGACTGAGAAAGAAATAAAAAATTGATGGTGAAGCAGAGAAGGTACAAACGTTTCCTTTCCCTGTAAGAGCAGAAGTCCTCAAATAAAATAATATAGCAGATTCAGAGCAAAATTAAATGCTACCTCATGTAATGGGTACTTAAAGTGTAGAAATTTCTGTTACACTGAGCTATTAGCCACTGTTAAAGGCCCAGTGGTGCTGCTCTTGGCTCATTAGCAAGGCTCCTTTCAGGAAGAATGGAGAATAAGAGCATACACATGTAGGGAGCAGAATACTGATGATCCCTTTTCCTCATTTTAAAAGGAGGAAGCATCCCTTAAAACTCCTTCCATGCGGATGTTCATGTCTGCCTTCATAACCTTTCAAAGTCTATATTATGGATCAGATTTATCTATTTTTGGCACTGTAAGGATATCAGAATACCTTATCTGTAGAAATGATCTTAATTAACTTTTGTGGGCCAACCCTGCTTGATTCTTGATAATTCGCACTTTGTTTCTGTTCTTGTGTGCTCTAAAGTGATGCTCTTTTAAGTCACTGTTTTTTGTCTCTTTTAGGGTCTCTTAGACTCTCTTCTTTTGCTATGGGTGCAAAGATTGTCTTTACATTATCACATAAAACTTCCAGTCTTCTTTTCATGAAGAGGGAAGACCAGATCCCTTTTTGGGATAGGTTTGCCTCTTGGTGAGGATGCTTCCCAAGAGTGTATGGGCTCGAGGTTAGCAATAATGTACCAAGACTTTCTGTTGTACCCAGTTCTAACTTAACTATGGGAAAACCCAGAGACTGATGTCATATATATATATATATATACACACACACCATGATGTCATGTATAGGTTTTACGTTAAATTATACCTTCTGATTTCAGGACCGTATCATACTCCAGCTTCTTTATATAAAGTTCATGATGATACATTTTTTTTTTTTTCAGCCTTCCTATTTATTTGCTGTTTCATATACTGTTTACTATAAGGAACACAGAGGGAACAGCCGAATATGTATTAAAAAATCACCAGTCTGTGCTAATTAATGGCCAACTGTTGTGTACCTAAACTCTTAATAACTAACCTCTGCTCAAACAGAGGTCAATTTTCAGAGTTTGTATTCAATACAATGCTTGATTATGTAGAGCACTATTCTAAGAAGGCTTCTTCCTTGATGCTTAGTTGAAGATGTTTCAACTTGTTAGTGAATGTATTTGCGTGGTTTTTTCCGTTGTAGGATATGTTATTTCTTTATTGTATCCCACAAATCTATTTTTTACTAAGGAATCTGAGGTTGTTCAAAGGAAAGCTGTTAAGTGTGTTAAAAATACATAGGCTAACTCGAACCAATTATTGAAATCCACCTGTTTTACAACCACTTCTTTATTTCCTGAGGTTATACACTAACCTGGAAAGTACAATTTTTTTTTTTTCAAGCACTCGATATTGCACAAACCCCATATATTTTCATGTTACATCATTATAGCCCAGGCCATGGAAGAATCCGAGCTGTAAGTGTATTACTAGTTGTTTTTTAAAGATCCTTTATTTCATTAGGCCAGTATCAATTAGGAAAAAAAATATTGCTTGACATAGCTAATTACTCTAATCATCTTCACCTTTGGAATCTGTTAAATAATTATTTACTGTTTCCTAATTCTAAGTAATCACAGTAATTGCTCAAAAATATTTTGGTTTAATCTGGCTAACTGCTTGCTACTATAATCACAACAAAATATTTGGGGTTTGGTTGGTTGTTTTTTAAACCTTGCCCTATTCACTTGAAAAGAAGGGATGCATTTATCTCCTAGCATAGTATAGGCTATATATAAAGCAAAAGTATATCTAAAAGCCATTGTGGTCTTAAGGATAAAAAAATATAAAAATTAGATATCTATAATGATTCAGATGAGTTCTTTCCCAGCTGTAAAACAGTGAAGTGAAAATAACCACTGAAAACTGGCAGTGGCTACTGGTTTAAAATGTTTGTTTGTACTGTAAAATACTATACTCATTGGTTTCAGAAGAGCAGTGCAGAGAAATGGAAAATATGAGGTTCAAGGAGAATATATTACACCTGGAAATTGCTAATATAAAAGATAAATTGCCATTAGGGTTTTAAACTTTGATATAATTGTGCATAAGAAAGTAATTTGTTCTCTACATAAACTTTTTACTTTAATGTCTTCACAGAATTGTCATAAACATGCAGAATGTGAGTACAAATAGCTCTGCCTTCTTGACTTTGTTGATAAAATAAGCTTTTGGTATAAAAACAGTGCAAACTGTCAAGTGGCAAATGTTGCCATTTGTCTCCTTAGCACCTAGCTAATGATCCATGACAGAAATATCAGAGCTGAGTGATAACTGTACAGTGACATAATCTGGCACCATGGCGCAGGCTTTAAGCCGAGGGCTTCAGTGATGTGTTTTAGCCACTTTGCTGAAGACTAACACTGAAAGGGCTTTCCTGCCCAAATAAATTAGTCTGGGTGACAGAAACAATTTACAAAGCTCTAAACGTGTTGCTTGGCCTATTCTTTGGAAGATCTAACTGTGGAATATTCAACGTAAATAACATTCTGAAAGGTATCATTAGGGTCTTGTCTGATTAAACCTGCCTGTAAAGCAAAGGGCTGAATGATTGATAGACTGAGTTTTTCTCCACACTGTCAGGCAGTGAGATAACCAGATAAGACTCATTGTGATTTCAAGACGCCTCTGACACCATGTTTGCTATTCTTCCTAAGTTCTGTCACCTCTCAGAAGCTAATAAGGATTGTATTTAAACAGTTAATTTTAGAAGAGCAGACTGTTGAAGGATAAAAACTTTCTGTCTTGATGAAGTGGCTAACTTCTGCAAAGGTCTAGCACTGCCCAGGTAGGGAGTTATGGTTCTAGATGTGCTGTTCTTAGGATTGGATCTTTACTTAATACTGTGTGGACTATTGGGCAGTTTCAAGGGGCTTGTCTGAAAATATGCTAGAGGATGCAAAGAGCATATCTTGTACTACCTGACACTTTAAGTTAAAATTCAGCTAGAGTTTCCACTTCACATACAAAACCCAGCATGTTTTAGCCCAGTAGTAGTGTCACTACATGGTTGTGAATTGATTTGGTGCTCAGATGTTCCTCTGTTTATGAACTTTGCACATCTGTTTTGATAGCACCTGCTTAAATTCGCAGTCACAATATAGAAGGAGTTTTTACTTTGACCAGCTTACTGTTGGAATACTTTCTCCCCATGTAAAGGGAATTTAGTATGGTTTTTTTTCTGAAATTCTATTACTTATTTTCCTCCATGAGTTAGTTATTATGATCCTTTTGTATCCTTAGCCAGATTGATTGTTAGAAGTTTTAAATTCTCAAAACCAGTAGAGTTGTGTCTAGTTCTATTAGTGAATGAAATAGAATATGTATACACCAAATTAAAAAGCAATAGCTTTCTATCTTCCTCAACCTATTGGCAAATCTGCCATGATATAATAAGAAACATCTTTTAGCTGCGTTTGCTTGTGTTTTTTTTCCTCTGTGTGTTTGGTTGAGAGTATGGTGGTTGTCTCTTCAAAATGTTGAGTGCCCTGTTCCACCAGCTCAGGTATTCATCAGACCTTGCTGTGGTCTGACATGGCTTACTAAACCAGCAAAACAAATTAGAGACTTTTCCTCTGAGTTAATGAGCTGAATCAGCTCAGCTGAATGGCACTGTGGCCATTCAGATTGAGGTAGAACTGCAAGGCTGTGAGCAGACCTGGTTGAAAGGGTCAGGGAGAGTAAATCTTCACCACATGTGTCAGGGAGCTAGTAGATCTGGTCAGTCTCATATAACTTGTCCCATACATAATGGTCTCTGCATAGGTCACACAGAGGGGTGACCAGGATCAGATCATTTGGGTTATAAAGAAGAAAAGAGTGTGCATATGTCATGGCCATTGGTTTTGTTCTGTGGAAAAACTCAAATATCCTGTGTAGTTAGTCAAGGACAACAAACTGTGAAGTGATAATCCTCTAGGCAGTACTAAACTGTTCCTGGAGAGTATCTTCTTTCTTTTAATTAAAGGTGTTCAGAGTTAATTAGAAGGATGAATCTAAGCAGCCAAAATGTCTGGGTATTATACACAGCCTTCGCTAATCATTATATTTTTATATGGTAAATCATAGGAGGATTGCAGTGACAGGAACATAAAACATCTAGGAAAATGACATCTGACATGGATTATTTTAATGTTTAGAGATTATGTTATCTGGTCACTTTTTGAAGGGGTGAAACAAAAATGGAGTGAAATGATATAGAATTGCTGCAGCACAGGACATCACTTGGCCTTTAAAGAACTTGAGAATTGGTGGGAGAAAGTTCTCTTGACATGAAGCCATCCATTTGAATAGAATTTATGAAACTTTTGGATTAGATTTACTGTGAATTTTCACTCCTGCCTTTGGCAGTTTGTCATTTGGAATAGTCAACTTCATTGTTCCATTTCTGTACGTGTAAGAGGGATTTTTTCCTTTTTTTCTGTGATTTTGCTTACTTTTTATTATTAGGTAATAAATATGGAAACACCAAGAGTTACAAAAAATAAATCCCTTTCTTCCTGCCTCGTAGAACTGGATGTATCCAGGCAATGCACTGCATCATCTGAGATTTGGGGCTGGGGGAGGGAAGGGAGGTGCGACAGACTCTGAAGTTTTCTGACTTTGAATCTGTTTGACTTTCTAAGCATAGACTAGGGGTTACACTTACAGTATAATCCTTTTATTATTCAAGTTTAAACAGTTATTAAAAAATCTAAACAATTTAAAAAATCTAAACCAGAATTTTGTGGAACCCCTGGAACATAATTAAATTGCCAGTGTCAAGCTGAAAAGGACACTTATTAATTACACAAGTTACACTTGTTAAACTTCCTGTTTTCCTGTTTCCCTGTTTAGAAGTCAAATGTTTTGCTGTTCTTAATTGTTCCTGTCAGCCAGGAGAGAAAACTGCAGGAACTATGGCACTCTGGGATGCTGTCCTGGTATTCATTCCCTGTGAATGCCGTATGACTTTGATGGAATAGCTTCTAAAGGGTTCTGTGTATGAACGCTCCTGTTGTTCAAACTATCTTTTGGGGGAAAAAAAAAAAAAAAAACAAACACAAAAACAAAACATCAACAAAATAACCAAAACCAACTAACAACAACAAAAACCCCACAGCTCAAACCAAAAGAGCCCTCAAGCCCCACCCAGACTTATGGCTGCTTCTTTCTAGATCCTCTATACATACACAGTATTTACCCGCAGGTAGTGATGTGTACTGATAATCCTGCGACAATCCAGCATGTCATCAGAGACAGTACTTCAGAGCTGCCTGTTCTCGAAGGCAGTACTTGCAAGGGGCATGTTTAAATATGCCGAGCAGACAGGCTTGACCCTTTCAGCCACAACGATTACCCGCTCACATGAGATAATGCTGATTGAATAACAGAGGCCAGAATGGAGAATCAATTCTGTGCTAATGAGCATGCAAGGCTATGGGGGGAAGCAAACAGCACACAATTGGTTAGGTTAAAGACAATATTAATCTACTCGTGGTGAAAGGAAAGAGTGCTCCTGACCCTGTGAAATGCATTATGAAAGTTAATTTTTTTATATAAGTGTTCTTGTATGTCTTAAATGACTTTTGCTCTTGAAAGTCATGGAGTCCCAGAGTTATTTATAAATAACCTTTCTGTCTTCTACACATGTCTTGATTGAGCTCCTGCAGTCCCAGTGTATAATCTTTCATTGTGTGGACCAGAGATACTACTGTTAAGCTAGCTCCTAAGTTATCTTGGTTGAGAAACATCATCTTCCATTGATGAGGACAGATGAAGCCCCCATGACCAAATTCATTTGAACTACAACTATTTTGGACATATGCCTTTTCCTAGACAGCGTGAAGGAGATCTAGATCCTGTAGACTGACATGCAGAAGTTTTGTGATAATTGAGATTTTACTTGCTTTCATGATAAAATAACTCTGAGCACATTAATACTACATGCTTTTATTTGTGATCCCATTTTTTACAGTTAATAGCTTAATAGCCTTCTTGGAAGCTACTATATTACTATATCATGTCTGCTCAGAGAGGTGAACGGAGTGTGGGGTGCTCTGGGTGAACACAGCAGGCTGTAGATCGGACACGTTGGGGGAGCAAGGAATGGGGCTCCCCACAAGGGGTTGTGTTTTCTAATGGTGTTTGCAGGTGTCTCATAGAAGATGGAAGACTATAAAGTAAGAGTGATAATAATAACACTTCCTGTTTCATCTGTTGTGCCAATCCCCACCTCAAATTTGGCCTGCTTATTTTTCTTTGGCAGTGATCAATTTCTAAAAATAATCACAGCACCTGCCTCAGAACTGTTGGCAGTGCACTCAGGCAATGGTGCTCAGCTCACCTGGCTGAGTGACTCATAGTTTCCTTGTAAGGTGAGAAGTAACCCTGTTCTCACTAATCATTAATTAGATCTTCTTCTAGCTGTGATAAACACTTATCACCTTGACCAAAGGGGCAATGACGTGCTGTAAGGTCTAGAAACATGGCTTTTAAGCTACAGTCTCTCCTGCAGACTGTCCAATGTGTGTAGTCTGATACTTGCACGTATCCAACTCAAATGAAGGCTATGAAAGCCAGGTGAGTGGCTATTATTGTTATCTTTCATAAACTGACATCCTTTGTCTTGCAAACTTATCCTGTTACCTATTAAATATCCATTCATACTAATAAAAACTGCAATTAACACTGACTGCTTCCCTGGCTCATAGCCTCAACCACAACTTTAGGACAGCAAGGTCTTGTGAGAGCATCTAATCGGTTGTGCTGAGGAAGAAGGGATCACCTTAGGTCAAGGCTGATGCTTCAGATAATGCAAATATGCCTTGGCCATAATGCAGAATTCATCATATGTTCTTTGTTCCACTACTATTAGTCCAACTATTTTCAGCTGTTGGTGTTGAGCAAAACTACACATCTAAAAGCTATTTCATGGACTTGAATTCTTGGTTTTGTTTGTTTTCCTAAACTTCATGTGTATGCAACTATAGGAGAAACAATTTGTTGACTTGTTAGATTGTTAGAGCAGTCTGCAAAGTAATACTCACCACGTCTAATTTAGTTGGAAGAGTTTAGCTCAGTCTTCCAGTAATAGATGGGAGATCCTGCTGTGAAATAGTAATAGAGGGTGGCAAAACCCAGTCAGCTGTGGTCAGTAATCTCTTTGGTATGTAGGCTGAGCACCCTCTTCTGCTCTTCATATGGCTTGCAGAGTCAGCAATGTTTATCTAGCATGCTATTTCTTTTCAAAAAGCTATGAAGATAGAGAAACAATGAGAATAGAAATGTTGTGTAAATAAAGAACATAAATGTCACAAAGTAAAACCTTAAATGTTCTTTACCTGCAATTTGGGGTCAGTTGTTATAAAATACATTCCTCTATCCTGCTCCCTTTCCCGTACCTTCACTTAAGTCAGTCAACAGTTGAGACAAATAATTCTCAGAATCTTCAGGCAAGTGTCACCTGCATCTCTCCAGCATTATGCACTTTATCATAAATGTTACCCTGGAGGCTTCCTTAATCCTTTACAGCTGAGTGAACCAAGACACCATGGACCCAATTTTAAAAATGCAGTGTTACAGCTCGTCTTGACCAAGTGAGAAATATTTCCTCTACTCTGGTGTTGTATCTGTTTTCTAAATATAATTAGGGTGGGTTCAATATCTGAACACACCCACCTAAGAACCACTGCTTGTAATCTTAGGTTTTAACCAACTATTTAGTGGATCTGTATATAGATAGATTTATTTCTTTCTTTTGGGGAACGAAGAGAATAGGGGAAATTAAGTAGGTAGAGAACAGGGCAGGGGAGAAAAAGCAATGGGGAGGAAAAACCCTTGAGAAATAAAGTTTTTAAACTTACACCATAACTGTTGGCTAGTAGTATACCTTAGGCCATTTTTCCTTTAAAGGAATAAGAGGTATCTATCTGTTTAACGTTTGTAGGGATGTAAGAGTCTCCCAGTGCAGTCTCTAGTTCAGACTCATGCTGTGTGAGTTGGTTGCCAGAGAGCTTGTGACCCTTGGACCAGACTAGGAGGTTTAGAGGCTGTTTATGGCTCTTTTGAGTTCTATGGCATGTGTATGGGATCTAAGGCCATTTACTATAATGTGGGAGTTCTTAGCAGAATTTACTGGGTCATACGTCACCACTTCGACTAAAACAAAAGGAAATTAATTTACTTCAAGCTTTAGAAAGTGTATCTTTTTAATTGAAAGTTATTGGTCTGGATTCATTCATTAATATTCTCATAATATATTAAAGATTAGGAAGGATTAATTGGGAGACTATTATTATGCTGTGTATGGGAGTCTTGTGCTCAACACACCCTTCGCTGATGAAATAATATCATGGCTGGTTACAGTAAGAAGAATTGAAATTCAGATAATCCATGGAGTTGATTTAACAGTTTGAAAATTGCCTTCCTCTAGTGAAAGTGCAAACAGAAACCTCATCAAAAAGGGCTTTCTGCTGGCTCTTAACAGTCCAGCTTAGACACGCTCCCCCACTCTCATGTGTGTGCGCTCTCTCTCATGTACATGTAACTGTTTTGGATTCAGACCCACAACAATTGCACTTATATATACTAGCACCAAAGTCTAGATTCCATTGTTACTGTATCTGGAGCTGAGCTATGGAAGGGGTCTCTAACTGAGAAGCCGAGTACCTCTGCATGCTTACTAAAGGATTGCAGACTTTGTTCTGTTCTTCTGTCACAGGCAAAGCTAGTGTGTGGATGTCAGATGTACTTTTGTTACTGTTATCGTCATCTTTTTGGTCACAGAAGCAACAGATTACCAAATTTAAATAAAGGAAACCTATATTGCTGTCAAATATTTTTTTAAATGCTTCAATGCAGAAATAACACATACAGTCACTGTATGTCCGAGCATCCCAATTTGCGTCTCTTGTATTGCTGAGCTTTTTTCAAACTTAGAAATTTAGAGTAGTGTAGTTCAACTACTGCTGAAAGATAACTTTTTAAGAACTAGATTGATTGCTAATAGGTTTTTTCTTTATTATAAATAATTTTAAACAAACTGTTTTTTCAAAATAAAATGTTTCAAAACTCTCATATTAAACTACGTTCAAATCTAATTTTCCTCCTCTTTTTTTTTTTTTCCTTTTTCGGTGTACACTGTAAAATTATAATTTTAGCTACCTGGTGTAATCCAGACATTCAAATTTTTACTTTTTCACTTTGTCTCTCCAGTTAATCCAATGAGTAGAAAAATCCATTATTCCTCAGCGCAAGTATCATCACCCCAGGAGACGCCCTAAGCTAGAGAGCTTCAAATGCATCTGTAGCCTTAGTCTGCGAAAGAATTCTGCTCCTTGGCTGTCTGCTCCAAATCTCCCTGTTCGCATTTCCCATATTGTGTGGCAAAAAGGGATGCTGTGTCTCTGCCTTAACTACTATGTTCACAGTTAAGAAGTTAATGAAGGTGTATTTTGGGTACTAGTGTGCTGTCAAATTAGTTTGAGATGTTTGTGCGTGTGTGTATTTCAAGGCTGTGTTTAGAAAGGTGATTGAAAGTTGCAAAGAGTTGGGAGTAAGAATTAACAACAGAGCTGGCTGAAATGTGGAACTATTAGGTAGTCAGAAAACTTTTTTCACAAGCTGACTCAATTCTGACTTGGAACATATTCAGAAAAAAAGCCTTTCATTGAACATTCTCTGTAGTAAAAGACCCGTGGTACTCTTGAAGTAAAAGGTTCTGGCTGCCAGGCAGTGGCAAGAACTAATGTGCCTTCGGCCAGTTTCATTAGGGCTTATACTAAGCCGCAATGTCAAGACTAACCAGCCTTCCCTATTTGTTGTACAGAGTCAATGCCATTCATCTTACATCTGTGTTTTCAACTGTTGCCTTGTTCCATGGAAACATTAGCCAAATTACAGATACTCCTGTGGTGTGTTTTAGACTAATCGCCATTCTCTGAAATTTTGTAACTCTCTTGACAAAAATAATGCTTCATGCAGGACATTATATTTTTGTTGGAGTGCAGCTGTAAGAGACATATCATGCAGAAAATGAGCAAGATAATTATTGAGCTCTATTTGGCAGCACTTAATCCCTAGCTGAAACACTGAGGTTTTATTTTTTTCATCTAGCATCTTAAAAAGCAATTAGATGCATCAGAAAACAATAAAAGTGAAAGAATGAAGATGGGAATCTACGAAGGAAGGTGTCTAGAACCATTCTAGACAGAAATATCAAGGAGATAAGGAACTGCCTACAGACACTGTGAGGGGGGTTGTTTGGCTTTTTAAGGAAACATTAGCAATTTGAAGCTTTTGCTTTTGAAAGGTAGGTGAAAATGGTTGCTTTTTGTCAGTGACAGCAGAACAAAACCAATTGATTTAAGGATCTGTGAAGAAAACTAAATTACAGGGAATTATTTTTTTTTTTTTACTGCTTATATGTATTTCAGGAAGGGACTGTAGAACAGTCATCTGAGATTCTAAACATGGACCAGAGAACCAAGAATTAGTGTAGACTTATCTTTTTTTTTTTTTTTTTGCGGGGGGTGGAATCTTTTTTTTTTCTGTTCCCTACTATTTACTTCATCAAAGATCTGGGGAAAGAAAATATCTCTTATGTCGTACAGGGTTTGCAGTCGCAAGCAGTTTTTATTTCCTTATTTATCAAAGCTCAAACAGACACTGAAATACTAAACAAGCCCAGGTTTTTGTAAATATGAAACGCATTCCAACAGGCCCTGTTGCAAGTAAGGTGGAACGACTTTTCCAAAAGAATCAGATTCTCTCTCTTGCTTTACTATACTTATTTTTCATCATTAGTACCTGTGTGATACTACTTTCCCTGAAATTCTCACCTTCAAAAACAAGTCAACCAATGATTTCTTGGACTCATGGAGGAATTTGAGTTCACATCTGCTCTAAGAATGATCAAAGCCACTGGTACTGCAAACATCTTTTGATACCACTGGATAACTTAAAAAAAAAAAAGAAAAAAAAAAAAGAGGAGGGCAGTGATGTAGTAAAGTGAACAATCAGAATGCTTATTTTGCTTATGAAAAAATACAAGAAGCGCTCTGAGTGTTGATCATCTGTCTGAAATGAAAAGGACGATTGCATTAGAGAAAATTTCTGGAATTGTGAGTTCTGTTATTTGGTGGGGGGCAGGGATGATCCTGCACTTGGACACCAGGCTCGAGGGGGGGAAAAAAAAAAAAAAAAAAAGAATAACTTGGGTTCCTATGGAGAAAGAGATGAGGGAAGGAGAAGGGGGGAAGCATTCAGTCATTGCACATCAGATTTCTAAACTAATATTTGAAATATTTAATTTATTCTTTCTGACTTAAGCTAATGGGTTGAAAATAGCTTCAGACTATACCATCCCTTTCCCAATTTCACGTAGTCACAAATCCTTTATTAGACAGCTGTGACCTTCACCACTCCAGTAAATATTTTCTTGCTCTTTTAGTTTTGCCTTACAGACCATACTTAGCTTGGTGTCACTCACCACTACATAGAGTATAATGGTGAGCTTTTAATAGATTAATAAGAAATACACAGAATGGAAGTCTGCATTTGAATTAAAACACTGAACATTTTCAACCTGCCTGGAAGAGGAGTTTGGGTAGTCTGTTACTTGTCACCCAGATGCAATTTTTATCTGGAAAAGTAGAAAAAAAGATGCAAAAGGAGCTTAAAAAAATAAAAAGTAATAGTGCAAGGTGCCTGCAGATAATAAGCTGAAGCAGGCAGTTTTTTTGAATGTAGTATTCCAGTGTGTGGAACTGTCCCAATCAAGTGGCCGTGTATTCCAGCCTCTTACAGTTTCTTCTCAGGCTACTGGTTTTAGGTAGAACTAACATGTCCCAAAACAAACTCATATTCTTTCTGTTCAGAAGTAATATGTCGAGCAGTAACCTGATGAGACTGAAGACTGATTCGTTTAGCACTTGCTCTGACACGAGCGGTGATGACAGTGAAGCCGAGGCTGTTCAAATGGACTGGAACTGGTATTTCTGTCTGCTTGAAATTCAACAGCAGGGAGTCAAATTTACGTGGCCTCTTAAAGGGAGAATGTAGGATAAATATGGGTCAAAAGTGCTGAACTTTTGGGACATCCCTATGAATTGTTCTAACCAACATGAAGCAAAGAACAGAGAATAAATTTTCACTGGGCTGTAAGGATTATCCTGGGGAGTGGGGATCTTTTTAAAGGTGTTTATTGGAATATGTTTGCGTTTTTTCTTATTCCAGCAGATCTATGTATTTTGCAGGAATTATTTTTAAAAAAGAAAAAAAATATTTTCTAGATGCCTGCCCCATCAGCCCTTTCTCTTAGAATATTGTCTTAGAAATTATGTCAAATGTAAGGCAATCCTCAAGTCTCTTGCTTTCATATACTGAATGGCACTTTAATTTCAATGAAGGGTGTATTCTGGTTACAAATATATCAAAAACACTCAAGACTCATTTTCCAGCAGCGTTTTGAGGAATCTGTAGATGGATATAAATTTCAGGACTTAGACTAACTGAACTGCTTTAGTAAAACTTGGTCTATACCTCCTAAAAAGGTACTGGTCATTCGAATCACCCACAGAGGTACCTGATATGTGTTACAGGCAATAACACGAAGTGTAAACAGCCCCATTAGTCCAATTATGAAATGCAAATGCATTAGTTCATTTTTTTTTTCATAAGTAAACAGAATTCATGAACTGAGGAGTTTAAAGAGTATGCATTGATGTGGTTTGATTATTTAATGTATTTTTTTTTAAAATCAACAGATGCACCTTTCTTTGCTACACTGAAGGGAAAAATAAAAAAAAATCTGGAAGATATATGCAAAATGGTTTCAAAACAAATCTGAGTGCTTCAAGATGTTCATGAACTAGATTTTAGCACACTTCGAGATGGTGGATAAATAGTAGGATTATTTTAGACCCAAGTCTTGAGGCAACAGCAGAGTCCATGCTGTGTTTAGATTACAACATTACAATAATCACAGGCACAATTGCACAGGCTGAGAGTAGTGGAGGGATCCCACTGTCTATCAGAGTAGAGCCAACTGTTGGGAGCATACTGAAGGGATTGCCCAGAAGTGTCTTGGAGGTGAACCAATTAGTATTAGCACTAGGCATATAGATGGTTGTGTGTGCATGCAGCAAAGGATTGCAGAGAAAGGGAGAGATGGCAGAAATAGTTTTGAAGATGGAAAAATAAAAGGAGTGTTGCACTGGGAATATTACAGTAAAATAGTCCTATGTGCTGTTGGGCAACTGGGGATCAGTAGAGGTCCAGAACCTACCTGCCAGCTGGTTCCTGCTGCTCTTCTTAGTGAGGTTTATCTTGCTTATGGACTTGGGCTCTAATAATGGAGGAGGAGAGTGTAAGAATTATATTTGAAATTATACAGTTGAGGAAAAATGCGTTGGATTTTTTTTGTATTAAAAAATACACAACTCCAGATAGAAATATCTGGAAGATACCTGTTGTGGGTTGACCTCAGCTGGATGCCAGGTGCCCACCAATCCACACTGAGTCCCCCTTCTCAACTGCACAGGGAGAAGAATACACTGAAAGGCTCATGGGTTGAGATAAGGACAGGGAGAGATCACTCACCAGCTACTGTTGTGGGCAGACCAGACTCAACTCAGGGAAATTAATTTATTACCAATGAAGTCAGGATAAGGTAATAAGAGATAAAAACTAAATCTTAAAACACCTTCCCACCCAATCTTCCCTTCTTCCTGGGCTCGACTTCAGTCCCACTTTTCTCTACCTCCTCCCCTTGACCAGCGCAGGGCGATGGGGAATGGGGGTTGTGGTCTGTTGTCTCTGCCTCTCCTTCTTCCTCAAGCGCTCCCACTGCTCCATCATGGGGTTCCTCCCACGGGAGACAGTTTCCTATGAACTTCTCCAACATGAGTGCTTCCCACAGGGTGCTGCCCTTCAGGAACAGACTGTTCCGGTTTGGGTCCCCTGTGGGGCTGCAGGTCCTGCAGGAGCTTGCTCCAGCACAGGCTTCCCACGGGATCACAGCCTCCCTCAGGCATCCATCTGCTCCAGTGTGGGGTCCTCCCCAGGCTGCAGGTGGATACCTGCTCCACCCTGGACCTCCATGGGCTGAGGGGGACAGCCTGCCTTGTCATGGTCTTCACCATGGGCTGCAGGACCACCTGCTTTGGTGGCTGGAGCACCTCCTCCCCCTCTTTCTGCACTGACCTGGGGTCTGCAGAGTTGTTGCTCTCATGTAGTCTCGCTCTTTCTCTTAGACTGCTGTTGTGCGGCTGTTTTTTCCTCTTAAATATGTTATACCAGTGGTGCTACCACCATTGCTGATGGGCTCGGCCTTGGTCAGTGGTGGTTCCATCTTGGAGCCAGCTGTCACTGGCTCTGCTGGGCATGAGGAAGGCTTCTAGCAGCTTCTCATAGACTGTCTCTGTAACCTCTCCTGCTATCAAAACCTTGTCACACAAACCCTACACAATTTTTTTAAAGTATAATATAGACTCAGTAGTTTTGCCTTAAATAGGTTTACATCCTGCACATTGGTTTTTTATTAAATGGTGTAAAGAAGTTGGCCAAACAGGAAGACGAGGGAGGGAGGCATACTGAAGCCAGATTTCAAGGTCAAAAGTTTAAATATGTATTTAATATGCCCAATGTAAATTTCAAAATCTAGTAATAGATCAAGTCTGCTCTTTACATGTTTAAAAGGGTCTGTTTTGTGCCTTACTTAGTTCCATCTCTCCTTTGCTGGGAGCAGTTTAGGACTATGTAGGTAACATGCTGTCACCTACTTTTATTTTCTGCCTCCTGCCTGCTTCTCCTATGGCTCCTAACATTGCTTCCACACTGCAGCAGTGCCGCCCTCCTTTTTTGTTGCTTTACTTTTCTAGTTCTTTGGTATTACTTTTCATGGTTTTGCATTTTATCTGTAATATTTTAGGATTAGGATCTACTACATAATTTCAGCCCTGTGTCATTAATGCTCTTGTTTCTCAGTAAATTTTCCTTGCAATTACAGAATGTTCACAAAACTGCCTCTGTGGCCAAATATAGATCTCCTTTTCTCTACTGAAGATAAATTTCAAAACTGTGGAGCACATGCTCAATATGATGTTATGGAACCTAGCTGAACTGAAAGGACTCTTGGTGAGTTTCAAATCTCCTTTGTGGTTCTTGATACTCGGGGACCACAGTCAAGACTAAGACTCAGGAGGTCATCCCTCTGTGATATATTTTATTCCACCCCCTCCCCAAGGTAGAATGTATTTTCTGCAGAAAAAAATCCATGTATCTCCTTCGTCTGATAGGCCTGACCTCTGCTTCTTAACAACTGGCTTTTAGTGGAACTTCTGGATTGTTGTTCTTGGGCAAAGACCATCTATGCATTTTAGTCCACAAACATCTGTAACAGAGGAATTCCTTAGGGCCATGAGTGCTGTCCTGCCCCCACTGAAGTCAAGGGAAAAGGCTCTGCCTTTACTTTATACAAGTGACACAGGAACTGCCCAATTTCTTTCTCGGCTACTTCCCAAAATGAACTAACCTTCAAGTGCTTCCAAAGGCCAGTGAGCATTGTCACCCTCTGAACATAAAAAGTCAGTAGCTTGCCTTTGATCTAGTGAATCAGTGTCAAAGTTCAGATTTCATGAAAACCGCTCATCTTTGGCCATTGTGCAACAGTTTCTGTTGTCTCTGGCAAAGAAGATAGTTTTGCAATACATCTATCTCTCATTTTTTCTTTTTCCAAGAAAATGGATTACCACTGATGGTTTCTGCCACGTTCTCCATCCCAAAGGATGCCCAACATCACGTAATGGGCACGATTTTCACAGCGAATATGTGTTTGACTGTTCATATGGTTAGTGCCGTCAAAGAGATTTTTCACAAAGCCAGGCTTCCTGGGAGAGAAGACACAGGAGTCACTGAAAGAACTGGGAAGTTTTTAGTGCATTTTTTACGACACTTTTGTCACGTAAGTCCAAGAAGACTTGATTTCCAGTTCTCATAGGCCGTTTTTTTTCTTGTCATATAAACAATCTGATTCTACCAATGTCTCATTTTTGTATCTAAGATATCATCCTCGGACCATATATGCAATACTGCCCATTCAGGACAAGGAAGATGCCTCTTACTGCTACATTCTGGAAATCTTTTATTTCTGTGTGGATTCTTTTATTTTGCTCTGAATGCTATGTTAGAAACAGATGGCAATCTGTGATCATTTATGGGTGTTTGCACATCTTTGGTTTATTTTTCAAGGAAAGCAGCTTTACACAAATATGCTGTGTATAAGTGCTGGCTTGTCTGTCTCAAATCTAATAACCAACTTTTTCTGTCTTTAGCCAGATTAGAAGAGAGGGGGCAGGGAAGAAAGAAACAAGGCAAAAGGAGTCTCTTATAAACTAAATGTCTGGGATTTTGTGAAAATTTTTATCCAGAAACCGAAATCCTTTGAATGTTTTGTTGTGTGAAATGATGGACTGGAGGGGTCACCTCAGAACCAAGTGGACAGTGACCACTTCTACCCAGATTGATAGTTGAGGGTTTTTCCTGTGCTTTTCTGCAATGTTCCTGAATCACTTCTATTTTTTCTTCCTCCTCCCTATTTTCTTTATTTTGTGTGAACATGTCTTGTTTCTGGGTTCTTTGGCCCTGAAAATGTGTGTGCCTTGGCATACTTGAAAGGGAAGATTTTGTATCTGGCCAGTAACTCAAAGGTTTCCAAGTCTGATAAGATTGTTGATTTTTTGGGTTTCTCTCTTTTTTCTTTTTTTTTTTTTTATCATCGCCTGTCCCCTCCCAAGAAAAAAATCAAAACAAACTGCTTTAGCAGCAGAATTTTGCTACTTTTACACAGTCCCTCAGTTGCCATTTTTGGAGTGAAAAAAACCTTGAACAATTTATGGGTCGTGACAGTTAAGAGGCTGCTTGTTGTCTTTTCTATTCTGTCATGACAACTTTGTATGCAGAAGTGTGTCTTTTGATGGATTAATTATGGTGTATGACATTGTTGGATAGCTCACAAGACTGGAATGCCATCACGGATGGCTATGTACTTTTTAGGAAAGACAGGCCAGCAAGGAAACATGGCGAAGTTGTTCTTTATGTGAGGGAACAACTGGAATGTATCAAGGTCTCCCTAGTGGTGGATGCAGAACCAGTCAAGAGCTTAAGGGTAAAGATTAAGGGGCAGGTCAACATGGGGGACACTGTTGTGTGTTTGCTACAGGCCATCTGATCAGGCCGACGGGGCCTCCTACAGACAACAGGGGGTAGCCTCACCATCACAGACCCTGGTTCTCATGGGGGACTTCAACCTCCCTGATACCCACTGGAAAGACAACACAGCCAGGCACAGGCAGTCCAGAAGGTTCCTGCAGAGCATTGATGATAATTTTTTGATACAGGTGGTGGAGGAGCCTACAAGGTGAGGTATGCTCCTAGACCTTGTGCTCACAAACCGAGAAGGCTGGCTGGGGATGGGAAGGTTGAGGGCAGCCTTGGCTGCAGTGACCATGAGACGGTGGAGTTCAGGATCCTGCGTGGAGGAAGCAGGGCAGTAGGCAGGACTGCAACCCTGGACTTCAGGAGAGCTAACTGCGGCCTCTTCAAGGACCTACTTGGAGGAATCCCGTGGGTTAGGGCCCTAGAAGGTAGGGGGGTCCAAGAGAGCTGGCTAGATGATCTCCAGAGGCCCCTTCCAACCCTGACCATTCTGTGAGTCTGTATATGTTCTGGCATATTAATGCTATAAAAGGCATGACCAATGGTTAAGATTTACTTTCAGATCTGGGTGCACCACACATTTATTTCTGTTTGTAGCTTTTAACATCCCACCTCTGTAGTGCAAACGATACTCTGCTTCCAATAAGGAGAGGTTAAAAATTTTTCTGGCGTACGCACCTGTGTCAGGAAACTCAATTCTGGCTTAGAGCTTCCATGCACTTTTCACATATAAATAAATGTGATAAACAGGGTGGAATTTTGATCCCATTGTGTCACTAACAGAGCTGCTAATTTTATCAAAATAAGAGTTCATGACTAACCTCATTGTTTTTTACACCTGTGTTGTATATAAATCTGGACATAACCTTTATCTTCATTTGCTA
Source organism: Falco rusticolus (assembly GCF_015220075.1). Taxonomy (NCBI): domain Eukaryota; kingdom Metazoa; phylum Chordata; class Aves; order Falconiformes; family Falconidae; genus Falco; species Falco rusticolus. The sequence goes on along the minus strand of NC_051194.1, from coordinate 13,418,369 downwards.
ACTACAAAAGAAAAAAATGTCTTCCACTCTTGATTGTCCAGTGAGGTGAGACAAACATGCTGTCTTTTTGTCTTTTTAATTTTTCCTTTTTTTTCTTTTTTTTCTTTTTTTTTTTTTTTTGGCTAATAGTGACTGAGGTTTGCCTCTAATTAGTAAACACGAGAGTTCTGATTGCCTTCACCTCTCCTGAAAGGGATCTTTAAAGATGTAGAGTGGAACGAGCTGAAGAATACAGAGGGACAAAATGGCAGGAGTGATCTTGGGTCCATATATTGGGTCTAGAAGTTTGTCCGTCCTTCTCCCTCCAAGTTATCTGAGAACAATGCAACTAAATAGTACTATAGTGGGAGAAATGAGATGGGAATGAAAGCAAGGGATCACTTTAATTTCTCTTGTGAACCAAATTTCTCTATTGAAAATAACTGACTTACACATGATTTGATGCTTCTCAGATAAAACATATTAAGAATTTCAGGACTAACAAGACTTCTGAATAATGCTAAGGATTTTTTCCACTTCTTGGTTTATGTTCTGCCAGGGCACTAATGTTCTGTATTGTAGTCTGTTTCATTTAAAAAAAAACAGTGCCTTGATACTCTTTTTGTCCTCTGAACACAGGAGCAAGTGGCAAGTACTTAGTTTTTGTTACCAGTCAGAAAATACCATGTGGTATCTCCCTATTATTGCTGAAATATTAAATGATGGCTAAAAAAAAAAAAAATAGGGTACGCAAGCCAGTTCTCCAGGAATGTTTTTCCTTGATAAGCAAAAAGGATTTTACTGTAAATTTCTGAATGCCTAATCCTTCTCATTATGCGTTATACTCTATGTTTGTAAGGGATGAAAAAGGAGAAATGCATCCTGTTCGGATTTGGAACACAGATTGCAACGCTTCATTAGTAAAGCTCAGTAATGCTGATTATCTTAAATAGCTGTCATGGAACAGAGTATGTAGTCATCTAAATCAGTGATGCCAAATTCTAGGGGGGGGGGGGGGGGTGTTCTTCCAGGCAATGTGGCTACATGCAACCTATTCCAAACAGGGAACCTTGTCAGCAGGTACTTGAATGAGGAGTTATGCAGCACAAGAACATTATTTCAACAGTATTAGAGCATGAATACCTCCTCTGCTCTGTCTTGAATTTATCCAGCTCCTCAGAAAATGAAGTTTTTTTGCAAAAAAGAGCAGGGGCATAATCTTTTGGACCACAGTGGATGGCAGGGTCCAATTTTCCTTGTTCTTATCGGTTCAATAAAGGAGGAGACAGGAGAGAAAAGACGGATCAAAAAATACCATGAAAAATCAAGTATTTCATCTGAATGTTCTTAGTGGCTTTTGACTGGGAAAGCTTTGATTTTAATCATAATTTTTGCATTGATTTGTGGTCTTGACTTGTATGAAGAGTTTGTTTCCATTCTAATAATCTTTTTGTCTGCTGCTTTGTTCTGCCATCCCCACTGGTTCTTCCCTCCCACATCCCTCTTTTGCATGCCTGGTTTAGGATCAGGATGTACACAGGTGCTTTAGAGGTGGGACAGAAGTAGGAAATGGTCGGTGAAGAAACAACAAAATTGCTACAGTGTTTCTGTCAATAACAGCAGAAACAACAGCTGCCTGATGGATTGGATAAGGCAGAAGGAGCTCAAAGTGGCAAAAAAAAAAAATAAAAATGTATATTTGGTGGTGGGAGACATGTTCCTTTTCACATTTTGAGGTTATCATCTGACATTTCATAATTCCAACTTGATTGCCTCTTAACTTTTGCACATCCACCCATTGGCACAACAGAAATGTCATTGGTAGATTCTTGCTTGCACTTCCAGAAATAAGGAAAACTATGTGTCTCACTAAAATCTGGCATAGAAATACAGGACACTGCATGTGGGATTCTATGGGGCTTTGTTTCCTCTTATGGTGGTTAAAAGCTGTTCTTTTGTAACAGTTTCAGAAGTAGATAGTGACAGATTAAAGTATGTGCTAAAATCTGACTAGAATACTTTTTCAGCCTAGAAAACAGTTTGATACGTGAATCGGGTCAAATTGTGCTTACTATGACAACAGCAGATTTTTCAGTCTTTAACCTTATTGTTGATGTTACACATCTTCCAGTGGTAGCTTTACACACAGAAAGATTAATGGGACTTGTGAAAGGACAGGACATGTTCCTCACAGGTGTCATAAATATATTTTAAATGAGACTTCCGCTCTTTCTGTGCACAAAAAGTTGTCTGAGGAGGGGGAGGAAGAAGAGGTTGGTAATGATCATGACTGTTATTTCTTAAAACATGCTCAGTGCTCTGTGAGCAGTATATTCAGCTGGAGAATCAAAGATAGTCCATAGGGATTGATTGCTTTTGCAAGTCTTGAGCCAAAATCAAACCAGATCACTTATGCGTTTACAACACATCAGATAAGGAAAGTTTGAGTTTTCATTGTGTAGTTTTCAAACAAAGCAAACAAATCTGCTGCTGATTTCATGCTTGTAGAAAATAATCTTCGTTGTGGGATGTATGCATTTTGGATTTTTGTAGGATTTTTGCTTTTGTTTTCAAGGTATCTAATACTTTTGCTAATTTTTGCTGATAAAAGTAACTTTTGAAATACTAAAGTAGTGGCTATTATGATATCTGATCTGAAATTTTAATATTTCATGCTGTACTACAGTGCACTAATTTTGTTTATGACATTTGATTATCGTGTCAATTTACATTTAGGGTAGAAGAAATTGGCTGGCTATCAAGCAATAAATTTTAATAGGTTCACCATCTGCATCATTTGATATGGCATTCAGTGATTTTTGTTCTGATGTGACAAACAAGTTATCATTCTTTAGGCACTGCTGATCTTCAGTTTTGCATGACTGAACTAACTGCATGTTGCTCAGTCCCTGATGTCTGATCTGCACATTAGAGCAATCTCTTAGAAGCAGACATGATATGAAATACCAAAATGGCACAGGTATACTCTGCAAGAGCTACCATTTCCAAAATCTTTATTACACTCAGAAGTTAGCGTAGAAAAGCCTGTCTGTCAGGAACTAATTACCTGATCACAATTCATTAATGACGCTCAGGGATTCAGACTGAAAAATGTGGAGAGGTGATAGAAATGGCGTGTCATGATTGATAATCCTAAGTAAATGGCTTGAATGTTACTGCATGTGTCGGATCCTTGTCTGCACACTATAACCATAGGAGCACTAGGTTTGAGAAGGGCATTATTCATCAGGGGAGTGTGACTTGAAATCCCTGCCACATCGCGGGCTGCTGAACCCGAAAGCCTAGGTTTGCAAGGCAGCCACAGCAAATATCAGTACTGTCTGATACATGTGTACCAGAGATCTTGAGAATCTTCCTGTACAGGATGCT